>NC_047523.1:20075022-20755538 GCF_902827115.2 Pseudochaenichthys georgianus | reverse complement strand
TATTTAAATGCCTTTACCTTTCTGTGCACGAGTGTGTATGTGCATGTCAGTGTGGAGGCTAATCACTTGGATTCCATATACATTCCGTCTTTAGAAATGCTTTATTCATCTATAACGCATGCAAAGTAATTGGTGTCAACCTCATCTTCTGTACATATATGCTCCCAGTCCCAAATATTCCTTTCTTGGATGTTCAGTGGACGCTCTATATATTGACCAAGAGATTGCTTTAGATGATAAGCTTACGCCAATAAAACACAGAGCACCAACTTTGAAGCAAAATGAGTAAATCATGTTTTTCACGGCATTGTGAGGCCTGAGACATGAAACCGTGGTCGTTATACTCCACAGCTGCATGCACGTGCTCTTCCAAGTGTACTTGTGGACAATGATGTACCAGTCAAATTATATGTGTGCAGCAAATGTGTGGGACATTTCTCCATGTTTTTTATAGTTTAACCTTTTTGGTGTGTGTTGGTAGTGGGTATTTTACTGAACTCCTGGGCCTTTTTCTAAAGTCAAGATGAGCTGCAATAGCTCCCCCTGCTGGATCCTACATTGCACATTCGACACTTTTCCTCCCAAATGATCTGTTCATTTAAATGTTAGACAGTTAATTCCACTAATATATCAACATATTATTAATTATTCAAAGGAAAACAAAGATGTCATATTTTTGACAACACTAATTAAGATGAGTGAATGTCGTATGGTTAGACAGGAATAATCAGGGTTCCAGCAAATCCTTAAAAAGTATTTTAAAAGGTATTGAATTCATTAATCTAAAAAGAAGCCCTTAATAAGTATAGATATGTATTAAACAAAAGACATGGGCAGTAGTATTTACTTTTTTTATGAATCCTTTTTTGACACTGCAACTTCAATTGTCAAAGTAATTTTCAACATCTATTTTAAAATAATTTACTGTATGTCTCTTTTTTTTTTTAATGTCGCATATTTTGCGGCATGGCTGAAACCAGTACTATGCAATGTAACACAATGTTCTTTGTGCAGAAAATATCAAACGCAGCTTGGTGGGAATCACGTCAGTGGAATCCTCCATGCAGTGAGAAACACTCAACTGGCAGGTCAACCTGCCAAGAGTTGCCTCTCCAGGTATTTCTCAGTTCTCCTCTAGCCATATATCCCATCATGTCATTGCAAGCAAAATTGTCCCCAACAAAAAGATCTTAGTTCTGTTCAGTAACTTTGGTTACTGTAGTATTGAAAACGTTTTAAAAAGTCTTCTTGCTTGAGTAATAGGAGCTCTGGATAATGCAGCTTCAGGTGTTTTAGGAGCTAAACTGCTCAACAAGAGTGTATGTGAAATCGTAATCCCTGAACACTGCTATAGAACGTTCAAGCTGTTATGAAGAGATCAGCATCTGTCCCCTCACACGGCTCTGGGGGCTGGAACGACCTGCTTGACTGCCACCAGTGGTCGTCTCCCTGCCCATGGAGGTGGGAATAGTGGGCATACAGGGAGCTTGGTGATCGCACTCAGCAGTGATCAGCTCCATTGAGCATTCCATTGAGCATCTGGTGGTCCGTCATTACGCACAGCATCTGAAGTGCTACCATTTCCCATACTCTGCTGTGACACCCACACAAGGGACAGCGGATGAGTTTCATGATTACGGAACCCCAGCCATGCATCATTTGGTTAGGCTCCCAATACTATGGTACACAATTTGCCTGCTGTTAGGTATGACTTTGGAAGCATGTATGTTAGTGTGTGTGGGCGAGTCTTTGTTTACTTGCACGCCTTGTTGTTGTGTGTGGCTGAGTACCAGCATCTGTCAGTTTGCGTTTAAGTGGCCTGCTATACCTGCATGTGCCTGGTCTTGGCTTTGGATGTGTGTGTGTGTGTGTGTGTGTGTTGTGTGTGTGTGTGTGTGTGTGTGTGTGTGTGTGTGTGTGTGTGTGTGTGTGTGTGTGTGTGTGTGTGTGTGTTGTGTGTGTGTGTGTGTGTGTGTGTGTGTGTGTGTGTGTGTGTGTGTGTGTGTGTGTGTGTGTGTGTGTGTGTGTGTGTGTGTGTGTGTGTGTGTGTGTGTGTGTGTGTGTGTGTGTGTGTGTGTGTGTGTGTGTGTGTGGCCTAGCATTACTATACTTGTGGGGACCTAAATCTGTTTACATGGTCACGTGTGGGGACTCGCCTCCCTTATGGGGACACATTGGAGGTCCCCATAAGGGGAATCATTAATTTTAGGGTGAAGACTTGGTTAGGTTTAGGGTAAGGGTAAGGGTTAGGCATGTGTTGGTTATGGTTAAGGTTAGGAATAAGTCTCCAGGAAATGCATGTAAGTCCATGTAATGTCCCCTAGAGTGATGTTTACATGGTGTGTGTGTGTGTGTGTGTGTGTGTGTGTGTGTGTGTGTGTGTGTGTGTGTGTGTGTGTGGTGTGTGTGTGTGTGTGTGTGTGTGTGTGTGTGTGTGTGTGTGTGTGTGTGTGTGTGTGTGTGTGTGTGTGTGTGTGTGTGTGTGTGTGTGTGTGTGTGTGTGTGTGTGTGTGTGTGTGTGTGTGTGTGTGTGTGTGTGTGTGTGTGTGTGTGTGTGTGTGTGTGTGTGTGTGTGTGTGTGTGGAGACAGGTAGACAGAGGGACGCTCTGCTGCGCTCACACTATGTGCAGCAGGGGTGCGGAAAAGCCGTTCTTGGCAACATACACGTAACATGTGTGCCTTGTAGGTGGCATGCGACACACCGATGATAAGTGCCAGTTAGCAGCACCAGGCACCAGAATGGAGCCGTGCCAATCTGCTGCCAGCGCCATGGGGATCATTCAGGCCAGAGAAACCGCCACTAGAAGGTAGAAGTGAATATCCGACACTAATCCAAAATACCTTTTCTGAAGTATTCTCAACCACACACAGAAACAAGAGGTATATAATGTATTCATTTGTTTGCGTATTATACCTGTTCACATGTTCAATACCTTGAACCCTTTACATCTGATGTGTGGGTGTTTACTTGCGTCATTTGGGATTAAACGTTTATGTTACGATGTTTGTTCTCGTCCTTGTATCAGGGTCTGTGTTTGTATCCATTTGTGTGTTGATGTGTCTGTGTGTTTCCTGACCTCCAGTGGTGCATTGGGAGGCAAAGCAGTGTCTGGTTCTGTGCACGTATCGTGTTCTCATTACCACTAACAGCCTTGCGCCGGCCTCGTCATTAGAGGGAATCATTCTCAATCCAATCACCTATCGGTTACGCTACGCTACAGAGGCCCACAATCTGTCCTCATCCAGCGGCTGAGATTTCTGTGATGTCTCATGCATTGCAAAGGACAAATAGTGACGCAAGGTGAGGAAGAGGAAGAGATAACATAACTGGAAATGCACCCACAAAAGGATGGTAGCTGGTCAGATAAGCGCACAGGTTTCATGACATCAAGACAACCTGTGAAGAGAAAAGGTTTTATTCTATTTATATAAATGATGTTACAGTACACACTAGCAAGACACCACCTGATTGTGTTGGAATGAAGCAAACCAGCTGGTTTAAAGGTAACCTATACTTGTTTGTCCAACCCTGCCAAAACTCAGCAGCTTAAACACAACAAAGTGTAGCTCAGCAGTAGCCTGCATCTGCACATTCCGGGACATTACACCCACTGCTGGAGTGATGGATGACAACAGAACTGGAAAATGCTGAAGTCACTGTTAAAACATTTTGACTCTCCTCTAGAGGTGAGTAAACATAACCACAGTTTAAGATCTGGTGGCTCAACTCAAGCTGTTGTAAAACACCCTTCTGACATCTTTTCATTTTGTTTTATGTAGCCTTTGGTTCTTTCAGTTGACTAATAAAACAGTTAATTTAATGAAGTTATTTCAATTAGACTATCTGGCCCATACATGTAAATCGTGGTTGTATGATGATTTTTGATACTAGAATGTATTTTTAAAGGTGAATATGAAAGTGTAACTGACAGTCGTCGGGTAATAAAAAATAAATCAGATGTTCTTTCTTTACAAATCAAAACCCCTCAGTATTGTTCAGAAAGTTGTGGAAAATAATCGTAATCAAAAATGTGTGGCCACTCAAATAGGGGCAGGTTAAAACAACAAGATTTGTATTTTGTTTTTCTGTCAGTTATGTGGTCAAATTCAGGATGCTTGTTGTTTAATCTACTTTGTCTTCCGTGCACAGCCAGCTCAAGAGACAGCTGAAGACTCTCTCTCCTCTTTCCCTCATTTTGTATCATAGTCTCATTGCTTTTCTATTCTCTCTCTAGTCCCTTCCTGCATGTCTGTCTCCTTGTTTGGATGCTGGTGGCTGTGCAGGTAGGGAATATGAATTACCTGGCAGGCAGGCGTTGTTCTGCTTGGAAGACTGCTGTCAGCATGGTGAGGATGGATGAGGAGAGACAGGAGAGAGATGAGACTGACAGCTCCAGCCAACCTTCATCCATACATCCATCCCCCCCTGTCCCCTCCCTCCCACTCTCTCTCTCTCTCACCCTCCCACCGACTCTCTCTCACCCTCCCTCAGTGCCTTTCTTAAAATCCTTGGTCTTTTTTTCTGAGAACAGGCACAAATAGATATTTGCCACTACTTTACTGGCTAAAAATAGAATAGTGGGACTTGTCATTTCCACAAAGAATAAACATCATGTTCCAACTATTGCAACTGACCAAATAAAGGTAACCTTGGTGTAGAAAGGAATTTGGCTGAACATTTCCAATGAAGAGTACAGCAGATTTGCTAGACCTGTAACAACTAATTGACGCAAACATTTACCACCACAAGTTGTTGATGCAACATAGAAGATCAGTCTGTAAAAGCTTTGCAGTTGCCACCATTTTAAGAAACATGTTGTGGTCTGCTGTGTTTAGCCTTTATCACTTTCTACAGACCCCAACACAGACTCCAGGCCCACTGCGAGGGATTTAAATCCCCAATCCAGTTTGGGAGCGTGAATGTTTTAGAGGAAAGTGTTGGAAAAAAAGGCGAAAGACACCAAAGACTTCACATGAATTAGATAATGCAGAAACAATTAAAACCTTCCTTTTTTATTTTCAATTTTCCAATAATGATGCATACTGATCAAACCCCTAGTTCATGATACAAAGTATGACATTGAGAGTTGTTGAGTTAAGAGTGCTAAGTAGTCATTAATAGCAATACGAAAACGACTTCACAGTTTCCCTCCTACTAGGCCTGTAAGGGACATTAGTAATCTTCATGTTGTGCCACTGCCAACTGGGTGCTTGTTGTCTGAATGAAACAAAACCAACGTTCTCTAATACTAAATGCTAAATTGCTTATTATTAGGTTATTTTTCATAAATACTTTATTGGATAAAATATGAAATAACTTCCATGTCATTTAACCCGATGACTTCAAATCCATCCGATGTTACGACATCAGACAACCTGGACACGAATTAATTTCCGTCTACCTTCAGTTTTTTATAGAAGTGTTGGAATATTTAGGATTAGTTTCAATTGAAAGGTTCCTATTTACTGCTGAATTTTCATTTAAAATAAATAATTCAACAATAAAAGGTGTATCCTATTTTTACTTTGTTATACAAATATGGTATATGGATTCGGGGAGGTGACATAATAAATATATAGAAGGTAATATCTGATATCTGCTGAAATTAAACATTTTAAAGTTGTATTGCCCAGCCTGTGGTGTATTTCTTTCATTTTTTTCTTTCATAATTCAGTCACAAAAAAAGATGTTCAGCTTCAGCCAGCTTTTTGTGGCCCTCCCCTATTGTCTGTTAATCTGAGATGACTTTCAGTTTCACGCTGCAGAGTGACCTCTGCATCGTTAGCAGCTGGAGTGATATTTAGAGACGGAGAGAAAGCAATGTGAGAATAAAGCTTTCCTTTATATTTCCCTCATAGTCCTGATGGATGTCCTGCTTCATCGCTGCAGTTGAAATATGTTTTAATATGTTGGAGCAGGCACATTTACACCCGGGCAGAGGTTCACTTTTTATTTGGCTCCTATTGCTCTGTGGTTTACGTCCAAATGGAAGAAGTATATGCTGCAAGTGTCAGTTCTCCGCCATTTGATATTTGAAACTGATGCAGCAGTCATACAGCATACAGTCATCATTGAAAGCTTTTTCTCTCTACAAAGAGATGTAAGTAACAGCTCTTGATTTTTTCCCCCTTCCAATTAGGATGGATTATTTGCCCCTGTGTGCCTATTTTTTGTAGCTTTGTTTATTTTTAATTGTCCCTCTTCCTGCTCTGTCTCGCTGTCCTCAGTGCGACTTCAGTGGCGATAAGCTGAGGCAGAGGTATCAGGCGGAGCACCCATGCAGGGATCCATTAGGCAAAAACCAATTTCACACAGAACCAATTTCATAAATATGGAGTATGGGCCCACCTTTAGCCGTGCTTGACTAGCTTTTAGAGGGATATACACAACCATAAACAACGAGCCTGTGCCTGAGCACTCATTTTAAATGATAGCTGGAGTGTGTGGCATGGAGCTAAACACATTAAGCTGTAATTTCAACAATTTAATGAGGAACACAATGAATTACTCTTTTATTCAAAATCCAGACCACCCTAATGGAGGATTTGTGATCGGTTAGATACATTTAGAACTGCCTTAAAATGCAGCTCATTCAAGGTGTGTTTGGTTAAAACCTGCAAAGGTACAGTATCTTTCACTGGGGTACAATGTAACATGAACTTCATTTTGTATATGTTTGATGTTCGAAGGAGCACTTGTTCATAGAATTCTAAAATGGTACCTAAAATATTTTAGGGACAGCATTTAAATATCACCTTTCTCATGTGCCCTTTACCTTGGCAGATGCAAGACTTGCTAAGCAGTTTGTTTTCTATTTGTTTAACTTAAGAGCAGGTGGTTTTATTTTCCCTTTCTAGTAAATTGCACATACTGAAGGTGTACTTGGTCTTTCCGGATTTTTACTAGCCTACTTTACTTCCACTAAGGACAGGACTATGGGATTGTGTCTCTCTCAAAAGGTGTCATTATCACAAAATAATGTAAACATTTGAATACGGTGAGGTCAAAGATAGCTTAAGGGGCAAAATTGGATCTTGCTTTTTCTCTTTAGGCAAGGCCATGCAACACATATGGGGGCAATGGGATAAGTTTTGGGGATTAATACTGCTTGTTTAAAGAAAATGGAGAACCCATCATTCAACCCAGGTTTAAGTGGTGTACTGGTGATGCAAACCTTTAAGTTTAGTTCTGAAGCTAACCTGCAACATCTCTGGTACTGGGAAGGTGGTGATGATGATGATGTGTTGATAATATAAAATGTGAATAGTCCTATGCAGCATGGTATCTCAAAACTTGACAAGTAGGACAAGCCTCTTTCAGTTGGATTTTAGTTTTTTTTTTATGTATTTATGACATTTCCTTTATAATTCTGCCTTTTTTCGAATTAAAAGTCTTGTTTCTTTCAACAGCTTCCATTTAATGTCATCAAGTGACTCCGTATCAATGCAGCTTTGTAATAGTACACTGAACAAGAAGGACACAGCTCTTTAAATGTGATTTTAGTGTTTTTTTAATTTTATTTCTATCATTTTTAATATTTAAAGTGGACCTATCATGCTAAATTTGAATAATATATTGTAGGGCCATACCTATATAAAACATGTCTGTGAAGGTTTTTTTTCAAAATACCAAACATATCATTCATTTCTCTCTATTTGCTCTTTTTTAGCTAATAGTTTTCTTCGCTGCTTTTGTGGCTTTTGTGGCAGACTACAGCACCACCTAGAGGCCTGGCATATGGACTACAGCGTCTCCAGCGCTTTCGAAAAGCAATGGCCGTGGCTGTCTCCTCCTGATAGGTGGGGAGTTGCCCATATAGGCGGAATTTTCGAATCTGGATCAGTCTGTATCAGATCCGTTGCAGCCCCGTTTTTAGAGATTTGGGTATGGAGGAAAAGAGAGAGGGTTGTGTTTTCTGACACTTGGTAAGTTCCCTGACACACCGGGGACACATATTCCTGTATACAAGACGTACAAAAGTGCATTTTGTATGATAGGTCCACTTTCATGTAATTGCAATTTCAGCATTCTCTCTATTGAAAAGTCTATTTGTAATAGCTTTGATGTCCTGTGACTGAATGCAGCATTGTAATACTACACTGCACGGGTAGGACACACCTCTTTTGTCTGGATTTTAGTCTCAGCATTAGAGATTTTCAGAAATATGTATAATACTCAGTTACAGGTTATTTGTTACATTTTAAACTGTTTCACAGACTCATATTTTTGTATTTTCTCAGTTACCTTTTATGTATTGGAGTAAAATAAATGTTTTCTTATTGAGAATCTGAAAACTTCCTCCATCCATTTATCTAAAAATGTTTTAATGGAGATAAGATTGAACAGTACAAAGTAACACATTGCTTTAGAAACTGTACAGCTCTCAATTAATCCTTTCAAGAAGCATGTACGTACGTACCATCAAAGTAGTTGCAGACCAGGAAATGTTCATTTCTACTTTCAAGGTCTTTTTTATCTGCTTCTCTAAAGTTCACTTCTGAGGCTCCAGAAGGATCGGAGTTTCTGAGATGTTAGAGATGCAGAGACACAGGATGGCTGAGTGCTGGCTGCAACATCAAAGTGGTTTAAAACAACGGAGGAAACTGAAGCCTGCAGCCTCTCAGACTGACCTCTCGGGTTTGCACTCCTTCCTCTCAACCAAAATTGCAGCATATGTCATTGCGAGACCCTGTAGCCTTGTTTCTTCTCCACTTTTATGAAGCTTTCTAAGTCTAAGAAGATACTTTCCACCACAAAGTTATGTTGTGTTTATAATGGCCTGTACTCAGGAAATTGGTCGATCTTCTCTTGAATAAACTCAGTTTGTATCCAAAGGTCTCTGATTTCAATGGCAGAAGCTTCATAATTTCTCTTTCTGTTTCAGAGCTCTTCACCTCTTGAAATGTATTGTGATATTGAAAACTGCAAAGGAGCATCCTTTACTGTAGCTTTCATAATGTTCCTGGGAAACAGATTTAAAGCATGACCTCCAAACAATGAAGAAAGACCTTCAAATGAAGTTTGAATTAGTAGCTTTGATGTAGTACAAGTTCGTTTTAGTTGTAATACTCCTGAACAAATCCCATGTACAGTATTGCAGATGCTCTCCCCCTGTATTGGACACTATACATTCTCATTGTTGTGTATGACTTATTTTCCAGGTGACCTTGGCATTAATGTTACTGGTGGCTGCTGAGAGTCAATGCAGAGACTCTCCATATGTGGGAACCAGCAGTGGTGGAAGAAGGTTGGCTCCGCACAGTTCTGCTCTGGAGAGATGTCCACACTCATTAAGAGCAACCAGGCCTTCTCTGCAAGGGGGGACAGCGGGGGGGGGGGTGAATATTCACAAGGGGTATGGAGAGGGGGAGAGACTACAAACATATTATGGTAAGAGTAAGAGTCATTTTGCCATTGCTTGTTGGTTTGTCATGCATTTGTGAATTTTGGTTTGATTGATTCAAAGAAAACAGGTGTTACCTGGCAAACAAAACACTGAACAAAAATATAAATACACCACTTTTGTTTTTGCTCCCATTTTTCATGAGATGAACTCAAAGATCTAAAACATTTTCTATATACACAAAATAACCATTTCTCTCAAATATTGTTCACAAATCTGAAAAAATCTGTGATAGTGAGCACTTCTCCTTTGCCGAGATAATCCATCCCACCTCACAGGTGTGGCATATCAAGATGCTGATTAGACAGCATGATTATTGCACAGGTGTGCCTTAGGCTGGCCACAATAAAAGGCCACTCTGAAACGTGAATCTTTGCTTTATTGGGGGGGTTCCGAAAACCAGTCAGTATCTGGTGTGAGGGGTAGGGGTAGGGTTAGGGTTAGGGTAATGTTGTGAATCGAGTGGCCCATGGTGGTGGTGGGGTTATGGTATGGGCAGGCGTATGTTATGGACGACAAACACAGACCACTCGATTCACAACATTACCCTAACCTAACCCTACCCCTACCCCTCACACCAGATACTGACTGGTTTTCGGACCCCCCCAGACCCCCCCAATAAAGCAAAAATGCACGTTTCAGAGTGGCCTTTTATTGTGGCCATTCTAAGGCACACCTGTGCAATAATCATGCTGTCTAATTATGAAGGTAGATATGGTGCAAAATGTGAGAGCGTGTAAAACCTGATGTGAGCACAAGCAGAAAAAAAATCTGAGTTTGTGTGCTTACATTTACACTTGTATAAAATATCCACGTAACTGTGAACCAAATGTACACTTGTATAAAATGTCCACGTAACTGTGAATCAAATTTACACTTGTAAAAAATATCCACGTATCTGTGAACCAAATTTGAAGTCACAGAAGAAGAAAAAAAGTGTTGTAGCTTGTAGAAAAAAAATTACATTAGTGATGAAATGTTCACTTGCAGAAAAATACATATTTTTTAAATATATTTTCCATTACAACTGCAACTTTATTTATTACAACCTCTCAAATCAGTCATTACAACTTGACGAATCTGCTCTGTGGCAGTATAAATCGACGAATCTGCGGTCTTGACTTTTGCTACACTTCTTGCGATAAATGTGTCGCAAAAGTAATTTTCACCTGTAGATGTGGGGGGAGGTTGGGGGGTTGGAGCTATCAGAACAACGAGGCTTGGGTCAGTCACAGTCACAGTCAGGTCGAACCGGATGACAGCGGGGCTAACTGTTCACTAACGGTTCGTGTCGCTACCAGTCCGCTGACATGGCGCGTCAATCAACGGTAAATTTTGCCCATTACTTGCCCAGTATTACTTTGAATATTATTATTGTGATTGAGGATTAAATCTGCTTTGAAGACCACCGTTTTATATCGTGCAGTTTAGCGGCGAAATAACGTCAGTCAGCCAGCTAACGCTAGCTTTGTTGAGTATATGCTAGCTAAACAAGTAGTGGTTGTAGTCTATACAGCAGTAATTCATATAGTATAGCCTACTGCTTTGGCACTAACGGTTGATAACCGTTTATGAAAATAAAACCAATTGAACTGTACTGAAATAATGACAAGTTTTATAATTGTCTTGGGCTCCTGCTGTGTTTTTAAAGCCTTTGTAAATTATCCATGCTATTTTCTATTTAGCTAACGTCGAAGTAGTGTATGTGAAATCAACCTCACAATAAGATGTGTGTATATTACAATTATTAATGTCATATTTCAAGATGATTACTTAGATATTACAATATGGTTGGTTGAGCTGGAGTTCATTATTGAGCTTACAAGTTAACGTCACAGTCATCTGAAGAACGAACCCAAACCTTGTTGTTTTTATTAATTGTATTACAAATTGATATCAAATAAACAGTAAGCATTGGTAACACAATTTCTAAAGTTACAGTAAAATAAAAAGGACCCTGACTCGGACAATACACAATCCAAAATGTTCAACAGAAGAGAATCAGTTATATTGTTTGTACACATGGTACTTTATATATCTGTTCTCTCTCAATATTGTCTGTAAAAAACGTGGTAAAAGTTATTCTTTCAGTGAGACAACAGAGCAAGCTTCTACAGTTGCACTACGTTTTGATAACAGTTAAATATTATTTTGATAATAACATATATTTCAATGTTGATGAATTTCATACTGTTCATTCATAATCTGATTACAATTAAAAAATAATTATATCAACAGCCCCATAACACACAAACACACCTCTTTCATAAATAACACACTTTTTCTGCAATAATGTTTTATGTTTCCTGTAATTTTTGTCAGGAAAGGACATGCCCGAAAGACACGACATCTTCTCCTTCTCTGAGGGTCAAGAAGAACATCCAAGAGGAACATTAAAAGCTGATGTTATGACATTTTAAGACCAGTACAGGACATTCACTAAGAAACTACTTTTATTGTGAAAACAAAGATCTGCACACCGAATATTTTTGTAGTCTATCAGGACCATCATTTGTTTGTGACGCTGCCTGCACCTCAGAGAAGGGGTGGTTATAGTCAGGCTTATAAAGTGTGGCGAAAAACATAGTCAGCTGATCGAATGTACCTATTTCCACATCTACACTCCATCAGCTGATTATTTCTATTTGCCTCACTTTATGAGCTTCACATCACTTGTGTGACACCGCAGAGTTTGCAACGTCACAAATAAATGGGGCCAATCTTCAGTCAGATGTGAATGTGTAATCTAACATTTTCAGTAAGAATAATGGACAAAAGGAGTGCAAATACAAATACAATTTATTGAAATGTGAACCAAAAGTTAATCAAATGTTTTAAATAAAAAGCACATATGGACAGAAGGTGTAAACCTATTAAATGTATAAGTAAACACATTTAGTCAAATAACGTGACAGACTAGGCCTGTGCAGTTGGTATCAGCTTTGCCCAGCATGGGCTCCTTCATCAGCCCTGGTCCTCCTCGCTGAGGAAAGACCCTCAGTCCTCTCCAAACCAACAGACAGGACGTCCATCACACGGAGGTTTCTCCCTGAAGTCTCTGCAGCTCTCTGGACACCACAATGTCTCAATCCGTCCACACTGAATATGAGAGGGGAAAAATGAAAATAATAAATGCTTTAGACAATAAGAAATATAAAGTTGACTGCAGTAGGGCCTGGCTCATTTCGTGGCATCTGCAGGCAGTGGCAAGTCCTTCCGGCATATGCCACAGAGGCCGCTACTCTGTGGTAGCTGTGGCAAGTACTTCCGGCATATGCCACAACTTGCCGAGGAATCTGCCGCTGCTCAACGGGAGTTGCCACAAGATGCCAGAGAGAACGTTTACGGAAGCTGCCACTCGCCTTCCGTGGCAAATGCTGCTATTTAAACCCGTATTTATCGTGTAAAATGTCGCTGTTTTGGCATGACTTTATCTAACTTATCTGTACACAGGACTGATGATCTGTACACAGGGTTGGGTTGTAACGGAATACATGTAACGGCGTTACGTAATCAGAATACAAAAACCAAGTAGCCTAACTGTATTCAGCTCGCGTTACATTTGATAAACAACTAATCCGATTACAGTTACTTTCGTAACCTGAAGTGAATACATTTTGGAATACTTATTGGAATTATTGGTGGAAAAGTTTCCTCACAAAATGTATCCTAATATTCATTACCGGCAGAACTGTGTGCACACATGGATGTATAATAAGAGTGTGCACAGCGCAGCAGCATGTCTGTGAGGCCCCGCCCCTGCACGCAGATGAGAGAGAGATCTCTTTTTAAATATATTGAAAGTTAGAAACGGAGATGGTTCGATAAAACGTGCAAGATAACGTTTATAGCATTTCTTTATTGTCGAAATTATGACATTTCATAACGGGATAAAATCAAAGTGAATGGCCTGCTGCTGCTGAAGGCATGGGGCAAATATAAGTCCTTTGCCTAATTTATAAAGTAAACCTTAGTATCTCACTAGCAGTGGCAACTGCAATCAGTTACAGCTGCCCTAAGTCTGTAGCCAAGTCTAATAACACCAGTGTACACGTTGCTGTGTCCATACAGATATTTATTTGTTAATTATTTGTCTTTACTAGTCATAGGCTACACCTGGTTTATCGTAGCAAGCAGTGGAAACTCCCCTCAAGAAGCGACAATTGCCAAGGGCGTTGCAACCCTCACTTGCCAATATTTCATCATAAATATAGCACGTTTGTTTATTTTAGCAAACCATGCTCCAAGTAAAATTGAATAGAAATGATAATGTATAATCTTTTTGAAAAACAGAGATCGCACATCAGTCCTGTGTACAGATCAGTTCGATAAAGTCATGCCTAAACAGCGACATTTTACACGATAAATACGGGTTTAAATAGCAGCGTTTGCCACGGAAGGCGAGTGGCAGCTACAGTAAACCTTCTCTTACTCTGGCATCTTGTGGCAACTCCCGTTGAGCAACGGCAGATGCCTCGGAAAGTTGTGGCATCTGTGGCATATGCCGGAAGGACTTGCCACAGCTACCACAGAGTAGCGGCCTCTGTGGCATATGCCGGAAGTTCTTGCCACTGCCTGCAGATGCCACGAAATGCGCTTGCTGTCTCTCGTTGACTGTTGAGTTGCTCAGTTTTTTTAGATTGTCAATACTATTACATACTGTATAACTAATATCTCAGGTTAAGAGGCACCTTCAAATAAAGATTGGTCTTTAAATACAACTCAAGGATCTAGAACTGGTACTTAGTTTTAATGATACAGTCTGGTTATTATGCTGTTTGGAGGAGGCATCACAGGTAAGAGCACTAACTAGCTGTACACATGTAACACATGTACCTTAGCTTGACTTAAATGTATTAAACGTATAGTTCAGTGATGGCAAAATATAAATAACTAATGTCATGCAAAAATATTAATATTTGCTTGATTCCAGAGTTGAATTTAGCACAAATGCATACAAACGTTAAGGGATTTTAAGATTCTGAAGTCTTCGTTCTAAATAGAAAATAGCATGGATAATTTACAAAGGCTTTAAAAACACAGCAGGAGCCCAAGACAATTATAAAACTTGTCATTATTTCAGTACAGTTCAATTGGTTTTATTTTCATAAACGGTTATCAACCGTTAGTGCCAAAGCAGTAGGCTATAATATATGAATTACTGCTGTATAGACTACAACCACTACTTGTTTAGCTAGCATAAACTCAACAAAGCTAGCGTTAGCTGGCTGACTGACGTTATTTCGCCGCTAAACTGCACGATATAAAATGGTGGTCTTCAAAGCGGATTTAATCCTCAATCACAATAATAATATTCAAAGTAATACTGGGCAAGTAATGGGCAAAACGTACCGTTGATTGACGCGCCATGTCAGCGGACTGGTAGCGACACGAACCGTTAGCGAACAGTTAGCCCCGCTGTCATCCGGTTCGACCTGACTGTGACTGACCCAAGCCTCGTTGTTCTGATAGCTCCAACCCCCCTCCCTCCCCCCAAATCTACAGGTGAAAATTACTTTTGCGACACATTTATCGCAAGAAGTGTAGCAAAAGTCAAGACCGCAGATTCGTCGATGTATACTGCCACAGAGCAGATTCGTCAAGTTGTAATGACTGATTTGAGAGGTTGTAATAAATAAAGTTGCAGTTGTAATGGAAAATATATTTAAAAAATATGTATTTTTCTGCAAGTGAACATTTCATCACCAAGTTAATTTTTTTTCTACAAGCTACAACACTTTTTTTTTCTTTTCTGTGACTTCAAATTTGGTTCACAGTTACGTGGATATTTTTTACAAGTGTAAATTTGGTTCACAGTTACGTGGATATTTTATACAAGTGTACATTTGGTTCACAGTTACGTGGATATTTTATACAAGTGGAAATGTATGCACACAAGCTTAGATTTTTTTTCTGCAAGTGCTCACATCAGGTTTTCACGCTCTCGCATTTTGCACCATATCTACCTTCATACTAATCAGCATCTTGATATGCCACACCTGTGAGGTGGGATGGATTATCTCGGCAAAGGAGAAGTGCTCACTATCACAGATTTGTGAACAATATTTGAGAGAAATGGTTATTTTGTGTGTATAGAAAATGTTTTAGATCTTTGAGTTCATCTCATGAAAAATGGGAGCAAAAACAAAAGTGTTGCGTTTATATTTTTGTTCAGTGTATAAGTACATACAAACTCAATAAACCAGCAACTTATGGTTCTGTCACATGCAAAGACTAAAAGGGTATACAAAAAAGGCAAAATAATGTTGGTGTGTACCTTGTGTTCCTCGGTCCTTCTTTTGTTTGGTAATGCCAATAATGTCAAGTTGTGTTGCTTTTAATCATCCTGCCCTAAGACCACATTTATTAGGAAGACGATAATATATGCCTCAAGAAAACAACTCATGTTAAACTATTTAAATGACAGCAAACACAGAAAATAATATTAAATATAAAAGTTTGCAGCAAAGTCAAGGGTATTCTGTCATTTTAAATGATTACATCCCAGGAATATATGACTTTCTTTCAGATTTCTGTTAAAACATGTTGACTTTTAAACACAGAACTGCTGATAATATATCATTGATTTTTATTTCATTTATTCTTATTATCTGACCTTTTACACATGTAAAAAAAGACAGAAGTGTAGAACAGTTAAACTTAAAGTGGACCTATCATGCTATATTTGACAAATATATTGTAGGGCCATACCTATATAAAACATGTCTGTGAAGTATTTTTTTCAAAATACCAAACAGATCCTGCATTTTAGCCATGCCTCATTTTGCTCTATTTGTTCTATTCCAGCCCTGTTTTTGCAAGGGCTGATTCTGTGATGTAGCTTTAATGCAAATGAGCTGCAGCTGACCACGCCCCCCTGCAGGAGAGGGAGATCAGCTGCTGGGCTCTCAGAAGAGGGGGAGGAAAAGAGAGGCTCTGTCCTCCGTGTTTTATTCTTATATGATTATATAGAGTCGTTATTCATTTGTTTTAAAGCTCAATAAATAACAAAGAAGACCTTTGACCAGCACTTTTCTAATTTTGTCCGGAAGATTTAAACTTTAACGGACATGTTGACCGGCGGAAAAAAATCTAACTGAAACTCTGCCGCACGGTTTCCTCGTCCCTTAGAAGAGGCGGAGAGGTGGGTGTTTGTCATCTGCTGGTGGACTACCGGAGAGAATTACATCGAGGGAGGGATTGCATTGAATAACAGCAGCAGGAGCAAACGCTTGCCTCGGGAGGGAGAAAAAGAGCCACTGCGGACAACCATGCGCGAGAAATCTTCCTCACTGCTTTTGTGGCAGACTACAGCGCTACTTACATGCCTGGCATATGTACTACAGCGTCTCCAGCGCTTTCGAGCGGCAATGGCCGTGGCCCAACCCCCCATTCCTCTGATAGGTGGAGAGTTGCCCATATAGGCGGAGCATCCCTTTTCTGACGTCAGACAAATTGAAATCTGTATCAGATCCGTTGCAGCCCTGTTTTTAGAGATTTGGGTATGGAGGAAAAGAGAGAGGGTTGTGTTTTCTGACACTTGGTGAGTTCCCTGACACACCGGGGACACATATTCATGTATAAAAGACGTACAAAAGTTCATTTTGCATGATAGGTCCCCTTTAATATACTGTGTGTATAATGTGTAAAACTATGCGCATAAGCACAGACTAAAACATATTTACCTGCTTTCTTTCATATTTGACGTTCTGCTCTTAAACAAGCCTTCTCATTCGATGCATTGCGTAGTCAGACAGCACAGGTTTCAAGCACTTTTAGAAAATACTGTTGAGACACAGTAAAAGCTCCAAAAAGAGAATGTAGGCAAGCTGAGCTGAAGTGGAACCATTACAAAACAAAATTATGCTCTGAAAGGCTAACTGACCTTGTTAAAATGTACATGAAACTAACCCATTGAAGATCTTTTCATCACACAAAACTGTGAGTTGTCAAAAATGTTATAAAGGGTCATCAATTCTGTCATTGACCCCTCATCCTCTTTGCTGACAAAGAATCCTCTCAGAAATGTAAGAGGTTCAAGGTCGAGATGATAAAACTGCAGAACACTCCATTAGCACAAGCTGGATAATCAATACCTAGTGACCAAATCTGAGTTATTAAATAGTGATTTTCCAAAATAAACTCCACCACAGTCTATTTGCAAGATGTGGTTCAAACTTAGTTTCTAAAGGGGACCACAGATCATTCTTAATTGCAAGTGAATATCCAAAAATGTTTTCTTCTGTTAAAATGATGTGGTAATCACTGACCAACTGACCCTTACAATATGTGATCCTTACTGTATATACCTTAGTGTTAAGGAAACATTTTTGCATTATTTTTAATACATTTAATTTTTTTCAGTTTTCCTGGTTTTTGACGCCACCAACTACTACTGTTTTAAAAGACTGGGTCGATGTCCCTTTTTATGCCCCGGAATTACTTTGTCAGAATACATCATATCTGCATATGATGCTTATGATCTACATTGCTTTCTTTGCCCCTTTGCAATACATATTACATGTTATTGTTCCCCTTTGCCAGGGACTGTTGGATTAAAAACGGCTGACACAAGCTGCCTGGCAACAAATAGCACACTACCTTTCTCACTGTTCAGCCCAAAGGCTTTTATAATCAGGTGTTATACACTGGAAAGCAGAGAAAGGATTATTTCCAACAATAACAAAAATCCGGTGATGTCATAAATCAGCAATAAAAACTATTGGATTAAAAATAGCAGTGCGTCTTGGGTTTTTATATATTTAGTTGTACATTGCAAACCAACAGCGGTAGAGGGATAGTTTCAATGTGACTCAAACAGAGTTGAGGCTAGGGATCAGACTTAACAGTAGCCTATGGTGAAATATTTACTTGGCCTAGATCCATATCTAATGAGCTTAAAGAAACCCAGTTATGCAACGGAGCCAATGTTTAATGTTTAATGTTGTGTTGTTGAGAACACACTGGAGGGACATACACTCATCTTTCAATTAGTTAATCTGGCTTCTGTCATACAAATGGGTTTAGAATGAGTTCTTTAAGCGTACTTCACCGTATGCAACGCTCTCCTAGTTTTCCTCTGAACTCAAACAGACCGAGTCAATTTCAGAATCATGTCATGTGGGCTTAAAATAGTATGTCATCTGCTCATTGACTTTGAATGTTTTACAATATTGTTGCTATTATGAAAATGTTGTTGGACTCCTACATTTAACTGATAACTTCATATGTCCATCAGACCTATTTTTGGTGGGTGCAGTTTTTGTTAGAGCAGCGCTGTTTCTAAACATCTCTAATTAGCTGCAAGTGTGCCAGATCTATTAATGTAGCCTGTCTTCAAGTCGTACACTTTAAGGAGCCCACTCAGCACTCATCTGTGCAGATCTATACCCCAGGGTTGTAAAAATAAACCATTGCTTGGTGGGAGAATTCTGATGAGCCTAATAATCCAACAAAAGTTGTCATTTTCATCAAAGGCTTTTTAGATTCTGTTTTTAAGATTTGTTTCCCCCTCAGCCATGTGTCTGTGTCACTAAAGGAAAATTGTCAGAATATGGGTTTCCATGAGGCTAATGAAGCTCTGAGGTTCCTAAGGAAACGTCGATTAAATGATTGGACCCTGTAAAGTGTGCTTTTGTTGTGGCTTTTGATCAGAGTTGGACTTTACTCACACTAATCAACAATCGCCCACTGAAATCAATATTATAGAAATGCTAGAGTTTTCAAATCCATCTCTGCGGAGTTTCCCCCTCAACATATAATATTATTTGGAAACATTTGTGATTTTTAAGGTCTAATTTTTGATCCAAATGTTGTCAAAGGGGTTGTCTCACTAGCAAGTACTGTTTATAGTAACTATTGCGGTCAAATAAATGAACTTTAGAAAATAGTTATTGTAATTTGACACTGGGAAAAGTTAAGTAAAGTAACTCAAAATGTACCTTTTTATATGGTTTACTTTTTATGACACTATGATATTAGGGATAATTAAGAATGAGACCTTAGGATTCCTCAAACTTCTAGAAAATGGAAGTATCTACAGTAAGTTATGGGTTTTTGCATGTGATTATGTTATTAAACTACTTAAGATTATCCCAATTTCTGAGAGGATGAATTGCAAATTAAGAGTACTCTTTCTGATCAGTCTTGTCCACAAAAATGGGCGAGACATCAGCCCAAGTTTATTGTTAGTTAAACAAAACATGTGATGGTCCATGGTGAAGTCATGATTAATTCAATCCAACCTAAGTGAGATTCTGGTGATGCAGAAACATTTGTAATAACTGGTGACTTGAAGAATAATACAGCCGTGATAAAGGCAGCCGTGTTCAGGCAGCCAAAAACCAAACTGGGTGTATCCTCGAATGCTGAGGTAACTAGGTCAGCACTGAAATACAAAGAGAGACCAGAAGACGGGCCAAGGCGTAGATGCACTGACTGCAGACAGTTTCAGACCAGAATATAAAAAACACCTTAAGGAGCAGCAAGAGTTGTTAATGCAATAGCAAGCATAATCCCTCCTGGGTATCAATGATACTCATTATATGTAATCATTGAATAAATCCAAAAAGAATGGTTTTATTTCACTCTGATTATTTTCTTTGAGTGGGGGTTAACATTAGCCTGAGTGTTGTTAGCAAGGTAAAGCTACTCTAATAGCTAAATGTACTGATGAAGTCAAAGTGATTGGTTAGATCAGGGGTTCCCTGGCAGATACATTAAAAAAAAAATCGCGGACCGGTTATCAATTTTAACTGATTTTAATATTTACTCACCAGCAGCAGGTAGCAACAGAGGCTAATTGTATGTAACAGCCTGAACAAATACTAGAACAATATGCATCCAAAACATATTAGAGTCATTCTACAGAAAAGGTGGAATCTGGGTGATACAAATCTGCTGAAATATATTCCTTCTAAACACAAAACCTGTTGAATAGCAATAACTAACTCTTAACTTGATGAATCCACAACAAGTAGAGCTTAAAGTATTTTTTATTATTTTTATACTTTATACAAAGCTTATTTGTATAGGAACGTCACTGGTGTTACATGTTACCAGGAAGAAGAGTAACACCAGGATGGTAACACCAGTGACAATTTGGAGAAAACACTACCATTTTAACAAAATGGCTGCAATGTGTCAGACCAAATATGGCTTCAGTCAATATCAAAATCGTTTAACTCTTCAACACAATACATTTTTCCATTCAAATGTTCACCCCTAGGGCTATGCAATGAGTAACACTAATGACAGACTTGAAAGACGCACGTAACATTTGAAGATAAAATGACACCTTTAACAAACAAAGTAAGAAGTATCTGACCTTCCTTATGTCTTTGTCCACTGCACTGTCTCAAATGATCTCTTGTTACAGGAGGCACTTCAGAGACAGTACATTACTTCAAAATAAAAGCGTTTTGTGTAGCAGTAACACCAATGACGTAATTTTGGGTGACTGACATTTATTGGATATTATTAATAATAATTTGCGTTTTTTTTTATACCATTTCAGTGTTATATTTAATGTATGTAATGTTATGTAATTATGAATGAGATTTATTTATTGAAAACAATTTTTTTTAAATGAAAACTATAGGCTCCACTTCCATCAATGATCAAAGTGACAAGGCAATTCCTTGAACTTGGCATTTTAAATAAATAGCAATTTATGTATAAACATTTTTTTTTAATTTTTTTATTTAGTACCATTGCAAAGACAATCTCTATTTATTCAACATAACAACGTTTAAAAAAGAACCGGGAAAACAGATAAATCAACGTTTTGTTTTTGTTTGTATGATTTACGGATAATCCAGTGAATGCTGGGAAAACGAGGAGAAGGCGCATTATGAAGGAGATGTCCGGTCGCGCGCGCGTGCGTGCGTGCGTGCGTGTGTGTGTGTGTGTGTGTCACTGGCATTTGTTTTCAGAAGATATTATGATAGTGACGTTCGTTCCGGTGCACGTCTGACAGCATTTAGCTCTACATCGAGATCAGTGGCACAACCCCACCTAGTGTCAGCAGAAAGTATTAAAATAATGATTACAACAAAATGCAAAAAATAAATTAAAATATAAAATATATTTTAAGATCATGTTTAATAATCTGATTCGTCTGTACATTGCTGTTTTAGTATGTGTTCTTCTAATTAGTGTCTACAGTGTGTGCCTATTGAGCTATTTAGAGCCATGTGGGACAAAACCCGATCCTGCCCCTCCCTCTCACTGTCTAAGTGAACGGTGACTGTAAAAACTACACTGCTCATGCTCAGAGTATTTTCCTATTTAATGTGTGTGGCAACAAATAATGACCATAGGGGCAGTAAGCTGCCATCCCTACCATACGTCATCTCACATAATTCAGAGCTGATTGGCTGTAAGTACGTGTGCCGCGAAAAGTGTGGTGTGTGAAGAGCAGGTGAAGAGGAGGAGAGAGACGCGTCCTAAAACCAGGAAGTAAGCTGCGCATGGCTTCCCTCCACAAAAAAGCAATGAGATTTCTCCATAGGATTTTAGAAAATAGCTCAAAATAAGATCTGTGGGAAACGTAGCTGTTAGATAAATGCACGTTTTGTTCAGCCGGATAATATCCACATGTCTACCCTACTTTTATAATTTTCTAATCATAAATCCATCATTTAGATTTATGATAGACTTTTGAAACTACAAGAAGATAAGGAGGACTTTTACAAAAAAGTAATAGAGATTTTTGTCCAGAAGGATAGGCAAATGGACTTCATCTTCAAGTCAAGGTAAGACCACAGTTTTATTGAAAATGGGATCTTACTAAGAGAGAAGAATTCAATATTTAAATGATAAAAATTAAAAATGTTGGGTATCCTTTTGTTGAACTGTCTGTTTAAAATAAATCGAAGCATCAGACTAAAGAGGCTTTTGAAAATAATATTAAATTTTGATTTAGGTCAAAATATAATATTTGTAAACCTGAAGAGTCAGTGCCAGTGCCTCGCCAGCCATGAACCTCACTGCAGAAGCTTACCCCCTAAACGCACCAGGAGCGTCTGCGCCGCGTTACGTTGCGGCTGCGCCACACTGCGACCTCCTCCTGCGACCCCCCTAAACGCACCAGGAGCATCTACGCCGCGCTGCGCATTTCAAAACGTTGCGGAAGCGGAGCGTCGTGTGTGCAGCCCATGGTGCAGCCTCGCAGTTGTTCTTCTTCTTCTTCTCGTTAATGGCGAATCGCTTCCACTTGGAGCATATATCGCCACCTACTGTTGAGTTATTAAATGTTCATATTAAATCCTTGTCCTCAGACCAGTGTTTTTGAGGAATTTGAAGATCAGCTTGTTTGCTTCATTTCTTGATTTACTTTCATATATTGACTTGAAATCCATGTCCTTGATGTTGAGTTGTTCCAGTGCAGTTTTCAGAATGAGTCTTTGCCTTGTATATTCCGGGCAGCTAAAAAATACATGATGTATTGTCTCTGGTTGTTGGCAACCATCACAATTGCCATTTGGATGTTTTCCAATCAGATGCAGTGATGAGTTTAATCCAGAGTGTCCCAATTTTATCCTGCTGTTAATGCTCTGTTCTCTTCTACTACTCCCCCAAGTGCTTCCTGTTCCTACTTCCCTTTGTATCTGGTATAAATGTCTTCCTTTGATGTTAGCCTCGCAGTTGTTGTTGATTTTGGAATATTTCCTGGACATTTGTACTTCTACAAGTAAGTAGGCTACTTAGTTAAATGGTTTATGTTTGTGTCTGTTTAAATCGTGTTTATTGTTGTTATTTCCTATTTTGTTGTGTTGTAGACTACAGACACAGTTAATAATAATTGTAATATTCCAGTTATAAACGACATGAATCAAAGATGTGTTGCTGTATTTTAGTGGTAAAAAAATATGCATTCATCATCATAATTATTCTATATATATATAATTTACAGTGCCTGTAAACTGGAGGAGAACGCTGGCATGTATTCTCCTACTTGAAAGACTAGGGGGTGGGGGGAGGAGAAGGAGCCGGTTTTGGGTGCACCCCCTCAACCAGCAAAGGAGACAACAAGGTGATTTTCATCACCTCGTGGCTGAGCTGAGGCTGGACAGCCAACGACATCACCAATATTTTCGGATGAGTGCAGAGCAGATGGATGAACTGCTGTCCCTCCTGGGCCCTGAACTGACCAGACAATCCACAGATTACAGAGCTGCCATTGAACCCAAGCAGAGACTGGCTGTTGCACTTAGGTAAAATGCACATTTCACAGACAATAAATCACTGACCACACATTTAATAAACGTTTTATTTTTAACAATTTCACCCCAAACAACATTTTAAACAGAAACATCAAATATAAACAATCAACACAAAAAAAGTAACTATTTACAGTAAAAAAAACAATGAACTCAATTGCTCAACTACAATTGTTCGTAAAAAAGACTCCTGCCATGCTGAGCTACTGCTGGAGGACAGCATGTCTGATGGCCTTGTAGGTGTTGATTGGGCGCGTGGGGTACACTTGGCCGAAAGGCTACTGGCCTGGAGGTGTGAATGGAATGTTGAGTGGCGGGGGGATGGTCAATGGGCTGCCAATGTTGCTGGTGTTGGGTGTCTCTTTCCAAGTTGTGGAAGGTGTTTAAAATACAGATTTTTGCCTGATGTTTTCTGTCTTTGTCCAGTCTTTGCAACACATGACTGAGGAGTTGGAGGTTTCTGCAGTAGAGATATCAGCTGCTCTCCAAGGTCTGTGCTCTGTGGCCTCCTCCTTGTGTCCCGTGTGGAACGCTGGGCCGCTGCTGGTGTGGAAATGGGATCCCTGGGGCTACGGGACCTAGAGGGCCTTTGCCTCTCTGCAGAGGTTGTGGGTATCAGAGGTGGTGGGGCTGGAGATCCACATGCTGTCCTGGCATGTTCCTCTGTTTCCAATGACAGGGGTGTAGATGCTCTCTCCATGTCTTCTACAGGGGAAGGATTGCTCAAGCTGCTTTTTGAACTATATGAAAAGAAACAACATGAAAACAATTAAAACCTTTTTTCTTGGGATTAATTTATGCAATAGGAACATATTTATGTAATTCAAAATAAAGTCTTTCATACCTTTTGCAATACATCATCACAAATTACAAAATTATATAAATTTAAATATGTGCATACATACCTCCTTTGCTGTACATAGGGCAAAAGGAAGGACATTAGGTCTGTATACTTCCAGCCCTTTTGCGTGCCGCCTGCAGATCCACTTGGGAGAGATTTCTTCCTGTTTTTAACAAAAGCATCCCGGAGTGACTTCCATCGTGCCTTGCAAATATCGACTGAAAGAAAGAATAGATTCAGATTAATAACATGATTTCACATATTTTTCTTTGCTTTTTTTTTTTACCCTTCAGATACTTGGCTTCCAGGGACTCATTGATCAGCCTAGCATTCAGCTATCGCCTAGGATGCGCTACTGTGTATGTAATACAATTTATAATAAATTGTTTTGTCTGACAAATGACTGCCAAATTATTCTTGTCTGTCCTCACAATTTATCTGACTATAAATGCAATGTTTTCCACCACAGCATACTGTATTTAAACATTATTGAGAGTATTTTGGGTAGTTGTTATAACACATGAATAAAAACAAATTATTGTATTGTATTATATTATTATTATAATACAAAAATATAATATCATTATAAAGAGTTAAACACAACTGTATTGATCCCTGGGCGAAATTCACAAGATAAAGTATAGTTAAAAAAACAATATTTATAAAAATATAAATACAAAATAATAATAATATAATCTTGATATAGGAAATAAGATCTCTTTTTATTGTGAAATGCAAGTTTACTGAACAGCTGTTAAACTACTGAATGGCTCTGTACTGTACCTACAAGTATTAATTAACTTTAAAACATTAATATGTAGTTGTTACCTTCCACTCCACAAACTGCAGCGACTAAAAACCAGGCCTTGTCCTTTCTGATGTTGTCCTTGTAAAAAGCATTGGTTACATCGTATACAATTGTGTGTTTCTCCACTTCCATTATGAACATCTCGTCGTCCATTGTGGGTATCGTAGTGGAGGTGTTGTGATGAAGGAGGGGGGTCTGCTAAATTAGTATATGTGGGGGATGGGCCTGGCCCGGATGCTCACCTTTCCACTTCCTGCGAGGAGGGGGCTGCCTGCCCGACCTTACGGCTGCGCCGCGGCAAAAATAGTATTCATCCTAATTTTAGAGAAGCGCTGCGCCGAGCCGCTTCTGGGACGCGTCTGAGCCGTAACGCGGCGCGTGTGGTGGAATAGCACCCATTGACTAGAGTGGCCGCAATCCTTACGACCGCCGTGGCGCGGCCGTAACGCGGCGCAGACGCTCCTGCGTTTAGGGGTCACCCCTAGTTTCCACTGGGTTTGTCTGCGGCGCGTTGCGGCTGCGGCGCGGCGTCCGCAAGGATCGCGGCCACTCTAGTCAATGGGTGCTATTCCACCAGACGCGCCGCGTTACGGCTCAGAAGCGTCCCAGAAGTGTCTCGCCGCTGGGCTCCACTCGAAATAGGATTGAAGTCTATTTTTCGACGCGACGCAGCCAATGTCGGAACGGTGACAGCATCCGGCCCACCCCCAAAACCGGTTCCTTCTCCTCCCCCCATCCCTCCTCTGTAGTCTTTCCAGTAGGAGAATAAAGGCCAGCGTTCTCCTTCGGTTTACAGGCACTGTGTGTAAATTATATAGAATAATTATGGGGCGACTGTGGCTGCGAAGGAGTGTGGTCGTCTTTCAACCAGAAGGTTGTGGGTTCGATCCCAGCCCATGCATTCAATATGTCGATGTATCCTTCTTGGGCAAGATACTTAACCCTGAGTTGCTCCCGATGGCATGGCCAACGGTGTGTGAATGTGTATGCATGTTAGGTCCTAGGTACACTGTTCTCTATGAATGGGTGTGAATGGGTGAATGACATGTAGTATGTAAAGCGCTTTGAGGGGTCGTAAAGACTGGATAAAGCGCTATACAGTATAAGTACAGTCCATTTACCATTTATGATGATGAATGCTTTTTTTTTACCACTAAAATTCAGCAACCCATCTTTGATTCATGTTGTTTTTAACTGGACTATTACAATTATTATTAATTATGTCTGCAGTCTACAACACAACAAAATAGGAAATAACAACAATAAACACGATTTAAACAGACACAAAAATAAACCATTTAACTACGTAGCCTACTTACTTTCTTGTAGAAGTACAAATGTCCAGGAAATATGCCCAAATCAACAAGAACTGCGAGCCGGCAGTTACGACGCTCCGCTTCCGTAATGCTTCTGAAACGCTTGTGAAACGCGCCCGGTAGGGTATGACGCCGGAGGAGGCCGGACCAAAACCGCGGCGCAGCGGTAACGCGCCGCAGACGGACCCAGTGGAAACTAGGGGTAACTCAATATCATGTTTATGTATACAGTAAAAGACATGAAAAAGTGGATTTTGCATAATAGGTGACCTTTAATATACTGTAATTGGTATGGTATAATTGCAGAATTTTTTTTTTTAATTTTTTTACCTTCCCTACGACTGACTCTCACAGACAGAAAAGTCTCAAATCCTGTTCAGTTGAGATATTTTTCCCCGAGCAGCCCAAGAACACCAGAATCACAATTCTCTGCAGGCACAGTAACCAAGCAACAGGGTGTCTTGTGGTGTTCACTGCTTACAATAACTCCCAGGTAGACCCCTATGTCTGCAAATCCCTCTTTGATTAAAGTGCAGTGTTGTTCACTTGAGCCCTCTCTGAAGAGCTTTTTATCTGTGTTGGGCCTGCTGGCCTTCGATACTGTAGAAACAGTCAGAGGTCTGTTCTGTATGAGCTTCTTGTGCCGAAAAAATGAACTGCAAACTAACAACAAAAAAACACATCTCTAACGTTGGCACGGTTTAGCTAAGTTCCAAGTTTACCAAACGTTTTGAAATCATTAAAGCTTTGGTCCATAAACTCCCAGAGACAGAAATAAAAAGAGAAGATCTGGTGGGAAATATACATGTGTTCTTCTAAACTGCATACAAAAAGTAACCTTATCAAGTGGTCAAATAAAATAAATAAAAATGAGTAAACATGGGTTTATAATTTAAGGAAGCTACAATATGATGAAGCCAGTGTTTAGGCCAGGGTCTTCTAGAAAAGGGTTAATACCATTATTAACCTTTAGGGGGTTACTGCTCCATACGACAAATAATAAAGGTCACTCAATTAACCCTATAATATTAACCTTGGCATTATTATGACCCCAGTAGACAGGGATGTTACTGAAAGTGGGAAAAGAACCCATATAGAACTGTATTATTAAGACACATCTGTAACCCTGCAGGCACAACGCTACTGTTAATTAGAAGCTTCAAAGTCTACTGGGATTTTTAAGCCTGTCATCTTTCTCTTTTTATAAGGGAAAGGTCCTGGTACAGTTTCTCATACTGGATTGTGTCACACTATGTAGTGCTACAGTTTCCAATTGTATTGCTTTTGAATGAATTTCCTATTTAAAAAAAAAAAAAATCTAAAATAATAAAAGTAAATCTGTTGACCCATGGAGGTATATTTAGTGTCACGGCAAAGGGGGAAATAAAAGCCCACTCCTTCAGAAGAATAATGTTGATGCATAGAACATGAGGGCCTGTAGAGGAGTAATGGAAACTAAAGCCAATCACAGCAGGCAAACTTAGTATACATCCTGACCGATTACAAGAAAAGAAATGCCTGCTCAAGTCAAACAGAATAATTGACACAGTCAGACTGTGTTCCAGCTTTTAAAAAGAAAAAGAAGAATGAGGCCATGTAGTCTGAGCAGCCGTGTCCAGAAACGCTAAATAATGTATCCTGTCACTACATTCCTCTAGCTGGCGTGAAGACAAACCTGCTGTTTTTGCATTAGAGGAAAGAATAAACCTGGTTAATTGTGTCATGCTGTGCTAAATGAATTATTTATGGAGGTGAGGAGCAGGAAGACAGCGCTTCCTTTAGGATGAGTCACACAGTGGTTGGATGTGTGCTGCCATGTTTGTAGAGCAGGTTGTTAAATACCTTTCAACCATCAACATAACATATATGTTCAAATTCATAGAGCTTTATTTCTTAAAACATATGTTTAAGAAGTGTTTTATACATATCTTATTACACAGCTGTACTTGAAATGTTTTGTAATATCACACTAAGTACAAGCTTTTGTTCTCAACTTTGATGATCCACCACACACACACACACACACACACACACACACACACACACACACACACACATTAAATCCTTACACAACACTATCAACTCAGCTGCTTCAGTGTGTGGTAAATACTATTCTTACAGCAGGACACCGACCCATTAGCTGTAGTAATATCTCACTCCGGTAGTGATTGTGCAGCTTAATTGTTTCCCGGGCCATCAAACGCTTTGAGTTGCCATCTGTACGGAAGACATTGCCATAATGAATGTCCATGCTGCTACAACACACTCACCTAATGTTCGTGCAAATCTTGCTTTCAGAATCATTTTTAGTTATCACGTCTCTAAAAGCAGAGAGTCACAATGTCTTTGTCTGAAGAAGCAGAACACATCTCACAGTTCAGGTGCATATTTTCAGTGCTTTTGGAGCTTTGAGTATGATAGTAACATTACTCAATATTATATTATTATACTTTTTTTATAATAAAAAAACATGTAAATAATGAGTGAATGAATGTACCACTTCAGACATGTCCAGTTTATCACAGTTTGACCACTGTCCACTTGTTTTAAAGGAATGTAGGAGTTCAGGGTCTGTTCAATATGAATGACTCTTGAATCTTGATTATCAGGAGTTGGCTTGTGTAAAAGTTAGGATATATGTTTATGTATTAACAATGAAGAATCTGAGCCATATCTACCTCACCCCTGAATCACACTAAATCTCCATATATATATAAGATTGATTGATGATTTCACTTAAGTGACATCTTCTGATTACTTTCTTGTTAACGTACTACAAATAGAAACACTTTTCAAGGGAATTAGCAGTGATGGCAAATTCCTTTAAGAAAACTGGCTTTAGGAGTATACTTTTATATCAGAATAAAACATGTTCAATATAGGCTCAATCATACCCCTTGTAAGTTGGAAATTCAATGTTTTGTGGACTGCCGTTAGTATTAAGAAGAGGATGGTATTTCACAGTTCGATCCACAAAGGTTGTAACTCAGGCTTGGCCTTGAAAACCAAATAAAGAGTATCCCGCAGCACAAACACCCACACAACTTCACTTTAAAAAAACCTGCCTAGTCTGCTAAAACCTTGCAGCTAAGCTTTAAAACACTCACCAGGGAAAGTCCTAATCACAGTATTTTAGGGTGTTTTAGACTATCTAACCAATCACTTTGACTTCATCAGTACATTTAGCTATTAGAGTAGAATATATATGATCAACAGCATCACAGAGCTTGGGGGGAAGTTCTATAAATCGAGAGTGACAGTGCTTTGTTAGACCTCTTTTGAAATGATTAGCCGTATAGTTACCATCATTGTTTGGACGAACTTTGCCTTCTCTAGCATTTTTTGGGAGGCTACATTTTCCTTTCAATCGCTTGTATCTGTTCTAACAGCACACAGAGTTCACTCTGAGGCTGCTTTAGCCATTGTTTAAGGTAAACTAAATACTGGGTAAATGGACTGCATTTATATAGTGTTATTTATCTTTGTAACCACTCACTAAGCTTATTCAACACAAGTCAGCATGCAGCCAATCACCCTTACATTCATACACTGGGGGGCAGAGGCTGCCATCAAAAGTCCCACCTACTCATCATTAGCTGCAATAAACATTCATGCACTCTCACACAGTTGGCCCTGCCATCAGGGGCAATTTAGTGTTCTGTTTCTTGTCATAGACACAGTGACATGTTGACCTAAGGGGCCGGAGATCCACTGACCTTTACACTCCGAGCCACATCCAACCCGGAACAGACAACACAAGATGTCCTACAAAAATCTGAGCAGGTATGGTGAAAAAAAACGAATGTGATTTTACACTGAGCCCAAAAAATGTAATGATCAACAACAAACAAATCGTTCCAGTCGTCCATTGCTAGCCATTTCTATCAAGAAACAGGAACGTTATAGGCTAAACCAGGGCCGTATTCACCATATACTGGGGGGGACACATCCCCCCCAATATTCAGATACACTCAAAATGTCCCCCCCAATAAATAGTAAAAAAAAAAAAAGTTTTGGCTATTGCTATTCTATGACTTCTTTATTTTGGTTATTTGTATACTTGAAAATCTATATTTTCTGTTATTGTGAGCTTCACCAAAATGATATTTCTTTTCATATGTAAATTGGTTCCTTATTTTGTACCCGCGGGTGTATTTCGCTGTTGCACGTCTGAGTCCACCTTCAGTTAGCTTGATGCTCCAAGCAGGTCAGTCATGTTTTAATTTGCCCTCCATCAGTTCTGGTATCTTTTCTAGTTAGCCCTAAAGTAATCTATATTATTTTATTTCGTAATGGTAATGTTAATGAACCCTCCGGTTTAGCTTCTTTGTGTAAGTAACTTGTAGTTCTGATGTTAAAACCGAACTTTTCAGGAATAGTAGCTAACTAGCTGTGGGCTAGCTGGTTTCAGTTGTTAGCCAGGGTTTGGCGGGCTAGTGTCAGTATTTAATATAGATATCAATATAGATGTTTTTAAAGTAAATTCAGATTGAACATAGTAAAAAAAATTAAATGATAGTGTCCGTGCAAAAAATAAACCATTACTTATTGTGAAAACCACCCTTGAATGATGGGATAGTAGACTAAAAGCTTTAGGAATCCAAACTATAACATATAATAAGTACCCTGTATCAAGATTGATGCAAAACAAGTATTTCCAAGGCACACCTTTATATGATCATAATAGTTATACAAAATAAGAGAATAACAGGTATGAAATCATTCCAACTCATACTACAGTTTAAAAAGAGAGTGATTTGTAAAATATGCATAAAGAAAAAGTAAATCTGTTCAGTTCTGTTTTACATGGGTGTTGTTGAGATGTATCCATAGATTTAGTCCCTAATGTTGCTCTCAAAGTGCACCAGATTGATGCTTTTAACTTCAACATTTTAAAAAAAATCTTCCCGGGGAGCATGCCCCCGGACCCCCCTAGAGGAGGTTAGGAGCCAAGCTTTAAAACACTCCAAGGGAAAGTCCTAATCACAGTATTTTAGGGTGTTTAATTTAGACTATCTAACCCAGGGGTTCCCAACCCCCCGGTCCGCGGACCGGTACCGGGCCGCGGAGGTGTTACTGCCGGGCCGCGAAATAGCTGTGAGTTTATCGTAATATTTGCAGAATTATAAATATATATATAAAAAAAAATATTTTATCATAATATTTTTTTAAAAAAGTGTTTCATTTGTGCACTTATACCAGTCATATTATTTCATCCAGTAGCCAGTTAATCTTTCACCAGAAAACCGTTGAAAATGGCTTTTATGATGTTCCGAGCACCACCTTCGCTGTGTTTTCCTTCATCAGAACTGCTTAAGAGTGACTGCAGGCTGCTACGTGTTAACTAACCACACACACCTCTACACACATCGAACTGCCCGATTATTCCCCCTTTTATTAGTTTTATGAAGGAGATGTCCAGTCACCAAGGCGCATGATGTGTGTGTGTGCGTGTGCGTGCGCGCGCGTGTGTGTGTGTGCGTGCGTGTGTGTGTGTGTGTGTGTGTGTGTGTGTGTGTGTGTGTGTGTGTGTGTGTGTGTGTGTGTGTGTGTGTGTGTGTGTGTGTGTGTGTGTGTGTGTGTGTGTGTGTGTGTGTGTGTGTGTGTGTGTGTGTGTGTGTGTGTGTGTGTGTGTGTGTGTGTGTGTGTGTGTGGGTGTATGTGCTCTGCTCAGCTCAGCTCTGTGTGTTTGTGTCTGTCCGACACCGGCATTTGTTTTCAAATGACCATGAACAGTAATTTACATACATCTGGCTAATTCCACAGCCTATATGCTGGTGTTCCCAAAATAAATTAGTTTAATCTTAATCTCGATCAGTGGCGTTTCTATATGTACAAAAGTGGTGGGGCACAAAAAACTTAGATGTCTATATATACAACACACTCTCACTCCCTAAGCGTCCAGGAGCGACGTTTGGTCAGTGTCCGTGGCGTCCAGTTGTGACGCTCCTAGGCTCCTTCAGCGTCATAAAGGGACGCAAATAGCTTTAAACTGATTGCAATGTATTCCCATCTGCGGCGGGATTTGACGCTCATGGAAGCACGGCATTCGTTTGTGGCGGCTGCCCTTAAAGGCAATGTGAGCGTCCATTCCCATTGGATAACGGAGAATTGTACACCCGGAAGTAAGTATTCCTCTTACTGTCGATTGATTTTACAGTGATATCTGCACTACTCATCGACTAAAAAACACCAGATTATCCTTGTTAATTACACAACATTGATTGGTTTAAATTGTGTGCAATGCTTTTGTATTTTTCCCCTTCGATTCGGAGAAACAAATATTTTTTCGGAGTAAAGGATGGCAGAAGACACTACACTACCCAGAATCCCCAGCTATCGTTTGGACTACTCGGGAAAGGGGGTAGCAATAAAGATAACACCATTAAACAGTTACACAACATAACAGAAATAATATCGATAGCAGCGTCCCTAGCAACCACCTTGGTAACAATGAAAACGTCGCGATTTCCTGAAGTAATCTTCGTAATAACTAGCAAACTAAAGATCATGTACATCCACTGCACACATAATCTGAAATAACAACTCATATTTCTCGCATCAAATGACATCAAAACGCATTTTAATGGCCAAACTAACTTTAAAATAGGCATTTTCCACCGAAAATAAAACGAAGTTCGGCCATGTTTTCTTTTTCTGCAGGGAGAAATTTGAAGATCACGTGACATAGACGCCAGCCATTGGAATGAATGGTGAAAATATATATATATATGTATATATATATATATATATATATATACATACATATGACCCCATGGTGATCAGGCGGGCAGAAGGTACAATGAGTTGGAAGGCAGAGGAGGATCGGAGAGTACGAGAGGGAGTGTAGATGTGAAGGAGCTCAGAGAGATATGGAGGTGCAAGAGTGTGAAGGGCCTTGAAGGTGAGGAGCAGCACTTTGAAGTAGGGTTGCCAGAAACTGACCATGATCAAAATCGATTATTCGGCAGCCCTGGCGAATAATAATCGATTATTCGACCCCCCCCCCCCCCCCCCCCCCACGGGAGGGAAAAAAAAAAGGACGGAAAAAAAAAAAAATCAGACAAAAGGAATTCCGTTGTTGTCGTTACTGTAACATGTTTAACAGCACAAACAACAAACAAGCATGTCATCACAACGACGTGGCCTTGAAGTGAAGTTGGTAATGGCCAGCTGTGCTGCGTCTTTCTCTGTAACCTCTTTGGCGTGCTTCGCACTCAAATGCGAACGCATTGTTGAGGTTGAGCTGTGATAGACCAACGTCTTTTCGCAGAGCTTGCATTTAACTTCCTTTGGACTTGTAAGTTCGAAGTAGTTCCACAAGGAGGAACTCTTTTTACCTGCCGCTTTGTTCATCTTTAGTCGCACGTCTGAGGGAGAGGGGGGGCGGGGTCGGTGTGTAGCTGCTGCAGCAGCAGTCTGCTCTGCATGCAGGCTTCCTCCAAGTTTACAGTAAAACAAACTGGTGGTGTGACCAATGGCCATTTACAATTATTAATACTATTACTATTATTAGCATATATATATTTATATATATATTTTGGTTGAAACTAAGCCAAAAAAACAAAAAAAAAACATAAATAATAATAAAAAAAATTTAAATAATAAAAAATATATATATAAATAAAATCGATTTTTAAAAATAATATTCGATTATGGAGACTGTAACGAATATTCGAATAATCGAATAATCGCTGGCATCCCTACTTTGAAGTCTATGCGCTGCTTAACGGGGAGCCAGGGTAGTTGTTGGAGAACCGGAGTGATATGATTAATGAAAGGAGTTCTGGTGATGATACGGGCGGCTGAGTTTTGGACCTGTTGGAGCTTACGTAGGGATTTCTGAGGAAGACCAGAGAGGATGGAGTTGCAATAATCGATACGGGACGTAACAAGGGCGTGGACGAGGATGGCGGTGCTGTTGGGTGTGAGTGACGGGCGGAGGCGGTTAATATTGCGGAGGTGGAAGTAGGCAGATCGAGTGATGTTGTTGATGTGAGCTTCAAATGATAAGGTGCTGTCAAGGATGACACCCAGACTCTTAACTTGGGGGGAGGGTGAGACTGTGGAATTGTCAATAGTGAGGAAGAATTTGTCAGTTTTAGCCAGAGTGGACTTGGAGCCAACTAGGAGAAACTCGGTTTTATCACTGTTGAGTTTTAAGAAGTTGGACGAGAACCAGGATTTGATTTCCAGTAAGCAGTCGGAAAGGGCAGTGGGGGGGGAGAGTGGAGGTGGGTTTGGTGGAAAAATAGAGCTGGGTGTCATCCGCGTAGCAGTGAAATTGGATTGCGTATTTTCTGAAGATATGGCCGAGAGGTAGGAGGTAGATGATAAATAGGAGGGGGCCCAAGACAGAACCCTGAGGAACACCAGTGAAGACTGGATGGGACTGTGATTTGAAGTGTTATTTTATTAACACGCTAATTTGATATGAAAATCAATGGAGGCTGAGTTAACTTTGTAGGAAAACCTACCGTCCATGACTGCCCCTGAGCTGTGTTTTATTTGTTAACTTCATATTTTTCATTTCCTAAATTTTTTATTTTCCTCTCATATTAACAGTGTGGATCATTGAGACAGCGTGCCGTCCAGAGTCTTATCCCGTGTTCCCACTTCCTCTGAGGGGACAGCACGGAGGGGGGGCATGAAGAAAGACCTGCACCAGAGGCGGATTTAGGATTGTAGGAGATCTGGGGCTTAGCCCAGGAGTTGTTGAGGGGGGGTGCAGGGGTAAAGTGCTATTTTTTTTTTACAAGTGGGGGGTGGACTAAACATCCGTTAGGGGTGTCGTCACCTCCTCTAGGGGGGTCCGGGGGGCTCCCTCCGGGAAGATTTTTTTTTTAAATATTGAAGTTAAAAGCATCAATCTGGTGAACTTTGAGAGCAACATTAACCCTACCTTAATAATACCTTAAAGGGGACATATCATGCTATATTTGAACAATATATTGTAGGGCCATACCTATATAAAGTATATAAATAGTTTTTCTTTCAAAATACCAAACAGATCCTGCATTTTAGCCATGCCTCATTTCGCTCTATTTGCTCTTTCCAGCGCTGTTTTTGCAGGGGGCTGATTCTGTGAGCTGCAGCTGACCATGCCCCCCTGCAGGAGAGGGGCGCGTGCTTTGAGATCAGCTGCTGGGCTGCAGCGGGGAGAAGAGGGGGAGAAAAAGAGATCTCCGTCCTCCGTGTTTTATTCTTATATTATTATATAGTCGTTATTCATTTGTTTTAAAGCTCAATAAATAACAAAGAAGACCTTTGACCGGCACTTTTCTAATTTTGTCCGGAAGATTTATACTTTAACGGACATGTTGACCGGCGAAATAAAAATCTAACTGAAACTCTGCCGCACGGTCCCCTCGTTCCTTGGAAGAGGTGGAGAGGTGGGTGTTTGTCATCTGCTGGTGGACTACCGGAGAGAATTACAGCGAGGGAGGGATTGCATTGAATTACAGCAGCGGGAGCAAACGCTTGCCTCGAGGAGGGAGAAAAAGAGCCAGAGCAGAGTATAAACAGAAGGGCAACCATGGCAACCATGCGCGGGAAGTCTTCTTCGCTGCTTTTGTGGCAGACTACAGCGCCACTTACAGGCCTGGCATATGTACTACAGCGTCTCCAGCGCAATGGCCGGCCGTGGCCCAACCCCACATTCCCCTGATAGGTGGAGAATTGACCAGTTTCATCAAGCTGTAAAACTAAAAAGAATGTCTTGAAAATATTACATCATAAATAATAAGAAAGTCTTTCAAGAGCGCAAAGTCGTTGAAAAAATATGCCAAAAGCTTCCGTTATTTATTTTGGTCTCTCGGCTGTCATGTCTATTGGTTTATTAAAAACAGCGGGGATCAGCTGTTGAACTGCTGTTGTCTTTTGCCGAGCTCCGGTGATTGGCAAATCTGGGTGATGCCTTCTGATGTGATTTAGCATGTTTGGCGTGTGTTCCCATTAGCATACCGCACCGCTATCGAACAACGCCAACACACCGTCCTCTTCCGATCCACTGCGCATTGCTTATCGTTTTATAGATCTATTCTCATCCACCATCTTTGTTTGTGACGTAAAGAGTGTAAGAGTCACGTTTCTGAATCGGGCACTCTGAGTGGATGCAGTCACAGCCAATCGGATTCAGAGTGTTGCCTGTCAGTTCTGTTGCCTGTCAGTTCCGTTGCTATGGTTCCGTTGTTATGTGTACTGAAACGAGAGCCGGTATAATTCCACGCGCGAAAACTAAATAAAAATTGGAATACGTTATTTTAGTGTCTTAAAAGTAGACTGAGGTATGAAGGGTTAACGTTACATCTTAGGATAATTTTTAGTCATGTTCTGTATACATACTAACATATAAGGGTTTTGACTTAGTGTGGTTTATCTTTTTGTCGCTGCTTTTAATTTAAACTGAGCTGTTGTGTTCATCAGTAAAGTGGAACTTCTGTGTGAACTATTCATATCTTAAACTTATTCATGTGTTTTTTCTTTTAATGTTTCTTTTATTATCTTTTACTGTTTTTAAATGCCTTTGTCTGAATGCCTTTCATTTTTGAAAAGCACCTTGAATTGCCTTGTGTTGAAAGGTGCTATATAAATAAACTTGCCTTGCCTTGGTTACTCCATGTTTACTAGCTATAAGATTAACTTTACAGTACATCACAGGGCCGGACTGGGACAATAAGTCAGGCCGGGAATTATACACCCAGCCAGGCCACTACTAGTTTTTTGTGCCATGTTGCTGCCGTTTTGCTGCCCATAGTGATAGCCGTCTAAATCTACTATCCAAAAAAAAACATATGGACATGGGTTACTATTTAAAAAAATGTGCAAATCTATTTAGGAACCTATGTGAACATATTTTAAGTGGAGGTGGACCTCAAATCCTACCGGGGGGCATGCTCCCCCGGTAAGATTTGTTTTAAAGGTCACATGTCATGGCCATTTCCACTGATCATAATTCCATTGTTGAGGTCTACTAGAATAGATTTATACTGTGTACCTTTACAGAGCTTCTAGGGAGATCGTCTCACCACCGTAGCTGTCAATCTGATCAAAAGACGTGTTCAATGGCATTAAAATGAGAAAAAACGCGGCTGAATCGGTTAATCCATAGGTTTTTAACGTCTATGTATACAAAAATGATTGAATTTATAATCCATAATTCCATTTTAATGTAAAGATCGGAGAGCAAATGCTAGCTGCTAATGGTAGCCACCACAGCTAGAACTGCTTGTTGCTGTGGGTGACCCACGTGTGTGTAGCGACCATAGACTGTATATATAAATGGACGTAGGGTCCGTGACGTCACCCATAGGATTCTGCAGAGTTGCCGTGAAGCCCTTAGTAGGCGGAGTCGGCCATGCGGCTTTCACACCAGCGCTTTTCAGTTTCTAGCTCCGAGCGGGAGCTTTTCTGGTTCAGCTCCGGTTTCCCTTTTCAGCTCCCGCTCTGTTCACACCGCCCACTGGCGCACCAGAGCTGCCCCTGCTGCGTCATGACGTCACCGTTTACATCGCTGATTTGCTCAACGGCACCCATTACGGCGCTCACAACAACAACAACAACAACAGCGTCGGGTCGATGATCGTGTTGCTTTTAATCACACGAAGCCAGAATAAATTGAATAACGACTTCTCCAACCTTATACTTTGCTCCAGAGTGCCGTGGTTCATTGTTTATTCATGTGTTTCTGCAGCATTTACCGACCGCTGCAGTGCTGGCTGCTCTTCCACGGGAGTTTATTCTCCCGTTAGCTCCTGGTTAGCTCACACTGCAGCGGCCGCTCTAAAGTATTCACTGTCCGACTCACACAAGCAGCTGATGCATATCCCCAGTTCCCCTTAGCCTAAGTGAATGTGTGTCAGTCTGAATTGACACTGTTTGGTATCACAACGCTGTTATGAAAGTTTCTCTGGTATAAAACGGGTGATGTTAGCATAGCAACCGAAGCTAAACTGACTACTTGCATCCGATAGCTGCAATAATACAAAACAACACGTCTGCCTCTCTCCACAATGATCGATAACAGTGAACGGATGGTCAAAGTAAGGTACAAATAAACAGAATCACACGAAGCCTGGTTAGTGTTGCCTGACTTTATAAAGTGTGTTTATAGGCACTACTGCTTGTAGGCAGGCATAACAGTCGACCCATTTTCAGGGGAGGTGGGTTTAGTGTCCTGCACGCCTCGACGTAAGAGAGACGTAAGCGACGTCGCCTCTTAGCTCCAAAGCTCTTGCCTCTGGACCGACAATTTTTTGGAGCTGGAAATGAAGCGGATTCCGGAGCTAAGAGCCGGCGCCGCTGCGGTGTGAACTGGAAAACCCGGCGCTTTTCAGGCTCTAGCTCCGAGCCGGAGCGGAAAAGGCGCTGGTGTGAAAGGGGCAACAGAGACCAATCGAGGGCATTAGTGTATGTATGATCTGTATGAAAGTGGCCATGTCGGCAGGCCACATCATGTAGACAGCCAGTCACCCTCTGTGAGGCAGAGTCAGACCCACATTTGTGCAGCGTTGCATTCACAATACATACATACAAAAAGAGAAATTCCTCAGGCCAGCAGGCCACTTAACAGGCCAGGCCATCGGGAAACCTCCCGGTCCTCCCGATGGCCAGTCCGGGCCTGGTACATCACTCTTTTTCACTTCTTACTCAGTCAGCCAGAGTGCAGATATCACCATTAGATTCACAAACCTGAAACATCAATTTCTTCACTGCTGGTGATGACATTGTTGTCAGCTGCTGCTGCTGCTGCTGCTGCTGCAGCTTGTGGCGCCTGCTTCGATGAAAATAACTTTCTAATATCCATAACTGTATAGGCTATTAGTTTAAAACTCGTCAGGCACTAAGAAGGATCACTTCTTCTTCAGGGCAGGGAAGGCTACGCAGTACGCAGGCTAATGTCCCGCGGCGGCTGCCTCTCTGGTGGACTCCGGTACTGCACATTACTCCCGAGACATTTTCAAAAAATGTAAAAAAAAATTATTTTTTAATTGAAACATCCGGGGCTTGAGCCCTAGTAGCCACCCCCTAGCGCCGCCTCTGACCTGCACCATCTTCATCCACGCTGGCGTTACTGTTATCACTGGCTCAGTGTCATTTCATTTGACCAAATGTCTTTACATATACATTTAATAGATTGTATTATTATCCACCTTTTTGTTTTATGTCCTTTTATTTAAAACATTATTTGAGACTTCATCTAATAAATGTAATTTGTATAATCACTCTTTTGTCTTTATTCTACATGAAAATGTTAGAGATTCCATTAAAATCTGTTGATTATTCATATCTTCCTCAGGCTAGGAATAGTATGTAGAGTTGTTAATGCTAAATGTACATAATTTTATCACAGGATATAGAATGAGACGACACCGGTTTTATCCATTGTGTATGAATGCTTCAGCTCTTCAGACCAACATAGTAAGATGTGAGCATGTTCCTAATTGTGTTGACATGCAACCTAGGTCTGGTCTGTTTAATAAAGCAAATCTGCCACTTTTATATTGCAGAATTTGTTCAATTAAAGCAGTCTGTGACGGGGTTCTATTTCTCCGTTCAAAACATGGCTTAGTCGGTTGTTTAAGCTCCAAAAACACTTTATTTATATCAGCAACAAAACAAAAAAACGGAACCAGCACAATTTAAACAGAATAAATAAATCCAAAACAGGCCGTCCTGCACTCATCAGAGTAAACATGCTCCGGTGTTGCCTTCTCTGCAACCATCTCCTGAACATGTCCCAGCTGTTGCCTTCATTGCAACATTCTTCTGAGTTCCCCCTCCAGGGCCAAAACCGTCCATTTTGAGCTCATAGCTCCTCCCACAGGCTTACCGTCAACAGGTGACGCAATTACCTCAAACCACATTGTCAACATAAAAGAATCCGACCCAAACATAAACAGGTTAACCACCTCTTAACATAATCATTTAACAAATTAACAAATTAACAAATGCACAATAAATAATAAATTGCATGGTTCATTTGGGGAGAGAGCAGGAAATGTTTAGTGTGTGTGTGGTGTGTGTGTGTGTGTGTGTGTGTGTGTGTGTGTGTGTGTGTGTGTGTGTGTGTGTGTGTGTGTGTGTGTGTGTGTGTGTGTGTGTGTGTGTGTGTGTGTGTGTGTGTGTGTGTGTGTGTGTGTGTGTGTGTGTGTGTGTGTGTGTGTGTGTGTGTGTGTGTGTGTGTGTGTGTGTGTGTGTGTGTCGGCTGTCAGTGGCGGAGTCAGTCACTCTGTGACCCGCTCCGTCACACAATCGTTAATTGTTTGACCTAAACATAGCAATATATGCTTTTGAAATGTAACATGTCTTTGAAAAATAATAGTATACAGTTTATATTTTGTATCACCTTTAGCTTAAAAATACATAGATGTGTTTTTTTAATCTATAAAATAAATAGACACACTTTATCAATCCCAAATTGGGAAATTATTTAACAGCAGCAGTGTGTTCAGGTATTACAATATTTAAAGTTGGAATAAAGTATGAACTACACATCACAAGTATAATGCACAGCAATCCATAAAATAAGTCCGATATGTTCATGAAAACCCCCCAGGAGACACCAACACTAATGTGGCCGAGTGGACTCCGGAGTTTGCTGCATGAGTTGCACTGTATGATCTGTGGTGTAGTGGTCTGTCACTCAAAAGCTGAGTAGCCAATGGGGACACACCCCTGAAAGTCCCGCCCACCTGGGATGTTTGTGTCAAAATCTCAAACAAAAAATGAGGGAGCGCAAACGAGAGAGCTGTAGCGAGAGCAAAAGTCTGATCATTGGAAAGAAGAAACAAGAACTGCAAACAAAAACCTATGTTAAAACAAAGAAAAAATACTTATAGTTTACATGATTACACAAATTTCATTTCATTTAATTTCAAACCTTTATTTATCCAGATTGGTCCCATTGAGATCATAGATCTCTTTTTCAAGGGAGACCTGCAGCATATAGATTCCACATGAAACATACAACAATAAAGGACATTATACATTATATTTACAGGATACATAGTTATAGACAGTTACAAGTGCCCATTGTATCAGCAAGAATTACATTTTGCCTAGCTTTAAAAACATGCAGAGGAATGAGATTGCTCAGTTTCAATTCTTGCTGAAGATTGTTCCAAGCAAGTGGAGCTGCGCACATAAAAGCTGTCTTACCGAAGACAGTCCTTGCTCTTGGCACATCTAACAAGACTACATCATGTGACCTCAGACAATATCTTTATGATACAAAACTAATCCCATAAAAGTACACCCTGTAGCGAGTAAAACCTACGGCCCGTACACACTACAGGCGTCAAAAAAGGCTTTCAACGCTTCGCCCATTCATTTCAATGGGGTGACGTAGGATATTTTCAAAATTCGCCGAACTGCATTGTGGGTAGCATGGCAAGGCGTTGCAAGCCTCGCGAGCATCTATCGGCGTCAAAAGTTCAACAATGTTCAACTTTTGAGGCTCGATGCTTGCTCGAAGCTGGCGTCAGCCAATCAAATCCCGTTCTTTAATTCCCGTCATTACAAGCGCTAGCCAATCAAACCGCGTGTATGCAGGTCTCGACTATTTTCCTTATGTCAGAAAATGGAGGAAAAATTAATCATTGCCGTGGCAAATGTCCCAGTCTTGTATGACTGTACTCTGTTCACCTACCGGGACCTAAACCGGAGGAACCAGGCATGGCGGGAGGTGGCAGAGACAGTTGGTGAAACTGGTAGGTTTTCAACTGTTTGGAGAGTTTATATCCAGTTTACTTCGTTTTAGCATTGAACGGACAGCTAGTAATGTAGCATAATAACATATATATTAATAAAAAAATATTATAATAAGTATAAGCATAATATATAACATAACATATAATACATGCACAGCTATCAAGCATAGACAGTATATTTAGCCAGCTAGTAATGTAGCATAACATATAATATATATTAATATAATAATAAAAAAAATTATATATAATATAATAAGTAGCCTATAAGCATAATATATAACATAATACATGCAGAGGGTGTCGTTTTTCTCATACTGATATTCTGAACAATCTGTGCTGTTGTATTTGCTGTAAAGTGTCTCTACTGTAGGCTAATTTTATTATATGTACAGCACTTTGGCTCGACCAACAATCGTTTATAAATGTGTTATATAAATAAAACTTGATTTGATTCACAGCTATCAAGCATAGACAGTATATTTAGCCAGCATGGAATGTAGCATAAAAATTGCATTCATTAATGGAGGAATAATTTAGTAAATTAAAGAAATTCACTTTATTATTTATTAACTTTATTATTTCATTTCATTTCATTAGAGAACATCTGCAAGAAAAGATGAAAGAAGTCTGCTGTCTGCTGTGACGATTGCCCAGCCAACCCCACCAGTGGTGGAGGAGGACGAGGACTTTCAATTCTTCAAGAGCCTCTTGCCCACCATGAGGCAGATGACAAAGGCACAGAGGGCAAGAGTCCACCTCGGGGTACACCAGCTCATTTTTGAGGTGGACCAGGAGAACAATGTATAATTTTATAATTTTTTCACACGTACTGATCCACATTACATTTTTTTACACTCATCACACACACTTCACTCAAATTCACCAAATAAAACATTATTTCAAGTATGTTATGGCTATACTGTGTCTTCACTTGTTCATGTGGTTTGTCAGTTGCAACATACCAGATGCTTCATGTATGTCGGTATATATAATGTGCTTTCTTCTGTAATTGGTCATGTTCACCTGTTGAAATTATGAGTGGTTTATCAGTAAAAACAGGGCTGAAAGAAAAAGGTTGTTAGTCATATTATAATATAATAATATGAATTCAAGAAACATGTTTATTAGGAATGTTTGATTTTAAAATGGCTCATTTGGAATATTTGCTCTTTAAAGAAAATGGGTAGCTCTTAAAAGAGCTTTTGGTTTGGAGGAGCCATGGTGACCCTACACCACGTTATGCTGCCATGACACTACACCCTCCTCATTCAAATAGGAGCAGAAGGTCTCCCGCAGTTGGATGGATCGGCGTGTGGCGTTGTTTGAGCCCATCATAGGTGCATCGCGCAGGGTTGGAGCTTCATCACTCGACTCTGCGACGACAAGTGTGCGTGATGACCTTCCTATTGTCTTCCGGCGGAGGAAGTTGTGCAACACACAGGTGGCCTTCACACACAACTCTGTTACCTCCAGGCTGGTGGTGGTGACACGCCGGAACATTCTCCACTGTGATGAGAGGATGCCAAACTGTGAGCTGACGTCCAGGGAACGGACGCAGCAGGTTGTCCATCAGCGGAAAAGCCTCATCTCCAACAAACACATGGGGAAGAAGGCCCAGCCGCTCTGCTCCTGGGATGACGGTGTCAGGTGGTAGCTGCAGACTGCCATCTCTGAGGCTCTCTCCAAAAGCGGAATTCCGCAGGCTCCCACCCCAGCCAGCAGTACCAAGGAGTGGGTGGACTTGTAGTTGAAGTAGAGGGACCCAGAATGTGCCGGAGCCTGGATCACCACGTGCTTCCCATCAATGGCACCAACGCAATTCGGAAAGTTCCGGCGCTCCTGGAACCCAGCAGCGATGGCTCTTCAGTCCTCCGTCTGTGGTACCGGCATGGTGTCCTCGACCAGCGCGGTCCAGATGGCACCCGCAACCTCCTTGACGATGACAGCCACTGTTGTATGCCCGACCCGATAGCTGAATGCTATGGTCCTGTACGAGTCACCGGTTGCCAGGTACCTGAGAAAAAAGTAATATACATGATTTAAAAAAAAAAGAAAGTTATACGCCACGCAGACACACACACACACCAACATACCACAGACACACACACATCACAGACACACAATTACACCACAGGCAGACACACACCACATACATACCACAGACACACACACATCACAGACACACAATTACACCACAGGCAGACACACACACACACACACCACAGACACACACATCAACATACACACATCACAGACACACAATTACACCACAGGCAGACACACACACACCACCGACACACCAACATACCACATACACACAATTACACCACAGGCAGGCAGACACACACACACACACACACACACCACACACACACCAACATACACACATCACAGACACACAATTACACCACAGGCAGACACACACACACACCACCGACACACCAACATACCACATACACACAATTACACCACAGGCACACACACACACACCACACACACACACCAACATACTAGACACATCACACACACAATTACAACACACACACACACACACACACACACACACACACACACACACACACACACACACACACACACACACACACACACACACACACACACACACACACACACACACACACACACACACACACACACACACACACACACACACACATCACCATACCACAGACACACAATTACACCACAGGCAGACACACACACAAAAGGGCACTTTTGAGAGAATTTAAATCTCAGATCTGACCACGTGAAACTGTCACTGCGTCCAGTTTCTGTCTGGGCTGCATTTAAATCCGCACCCCTCTGCGTTGTCGCCCATCAGCTGTAGAGAGTTAACTAACTAGAGGGGCGTGGCACCTTAGCTGTGAGAACTCAGCAATCAGGCGTCCATTTAGGCAGCTGTTTCTTGAGCGTCAGACAGCCGAAGACATTGGAGTCACGAGGGTGGCAAATAGGAGGCAAATCCTACTCTAATTTGAGCTAAGTATCACTGGTGTCTTATTCTTATTTTTCTTTTGTTTAGCTTTCTAGCCCCTCATGCTATAATCATGTGTATTTTCTCCATTCCTGTTCATGTGTCTTCTCGCAATTATCACTGGCCCCGTGTATCTCCTAATCGCTATAACCGGCCCGCTCTCGTCTATCCCACATGCTCCACTGAGATCCAGCACCTAGTTTCAGGCGGCCTGTGGAACTGCCAGTCAGCTGTTCCTAAGGCTGACTTCATCTCTGGCTACGCCTCCCTGCAGTCTCTGGATTTCCTTGCTCTCACTGAGACGTGGATTACTCCATCCAACACATCCACCCCAGCAGCTCTCTCCACAGCATATTCCTTCTCCCATACACCCAGACCCACTGGTAGAGGAGGTGGCACTGGTCTCCTGCTCTCTCCCAAATGGAGCTTTTCCCTCTTCAAGCTACCTAACTTCACTCCTTCCACCTTTGAATTCCATGCCGTCACTGTGACCCATCCTATACAACTGACCATTGTTGTTCTCTACCGTCCACCAGGAGCCTTGGGGGACTTCTTGGATGAATTAGATCATCTCCTCTCACACATCCCTGAAACTGGCCCTCCCGCTGTACTTCTCGGAGACTTCAACCTCCAGACGGGGAAGATAGACGAACTAACATCTCTGTTAACCACCTTTGCTTTCTCACTGTCTCCGTCCCCACCGACTCATAAAGCTGGCAATGTCCTTGATCTCATATTCTCAAGGAACTGCACTACTTCTAACCTCTCTGTAAACCTGCTCCACACCTCCGATCACTTCTTCATTTCATTCTCTTTACCCCTTTCCAAACATAACAAACTAATCTCTTCTCATCCTGCACTTGTCCGCCGTAACCTCCGTTCCCTCTCCCCCTCTACCTTTGCCTCCTCGGTGCTCTCAGCCCTCCCTTCCTCTGACTCGTTCCAACTCCTGCCTCCAAACTCTGCTGCAGAAACTCTCCTCTCTACTCTCTCATCCTCTCTGGACTCTCTCTGTCCTCTCACATCTCGGCAGGCTCGTCAGTCCCCTCCTGCTCCCTGGCTAAATGACGCACTGTGTGCTAATAGAACCGTCCTTAGGGCAGCAGAGCGGAAATGGTGGAAATCCAAACACCGTGACGACCTCCTAACCTATCAGGCTCTCCTCTCCTCTTTCTCTGCTTCCATCTCTCAGACAAAAAGCACTTTCTTTCAAGATAAGATCCAATCTTCCTATTCCAATCCTAAAAAACTATTTTCCATCTTCTCCACCCTCTTGGACCCCCCCAAAGCCCCTTCCCCCTCCTCCCTTCTGTCAAGCGACTTTGTTAACCACTTTGAAAAAAAGGTTTACGACATTCGCTCTTCTTTTTCTGACTCACCCCTACTCACCGCCGGATCACCTGAGCCACCTTCAACCGGCACACTAACCTCCTTTTCCCCTCTCTCTCCAAGTGAGGTTCTTACCCTCATTACCTCTGCCCGCCCCACCACCTGTCCTCTGGACCCTATCCCTTCAAACCTCCTTCAGACTATCGCTCCTGATATTCTACCGTTTCTCACCCATTTCATCAACACTTCTCTAACTTCTGGTCACTTTCCAAACAGTCTCAAGGAGGCGAGAGTAAACCCTCTCCTGAAGAAACCCACTCTCAACCCGTCTGATGTTATAAACTACAGGCCTGTCTCTCTCCTCCCGTTCCTGTCTAAAACACTTGAACGCGCTGTCTTTAAACAACTCTCCTGTTATCTCCATCAGAACAACCTTCTGGATCCGCACCAGTCTGGTTTCAAGGCAGGTCACTCCACAGAAACTGCTCTCATTGCTGTCACTGAGGAACTGCACACTGCTAAAGCAGCCTCCCTCTCCTCTGTCCTCATCCTGTTGGACCTGTCTGCTGCATTCGACACGGTGAACCATCAGATCCTCCTTCGCACCCTCCAAGAACTTGGAGTTTCAGGCTCTGCACTTTCCCTCCTCACCTCATACCTCAAAGACCGCACCTACAGGGTTACTTGGAGAGGGTCTGAGTCCGACCCTTGTCAATTAACTACAGGGGTCCCTCAGGGCTCTGTTCTTGGTCCTCTCCTCTTCTCCCTGTACACAAACTCGCTCGGATCTGTCATTAGCCCGCATGGTTTTTCATACCACTGCTACGCTGACGACACCCAATTAATTCTGTCCTTTCCCCGCTCAGAGACCCAGGTCGTCGCACGCATCTCTGCTTGTTTAGCTGACATCTCTCAGTGGATGTCCGCTCATCATCTCAAGCTCAACCTTGACAAAACTGAAGTGCTTTTCCTTCCGGGAAAAGATTGTCCCTCTCTTGACCTAACTATCAACATCGGCCCCTCTGTTGTTTCCCCGACTCAGACTGCAAGGAATCCTAGATAACAACCTGTCGTTTACTGCAAACATCGCTGCTACAACCCGCTGCTGCAGATACACGCTTTTCAACATCAGGAAGATACGCCCACAGCTGACCCAGAAATCGACGCAGGTTCTGGTCCAGGCTCTCGTCACCTCACGCCTAGACTACTGCAACTCCCTCCTGGCTGGTCTACCTGCATGTGCCATCCGACCTCTGCAGCTCATCCAGAATGCAGCGGCTCGTCTGGTCTTCAACCTTCCAAAATTTTCCCACACCACGCCGCTCCTCCGCTCCCTCCACTGGCTTCCGGTAACTGCTAGAATCCACTTCAAGACACTGGTACTTGCGTACCATGCTGCGAATGGATCTGGCCCTTCCTACATCCAGGACATGGTTAAACCGTACACCCCAGCACGTGCTCTACGTTCTGCATCAGCCAAACGGCTCGCTGCACCCTCGCTGCGAGGGGGACCCAAGTTCCCATCAGCAAAAACACGTGGGTTTGCTATCCTGGCTCCAAAATGGTGGAATGAGCTCCCCATTGAAATCAGGACCGCAGAAAGCTTACACGCCTTCCGGCGCAGACTGAAAACTCATCTCTTTCGACTCCACTTCGAGCGATAGAATGACTAACAAAGAACTGCTAACAGAGCACTTATATACTAATAAAGGACTGGCTTAGCCAGTTGAGCAGCACTTGAAACGATTGGCTCTTTGAAACCTGATGTTCTTATATGATTCTGTTTTCCTCAAGGTTGTGTCTTCCTGGTCGAATGTACTTATTGTAAGTCGCTTTGGATAAAAGCGTCAGCTAAATGCAATGTAATGTAATGTAATGTAACATCGCAGACACACACAATTACACCACAGGCAGACACACACACATCACAGACACACACACACAATTACACCACAGGCAGACACACACACACCACAGGCACACACATCACAGACACACACACACCAACATACTAGACACACAATTACAACACAGGCAGACACACACACATCGCAGACACACACACACACACCACAGGCAGACACACCAACATACCACAGACACACAATTACACCACAGGCAGACACACACACATTGCAGACACACACAATTACACCACAGGCAGACACACACACATCACAGACACACACACCACAGACACACACACACGCAATACTGCGTTTACCTAGCTATCTTAATTAATGTCATTCATCTGAACTAAATCACAGACTTCATTCATCCATTGCATGCATTCTCTCTTTATATACAGAGTCATATTAAAGAAGTAGAAATACACAAAACGTACCGTAGGCAGATGGCGAGTCGCTCGGCGGGTCCGATTGACAAACGCATACGGGTGTCTGCCTTTGCAATCAGTGGACCACCGACTTTTCCGAGCAACTCGTCGAACGCGTCTTTGCTCATCCTGCTGAAACAGTACACCATCCAGGCGGATCTCTTGGACAAGAACGTGGTATTCCCCCCGTTGCAGACGTTTTCTGAGTATCAGATGTACCAAACAGCGACGCACTATACGTGGCCTCCTGCGAGACATTGAATAAACCAACGCTACCGTTGCTACAAAACCGGCATCCATTTTGGCAATAGTGAAGAAGAGCCGGGCTTTTTTTTGCTTTGTATGCCGGGGGCGGGCGGGAGATTCCTGATTGGTTGTTGGTCGCCTTGGGCGCGAGAAAGCGCCAAGCCTCGGACACGCCCAGCTTCAAGCTTTTCTGACGCCTGTAGTGTGTACGGACCGTAACGGAGCGTCCACACTACAGCTTCAAAAAAAGCTTGGAGCTGGGCGTGTCTGGAGCTTGGGGATTTTATTCAAGCAATGCGACCAAAATACCAATCACATGAATCTCCCGCCCCCGACATACAAAGCAAAAACCCCCGGGGATTTTATGGGAGCAATATATATATAAACTCCCCAAACAGGCGAAAACCTACCAGTTTCACCCACTGTCTCTGCCACCTCCCTCCATGCCTGGTTCCTCCGGTTTGTATCCCGGTAGGCAGTGGTGTAGTGGAGATTTTTTTACTGGGGGGACGCTATTTGAATTAGCTCCAAACAATGCCACACAAGTGCGCACGCGCGCAGTGCACTCACAAAACGGGCAGACAGGTCCACAGAAACTACCGGTATGCTTAGTCCTACTTTAGTTACTGTACTGCAAAAAGCAGACGGCGCTGCGCTCAACACACACAGACTCCAAACCATGGACACACTGGCACATAAGTTACATAAACAATTTATAGTGTCTGGTACTCAGACATTTTCGAGAAGATCCCACGTCTTCTTCTTTGAAGATTGAGCGGAAGGAGGAACCTATTGCGGTGAGCACGTTGCACGTTGTAACTTCCGGTTGTTGTTGTTGTCATCTCCGGGTATCCCGTGTGCCTGTTCTGTTGCTGATAGCTTATTAACTTAAACTTAATCGATCGTTTTAAAACTCTTGATCACGGCAACTGCCTGACGTTGTAATCACACGTTACTACAGCTTAAGCACTCACAACTCTCCTTCTCTTAGCTACTGTAACTCCACAGTTGCCTACACTCTTTTCGGGTTTGCTAACGGTAGCTACTTTAGCTTGATAGCTAGCCATGGCTCTTTCCCCACCTTCTGGTGCTATTTCCTGCTCTTCCTGTCTCATGTTTGGTTACTTCCCGGCCTCCCTTACTGGTAAGGATACATGTGTTAAATGTAGTATAGTTGTTAGGTTGGAGGCGGGAATCATAGCCATAGAAGCCCGGCTCCGCATCTTAGAAAGTAACTCAGCTAAAGTAAAGCCCATGTTAGCATGTGCGGACTGGCAAAAGGAAGCTCCTCTTAGCCGTCCCCCGGCAACTCCCGAGCAGCAGGGAGGCTGGGTGACTGTTCAGAAGGGGCATAACGCGAAACCCGCAGGTCCCCACCAACCCGTTCACGTATCTAACAGATATTCCCCACTCAGCGAGACACCCGCTGAGAAGCCAACTCTGGTTATTGGTAGCTCTATTATGAGACACGTGAATTTAGAGACCGAAGCCTCCACAGTCACATGCATTCCGGGGGCCAGAGCGGGCGACGTTGAGGCGCATCTTAAACTGCTGGCTAAAGCTAAACGTAAATACAGTAGGATTGTTATTCACGTCGGTGGTAATGATGTTCGTTTACGCCAATCAGAATGCACCAAACTTAATGTGGAGTCGGTGTGTAGTTATGCTAAAACAATGTCGGACACCGTAATCTTCTCTGGTCCCCTCCCCAATCTGATCAATGATGACATGTATAGCCGCATGTCATCATTTCAGCGCTGGTTGTCTTGGTGGTGCCCAGCAAACAATGTGGGCTTCGTAAATAATTGGACAGCATTCTGGGGAGAACCTGGTCTGATTAAGAGAGACGGCATTCACCCTACTTTGAAAGGTGCAGATCTCATTTCGGCAAACATTTCAGGGCTTTGTGGACGTAATCCATGACAAACTGGAGTTGAGACCAGGAGGCAGAGTCGCAGTCTTACACGCTTCTCTGCGCTCTCTCCTAGGCAGTCACCCATAGGAATCCCGAACCCAATAAAATACCCAATATTAGCGGTGTGTGTGTCTGCTAAAGGACAATTTAAGGTAAAACCTAATAGAGGTGTCATACATAATAACCTAATAAAAGTAAATGTAACAACTACTACAGTGCAACAAAACAGGAAGATTAAATGTGGTCTCTTAAACATAAGATCTCTAGCATCTAAAGCAATATTGGTAAATGATTTAATATCAGATTATAATATTGATATATGCTGTCTCACTGAAACTTGGTTGAGACATGAAGAATATGTCAGCATAAATGAGGCCACTCCACCCAGCCATGTCAACACTCATATTGCTCGAGGCACGGGCCGAGGAGGTGGAGTTGCAGCAATCTTTGACTCAAGTTTACTTATCAATACTAAACCAAAATGTAATTATACCTCTTTTGAAAGCCTCGTTTTTAGTCTTACGCATCCGACCTGGAAAACTTTGCAGCCAATCTTATTTGTTACAGTGTATCGTGCACCAGGTCCTTATTCAGAATTCTTATCAAAATTCTCTGAGTTTTTATCAACTTTGGTTCTTAAAACAGACAAAGTAATTATCGTAGGTGACTTTAATATTCATGTTGACGATGATAAAAATAGCCTTACTGTTGCATTTAACTCTATATTAGATTCTGTTGGTTTCTGTCAGAGTGTAAATAAACCAACCCACTGTTATAATCACACTCTCGACCTTGTTCTGACTTATGGTATTGAAATTGAGCAACTATTAGTCGAACCGCTTAATCCTGCTTTATCCGACCATTTCTTAGTAACTTTTGAAGTACTGTTACTAGACTACAAAGCATTAGTCAAAAGCTCTTGCAGCAGAAACCTATCTGTTAGTGCTATAGCCACATTTAAGGAAGAGATTCCACCAATACTTAACTCGATAGCATGTCTGCATGTAGGGGAGGAAACTTATACAAAATGTACACCACCCCAAATTGATCATGTTGTTGATAGTGCTATAGATGCGCTGCGAATAAAATTAGACTCTGTTGCTCCTTTGAAAAAGAAGAAAATAAAACAACATAGATTAGCTCCATGGCATAATGCCGAAACCCGCAAAATAAAGCAAAAGTCTAGACAACTTGAAAGGATATGGCGTTCCACTAAACTTGAAGAATCTCGTTTAATTTGGCATATTACTCTCAATGAATATAAGAAAGCACTGCGTAAAGCGAGAGCAGCCTACTACTCTTCATTAATAGATGAGAATAAGAATAATGCAAGATTTCTTTTCAGCACTGTAGCCAGGCTGACAGAGAGCCACAGCTCAATTGAGCCTTCTATTCCCATAGCACTCAGTAGTAATGATTTTATGTGCTTTTTTAACGATAAAATTGTTACTCTTAGAAACAAAATTAATGACCTCTTGCCTTCGACCAGTATAGTGTTATCAACAGCTCCCGGAATCGTAAGTTCTAATATTACACTACATAGTAAACTAGAATGCTTTTCAGCCATTAACCTTGAACAATTACATTCAATGATTCTCTCTTCTAAACCATCAACGTGCATGTTAGACCCAATTCCAACTAAGCTGTTGAAGGAAGTTTTTCCATTAATTAGCACTTCTTTATTAAATATTATGAATATGTCTTTATTATCAGGCTATGTTCCACAATCATTCAAAGTAGCAGTGATAAAACCGCTTCTTAAAAAGCACAACCTCGATCCAGAGGTTTTAGCCAACTATAGACCTATTTCTAATCTTCCGTTCCTCTCAAAAATTCTTGAGAAAGCGGTCGCAAAACAGTTGTGTGATTACTTAAAAAACAATGATTTATTTGAAGATTTTCAGTCTGGCTTTAGAACACATCATAGCACAGAGACAGCTCTGGTTAAAGTCACAAATGATATTCTAATAGCCTCAGACAAGGGACTTGTCTCTATTCTTGTTTTGCTCGATCTCAGTGCTGCATTTGATACTATCGACCATGATATCCTATTGCAAAGACTAGAGCACTTAGTTGGCATACAGGGAACTGCTTTAGGCTGGTTTAGGTCCTATCTATCTGAACGCTCTCAGTTTGTACGTGTTAACGATGAATCTTCCACGCAAACCAAAGTTAGCTATGGAGTGCCACAGGGCTCAGTGCTCGGACCTATTTTGTTCACATTATATATGCTTCCGTTAGGCAATATTATAAGGAATCATTCTGTAAACTTTCATTGTTATGCGGATGATACTCAACTATATTTATCAATCAAGCCTGATGAAATTAATCATCTAAATAAAATTCAAGACTGCCTTAAGGACTTAAAAACGTGGATGACCTTAAACTTTTTGATGTTAAACACGACCAAAACTAAAGTTATTGTACTTGGCCCGAAGAATCTACGAAACAAATTATCTAAAGACATACTAACTATGGATGGCATTAATTTGGCCTCCAGTGAGACTGTAAGGAATCTTGGTGTTATATTTGATCAGGATTTATCCTTTAACGCCCACATAAAATCAATTTCAAGGACCGCCTACTTCCATCTACGTAACATTGCAAAGATCAGGCATATCTTGCCTCAAAACGATGCAGAGAAACTAGTCCATGCATTTGTTACTTCTAGGCTGGATTATTGTAACTCTTTATTATCAGGGAGTACCAAGAAGTCAATCAAGTCGCTTCAGCTGATTCAAAATGCTGCGGCTCGTGTACTAACCAGAGTTAGGAAAAGGGACCACATTACTCCGGTTCTGGCTGCCTTACACTGGCTCCCTATAGAACACAGGATAGAATTTAAAATTCTTCTTCTCGCCTACAAAGCCCTTAATGGGCAGGCGCCATCTTACCTTAAAGAACTTATTATACCCTACTGTCCTACTAGGGCATTGCGTTCCAAGAATGCAGGGTTGTTGGTTGTTCCTAGAATCTCTAAAAGTACAATGGGAGCCAGAGCCTTTTCTTATCAAGCTCCACATTTGTGGAATCAGCTTCCAGTTTGTGTTCGGGCGGCAGACACCCTATCCGTTTTTAAGAGTGCGCTTAAGACCTTCCTTTTTGATAAAGCTTATAGTTAGGGCTGATTAGATTCAGCCCCTAGTTTTGCTGATATAGGCTTAGTTTGTCGGGGGACATCTTACTTCTTCCTTCTCTCTGTCTATACCCGTGTACACTCATGTTCCGATTAACCCAGCTTCCCCAAATGTCTTTCTTTTTGGTGTCTATATACGCTGGGATCCGGAGTCATGGATGATCCTGCGGTCCTGTGTCCTGGATCGCGAGCGCTGGATCTTGAGTCGTGGCTGTGGTCCTGGATCATAGGTCCTGGATGGATATCCTCGTGGATTCATCTTCCTATTATATACACACATGCATTTCCAAACATTTGGACTACCTATGTTGCAAATGTATTATCTTTTCAATTTACACACGGCATCTATTGCACGTCTGTCCGTCCTAGGAGAGGGATCCCTCCTCTGTTGCTCTCCCTGAGGTTTCTCCCATTTTTCCCTTTAAACTGGGTTTTCTTTGGAAGTTTTTCCTTGTACGATGTGAGGGTCTAAGGACAGAGGGTGTCGTATTGTCATACTGATATTCTGTACACACTGTGAAGACCACTGAGACAAATGTAACATTTGTGATATTGGGCTATATAAATAAACATTGATTGATTGATTGATATAGGCCTAAATTGCATAAGCTACAGTCTCTCTCTCTCTCTCTCTCTCTCTCTCTCTCTCATTAAATAAACGAAACGAAAAATATAGCCTACTTATGCAAACAACATTGAATCTGGACTTGAAATTATTCTGATTAGGCCTAGCCTACATTGCAAATGAGCACACACACACACACACACACACACACGGCGTTCGCAAAGATCGCGGCCACTCTAGTCAATGGGTGCTATTCCACCAGACGCTCGAAGCATCCCAGAAGCTCCTCACCGCAAGGAATTTCTAAAATATAGGATGAATCCTATTTTTGACGCGGCGCAGGAAGGAAATGATGAAAATCAGCTTGTTGTCTGCTTTGCTGGTTGAGGGGGTGCACCCAAAACCGGCTCCTTCTCCTCCCCCCACCACCGTGTTTCAAGTAGGAGAATACATGCCAGCGTTCTCCTCCGGTTTACAGGCACTGTAAATTATATATATATTAGGGGTGTTGAAAATAATCGTTTCTACGATGCATTGCGATGCGGACGTGGACGATTCGGTCTCGATGCAGTGACGGAAGATAATCGGTTATAGAGTAGTAACGTTGCTTCCTGATTTTCCGGCCGCGGCTTTACTATAACGTTTTTTCTGTCACTTTAATATCAAATCGGTCGGTGACTCAGAGATCAGGGAACATACGTGACAGCGGCACAGCAACACGGAGCAGTCTGCTTTATCCACCAACACAAGAACACCAGTCCAGAACCGACAACAGCAGGACCCGCTCTGAATCACTCCGTGCATGTCGCTGCGGCTCAGAGACACAGGGAGGGATTTATGTTTTTCAAAAATAATCGCGTTACAATCATGTCAGGTTTTTGGTGGATTTAATTAAGTCTTGGATTGCAAAGTATGAATGTCCTCTAGCAATTTGCAGACGATATATACGTGTGTAAAGTTTGTGAAGGCAGGAGGAAAAAAGCTTCCGCGATCACCGTCTCCTCTCCGTTACTCCAAGCCCCGCCCCCTCCCTGAAAATAATGAGTGACAGGCTGATAGTGACCCGATAGAAACGTTGTTATTCACTTAATCACTGAGATATAATGAAGCTAATTTAATCTCATACATTCATGGGATTTATGTAACAGTAAGACAGAGAATGTAAGTGTGCACCCACATGCAGTATTTTTGTTTGTATATGCTGTTGTAAATACTCCTGTTGTCTGCTGTGTTCAGACTCAAGTCCTGTGTGTGATGCCACATTCAGGACATTGAGAATGGAACAACTTCACACACGGAGGCTAGACCTATACAATTCATTTATTTTGGTTTATAAATTAATGTCAAGACATTTATGTAATTGATTTCTGAAGCACTTTCTAAATAATAAAAAGAGAGTTCATATGTATTTACATACATGCAGTATGCATTGATGAAAAATAAGCCATGTGCAGTAATATAGAAAATTGAGGATGCAACGCATTGGTATGAATCGTGATGCACCGTGATGCACCGGGATATCGAACCGAATCGAATCGTTGACAGGATAATCGTAATCGAATCGAATCGTGAGACCAGTGAAGATGCACAGCCCTAATATATATACAATAATTATGATGATGAATGCATATTTTTTTACCACTAAAATACAGCAACACATCTTTGATTCATGTCGTTTATAACTGGAATATTACAATTATTATTAACTGTGTCTGTAGTCTACAACACAACAAAATAGGAAATAACAACAATAAACCCGATTTAAACAGACACAAACATAAACCATTTAACTACTGTTAGGAGATTTTAAATGATAACTTGGCCGCATTTCCAAATCTCCCCGCGTCCCTACACAAGCTGTTATCTTACATGGAGGCAATCCAGAGCATACACTTAACCGTTAAACAATAATCCACTTTAATGGTAATATACAATGCAATACAATCAAATACATTACCATACACAACCATATCGTATCATATGTGTAATGTCAGGAGTTTGGCCTACTCCTGGCTCCTGCCCACAGGCCGCCAGACCTCCAGTCCCAGCGGCACGAGAAGAGAGAGAGCGAACACAGCGGGGTTCCTGTCTAAATACCTCGCTGACCAAAGGAGGAGTGATCTGCGCCTCCCTTCCAGACCAGTGATTGGCTGCCCAAAATAGTATCAACAGCTCACATCTTAAGTCCCCAATCCCAGTGGCTCAGCTTCCTTATCACAGGGATCTGAGATGACTGTATGTCAACTCCACACCTTCCCCCTCTTCCTTTGTCCTCACAAAACCAAATGTTCACAGGCCCCAAAAACAGTTCACAGTTTTCTTACTCAAATCATTTTCAAGCTTCTTCACAGTTTGCATGAATACATACAAATATTTCCTTACAATTCCCTCTTTTGCACTCTTAAAAAAGAGAGTGCAATTTACACAAGGCACTTGCAAAAAACTGCATCCTTGTCTGCTGAGTGTCCATACTTTTTATTCTCAGTGTCCACAGTGAAGGGCACTCCGTCCAGGCTCTCGTTGCAGATGACGCAGCGGAAGCAACCGGGGCGGTAAGACTTCCCCAGGGCCTGCCGGCCTGCATGTCCATGATTAGATGTCCACCTGCGTTGCACTTGTCTGCAGACTGCTGGAACCCAGAGTACAGAAAGTCCTCTTCACAGAAAACCCTTCCTGCGTCATAGTAGAACGCCTTCCCTCTCAGCCTTCGACTACAGGCGCTGCAGGTGAAGCAGCTGTCATGGTAGAGGCTGCCCATAGCTTGGCAGGCCCGGCTGGCTCCATACACCGTCTTGTTGCACTTAACCCACACTCCTGTTTCAGCGGAGAGTGGAGTCCCCTGTGATCCGCTGACGGCGGCTTCTGGGCTGCCTGCTAGAGAGATGTCTTCCTTCTCCTCCGGCTTGCTGATGGCGGCTTCCGAGTCGATGCTGAATAGATGTCCTCCCGATCTTCCTTCTCCGGTCCGATGATGATGCCTCCCGGGACGACTGCTGGCTGGATGTCCTCGAGGTCCTTCTCCTCCAATCCGCTGATGACAGCATCCGAGTCGACCTCCATGACGAGAGCCAGATCTGTCCTGATGTCGTCTAGGGTCCTCGCAGGTGTTTTCCCCCGCCGCACACTGGCTCCGCACAGTGGTACCAGTTGTCCCCCTTTCCTTGTAGGCGGACGGCATGGGATGTCCTCTGGGTCACTCGGTCGGGGCCGGAGAGCCTGGGGTTGACAGTCAGCCTCCTGCGTCTCGGGTCCCCCTTTTGGCATTCACAACCTGTGTGGAGAAATCTGATACAAATCCCTCAAGCCTACGCTCCGGGCTCCGGGGCCCTCGGCTGTTTGACCCACCAGTGCGTGGCAACTTGGAGCCTGTTGGTGGGGTGTCTTAAAACAACAGACGTCTGAGCACAGATTTTCTAAATTAATTGTGCAGCTTCAGAATCTTAATACTTGGACTGTGCCCACTAAATAAGAACCACAACATCTTTAGGTAAACTAAATAACATATTTCAATAGCTCTGAATTTCTGACAAGCATCTGTATTTATTTAAATGAAATCCCTAAGATCCCATTAAAAATCTAAAAATATGATTTGAACTGCTAATGTTTCTGGTAAAGAAACACACTAATCTTATGGATTCAAAAACAACCAAAATCACAATACTAACAAAGTGAATGGCTTCCTGGTGATACTGCTTCTACCCGTCAGTTCTTAGATATTATCCTACTAAAAAAATGAATACAGAATTCCCACAAACTGTCATCAAATGTCTTTCTATTACAAATGTAGATGAAATGTATATCCCCATAATGACCTAAACAATAAAGTCTATGGCTTTTACTTCTTTACCAGGCTAGTTACATGATGTTGTCTGTTGAAACATTACTCACAGCTCAGCTCCCAGCATTCCATTCTGGACTTACATCTCTCCCAGCAGCCCCTTGGCCACTGATTCTTTATCTGTGTTACCTGCTATAACTCAATCAATACTAGAGACATGTCAACATTCATCAAACAGCCTCTTATCCCCAAATATGGAGCAGGTCAATTCTAAAACTGTCAATCAATGGTCAGATTGAACAATCGAGTTGTGCCAGCCGGTTCCTTTCAGTCCCTAAATGAAAAATGTACATTGTAAAGTTTACACTCCCCCTTTTTTACACATTATCTCATGTGTAAACAAAAACCTGTATGGGAAGAAAACCTTCAGGTCATAATGGATTATAAGACAATACCAAACATTTTCCCAAAGGTACATCCATTATTTCCCCAGTAAACACTTCAGTGAAATGAAGTGTTTTCTCTCCATCTTTCAGTCCTAAAAGAAACAGAATTCCAAATGTCATAGTTTGAGTTTCACATTCTTCAAACCGCCACCTCCTGTGGGAGTGAAACATCATCAAGCAGATTAGATACGGTTTCCCCTTTTGTGCAATGTTAGGAAACCTCTCATTTCACACATTATTATCACCCAAAAATAATGTGTTAGTCCAAAACATGCTTGATTAGTCATCGTTTTAAATCATGCAGTTGCACTGATCAGGTGCAGACATACACACACTCACACTGTCAGGTTGTAAAGTCAGGTTTGGTCAGGTTCACCGCAGAGTCAGTCATTGACAGTGCCTTCCCAAGTTACCCTGTCGGTCAGTTGGTCTCAGTCTTTTTGGCCATGTGTCGTGCTCTGCAGAGACTTTGATGTTCCAGCACAGGCCAGCATCCTCCGTCTATACAAATCTGTATATATGGAGCGCCATCATTTATTAATTCACAATTACAACTATAATGTTCAAGATATCTCCAACCCCTCCTTGCTGTTTCCCACATTCCCTGAAAAGTGTCTAGCCAAAAAAATGTCACTTCCTTATTGTACTATTACTATTACTGCAATTCATTTACACCTAATTAGTATTAAAATGACTAATAGATCTATTTCAGAAACATGTGTACATCACTATCTTGTGTCAAAACATTACTAGGATCTGTAAAGATCTGCTATTTATTCCATAACTCATTCTATCAATTTATCTTCAATTCTGGTGCACTTAAAGAACAATGTTACCCTCTTTAACAGTGCGTGGAACTCTGGGTGTCTGAACATGAAACCAGTACCTCAAATTGAAATACTATATTTTGTTTAGAACCAGCTTTCCCTTCAACATGACCTATATAAATAAATATTTATCTGATCTTATAGAGCTGTTACTAAAACTCTCCCTTTGAACTGATCAATACTGTAACAAATTAAAACACTACCAAATTCACACACGAATAAAAAGTCCAGTGCATACTTCCTTCATGCCCCCCCCCCTTTTTTTATCAGTGTGTATTAGACTGATTTTCCACTTCCCTTTAATAGTTCCCCTCTTTTCCGCTATTTTTATTTACTACTTGACTAATTTATGGTCCATACATCTTCTTATCTTCACTTATTTATCAAGTCAATTCAAGTTCTTTACAATACATTAGTAGATACCTTGTGGAGTCTTCACAATAACTAATCCCCTCTAGGATATGAAATCCATTCATCTTCAAGCAGATACTATGTCCTTATTTATGTTTTGTTCACGATAACAATGGTATAACAACCACATGTCATCAATTCTGGTCCACCTAAAAACCAATGTTAAACTCTTTAGCAGTGTGTGGAACCCTGGATGTCCGAACATGCAACCATTACTCCCTCCTTTATCAAGGATTTAAAAACAGAAGTCATTTCATATTTCCTATGGTAATAACTATGCTACAATGGTGAAATCAATTATTTAGATTGGAATACGATATCTGGCTTGGCACCAGCTCTCCCTTTAACATTATCCATACAGATAAAGATTTGTCTTATAGAGTGGTTCCTAAAACTATCCCACTACTTTATTCACACGTGAATAAAAAATGTCAAAGAATATTTTGTTAACATGATGAAAAGATTGAAGAATATGGTTGTACTCTGTCATGTGGCCCCCTTTAACCCTCCATGTGTTCTCATTTTACTCTAATAGTTTACTGCTATTTTTAATTTAATAAATCTTTCTGTCTTTACGTATTTATGCTTTAAATGTGCGTTTTGTGAATAAGTGTGTTTATGTGTAAACTCACTCATTCCCGTTCTCCTTTTCTCCTCCTCTGGTTTTCTCAAGCCGTGACCCCGGCCTCCTCACTTCTAATCGACCATGCCAACTCCTCTGATTCTGTGTTCTCTTCAGTCCATCAGCTGTAACTTCATCCGCTGTCAGCCATTGGCCCAGTTACATCTGCATGCCCCATCATGCTAATGTTCTTGCACTGCTTTGCATTTCATCTCCTCCTTTACAGTCTCCCTGCTGTTTCTATGGAGGGCGGATTCTGCTCTCATGTCCCACACTTTGCTCTTGTGCTCAGCTTGGAACTTCATGGTCCCGTCTGAGGGACTGATGAGCGTATATCTCTGCCCGTCAGCATGCTGTTTGGTTCTGGATGCCACAGGTGGAGATAGTTCTGGCTGCAGTCTTGTTGTTGTTGTTTCAGCTCTGGTTCTCTGTCTGTTCGATGGAGAAGGAGGAGTCTCCCGTTGGGTTAGGTCTTTTGTCTGCTTGGAGGGTCGGGATCGTAGCCTTTTCTAACTCGGAGGGGGAGTCCAGGTCTCGGGACGCATTACCTATAAAAAAATCTACCACACTGAGGTTAAATAAATCCAACCCTTTCCACTCTGACTCTTTGTAATCATACTATCTGTCTTAATTGTTAAATGCCATCTAAACAACGTAATTGATGTCTACAAATGATATTACAAAAACTCACTCTAAAAATTGTTTCATCCATTGCTACATATTTACCCAACATAACTCTTTCAGGAAACCATTTTCTCCTATACATTGAAAAACGTACATGTTTCCAGCATCACATATTCCACACACTACGAAAGAACATCTACATATTTTCTCCAATATTTTAAGTTAGTTTCTATAGCAAGATTATCATGTGTGACATAATAATCAGATGTCTTGTTTGCTAACCAAGTATATTAAACTTTAAAATGTCTTTTGGCCAGTTGAAGTCCTGCTTACTTCATCCTTAAACTCTTCTTTAATTTGAAACCAAAAAAGGTCTTCCTTCTCCACCATGATCCTATCTCTATATCAAAGTCCAGACAAACTGATGATTTATCTCTATAAACCATGAGGAATGACTCATAAAACACTATTCTCCCTTACTTCAGTTCTAAATCAAATGAGCCAGACAGGAAACCCCCTCTAACCACTTGAAATTGTTTATCTAAGTTGTGTTACAAGCAGGTTAGATCTGTAATGAATTAAAATCAATATTTAAGGACGTAATATAAGTTAAATATATTGTTAAGCAAATTGCTGTTTTATTGTGAAGGCCTCTCTGGCGAACAGCGGCCTTTGGCTTTTATTTTGAAAGGCCGTTCCGGAACAGCGACAATCGTTCTAATGCATTAACTATAGTCGTGAAAGAGACAAGGAGGGGGAAGGCGTGTGGAAGCAAGCAATGAACTGAAAATGCCACCAATCCTGTTTTAACGTGATGGCGCACATTGAAAACCGAAGCGCCTGTCATAACTGACAAGCGTTCAAAAACCTTTCTGCTTATCACTTAGGCTACTACTTTTCGTTTTATTCATAACCTCAAAATCCAATTGTGATGAATAGCTTGCTTTTGTACCATTACATTTACCAACATAAAACAAGGTCTGTACTAATCAACAATGACAACCTACAGACAGCTCATTTATTTAAATATACGCAATATATTGATTTCGCTTTTATTTATCTGACTCAATTAACGTGCTTCCCCCCCTTTCAGCCACTAGATGGCAGCAGCAGAGCACAAATGAGCTTCACTCTTCCGAGCGAATGTCTGATTACCACAGACAATGCTCACACAGGTTATTCAGGTAAAAATCACACAGATTTATTCCCCGTACAGTTTGTCTAGCTTGATAACGTGCCTCATATGTCGTCACGCAGGACTCTCTGCCTACCTTGCGATCAACGTTATGTTTACGTCAGCCTTTCAAATGAATTTTTACAGACAAGGGAAACGGGAGCCGGTCTCGTCACAATGTAGGTGACGTTAGCGCTCTCTCCCAAGGATTTAACATATAAAAGTCCGCTGACACTTTCGCTTATTTGGTCTTGGACTCTTATTTACCCCCAGTTTTAAACAGTGGCTCGATCTGAAAATATCGAGCGTCCAGGTTTCGCCGTGTAGGAATTACACCCACAGCCCACGAACTGCACCGCTTCCACGTCACTTCAGGAATAAACTTACCTGAGATCCACGCTAAACTGCTTTATTTCTCGTCACGCAGGACTCTCTGTACCTTGCGATCAACGTTCACGTGTTTTATATAACTTTCCTAACATGGTAAAATATGCATTGTATATTCCATTCAAACTTCAAAAACACTCTGAAACGCCTACAGACAATCCTACAGTTTCGTTACCTCCTTTGTAGTGGTGCAGGGCCCTGCTGTTGTCCGAGGCGTCTAAAAGTGTTTGTTCCCGACCCAGTCTGGTCGCCTGAATTCTTCCACAGCTCATGTTTATTCGGCACGTCGAGATCACCATTTGTTAGGAGATTTTAAATGATAACTTGGCCGCATTTCCAAATCTCCCCGCGTCCCTACACAAGCTGTTATCTTACATGGAGGCAATCCAGAGCATACACTTAACCGTTAAACAATAATCCACTTTAATGGTAATATACAATGCAATACAATCAAATACATTACCATACACAACCATATCGTATCATATGTGTAATGTCAGTAGTTTGGCCTACTCCTGGCTCCTGCCCACAGGCCGCCAGACCTCCAGTCCCAGCGGCACGAGAAGAGAGAGAGCGAACACAGCGGGGTTCCTGTCTAAATACCTCGCTGACCAAAGGAGGAGTTATCTGCGCCTCCCTTCCAGACCAGTGATTGGCTGCCCAAAATAGTATCAACAGCTCACATCTTAAGTCCCCAATCCCAGTGGCTCAGCTTCCTTATCACAGGGATCTGAGATGACTGTATGTCAACTCCACACCTTCCCCCTCTTCCTTTGTCCTCACAAAACCAAATGTTCACAGGCCCCAAAAACAGTTCACAGTTTTCTTACTCAAATCATTTTCAAGCTTCTTCACAGTTTGCATGAATACATACAAATATTTCCTTACACTACGTAGCCTACTTGTAGAAGTACAAATGTCCAGGAAATATTCCAAAATCAACAACAACTGCGAGGCTGCACACACGACGCTCCGCTTCCGCAACGTTTTGAAACGCGCCTGGTGTGTTAGGTCGCAGCGTGGCGCAGCCGCAGCGCAGACGCTCCTGGTGTGTTTAGGGGGTAAGCCTTGCACAGAGGCATGAAAATACATTTTCAAAATGCTCAACAGTGCTGCCAGAATTATAAACTGACTGCTACACAATTAAAATAAATGCTTTTATATATTTCTATTAGATGTGACTCTTTGGCGTTTCTGTTATTACCTGCTGCTTTAGTTGTTCTGACTGCTAACATCATCTGTTATTCATTATTTTAAATACGATATTCCGTGGGGTCGGTCAGGGCTCGGATCCTTGTCACCTTTTTCATACCTGATGAGTTTGCCTCCCTACAGTTGCTTCAGCGTGTAGAAGCTAGTAAGCCTACTATTGGATTTGTTTTATATAGGCACAACATGTTTCATATGCAGACCTGTTACATGTTCAAATAAACCATTTTCAGTGGTAATTTTTGTTTGGTCATGGAAAATGAGGTAAAGGTCATTGAGAAGTTATGGAAAAGTCATTGAAAATCATTGGTGAAAAAGTGTATGAACCCTGAAGGCCGACCCAAGGTGCACGGTGGTCGGACTCATCACCTCCGTGATGAGTCTCCATTGTGATTTGAAAACTTCCATCAAACGAGTACGAGTCCTTCGGTGGGCGGGAAAAAAACGCGTCAGAATCGTCACTTCCTGTACTGACAGTGGAGGTGTCCTGAGAGTGGAGGTCTGCACCGGAACTGTCCTGAGAGTGGAGGTCTGCAGGCAGGGCCGTATCCAGGATTTCCTAAATACCGAGGTCCAAACATGTTAGGGGGGTTCGGGGGATACCCCCGAGATTTTTGGGATTTTCATGATCTAGTTAGGTGCTTTTTAAGTCCTGTGGGGGGTCACACATTCGATAATATATTGATTTCAAACCATGTCAGTGGGCTGCAGCATCAATTATTTTTGAAAGTGTAATACATTAATCTGTTGATTGTTACTATTAATGATCTGGACATGCAGAAGGACCTGCACCCTCTCTTCCATCTTCTTTAGTCTCTCTGTCCTCTACTCTTTCTCTTTGTTCAATCTCTCCCTCGTTGTTCACTGTTTGCTCCTCCTCACTTGTCGCTCCTGCCAGTCAATTAAAAGCAATTCAGCCATTTAAACTGTGGGTTTTCTCCGGAAGTTTTTCCTTGTACGATGTGAGGGTCTAAGGACAGAGGGTCTAAGGAAAGAGGGTGTCGTATTGTCATACTGATATTCTGTACAAACTGTGAAGTCCACTGAGACAAATGTAACATTTGTGATATTGGGCTGTATAAATAAACATTGATTGATTTATTTAGTTCATTTCACTTGTTTGTTTGCATTATTTTTTTTTAATCTGTTTTGTTTGATTCTCAAAAGAGAACAAAGATGTAAGCAAATGGTGTTTTATTATGAAATCATAACTGCAATAGATGTATGTTGTTTTAAAATTATGCCTATTGTAAATGAAGACTATTGTTATAGATATATAGATAGATAAATAGATGGGGTTATTAAGCCTGCATTCTTTTGTGTGACTGTACCTGCAGTTCCTCCCTGACTTCCATCACTTTCTCTCTCTCTCTTTCTCGCTGCCTGTCCTGTCTCTTCCTTACCAAAGCTGAGCTTCGAGCTTTCGACTGACGTCTTTTCATTATATCTGAGTCAGTGTAAAAAGAAAACAATACAATGTTATATCTTCAATGTTTTACTCAAATTGAAATGAAAGAAAAGCATTACAACGTTTGTTAAAAGGTAATCCTTCTGACATTGGATGAATGTAATTAACTTTAGCTCTCTAGCTAGTTTATTCACGCAATTTAAACCAAAGTATAGCATATAGCTGCAATTGTATGGAATGCCATTTAAGCCAATATTAAATAAATAAATATTGTGTAAATGTACATGTATACATATTTATTGCCTAATTTATTTAGGTGGATAGTGTATTGAAAGCGATTTGTTGTTCATTCCTGTTTAACCCTGTTCTATCATTTACCCCGACTCCATGAGGATGCCCTTGATATGAATAATTATTATACGATTTGAACAGGGTTTCTTTAAAGGGTGTAACGTGTCTATGCTGGTTCACTTGTCACTACGGTTGGGAACCGAAACTCGGTTCCAGATGAGAACCGATAAGAAAATGCCGGGTACCGGGTACCCATACAAAATACACAATTTCGGTTCTGCTTAACGGTTCCTAAACGCGGTAGGCCCTGTATTCCACAGGGTCCGTCTGCGCCGCCCCGGTGGAATAGAGAGGCGAAGTCCCTCCCTTTCCGGGAGCCTCCATGGGACCCCGGAAGCGTACAATTATACATTGAAGTCAATGGAGAGAGAAAGGTTATCTTTTGATCCCGTTTGAATTGTGCCACGAATGACACATATGATGTTTGTCAATTTAAAAGAATATTTTGCAAGTCAAAAAAATTAAAATGTGTCGTAAAACTGTGAAGTTACAATTTTTTTTGTGTGAAACCGCTGAGTGAACTACAGGTCTCTTGGTCTCGCACAATACGCGTCACCATCACAAAGATGGCCGTCACGTTAGCAAATTTCACCTGTTTCTTTCAGAATGAGAATAAAAGTATAAAACGAGGTGACTACAAGTCTGGATACGTTGAGAGCTGTACATACACGAAAGGGGAGTTATTCGGTTCTGTAAGAGCAGCGGGACCGGCTTTACAAGATGTTGGTGAGTAATATGAGTGCAATGTGTAACGTTAATGTCAGCTAGCTAACATTAGCTAACAAGGTACACTAACGTGTTTTGTTTCAGTAACTAGTGTTCTCCTTTAGAACTTCGTGGTCTGTGTGTGCTGTGGATAACATTAGTGTTCACAAGAACAAGGTAAACTCCCGTGTTTTGTTTTAGTTGCTCTTCAGATTGAAGCGGCCAGTTTTATATCGACTATACTGTATGTGTGATCTCCTTTTACATCTCGTTGTGTCATTTGAGTTTATTTGCTGTGTGTAGATTCAAGGGTTTTGGTTATCTTGTCAATTTGTTTGGTTATCCAGGCACAGCTGTGCGTGACTCCCTCGGGTACACTGGTATGTGTTTTCCTAATGTAGAGAGCATTGATTAATTAATAAACTACACACTGAGTCTAGATCCTGACCAAATCCTTTTTTATTGTTGATCAAATGTTTTTCAAAAATGTATTCATACACATTTAGAAAAATACAATCACAACCAGTACAACACACATTACAAAAAATACAGAAAAAACAAACAATAACAACAATCAGACAAAACTATGGAAAAATAACCCCTCCCACCCCCAGATCCGGACCATCCTTGTATTATTGCTCATTCAATCTATTATAGCATGCTAACAAACATGGTACTTACTTTATTTGTACAGATCTGCATGGGAGACGATGGCGCGATGCAGAGCGCTGTCTGTGATTGTGCACGGGGGATGTACAAATGCAGCCACGCTGCAGCATTGGCAATATGTGCCATGTGGCAGATCGCTCCACAGATGTTGAGTGCCAGTGGAGGAAGCCTGGCACTTCCAAAGTAGTCCAGCCGGTGTCTCAACTTTACCAACAGTGAGAGGAGACATACAACCCACTGGCCAGAGACATCGCCACTCAGGATGTAGACTGGTTCAGGTCTGCACTGAGGGGCGCACAGTGTGGCATGGCATGGCTTTTGTCACCTGAGCCAGAGCCGCGGCCTCAACATCAGGCCATTGTCACCGTGCCGGAGCTGGTGAAGGGGCATGGGGGTCGGTGGCTTGAGGCAATTCTTGCCTCAATGCGACTGAGCAGAGACCAGCAAGCTGCCATCCAGACAGCCACCGGAGGACAGCGGACAAAGTGGCAGTTACACAGGCGGGGCAGGTTGACAGCCAGCAAGTTTGGTGCTGTGCTGCGGTCGGGACTTTCATCCACTCCATGCGCGTCCCTCATGAAGAGGGTGCTCGGGGGGTACAACTTGGACGGAGTCATGGCTGTCAACTGGGGGGTTGTAAACGAGGCCGAAGGGGTGAAGGCTTTTGTGCAGGCCTATCAGGAGACAGTGTTCGAGTCTGGTCTCTTTGTGAGTGAGTCGGTGTTTTGGGAGCATCCCCCGATGGACTTGTGCAGCCATCTGCCCTGCTGGAGGTGAAGTGTCCACCATCATTATATAGGATATATATATATATATATATATTTGTATACATATCTGTAAATTGTATAATTTTATTTGATTTAAAAGTATTTTTGATCTCTCTGTCTATAAACACAAACTGAGTAAGATTGACAATAAAGTTGACTTTGAAAAATATATATATTCTTTATGAAAATAGTTGACTGTTGGAGAAATGAATCCAAATGAAACGTTGGACTGAACTACAACTACGCCTTTAAATCTCTACGGACTGTTTTTCAGTGGGATGGCAAGTTCCTATCTTTAAACATTTATTAGTTTTTTCTCAGAACAGATTTGATTTTCTGAAGTTAATTTAACTTAACCATGTAAGGTCATTATTAAAAAGGTACAATCAATTTGTTTAGGGTTGAATAAAATAATGATAAACATTTTATTTGGATAATTTACTGACAGAATAAGAAACTCAATGATGCTCTACTCACCTGTTCCTTTTTATAAAGTGAAACAGTTGAAACGATAGATTTGAGTAAACTTAAAAACAACCTTCTCCAAAAGCTATCAAGGAATATACCTAATACTTGTTTTAGAACTTTATTACATATTTTTATATAAATAGTTTGAGTGATCCATAATTGACAGAAGCTTGTGTTTACACTGACCTGTTACTCATATATTAATGTCTTTGTAATAGAGCCGGGACTCGATTAAAAAAATTAATCTAATTAATTAGAGGCTTTGTAATTAATTAATCGAAATTAATCGCATTTTTAAAAATCGCATTTTTAAGCACAGGGTCATCTAAGCTAATTTACAGATGGCCCTGAGCCCAATAGAGATTGCCCTGAAAAATGCATGCGGACGAAATGGCACGAAGGGTTTGGGGGGCCTCCGTCCCCCTAGACATTTTTTAATTTTTGCAGGTCTTAGATGCTGTCTGGTGCATTCTCTAGACTGAATTATAAGATGAACCACCACAATATTATATTGTACAATTTCAATTGTATTCTTCATTTCACTTCAGCACACGTCAGAGTTCCCGTTAGCCGGCAAATCTAAATATCTTCGGTCAAAATAATTTCCCTTTAGAGCAATACCGCTTCAGTTGCGCCACTTATGTGACAGACAAGAAGAGTATGTGACAGACAAGAATAGTCAACTCTAATGTCTAACACTTAATGTGGAGAAAGAGATGTCCTGTATGGGTTGATTGTGCGTTGATCTGTTGGTAATGCCTCGGGGTTCCGGTGGGCATGTAAACAAATGCATAATGCTGCGCTATACTTTGTGGCCTCATCCAGTTGCATAGCGACACTTATTGTGTAGTTGTATTTTAATAAGCAGGTAGTCATGTCATTAGCTAGAACTAGCTGGATCTGATCGATATGGACATAAACGCGAGTGAAGTCTAATCTGACGGGAGAGATCAGCTGCTGCTGACGAGTCGAGACTCGACACGCAGCTCTGCATAATCACATGCCGCGGTGAGCGGAACAAAACACACACTTCTGGTTAGAATATCACACGTAGCTATTTTAATTACCTCTCAAACTACCTAAACTAGTTATAGATATGTTTAGTTTTACTGTCGGGTCACTCATTACTAGATCCGCGAGCTGCATGATACTGGCATAATAGATTGCCCGATCGGGCAACCAGCAGGTGAGGCTTCATTGCCCGAGCTAAATACTAGATGGCCCCGGGTTTTTTAAAACAAAATTTCCCATCCACGGGGCCGACCAAAGCGGTCTCATCAGCGTGTTCGTTCATGTTTGACTATTGATCACCGTGGTTTGTTGTTGTTTGAAGTCCCATGCTGAAGTCATGAACGTTAGTTGGTGCTCCAGTATAATCGGTACGCCTGAAACTCATCCAGTGAGAAACGTTCCGCTGTGCAAAAATAAGTGCGATTAAAGTGCGATTAAAATGCGTTAATTTTTTTAACGCGTTAATTTTTGTGTAATTAATTAATCTTAATTAACGCGTTAAAGTCCCGGCCCTACTTTGTAACTTATTTAAACCACTACCTCACTAATTTCTTTCATTCATCACGGTTCAGTAAACTAAGTGACACATGAACCAGTTTAATAATTATAATAACGTAGGATTGCAACTCTTTGAAACTGTAGGTGGCTCTTAAAAGAGCCGTTGTATTTGGGTGTGCTGGTCTCAGGTCAGTCTAAGCCCTCTCTCGCGGATGCAACGGGATGTCCTTAGGCATGATGTTGACCCTCTTTGCTTGGTTCATCTTACTGGGGGGCAGCTACATGGATGTCGGTGCAGTCCACAATCATTGTGCAGTTGAAGGCAGAATGAATTTATTATTGACTCCGAATGAAGCACAACTTCATGTCATACAATACATTGACTTTATTTGTAATTGTGTACAAAAATAAAGCATTGATTAGCAAGCAGGACCTGCAGGAACAGAGCACGATGATGGATGGAGCTGGGAAGAGAGAAGAATAAAGAAAACAGATCAACTTCATTATCGGATATTAAAAATTCAATTTCAAAACAAGTTGCCGCTACTACAGTTTTATAGTGTGTAAAGATGATTTCACTTGACCTATGCACAATATCACACTCAATACATGTGTGTCTCTGGGGGGTGCATTGTGCCTTTGATGTATATAAATAATATACCATAACCAAATACTATTACGTACAGTGGAAATCAGGTTGCCAGAGCAGGTCAGTCCAGTGTGCATGTTTCTCAGGGTCTCAGCAGTCACAGGGGAGGTAAAGAAAATAAAAGAGAAAAAGGTCAGTAACAACACTTTGAATAATTATCTCTTTTAATAATGTTCGATCAGTAATCACTCAACTACTGTCTTTCCAACAAACAGATTGACTCACTATCATCACAATGAAACACGTCCAGAAGAATGGACCACAGATGGAAATTAGCTATTAGCTATAATCTGGCATATTGCATCTCTTCTCTTTGCTGAGATTAATGTTTTTGTATGCATGGTCCTTCTATAAATAAATACATGTCATGCAAAGCTGCCTGCCTGCCTTCCTTCCTTCGACTCTCCCTGATCTTTTAATGTTCAATGTTAACCATTTGAGCAGATAGCATTAAGTAGAAAAGATCGCAGATGCTAATCTGCCGTTAGCCTACCTCCCGCCCCCTTAGCACCTGGTGGAGGGGGCGATAGGCTCCTCTTCAAATGTTTCACAAAATACTTACCATCATGACTACTCTTACTGTTTAACATTTGGGTTCACTTCATGTTAAGGCTAATACAAATGACAAGGCTAAGTAATGTGATGCTAACTAACGTGCTCGCTACTAGCTATGTAGCTAGCTTGACTGTGTTCCATGCACAACATGTGTATTACCTGATATGTTTGGTCCAACGACTCCTGGTCCTTTCATCAGAAGGGAAGCGATAGAACGAGCTATGATCTATAAGTATGATCACTAAGTGATTACAACCTGGTACAAAGCACACAGGCATCTTGTAAAAGTGAATTTATTTTTAGCAATCTCTTATTCATTGGAGGGAATAAATCAGTTATGAGATATTCTTCTTCTTCTTCTTCGCTTTAATTACGAGTCGCAACCACTTGGAGCATTATCGCCTGTGACATCACTTACGCGAGCCAGAATGGGATTTGGGATTTGTAGTCTTTGTAGTCGCGTATTTTTCATAGTCTTATATTTCAACAGTTTTACGACAAAATGTGACTTTTTTGACATGGAACTTATTGTTTAAGATTGACAAACATCATATGTGTAGTTCGTGGCACAATTCAAACGGGATCAAAAGATACGTTTTCTCTCTCCATTGAATTCAATGTTAATTTTTCGCTTCCGGGGTCCCATGGGCCGGAAGTAGATGGGCGTGACTTCGCCTCTCTATACAGGGTAAGGGCGGACTGGCCATCTTTGTGTTCTGGAGAATCACAGAACGGCCGGTCGTCAGCGGGCCGTTTGACGGCCGGCACCGCCCTTAATTTTTTTAAACGGCATCAGGTAAATTGCGCTGACAGGCGACAGAGGTCCACAGTTTCCCCGCAGCGAGGCTCTCCAGTAGACATTTCACGAGCTCAGTCACTTCATAACACCAAAGATGGATCGCGGTAAACGCTCTGAAGTGAGGCTCCACTACACTAAAAAAGAAAAAGACAAGGCACAGTGTAATGCCTGTTAATAGCTTGCCACAGGCATAACTCAGTTAAAATAAAGCACAGCTATTGCATGTATATTTTTTTTTGTAAAAATGTCAGTTAAAGCTTAAAAGAATAAAGATTTTTTTTTTATCTAAACGTTTGACCTCTTTCTTTTACAATTTTGGAATCGAAACAAGGAATCGATAAGAACCGGAATCGATAAGCAGAACCGGAATAGGAATCGATAAATTTCAAACGATATCCATCCCTACTTGTCACGTTTACTGGCTATTTTGTCATGGAAATATTGGCACAGCTTTTGATCTGATTTGATATGACAACATGTACCTCTTGATGTTTTAATCTATAGAAAGCAGCACCACAGATATGCACTTTATAAGAATGGACTTAAATCTGATTCATCAGTTACTGCATTGCAGGCAATACAGAGAGGCACCAGTAGAAGATAGCTTAACTGAAGAATAGCCTGATTTAAGGTACTCCATATTTGTCAGATTTAGCTGTTTTAGAGCCTTGTGCTTTTGTTGAAATTGTTTCCATTAATGCATGGTCTTTGCTTTACATACTGATATAAACCCTAACAAAATGGTGATTGATCTACAATGCCCTTTCTCAGCGTGTTTTCTTTTAGTAAAGTCTTCTTCCAGTGTTCTGTGACCTCAGCACACCATTTTCTGTTCCAATAGAGTTGTATTGGTGTGTGTGTGTGTGTGTGTGTGTGTGTGTGTGTGTGTGTGTGTGTGTGTGTGTGTGTGTGTGTGTGTGTGTGTGTGTGTGTGTGTGTGTGTGTGTGTGTGTGTGAGTGAAACAGCTCTGATGAGGGAAAACATAATCATTTGCACAGTACAAACAAACGGGAGACCTCATTAGAGATAAGACTTCATTGTGTTTCAGAGGATTCTTAAACAACACATACATAAACAAAAACATGTAACAATAGGGGATTATCGCTTAAGTTAAAAATATAGAGCAGGTTAAAACATACACCACTTCAAGTATGTACACAAATAATTCCAAATATATAAACGGATCAGTTGTCATTAACTTAAAAACTTTAAAGGCTTTGAGACCCGAGCAATTTAAAAGATAAACATTCTTTCTTATCAGAAATGACCTTCATTGAAACTCCTTTATCTATTGAAGGTTATGCATATAGTACATCTTTACTATATACATGTAATACATTGCATTCATCAAGTCTTGCAAACAGATAAGTGAGAAAAAATGCATTGCATCAAAACATAAAAAAAAAGGACTGTCAATATGGTCCCCGGTACGATTGAATAATAGTCCAGGGGTTATATTTGACAAATAATAATGAATTCTTCAATGCTTTAAAGCTCACTTATCATAAATAAGATTGTCAGGCTGTGATGTCTTAGCAGGGTGCTAATCCTCCTCTCTTTTCTTCCCTTTTAGTTCAGGAAGTTAAATTATGTCGAACTCTGACCGCCTGGGAAGATCTGCAGAGCATCTGGTCCCTTTTAACAGTTTATTCATATTTACAATACCATATTTGAATTACTGTTAGAAGTTATTAATATAAATAAGTATCCTGCATGAGGATAAAGACCAGGAAGTTTTGTTTATAATGAAGAACTGACCTGTAAAGCATTAGTAAACTCAATCGTTGACGTAAATGGGAAGAACGTAAAACAACGTATTAAACAAAGGGTTGTGTTTTGTTCGGACATATTTTAACTCCTACAAAGAAACCTACTCTTTTTTGCTACCATCGGATGGTAAAAGAGAAGGAATTAAAGAAACAGTTTTATGAGCACCTGCTCCTCAAAAAGACTTCTGTTTTACAAACCAACGGGAATAGAAGGAAGAGTTAGCTTGTTAGCCACTCTCTGTTGGCTTTCTTTCTGCCGGTAGTGGAAGAGGCTGTTGCTGTCCAGCTGGCCCGCATAATGGATGGCCTCTGCGAACAGCTTCACCACCTTAAACACACAGAAACAAACAATGAGTTGAACCCTATTGAGTGACGGGACAGACATATGGATGCAAATGTATGTTTTCCCTGGTCACCTTGAGCGGGACATTTACCGACCTGATAATTGGTGATGAGCGGGACACCGTGGTCGATGGCCATTCTGCGGATGACGAAGTTGTCCTTCACGAGGCGAGTGTTGTTATTGGGCAGGTTGACCACCAGATCAATAAGACCTTCACTGATGAGACTATTAAAACAAACACAGTATAACATCATCAATAAATAAATATGCTATTTTTGTGTTTATATACACTGAACAAAAATATAAATGCAACACTTTTGTTTTTGCTCCCATTTTTCATGAGATGAACTCAAAGATCTAAAACATTTTCTATATACAAAAAATAACAATTTCTCTCAAATATTGTTCACAAATCTGAAAAAATCTGTGATAGTGAGCACTTCTCCTTTGCCCAGATAATCCATCCCACCTCACAGGTATGGCATATCAAGATGCTGATTAGACAGCATGATTATTGCACCTGTTCACATTGGCATGTTCACCTCCAAGATCGTCTGAGACCAGCCACTCGGACAGCTGCTGCAACAATCGGTTTGCATAACCAAAGAATTTCTGCACAAACTGTCAGAAACCGTCTCAGGGAAGCTCATCTGCATGCTCGTCGTCCTCATCGAGGTCTCGACCTGACTCCGGTTCGTCGTCGTAACCGACTTGAGTGGGCAAATGCTCACATTTGATGGCGTCTGGCACGTTGGAGAGGTGTTCTCTTCACGGATGAATCCCGGTTTTCACTGTTCAGGGCAGATGGTAGACAGCGTGTGTGGTGTCGTGTGGGTGAGCGGTTTTCTGATGTCAATGTTGTGAATCGAGTGGCCCATGGTGGTGGTGGGGTTATGGTATGGGCAGGCGTATGTTATGGACGACGAACACAGGTGCATTTTATTGATGGCATTGTGAATGCACAGAGATACCGTGACGAGATCCTGAGGCCCATTGTTGTGCCATTCATCCACGACCATCACCTCATGTTGCAGCATGATAATGCGCGGCCCCATGTTGCAAGGATCTGTACACAATTCCTGGAGGATGAAAACATCCCAGTTCTTGCTTGGCCAGCATACTCACCGGACATGTCACCCATTGAGCATGTTTGGGATGCTCTGGATCGGCGTATACGACAGCGTGTTCCAGTTCCTGCCAATATCCAGCAACTTCGCACAGCCATTGAAGAGGAGTGGACCAACATTCCACAGGCCACAATCAACAACCTGATCTACTCTATGGGAAGGAGATGTGTTGCACTGCGTGAGGCAAATGGTGGTCACACCAGATACTGACTGGTTTTCGGACCCCCCCCAGACCCCCCAATAAAGCAAAAATGCACGTTTCAGAGTGGCCTTTTATTGTGGCCAGCCTAAGGCACACCTGTGCAATAATCATGCTGTCTAATCAGCATCTTGATATGCCACACCTGTGAGGTGGGATGTATTATCTCGGCAAAGGAGAAGTGCTCACTATCACAGATTTTTTCAGATTTGTGAACAATATTTGAGAGAAATGGTTATTTTGTGTATATAGAAAATATTTTAGATCTTTGAGTTCATCTCATGAAAAATGGGAGCAAAAACAAAAGTGTTGCATTTATATTTTTGTTCAGTGTAAGTGAATCAAGTGGTTTCCTGTTGTTATAGTTATTTGTATTTTTGATCCCACTTAAGAATCAACCCATAACTGCAGCTAAGCCCATCGATTTGGTTTTGCAGTCAACGCAAAAAAAGAAAGTGCTAATCATTCTCGCTAAAACCAGAGTATTGAAAGGGGCGTTCTAAATCTGGTAGAGCTGACTTTGGCCAGGAAGGTCCTAATCTCACCAAAATCACACTGGTGTTAGCCAGCGAAAGTCAACTTTTAAATGAAATCATCTCAATATATGGCAAGCAAAATGGACCGAGATATTTCACGGCCTCTGTCTCTTTTTTAGGCTAGTGGGGCAGTTGGTTACTCTGTCATAACAAAGTCATTTAAAGGATTAGAAGAAATCCAGTTCCTTGAATGATTGATGTTTCTTTATAGGGTAAAAACAGCGTTTAGTTCATTAGAAGTTCTCATTCATAACACTCCGTTCGATGTCTCACTATGGGATGCACCTCATCGCGGAGCAAACACAAGCATCAATCTCATTACGCCAATCCTGATTGGCTGGTGATCTTGACGTCAGCGTCAGGGAATTCACCCCCTATAAGTAGCTTGCGCCACGACGCATGCGTCATTCAAACACCTCTTCTCGCTTCAGAGCACATCTCTATAGTAGCCGGACAAGCTTAACTGTCCACAGACTGAACCCAAATATATCCATTTCGGTCGACGGGCGCTCGCCGGCTACTCCTTCTGCTTTGCAGGAAGACGGTAATACTAACGCTGTTAGTATTGAAATCGACCTCGCCCTTCTCTTCCCCGGAAAGTAAGGTAGGTCTGATTTTTTCAAGCTAGCAACACACCTGTTGCTAGCTCGCTCCCTCACTATCGACACCACGGTAGCGAGGAAGTTTTTTCTTTTCTCTTCCCCACGGAGGAGGAAAGGATTAAAGGAGCATACTGTCACACCAGTCAGTATTCTCCGGGAATAAAAGACCCACACCGTCCTTTTCTCCGGATTAAGGACAGGGTGGTAACACCTTTTTCTCCCAACTTACCTGTTGAGAGCGGGTCCTGTCCACGCCACGAGGCGAACAAGATGGACGCCTCTCTCCCTCACACCAGAGGAGTCAGGGACTCGGTGGCTCGACTCTGCGGCTGCGGGTTGAAGATCTCGGGGCACAGACACACACCAGGTCTGCTCGTCCTGCCTCGGGCTGGAACACGCCCAAGGCGCTATCGACAACCCCGGCTCGTGCGGACATTGTGTCCGCTTCACCGCGAAGAGCCTCCGCCGACGGCTAGCACGCCAAGCTAGCCTGTCGGAGCAGGACCCCCCCATGTCCACTGACCTGCCGGCCGGCAGTCAAGACGCGGGGGCGTCCGCCGCAGAGAGTGAACCCCTCTCCGTGTCGGTCTGGGGCTCATTATCTGCGATGGCTGCAGAACCGGAATCCCGTGCCCTGGCAGGCTGGGACCTGGTGACGGCAAGACACGCGGGAAGGGGACCCCACGCTTTACCGAGCTGGGGCTCCCGGTTAGACCTCACCATGGTCTCACCCGCGGAGGATGTCCTCGAGCTGGACAACGATGAGGACGAAGAGGACGCTTCGGTGTTCCTCCTGTCAGAGTCGGATGAACATGAAGAGGACATCTTCATGTCATCGGCTCAGGCTGCAAAGCCTGGAGCGAGGGCTGCTCTCCCGGGAGATAGCACACCAGCTTCGCCCTGTCTGAGCATGGACCTGCAGGCCGTGTGTAAACGCGCCGCGGCCAGACTCAACATCCCTTGGCCTGAAATGGCCAAGGAGACCTCCAGGTCCCGCTACGAAGGGAAACATTTTCCCCAAGCAGCGCGGACGAAGAGGCAACTCCTTCCGGTCCTTCCGCTCACATCATCTGCTTGGGTTTTCAAGACAGTAACACGGGGCTACAGACTCCAATTCGCTGTCACCCCCCCTCGCTTCTCTGGCATTCTGCATTCGCAGGCCCGAGGAGAGTCAGCCCATATTCTGGAGAGAGAGATTCTCTCACTCCTAGAAAAGAGGGCTATATCTATTGTACCCGCCGAGCAGAGTCAGGGCGGCTTCGTTCCCAAACGGGGAGGGAACGGAATTCGGCCAATACTTGATTTGAGGACTCTGAACAAATATCTAAAAAGATATAAGTTCAGAATGCTCACTCACACATCTCTGCTGCGGCTCGTGCGACAAGACGACTGGTTTACATCAGTCGAACTGAAAGATACGTAGATCACCAGCCAATCAGGATTGGCGTAATGAGATTGATGCTTCCGTTTGCTCCGCGATGAGGCGCATCCCATAGTGAGACATCTCACTTCATGTTACTCTGAGCTCTGGGGTTACGTAAGTAACCTATAGATTCCCTGTTTATAAGACTTTTTTTTTGTCAAAAAGATTTTCTAATACTACTACCAGCTGTAGAAGTGTTTGAATTAATTAAGTTGACTATAGCATATCTATGTGTTTCTGTTTTTCACTCAAACACACTCTCACATTCATATGAAGGACTTTGACAGACAGCATTGAATTAGGACCAGATTCTAAAAGAAAATATGGAGGACGGAGAGCCGTTACAAGAAAGGTCATGTTCCTCTCTTTAAAGAGCCTCTCTGCAGCGCCGCACAGCTGATGCCTGCTGGCCAGCCGCAGTGTGTACCTGTGGGTTTGGTCTAGGTCTGTTCATCCTCTTTTATTTATTATAGAGCTTTTCCAGATGCTCAAAGCGCTTCACAAATACACATTACACATACATGCAATGGCCATGTACTGTGGACAATACCCACAGGAGCAAGTTCAGGTGAAGTGTCTTGCCCAAGGACACAACGGCTTTACAGACGCAGCTGCGGCGGGTTTCACCCCTTGATCTGATGATCATTGCACAGCGCACTGCGCCACACCGTCCATCTTCACGCCTCGAAGTCATCGAGGCTCTTTTACAAGTACACATTAGTATCATACATGTACTGTGGACAATACCCACAGGAGCAAATCCGGGTGAAGTGTCTTGCCCAAGGACACAACGGCCTGACGCAGTGGTGGCAGGAGCGGGTTTCGAACTGGAGTTCCCCAGCACCCCCCCTTGATCTGATGATCAGATACACAGACCACTGCACCACCCGTCCCGACCCGACATGACATGCTCTTCTTTACCAGCTCTTCTCCAAACATATGCTCCAGATGGCTTTATTGTAGCATATTCATGACTAGTTTATGGAATCATTGCCTTAGAAATGCAGTAAAACAGCGGGCTACACTTATCCTATGTTGCTTGTCTTGTCTTTGAAAACTGGTATACATGGAAGAGATGCAGTCAGCTTCTCTTTGAGGTAAATTAAAATATCAATTACATCTACCTTAAAAATATACACGTTATATTTCTGGTTTCATTTTTGACGGCCATAGGAAAAGTTCAACCATATTGTGGGTTAGCCTCTTTAATTTTCTTTCCCCTTTGACATTGATCTGTCCAGATTTCCTCATCCTTACTATTTCAAGCCCTAATGCTGGCTAATGCAACATATCTGGACTTCTAAGTCTGCTACATCTTCTTTGATCTTATCAGCATATCACAAAGATAATTAATAAGGCTATGCCCTTTGATCTAAAGGCAGGATCTCATTAGATATTAGATATGCCTAGTTTAAATGGAACCACAATTGATGTATTACTTAACCGCTGCCTCAGGAAACCGGAGGCCTATTTCAACCTCACAGTTTAACATTAGCTAGCTTGGTTTACCATGTTTGGTTGAATATGTCAAAAGAATGATTTCCCAACCTCTTAATACTGGGCAAACTTTTGTCTCCTCCCTCCTCAGAGGGCCAGGCGACGGGCGTGGCCGGCATATCGTTGGCACACAGCCAGGCGGAGGTAGCTTCAGTCGCATAGAGCTAGAGGACAGAAATAAGGCAACGTTAAAACATATATAGAAACATACAAAGCTTAATATCCTCCTGGATTTGTAATACTTGTTGATAATATGTCTTGTTTTCAATTACAAGTCTCTTGTCAAGCTTTCAATACTCGCCTTGAATCCTTCTTCGTTCAACTGGTAAGCTGTAGCCAGGAAATTAGGTCGGAACGAATACTGGATGGGAGGAATCAGAAATGAAGAAACAAAATGATTAGCATTATAAATACAGATACATAAGTGTTCATGTTGATTTCTGTATTCATTAAAGAAGATCCACAGCAGTTGTGGGAGAAAAAGTCCATCAGATGTTCAACGTTCTTGCTCAAATCTGTAGTTTTCCTGTACAATAATCTCACTGTTTTCTATCATGATGTTACATTTGACAATATATTATAGTATGGTACTTTATGATACACAACGTGATGACAGTTATTGAAGGGCAAAAGATGGATTGCAGTACATCCTGTATATTTAGTAGAGAGTATAAGTGATGTGGAGTGCTATGGAACAGCTTTTTAAGGGAGGCTATTTTCTCTCTTTCACTCCGATGTGATGGTTTTGCGGTCTCTCTTTTGGTCACAATCAGCCTAAAGTTATCTGAGGCCTGTACGACGAAGCTGGATCTTCGCTTAGCGGGCTAACTTCAGGGAAAACTCTGGGTTTCCGGTCCTACGACGCTGGTTCGCTTTTTAGCTAGATTTCCATGGTAACTTATAGGGATGTAACGATATACCGAATATCGCGGTAAATAAACGTCCCAATATCGTCGTGAGACTGACAAAATCTACCACGATGTTTTTTTCATGATTTTTTTTTTTAAATATATATATTTTTTTAAACACTTTTTTTTTTTTAAACCTTTATTTAACCAGGTGGTCCCATTGAGATCATCGATCTCTTTTTCAAGAGAGACCTGTCCAACATGGCAGCAAGTAGGTTACAACATGAACATAAAACAACAGAACACAAAAGGACATCGTATTTACAGGGCTACATTTACACACCTAGAGACATTGACAAGTACCAACAGTATATTTATATCTCGCCCTGTCAATAAGCCTCACCTTCTTGGCAAAAACTGTATTTTTTTTTAAGTGGTGGAGAGACAATGCACAGTTTGACCCACTGCTGTCACCCATGGCCAAAGCATATCTCTCCGTCCCACTGAGGTGGCGTTAGACTTTTTCGCAAAACCTCCCAGACATGTGTTGATCTGTACGGCAAGGTATGGGTTGGAAACTATATCATTTCCTTTTGGAGGGCATGCATAACACGGCATAACACCAGAGCCTCGCTGCGGGAAAACGTTGGCGCTGTTCCGAGTTTGTTCTAATCTGTCAAAATGACAGACTGCTTTCAGATTTTTCCGTCATTGTTAAATAAAATATTCGGTTAACGCGACCACTGCTGTCCCCGCAACATCAGTACCAAGCGAGAGAGTTTTTTCCAGAGCAGGGGATATTGTAAATGCCCAAACATCCCAGCTTATAAATACCTGGAAATGTGGACATTCTCATATTCCTAAAAACCTGTCTGATGATGCCGAGTGAGTGACTAGTGAGTTTGAGTTGAGTTACTTGAAAAACTAAAGTGAAACTTGATTTATTTTATTGCAGGGTCTGATTATTAAATGTTTAATTGTGAGATGCAGTGGCACAAAGAAAATGCCTACTTTGTTTGGTAGTACTATAGGTACAAAAACACTGGTTCTCATTCATAACACTCCGTTCGATGTCTCATTATGGGATGCGCCTCATCGCGGAGCAAACAGAAGCATCAATCTCATTACGCCAATCCTGATTGGCCGGTGATTCTTGACGTCAACGTCAGGGGAAATCACCCCCTATAAGTAGCCTGCGCCACGACGCATGCGTCATTCAAACACCTCTTCTCGCTTCAGAGCACATCTCGAACGGTAGCCGGGCTAGCTTAACAGTCCACAGACTGAACCCAAAGCTAATTTCGGTCGACGGGCGTTAGCCGGCTACCCGATTCTCTCACAGAAGGGTATTATAGTCAACCTCGCCGTTCTTCCTCTGGAGTAAGGTAAGGTTTTGACTTCAAGTTAGCAACACACCAGTCGCTAACTTGTGTTTTTCCCTCACTACCGACACCACGGTAGCGAGGACACTTTTTTCTTCTCTCTTCCACGGAGGAGAAAAGGATTACAGGAATATTACCATACCAGGTAATATCCTTGAGAGAAAAAGACCCACGCTGTCCTTTTTTCCCCCGGATTAAAGACAGATCGGTAAACATTTTTTTCTCGAACGTACCTGTCATGAGCGGACCCTCTCCACGCCTCACGGCGAACGAGATGGATGCCTCTCCCCCTCACACCAGAGGAGTCAGGAACTCGGAGGCTCGGCGCTGCGGTTGCGGGTTGAAAGTGTCAGGCACAGACTCACACCAGATCTGTTCGTCCTGCCTCGGGCTGGAACACGCCCAGGAGGCCATCGACAACCCCGGCTCGTGCGGACATTGTGTCCGCCTCACCGTGAATAGCCTCCATCGAAGGTTAGCGCAACAAGTTAACCTGTCGGGACGGGACCCCCTCATGTCCACTGATCCGCCGACCGGCAATCAAGACACGGGGACGTCTGCCGCAGAGATGGAGCCCCTCACTGCGGTCTGGGGCTCAACGACAGCGGCACCCGCAGAACCGGAATCCCGCGCCATATCAGGCCGAGATCCGGTGGCGGCAAGAAACGCGGGAACGGGGCCCCACGCTATACCAAGCTGGGGCTCCCGACTGGACCTCACCATGGTTTCACCCGCGGAAGATGTCCTGGAGTTAGACTACATGGAGGACGAAGAGTACACCTCTGAGTTCCTCCTGTCTGACTCGGATGAGCAAGAAGACGACGTCTTCGTGTCACCAGCTCAGGCTGCAAAGCCGGGAGCGATGGCTGCTCTCTCGGCGATAGCACACCAGCTTCGCCCGGTCTCAGTATGGACCTACAAGCCGTGTGTCAGCGCGCTGCGGCCAGACAATCTCCGGTTCCGGCTGCAGCTCAGGCTCAGCCAACCCAGACTTTCGGCCAGCAGTCGAGGAAGAAGAAGCGAGCGGCGTGACAGCCCCTCCTTCTCCCCTCCGTGCATGTGTTCCAGCCGCCTCGAGAGATGCCTAAACGCCATCCTCAAGTCCGCACAAACACATGTCACACGTTGGTTGATTCCTCTGTCATTAAACATTTTCTGCTGACGCATCCAGGCCGAGGGCGCAGCTCAAAAAAATGAATATAAAATCAATAAAACCAATTTTCTCCCCTTTTGAGAGCAGCAACGGCATCTCTCAAAAGGCGGATTATTGACGGGTCTGTGAAGGCACCACCGCCACACGCAGTGCCGGCTGGAGCTGTCAGCGTGACATCTCAGCTGGCTCTAAGGAGCATGCAGCAGGAGATACTCACGACACCCAAGCTGCCTCGTACTCTGCTCGGTTTAAAACACCGAAGACGCAGAGGTCGGAGCCCATCCCGAGTCCCCAGCCCAGGCTGGAGACGAGGGCAAGTTGGCCGAGAAAATCTCCGGTTCCGGCTGCAGCTCAGGCTCAGCCAACCCAGAATCTCGGCCAGCAGTCGAGGAAGAAGAAGCGAGCGGCGTGACAGCCCCTCCTTCTCCCCTCCGTGAATGTGTTCCCGCCGCCTCGAGAGATGCCTCAACGTCATCCTCAAGTCCGCATAAAACACATGTCACATCTTTCTGTCTGAATAAACCATTTTCCGCTGACGCATCCAGGCTCCGGCCAAGGGCGCAGCTCAAAAAAAATGAAAAGAAAGACAATAAACAGTCCGTTAACCATAAATCCCCTTCTGAGAGCAGCTACGGCCTCTCTCAAAAGGCGGATAATCTGTGATCTGTGGCGGTCTGTGAAGGCACCACCGCCACGCGCATGCGCAGTGCCGGTTGGGGCTTTAAGGGCACTACCGCCACGTGCGTACGCAGTGCCGGCTAGAGCTGTAAAGAACGGCCCGTCAATCCTTCCCCTTTCAAGAGCAGCTACGGCATCTCTCAAAGGACGGATTATTGACGGGTCCGTGAAGCCACCGCTACACACATGCGCAGTGCCGGCCGGGGCTTTAAGGGCACCACCGGCACGCGCAGGCGCAGTGCCGACTGGAGCCGTGAGGGCACCACCGGCACACACATGCGCAGTACCGGCTGGAGCTGTAAAGGCACCTCCGTCACGCACATGCGCAGTGCCGGTCGGAGCCATAAGGGTGACATCCCAGCTGGCTCTAAGGAGCATACAGCAGGAGATACTCACGATGTCTGCCTGGGCTTCTCAAAACAGTTATAATTGATCTGTTTTCACAAACCCAGTGAGAGTCAACCCACATTCTGGAGAGAAAGGTTCTCTCTCTCCTAGAAAGAAGGGTTTTATCTATAAAGCCCACCGAGCGGAGTCAGATTACGGAGGAAAATGTCCTCGTAAAGCACCCGCTCAACATGGGCCTCATAATAAAACTAAACCCCGAACTCCACGGCTTACGGAGAGTTTTGGTGATTATGAAATGCGTAGTGGCACTACACCCGACTTTTCCAGTGCGGGACGCGCCTACGGGTGCAGTCCTTTCGCGGAAGGTGGTCACCACGGACGCAGGTCAGACGGGCTGACAGGGGACTTACGAGGGTCGCCCGGTGAGAGGTCTCTAGAACAGAGACTTCCAGCGGGCACGCGTAAATTACCCGGAGCTTTTAGCGGTGTTCCCCACCCTAAAACGCTTCCTGCCTTCTCTCAGAGGACTTCATGTCCCCGTGAGGATAGACAACACGATATCGTGTATGAACCGCCAGGGGAGATTGCGTTGTCTCCAGTCACACACACTGGCACACAAACTGATCCCTTGGAGCGGCAGACGTCTCCTCCCTCTGAGAACGACACAAGTACCGCGTATGCACCTAGGGACAGAATTACTGTCAAAGGGTGCACCACTCTATGCAGACTGGACTCCTCATCCAAGGATCGGGAGTCCGCTGTGGGTGCGTTACGGCGGAGCCGCGTTAAGTCTGTTCGCAAGGGGAGAAAATGCTCAATGACAGCTGTTCTCTTTAATGCACGATTTAAACGCACCGTTAGGCGGGGACGCACTCGTACACGATTGACCTCCGGGTCCTCTGTACACGTTCCCACCCCTTATTTTGAATGACGCATGCGTCGTGGCGCAGGCTACTTATAGGGGGTGATTTCCCCTGACGTTGACGTCAAGAATCACCGGCCAATCAGGATTGGCGTAATGAGATTGATGCTTCCGTTTGCTCCGCGATGAGGCGCATCCCATAGTGAGACATCTCACTTCATGTTACTCTGAGTCTGGGGTTACGTAAGTAACCTATAGTTTTCTTGTTCCAGTATGTTACTGTCACTTTGTTTTTGACATTTTAAAATACTGCTATCCTACTAAAATGCTGTACAAATCAGATTTATTATGTAACAAAGAAACATTTCCAGAGTAAAAAAAAATCCCCTTTATTATTCAATATCGCGATAAATACCGTACCGTGGACTTGTTATCGCGATATTATCGTACCGTGAGTTTTTGGTATCGTTACATCCCTAGTAACTTATGATGAGCGACTAACCTGGGCCCTATACTACGAATCTAGTTCAACATATCCTGGATATGTTTTGAGATATCCGGTTGACTTATTCCAAAACAAACCCGCTCTCGCTAAACTGTCTTACGTTGCTGGCTATCAATTCGATCGCTCAAGCCAGCCGTGCCCTATCTAGTTAGGTGCGCGTTCACATAAAATGGGTGGTATCTGGAGCATTCGACCAATCACAAACATGGAGAAGCGTACTGACAGCACAGCGTCATACTTCCTGAATGAAAAGTCAACTATAATATTAGTCAAATATGAAGAAGTTAAACTTTAAACATCCATGACTTAAACACTTTATCCAGGATCAAAGCCACATAGCTGCAAGGTGAATACAGCTGGTAAAAGAACAAGTGTTTGAATGCGTACATTAAAAAGGTTTATGATATCACTGCCCCGTCTAAGACACGAGTGGATCTGACTTTAATTACACTCGAGTGTTTCGTCAACTTAATGTGTTGCTTAAAATAATACTTCTGCATACAGTATGTGACACTGAGTGTTGCACGGCCATATACGGCTCAGCTGACTCAGATAAGGAAATATGATACATTATGATGTGAATGATAATGGGACACATCGACGTCTGCACTCACAGTGCCGCGGACTGTAGGCTACGTAATGTTACTTTGATCCGGTTAATTATGTTGTTGTGGCAGATATTTAAGTAAGCTTTCTTAGCATAATAGTATAATAATAGTATAATAGTTATAATAGTCAGATTGCTCTGAAGATGGGAGGTGATATTCTATTCATTTTCACGTTCACACAGTCAGTGATTTTGGCCGGCAGTCTTTCCTGCAACGGCAGTTTAAACTGTATTTCCTCCGCACATTGAGCTCTGATTGGTCAGCAGGCACGGTGCTTTCACTGAGTTGATCTCTTATCCTGGAACCTATCCTGCTCCGGAGCAGGCTAGCCGCTCAGCATAAGTTATCTAGCCCGCTAAAAAGTGAACCAGCTTCGTAGGACCGGAAATCCCTGAAGTTAGCTTGCTAAACGAAAATCCTGATTCGTAGTATAGGCCCCTGGTCCGGAGCCGGTTAGGTTGCAGGCTAAGAGATCAAGTCAGTGAAAGCACCGCCTGCTGACCAATCAGAGCTCAGAGTTTAAAGCGATCAATTCATATTTCAGGAGAAAGGAAATACAGAAAAACTGCCGTTGCAGGAAAGACGGCCGGCAAAAATCACCGACTGTGTGAACGTGAACATTAATAGAATATCACATCTTCAGAGCAATCTGACTATTATAACATTAGCGTTAAGAAAGCTTAATTAAATATCTGCCACAACATAAGTAACCGGATCAAAGCAACAGTACAGTCCGCGGCATATCACGTCATAATGTATCATATATTTCCTTATCTGAGTCAGCTGAGCCGTATCTGGCCGTGCAACACTCACAGTGTCACATACTGTATGCAGAAGTATTATTTTAAGAAACACATTAAGTTGACGAAACACTCGAGTCAAATGTAAATAAAGTCAGATCCACTCGTGTTTTAGACGGGCAGTGATATCATAAACCTGTTAATGTACGCATTCAAACACTTTTTCTTTTACCAGCTGTATTCAACTTGCAGGTGCAGCTATGTGGCTTTTATCCTGGATAAAGTGTTTAAGTCATGGATGTTTAAAGTTTAACTTCTTCATATGTCTAATATTATAGTTAACTTTTCATTCAGGAAGTATGACGCGCTGCGTTGTCAGTACGCTTGTCCATGTTTGTGATTGGTCGAATGCTCCAAATACCACCCCTTTCATGTGAACGCGCACCTAACTAGATAGGACACTTGAGCGATCCACTTGATAACCCGCGTCGTAGTACAGTTTAGCGAGAGCGCGTATGTTTTGGATTAGGCCAACCGGCTAACTCAAACATATCCAGGTTAGGTTGAACCAGCTTCGTAGTGCAGGCCTCTGTTGCACACTTCTTCATAATGCCTCCAAGTGTTACTGTTTTATGTAGTATAATACAATAAAAAATAGAGTTTTAGCATTTGCTTCAAAAATCAGTATTACGTGCTAGCTATAGTTTATGGAGTTTGTTAGGACAATCAAGTTTGTTTATGTTCTTTTAATCTTAAGGATGGCAATGTTATTGAAGCATTATTTCTTTTTTTGCTGTGGTGATAACAACTTGGACCCAGATATTTATAGTTGCAGCTTTCACAAACGAAGACTGCAGTTTTACAAATAAAATCATTATAACCATATTTCCAGTTTGATACATTACCGTTATCACAGGATGTAAAAGAAAAATAAACAAATCATGTAGATATGTGTTTATGTTGGACATCAGCTTCTAAGTACCCACCTAATGTATTCCATCAAGCACATTTCAAAGTGCTGAGAACTCTTGTGTGAGTTGTTGCTGTTTATTTGCAAGTGTTTACGCTCGATGCCCTTCAGCTTAATAAACAATAAGCTTGCTACAATTACAGCCGTCTCACAAAAGCATTGTAATTATGGTTTGATATTCTTTGAAGATTCTGCGGCCTACATTAACAAGTTTCCATGTTATACCAGTTTCTAATCTAGCTTGCAATTTTGACAGACTGCCTGTACTGGTGCAAAAAAGCTACGCTTAATTAAAAAGACAGAGGCAAACAGTGAGGATTGGAGAGTATGAAAGACAAAGACAATGTAGTTTCATTCCCCATGACTATTTGCCAACTCTATTTGCTCAACTATGGTTGATGTGTAATAACTTTAACTTAAAATGGTATCAATTTCACCTCCTGCAGTAGCACTTTGTGACTACTTTATTTTACTACTATCCATGTGAATGATGTTGGTATGAAGTGTGTGCTACGAGCCATCAATATGAAATCCTGCATGAACAGATATTTTGTGCTAACTGGTAACCTGAGCTAACACAGCAGAAAAAAGCCAGCAAAAAACAAAGCTGACTTGTTATAACTAGTTCATATGGTAACGTTGTCAGCAACATTTGTTTATTTTCAACAATAGCATTAATTTTGAGTCAGGCTACCTACAGGTTGAAATCCAATATAAGCTTTACACAATCTCCTGAATAGATATCCGGCTCTTCCGCTGCTAAATGCTCCACCATGTTCCCTGGCAAGTTGCCAACTAAACTCTGCACTTTGTCCCAGCGCATGTATCGTTCAGTTGGTTTTGAGGTTGTTTTTTTTAAAACAGCTTTCTGCTGGTGGAATTGAGGTTGTTGAGAGTAGTGAGACTGAACCAAAACAATGGGCTGGAAGACAACAACAAAAAAGCCTGTTGATGTGAGGGCTAGTCGGATAATATTTCTCTGAGGGTTCCTAACTATGTGGGAACTATTTCACGTTGGCATCTAATTTATTGGTAATATAACAGCCACTAACCCCATCCAAATACAACATTTGATCATCACTTTTTCGAACGGTAAAATGAACCGCCCTTAATCTGAAGGCCACAGTCTTTTTCAATAGATTACCGCCAAAAAACGTTTTAACCCTCCTACCACAAACTTTCTCAAAACCATTGGTAAATCACACCTATGTTGCGGTTTGTTCTCGATCCGTCTGCTTGAAGTGTTGCTACTTGTCAGCCTCGTTACGGTGCATATCTAACCCCAGGTACTTGCCTTGAAGTGGACCTGTTCCCCAAGAGCACCAATTATACAGCGAGTGTTGCGAGTGCTTTGTTGACGCTGCATTACTCAAACTTCCAGTTTGGCAACCAAGGGTAGAAGCAAAACGTAATTATCAAAACTCATGTAAGATTGTGTCATTGAAAAAAGTACAGTGCTCAGGCTCACAGTTTGTGTTCTACAGCTAAGGATTTGTAAAGGATTGAGAGATGTTTTTACGGCAACTTTATCGAGCAATGTCCATTAAAGATTTTGGACAGAGCGCTTGGTTGATGAGAAAATAATTTTCGTGCAGAACTTAACCTGTCATTTTTTGTGAGCAGTTCTTCTCCAACTTAGGATATTGTTTAAGAAAGATTATTGTTTGAATACTTTGTTGACTTTTATGTTTTTGTAGTTCCTCTTAATCTTTTAGGTATAAAAGCATCAGGATTAATCTTCGTATCCTTCGTCTTCCCTGTTCTACTTACTAATCCTCAAGGTCTTATGAAGACCAAATAGTTTGTACTGAGCCTGAAAATTACCACAATACTGCCAAAAACCCCACTGAATTAAAAATGGTTGACTACCTGTTGCTTTTAGACAATGTCCCTCCAAAACATGTTTTTGTTTTAGGGTTGTTTTGGGAAGTTTTGATCAAGTCTTACTAATAGGTAACCTCTCCGAGTAATTTACCCAATGTCTCTCACATCATGAGAGTTGCTAGCGTTGCAAGAATCAAGTTATGATTTGCGTCAAACAAACGGAGGAGTGTCGGGCTGGCACAGTAAGAGGCTGATAGCTTGAAAGATTTATACCACCTGTTCTGCTGGCCCTGTGTATTTGCTGTCTTGCGGGCAGGAGGCACCAAAAGGAAACACCAACAGGAGGCAAGTGGACCTCCAGATGGCTGTAGTCTTACCTGAATCCCAAGCAGGATGCCCTTCTGCGGAAGCTTGAATCCTGTTGAGAGCATAGCCTTCAGGAAGGCTGAATAAATGTTTGGTCCAAAACACGCTACCTGCAACAAATCACACATGACTAACTGTTAACACTGAATCACCCATTTCCGATAAAGAAAAGTACACTTCACATTAATGAACCAAAATATGTTGCTGTGTGACTCTGAGGGTCTTACTTCTCCAGTGGAGGCCATCTCACAGCGAAGCACTGGGTCTGCCTCCCTCAGCCGCGGCCAGGAGAACATGGGTGCCTGGTGAGAAAAGGGAAGAGTGGATTTATTTCAACATGCTTTGGAATAAAATAACATTACAACTTGAGATGGTAATGAGTCAACTACATAATTACTTTTGAAAATCCTTGTTCAGCTGTAGTAGTTGCTACAAGGCCCAATGCCATTTGAGTCAGTTCTTATGACCGTTAACAATTGGCCATCATTGTTGTTTTTACAAGAAATCCTGTTGATTAACCATGAAAAACATCTGTGTACCAACAATAGTGGAGCCATTATAAACTACTGCAAAAAGAGTGGCAATCAATTGGAGAATAATTTCACACTTAAATGGCTCCAGTCCATTGGAAAGGTTTCAGGGACTTCATGACACTGCTGCCACCTAGAGGACAGACTAAGCTTCCAGCTTCCCTTAAAGAGGAGCAGGTCAAGTGGCAATTACTGTTTAATGATCAATACAAACTATTTATACAAACTAAGAAAAGGGGTGCTTTCTCACAATACTACGAGTTATTTCATTTTGCTAATGCAATCCACTATTTCCACTTAAACACTGATATATAAAAGGGCAGATAATAGAAAAGAGGGAGCGGTGTGGAGAAGCAGATAGCAGTAAGGCCAGAACAATAAAAATTACTTTAGAGGAGATAGTAATGGAGAGGACTTGAGAGAAGAAGGGATGACATATAAGGAAGGAACAACATTTTTTTTCAATTAAGACAGGAGAAATAAACATGACCATTTAATTAAAATAATGGAATTGCAGATATACAATCAAATTAAAATGGGTGAGAAGAAAAGATAAAATATTGTTTTGTTAATTTTAAAGAGAGGAGAGAAAGATTGAAAGGAACGGTAGGAACAAGGGCAGAAGGCCGAAGCTTTGTCCTCATTATATTAAATACAAATTAAGTGTTGTGAGAAGCCATTCATATATTTTAAAGCAGACAACCCCCATTACTTTGAAAAGACAGAGAGGTGGTGCAGCGTTGTGTGGTTCGTGGAGAAGCACAGACACACACGTAGAGGCAGGGCCACTAGGGGGGGATTCATCCTTGAAGCAGGCTATCTAATCAGCTGAACGTAATGTTAGCATACTAATGTAAGAAGGGACCAAGAGAAGAGAATGCAGACGGGGAACCAGCATCGCTTATCGTGGCTTTGTTCAAAGAAAGACAGAGAAGTATGCATAGATAACATGGCAGAATGTGACCAAGAAAGACAATGAAATGGCGAAAGGGGAACACATACAGAGAGGGGCAACTTCTAATAGTGCTATGAAAGAAGAAACTCAAATAAAAGAGTGGATTTTTTGAAAAGCAGAAAATAAGTACCACAAAGACTGTGCTGGTGGTATCTGTAAATCCAGAATAGTTGTATGGTGCATAATTCAAATAAAAAGTGGATCCCTATTTTATCCACGATCCCCACTGTAAAACCAAAATTGCAGCAAACACTTAAAACTATGAAGCAAGATATGGAAATATAAACAAGAGCTGTTAGAAAAATGGCATCACTAACACTAGTGGAGACATAAATGGTCTGAAAATGAGAAACTTTACACAAGCCCCCATAAATATAATTATGTAAACCTCGGGAGTCTCCGTTATAATGGTTTGTTGTTCAATTGCAATGGTGTGTCTCTGGGACAGAATGAGTGTGTGTGGCTTTCACACAATAACCAAGGCTATGTCACACACACACACACACACACACACACACACACACACACACACACACACACACACACACACACACACACACACACACACACACACACACACACACACACACACACACACACACACACACACACACACACACACACACACACACACACACACACACACACACACACACACACACACACACACACACACACACACACACACACACACACACACACACACACACACACACACACACACACACACACACACACACACACACACACACACACACACACACACACACACACACACACACACACACACACACACACACACACACACACACACACACACACACACACACACACACACACACACACCATTTCCCCATCTCGCTATCCCACCCCAACCGCCCACTCCTAAGAGGCGGAAGAATTGTGAAGCTCCACAACATGAACAATATTATCTTGGGGTAGCAGCTGAGCTCCACAGAAGGGAATGAATGAAGTAAGACATTTCCACATAATATTGTCGCTCGCTATGGGCCTTGTTAGAGGCGGAAGTGACACCTGTATACATGTCTTTATCTCCGCAGCTGAATCAAAATGAACAGCTAGTTTAAAACTTTTTTCAATGACGATTTCCACATCTTTTTTTACTGATCTAGTACTGATACAGATACTTTTTACATATGTTTGGTTGGGCTTTCGTTGTTCCTCACTAAGACATAGTTGGGTGGTTACAGTCAAATTACGAGATAAAGGATATTGCAAGGTGGTTGCTATAGTTTTCATGGACTTCATTTAAGGGCATAGGTTACTACCATACCTACTTCATAATTACTATAATAACTCTTGTGTACAATGCTAGACTAGGGAGTATCGAATGGGGTCCAAGTAGTATGTGCCCTGGCTATATACACAATACATTAATGTAACTTTTGAGGGTTCAATTCTCTAATGATGCACCAGGCTTGACAGTTCCAAACAACATTTGCTCACTAAGAATCTATTTTATATCCAAGCACTACTGGTAGCCTACGGTAACTGTATTGTTCCCAATCTAATCGGTTGAACCTATTCGTAGCCTTGTGAATTGTATGTGTGAATCAATTTGTTCAGCAACAATACAAAGCTCTATTAGGCTTGGTTACTGCTTCTTATTAGGATTCTGATACATAAGGGCTAGGGGGCTTAAGATCAGATCTTTGGGCATTGTCGGGATGTCGAAAGTGGGTACTAGGGTACTTAGGGTGGTAGAATTAGCATAAGTGGTGCTAATGTTGAGTGTTGTTGCTATGATGTTTATAATTGGTTGCTATGGTGTTTCAAAGAAGTAGTAATGATTCTAGCGTTAGAATTCGTAGTAGTTGTAACTGTAGTGTTTTAATGTTTCCATTCTGTATAGAAAATGAAAAAAATGTCCAAGACAAAAAAAATAAACCTTTAACCAATCCCTCAAAAAGTTTAAAATGTCAAAATGGATTAAGAATAATAAAGAAAATCAATTTAAAAGTGGAATAAAGTTATTCTGTCAAATGTTGCCATGTATTTTCTATGGAGAAGAGGGGCATTATTGCACGTTTTGTAGAACTGTATGATAGATTGCAACTAAAAGTCAAAGCACACATCTCAGTGAGCAATATTTATCAATATTTCACACGCCTATGTGACAGAACGTTTTGGGAGAACTGTGTGCTGGGAATGCTTTGTGCGATATGGTAATATTGATACTGATCAGCAAGTAAACTTAACTTGTTGACGAGGAGATATGCATTAACCATTACAATAATTGAATCAACACATTAACTAGCAAACATTTCTATCCCAACAGGATTTTGTTCAGGAAAAGACTTGATGGCAAAAGATGGATCTTCTTCTCAGGTAATTGGGCTGACAAGAATGTGTCTCCGAAGTCCCCATAATGTCCAACATGCCATGGTCAAGGGGACAAATAAGCAACAATTAGAAGTTTTTTTGTATCGCTGAATAAATATGCACTGGGAACTGACGCTTCCTCCTTCACCAAAGCTGTTTAATGGTCCTCTCCCTCTCTCAGTATCATAAATACAGATATGTTATTGTTCCAGTGAGTTTGTACATACACAGAAATCACACAATGGGGACTTGTTAGTGAACAGAAAACAACATGGCCTCAAATGGGGAACTGTCAAAGAGAGAAGAGAGACAGCAAGAGCAACAGATTAAGGATGAGACAGATAAATGAAGACGGTCTCTCTGGATGGCAAAGACTTGTGATGATATAGTGAGGATTGGGGATGAAGGCTGAACGAGTATGTCTTGATGGCGCTCACTTCAGGCTACAAAGGCTAGATAATGGTTTCAGAGGTCCCTGTGTGTTTACGGGGGGGCTTGATGTTGAGGCAGTAGCAAGGTGTTAACGGGAAGAAATAAACTATCACTTCTTGGTTAAACAATTGTCGTGTTTTTTGGCAGGGTTTCCAGGAAGGCCCGTATCAGTCAGGGAGTATGGACTCTGTATCATAGACTCCAAGTCAGCTCTGGAAGTCTTTTAAGCCTGTCACCAGGAGTATTCAGAGCTCCGATTAACATTCCTCACCACTGTGCAGACTAGAAATTGAAAACTTTAGGTGCTGGGGAAGAGTGGGGGATTATACCTGCGTGAATGGCTCCAAACTACAGCCATTGTTAGAACAGCTCTGTTGTAATTAGAGGGAGAAATTACTTTGGAAAAAAATAGCTTTGGAACAGCTGGCGACACGTTAACTCTCTCATCTCTAAAAAGTAAGCCTCCCACCCGCTATGAGAAAGCACCTACTACCCCCCCGCCATCATGCCAGGCAAGGAGATGGAGCAGTAATTGCCGTCTTTGTTATGCGATCCAGTGGAAGCTGTACTAGCAGAACCTGAAATATCTATTGTGACATCATACATGTAGGGGGATCTTTACATGGGAACAGGCTGTATGAACTTCACAGACATGGTTCTCAAGACTTGTAGAGAAACATTTAAAAGTTGCTTTTATGCAACAGGTAGTCATTACCTTTGAATATAATCATTAAAGGAGGTTTTTTTTCTGTAAACCCTGTAGGACCATTATCCAAACTATGAACCATTCCCTGGAGCGATAAAGTGTTACTTTCTTCATTCAAGACTTGTTTAAGACAAGGCTAGGCAGCAATGGGAAATGTTTGCAATGTATCTTGCATCTACTTTTTACCTTTGATCTGAAAGTATGTTCATGTTCAAGAACAGTAGACTGCTAGGCTTATGCTTGTGTCTAAATGCACAGTGGTTTATTTTGAATCTTATATTCTACATAATATTTTAGAGTTACACTTTGGCCTGTTCTTTTTGGACATGAGGCTGTCTTCCCAGAATTCAGAATCCTTATGTTTGGTGAGGTGCAAAAGGTGCTGTATAAAAAAGCAGGTACAAAACTACCATGTCCATTCTTGCAGCCTGAAGCAATTGTTTTTACCTTAAGACAGACACATAAGCTTATCCTGATAGTAACTTTTCTACCCTCTTTCAAATAGTGTTGATTCCCTCTTACTTCTGGGTGATAAATGTAGCAGAGAGAGTAGTTTGACAAGAGAAAAAAACAGCCACATAGTTCCCAGATTGCAATCGTTATTTCAGTTTCCCTACTCACCTTGATGCCAACATAGTCTAGGGGGATGATGGGTCTCTCCAGCGAGGGCAAGCTGGCCTCATCTAAAGGCTCTCCCACCATCACTTTGGTTGCCACATTGATAAAGTCCACGCCGATTGTTTTTGATACAAAAGGGAAAGAGCGCGACGCCCGCAGATTACACTCTATCACCTAAAAAAGGTACAAAACAAACACTGTCAATTCAAAACGACACCCATGCAAAGAAACACATTGGCTAGGGCTTTTTTTTTTTTTTTTAAAACACTCAAGGCCGATATGTCAAATACCAACGCACAAACATACTGGAAAAAGAGTCAGCTTATATATTTGCACATTTCCTGTGTGTGTGTGCTGTAGCATCAAAACTGAATGCAACGCCATTAATCATAAAATCCATCCAACTTTGCAAATAATTTGAAGCACAAGGTGATTTGAGTAAGTGAGTAAATTGCATTTGCTGCAACCAAGTGTGAAAATGTCGATCTATCATTTAGTCATACATCCGAGAAATATAACCTACCATGACATCATTGCCTTTCACCAGAAACTGAGTGTTGAAGGGGCCCGAAATTTCAAATGCTTGCGCAATTTTCTGGGTAGCAAACTTAACCTGAGAGCAATGAAGAAATAACACACACAAACACAATATTAATGATGCTGAATTCAACTTTTTCTTCCATCAATACCTGTTTAATCACAAAAGGCAATTTTGTTACATCATGTAGATTGTCTTTTAAATGCACACAGCATGAGTGAAACTGCTGGTTTCCAATCAAATATCAATATGGTCATTGAAAAATAATGGTATGATTTGTACAGTTTGAATGTGGATACTAAGAAGGACTTTACCTTTTCTAGCGCCCCCTGGCTAACAGTCTGAGTTGGTAGCATCAGAGTAGCATCTCCTGAGTGCACCCCCGCATCCTCCACATGCTCTGTTATGGCATGGACCAGAACCTGGATGCAGTCACAGACACGCAGCTATTATGACACACTCAAAGCATTTGCATGCAGATCAACAGCAATCCCTACTCCAGGCTAGCTTTTTTTTACAGCGTGGTCTGTTATCTAATGAGAATGTTTTTCAGACTTAAGAGGCAGATGGCTTCCAGGCTTGATGTGTTTATCCCTACAGAATGTCACAATGCAAACTAGTTTATGGAAATGCTGTGTCAACATATTGTAAGCCAGTTCAGAAACAGCCAGTGCTGAGTTATGACTTTGAAGAAATGAATAAATTAATTCAGGTCAGATGTGCTCATTTGTTAATGGACTACTTCAGAAACAATGTACGCAGATATGCAAAGTGAAAGATAATTTAACATTTCACCTACAGGAAAGAAGATTTGTATCACTGTGTGTGTGTGTGTGTGTGTGTGTGTGTGTGTGTGTGTGTGTGTGTGTGTGTGTGTGTGTGTGTGTGTGTGTGTGTGTGTGTGTGTGTGTGTGTGTGTGTGTGTGTGTGTGTGTGTGTGTGTGTGTGTGTGTGTGTGTGTGTGTGTGTGTGTGTGTGTGTGTGTGTGTGTGTGTGTGTGTGTGTGTGTGTGTGTGTGTGTGTGTGTGTGTGAGAATGAGCTGCCGTGTCATTAGCTCATTTAAACTGCTGCTAACCACAGCATTCATTAGCCCCCTTCAGATAGAGCTTGTAATTAATACGTATTATCTCAGACTTTTCCACTCTCCCACACATACGCGAACACACACTTACAGTCACACATAGTCTGGCCGGGAATAATGAGGCCTGTTTGGTATTCAATGAATGGACAGCTTGTTAATGTGATACTGAAGATAAAGAAAGGGGGGAGCATTCATGGAATGTGGAGAGAAAATCCACCATACAACTGGATTGCCCACGTTCCAAATGACACCCTTGAAATGACTCCCACAGCCCAGACAATAGAAAAAACAGACGGGGCGTTCAGGGCCTAGGTGGTTCTGTCGCCTAATGGAACTAATAATGCTTACAATTATACAGTTGTAGAAGTTTCCAATACTGACTCACTGTGAAGGGACTGAAACTTTGTTGAATAGAATACATCTGAATGTGAGGATCCATGTGTCGTGTTCAAATCTTATTTGGCCATTTAAGTTTTCTATATCCTTCCTAGATACATTTCTGCCTGACGTTTCTTTCAAACTTCAGGCAGAATAAGAGAAACAGCATGTTTGCATATATTTTTTGCAGGTATTTAGTAACCTGCAGAATAATTTGAGGATCGCCTCCAGACATGAGACGTATACAAATACAGTGCTTTAAGTCATAACCTTTGTTCGATATAAATTTCACACAAAAAGTCAGTTACCTTATTAAAAACGGTCTAATATGCACCCACTCCTACTCCCTCATTGGCCAAAAATGATTCTCATACTACTGAAAAGTGTAATTTCAGTTTTTGTTCTCACGTTTCAACATCACACATGTGTAAGAGGTGCATACTCAGACATTCATGCTCAAACATGTATGTGTTAAAGTTTAGGGCTGAAGAACGTACCACTGTCCGCAGATGAGTTTGAAAACCAGCTTCTTGACACTTCCTTCTCATCCAATGTTGGACATACTATGCATAGTATGGTATATTCTATATACTAACACTAACATATTCTAGATACTAACATCCATCTGTTGAGAATGAGACCTGTGTCTCAATGCGATTCCTGATATAAATAAGTCAGATAAAATAAAAAAAAGATATGTACCAATTTCCAAATGTTATGACATTTAAAAGACTGTTCCCAATGTTGGTTTTCTTTATATTCTAATGATTCTGTAACTATATTGTAGCATATGTACATGTTTTAGAGCAGAGCAGAATCATACTTTGAGAAAAAACACAAAGAAAATGACAAATCTGTGATGCATGTCAATCAGATAAAACCAGTTTGTTGAACAAGAATCATTTCAAAATGCCATAAACTGATCTAATTTAAAATGAAAAATTAATTGAGTATCACCACTATCCAGCATTTTGCTTTTAGTGTATTCCATTCTCCCAATCCTAGCTGTCTGTGCTGTAATGTATTTTCACTGAAGATAAATTAGATTACTTCCACTTTATTCATCTTCGGGGTCAATACCTCTCCATTTAAACTGAAAAATAATGGAGCACTGAATAATGCAAGGCTACAGATGAATAACAATACTGTTCACGAAAATATGGTCAAACACGGTGTCAATATGAATCAAAGCAGACCACAAATAAGGTTGTTTTCCACGCTGTTACACTTTGCATTATGTTAACTTACAAAGAATATGCAGACTCTCCTAACAAGCATATTCTAAATAAAACCACACGCCTATATACGTATCTTTTGATGCCAGGAGTATTTATTGCAGGCAGACAATAATTATATGTCTGGGGCATGTTGTATATTTAACCTGCATTAGCACGGCGTCTTGCATTAATGGGATGGCACCACTCCAATAAGCAGAATCAGGCAAAAGCTCCTATGGCGACACAGATCCTACAGTAAAGTGTTACCTTGCCGTCTCTGGCCACAGCATCCATCTCCACCTCCCTGGCACCACAGATGAATTTGGTGATGACCACTGGATGCTCCTAGAAGAAAGACAACAGGATGGTTAGTGATCAATGAATGAAGAGGAAAAATAACTCTTAAAAAAGTAAAGTAAACTTTTATTAGAAGCTTTTTGCATGAATACAGGAACATGTATGCGTTGCTCAGCTAAAGCAATCAATGAGGGGTTCTTTTTAGCATTCCATAATAAATGATTGTTACCTGATCCCAATCCATCCAATTCCTTGCTTTGAACTATTGGTAAAATAATTGACCATGTTTGAAGAAGAAACACCTTAACGAAAGCTTTCTTATTTCAATGGGTCATATATTTCAAACTAATTTAATTTGCTGCGAGAGATGACACACACATTTTTAATTATGACAGCTACTGTATATCAATTTGAGAAAATTGATATATTATATTTGATGCCCTTCAATTACAACTTTAGTATTAAAATTGCCAAATCTGACATGGACATTAGCAGCCTTAAATGAAAGCCCAAAGGCATCAGCTTCACTTGATGGTCATTTATTTCCATTGGGTCCGATGTGCTGGAGTACATAACCAAAACCAAATTGTTACTATACCATTATTGTGGGCGCCATTAATGTCTGAAAGGGATAATTTGTGTTGTTGATTTAATAAAATTTTTGATTTGTTATACTTTGGTATTGGTCTTTTTATATATATATATATATATTATTTATTTTTTGGTCAATAATGTGTTGGATCAGTTGGGTCACATGGGTGGCACTCAAAGTAAATATAATCACCTGTTTACCTGTGTGTGGATGACAGGGTGAGAGGGTCCCATTCTTTTTTATTTTTTTGTTTTGTTGTTTGTCAAAACTGTTGATAACTCGGGTATACAGACTATATGCTTTTAAGTGTTATAATAAGCCAACCATTTTCCTTCACATTGTGAATATGTTGAAAGAGTTGAATGTGACACAATGATATTAATATAACTTTCTAAACATTTTTGAAATCACCATTATATCCTTGCTTTGGTCAGGGTTCATACACTTTTCCACCAATGATTTTCCATGACTTCTCCATGACCGTTACCAAATTTTCCATGACCAAAAAAATTACTCTTTCTTACCATTGAAACATTTTTATTTTAACATGGTAAGCTGGAAAATAAGGTCTGCATATGAAACATGTTGTGCCTATCTAAAACAAATCAAATAGTAGGCTTACTAGCTCCTACAGACTAAAGCCACTGTAGACTAGAGGGCGTGATTGTAAAAATCTCTCACCAGCAAAATACCTCGTCAGTTAAATGCCATTTTACGTTTCATTACTAAACGATACAGTATTTATTATCGTTATAGTATTACTATTTTGGAGATTAGATAAAATATAAATTATATTTGATGCAACTTTGGTTACATTTCCATGACTTTTCCAAAACTTTGGGAAAGAAATTGTTTTCCATAACTTTGCATTTCCATGACTTTTCCAGGTTTGTAATGACCGTAGGAAACCTGTTTGGTGCATTAAAACAGTCATAAAGGCATGTGTGTGTGTGTGCTTCTATTCCCAGGTAGGGGCCCTTTGAGGGGCCAGGTGCCCCTAAGCAACATAGGGCTTCAGTGAAGGAGAGAGGCGCACACACACACACAATACTAGCCAACAGCCATGACAGCTCGTAGCATCAGTTAATTGAAAGCAGAGGGAGAACACAACAGGAAAACATGAGTCTGAGAGTGTGTGTGTGTGTGTGTGTGTGTGTGTGTGTGTGTGTGTGTGTGTGTGTGTGTGTGTGTGTGTGTGTGTGTGTGTGTGTGTGTGTGTGTGTGTGTGTGTGTGTGTGTGTGTGTGTGTGTGTGTGTGCGTGTGTGTGTGTGTGTGACAGAGTGATGACTCAACCTCACAGCTAATGCAATAAAATACAAGGCAAGTGATAAATGAAGATCCAAGCTGTGACTTATGGAGGCAATATGAGTTAATACCGATCTCACCTGGGACACCTGAGTGGCTTCCTCCAAGAAGCGTTTCATCTCCTCCTCTCCGTACACAACGTTCATCGCAGAGCCGCTGGTGAGATGCGAGAAGGAGAGAGAGAGAGAAGAGTGACGGAGAGAAAACAAAAGGCCACAGAAGAGGAAGAGAAGCAAGCTAACAGGAGAACACACAAGCTTCAAATGATCGTTCGAAACACTCATTATCTCTGCGTTGCATCACCATTACCATCGGGAACGAGGTCTGGAAACAGTCAAAAATAAGCAGCGAAAGAGAGAGAGAGAGAGAGAGAGAGAGAGAGAGAGAGAGAGAGAGAGAGAGCTATTTAGGTCGAAAAGCACTCCAGGCTCTTGAAAACAACTTCAGAACTGAGTCATTAAAAAACAACAGATTTAGGCTAGTTTTGTTGTGCTTGTTGTTGTTTTTGATTTGAGTCTGCTCGCTGGGCTTTCCTCCTGTGAGAAAGAGGACAGAGGAAGGCCAGCAGCTTGGGTCACATCTTTGCTCTTCAGCTGAGTGTGGCTCAGAGGCAGACATATGTCCAACCCCAAAGATGAATACTACTGACCCTTCCTTTGAGCACCAGCCACAGAAGATTCTTATGAAATGATATTCAGGCAAATCTTTAACTCGGATGCCACCTAGTTTCTGCATGACTGTCCAAATTAATAATCTCTTTAGGAGAGATTAGTCATTCTGTATTTTATGTTATTAGAAGTAAAAGTGTCAGAAACAGGGATCATGCATGTCTGGTTGGTTCTGTGTTTTGACAGCTAAATTCAATACAACATAATCATATTCATGTTTTGTTTTTTTAGATTGCATTCCGGCAAATTCATGTTGGCAATGATTGATTCAGAAGGGCCGGACTGAATCTGAATCCTCATGTCAAATATCAACAACAGGTATGCTTGTCAATATATTCTAGGATAACAAAGGTCCATACACAGCATAACAATAACACCAGGGTTAGTGTGCGACATTTTATAAATGTCTCGAATGAATTATGTAGGCGGAGGTTTTCTTTACACTGGGGCCATGTTGTGGGTTGAATAACCTTCCATGTAACATTGAGTCTTTTGGGGGCGAAGAGGGGCTTATAGCAGACATGATGGGGCTCTTCTTTGGAACAGTGTAAGAAATATATAGTGATTTTTGAAAAGACACAAGGGATTTATTTTCCTTCCTAGTTTAGTTTCTTATCTTTAATGTGTTGAGCTTTTTTTTTTGTCTTTGGCTTCAAACAACAATGTTTTTCCACTTTGACAGATTTGTTTTGTCTCATAACAGTTATGTTATACAGTTATACAGTGGGGCAAAAAAAGTATTTAGTCAGCCACCAATTGTATAAGTTCTCCCACTTAAAAAGATGAGAGGCCTGTACTTTTCTCTCACAGACCTGTAACTTCTTCTTTAGAGCCTCCTCTGTCCTCCACTCGTTAACTGTATTAATGGCACCTGTTTGAACTCGTTATCAGTATAAAAGACACCTGTCCACAACCTCAAACAGTCACACTCCAAACTCCACTATGGCCAAGACCAAAGAGCTGTCAAAGGACATCAGAAACAAAATTGTAGACCTGCACCAGGCTGGGAAGACTGAATCTGCAATAGGTAAGCAGCTTGGTGTGAAGAAATCAACTGTGGGAGCAATTATTAGAAAATGGAAGACATACAAGACCACTGATAATCTCCCTCGATCTGGGGCTCCACGCAAGATCTCACGCCGTGGGTTCAAAATGATCACAAGAACGGTGAGCAAAAATCCCAGAACCACACGGGGGGACCTAGTCAATGACCTGCAGAGAGCTGGGACCAAAGTAACAAAGGCTACCATCAGTAACACACTACGCCGCCAGGGACTCAAATCCTGCAGTGCCAGACGTGTCCCCCTGCTTAAGCCAGTACATGTCCAGGCCCGTCTGAAGTTTGCTAGAGAGCATTTAGATGATCCAGAAGAGGATTGGGAGAATGTCATATGGTCAGATGAAACCAAAATAGAACTTTTTGGTAAAAACTCAATTTGACGTGTTTGGAGGAGAAAGAATGCTGAGTTGCATCCAAAGAACACCATACCTACTGTGAAACATGGGGGTGGAACCATCATGCTTTGGGGCTGTTGTTCTGCAAAGGGACCAGGACGACTGATCCGTGTAAAGGAAAGAATGAATGGGGCCATGTATCGTGAGATTTTGAGTGACAACCTCCTTCCATCAGCAAGGGCATTGAAGATGAAATGTGGCTGGGTCTTTCAGCATGACAATGATCCCAAACATGTTGCCCAGCGACAGCCCCAAAACATCACTGCTCTAGAGGAGATCTGCATGGAGGAATGGGCCAAAATACCAGCAACAGTGTGTGAAAACCTTGTGAAGACTTACAGACAACGTTTTACCTCTGTCATTGCCAACAAAGGGTATATAACAAAGTATTGAGATTAACTTTTGTTATTGACCAAATACTTATTTTCCACCATAATTTGCAAATAAATTCTTTAAAAATCAGACAATGTGATTTTCTGGATTTTTTTTTCTCATGTTGTCTCTCATAGTTGAGGTATACCTAGGATGAAAATTACAGGCCTCTCTCATCTTTTTAAGTGGGAGAACTTTCACAATTGGTGGCTGACTAAATACTTTTTTGCCCCAATAATCTTTATTTTCACCACCAAATCCTGATTTCATGGTATCTTCCAATTCCCAAAAAAGTGAGCGAAGTCATTTTGATTCTTATGATTATTATTTCATACCCACACAGGCTTGATTTGACATCAATAGGAATTCCTCAGAACACCTATGCATTTTAATTTCACTCAGCACTTGTAAACAGTGAAGAAATGTGAAACTTTTCAGATCTTGAAGCTATGGTTAGACAGTGTGTTAAAAAAGTTGCTTGGCACCAATAGAAAGTAGCTACAACTGATTGCTTGTGCATATCATTACACAGCTGAATCTGGTGGTGTTAGAATGTCAAAGAAAATATACTTGTTATATTCGAAAGATGAAAGAGTTAGGGATGCAAATAATACATGACGTGAATATATTTTAAGGCTAAATTCTTCAAACTTCGTGAGTTTTGGTGTGGATGTGTGTCTATGCTTTTAACTGTTTAAAAAAAAGACGCTTTAATCTGGCAAGGAAGAGAGTGTTTGCTGAGGAAATGTGTGTTTTTATGCATATGTACCGAGGCTGAAGAGAACATTCAAAAACCATTAACAACTATGTCAAAGGGGAAGAGTGAAAACGCATTGGGGATGGGGAAAGATCAGAGGGAGTTCACCGTACGCTGAGGAGGAGAGATGGGGGAGGGGGAGGAGAGAGAGGGGAGGAGAGTCATCCTCATTAACAGTATCCAACAGAGGTTAACAAAAAGTAGGTGGTAGAAATTTAAATTGCAAATTATAACAAACTATAATATAAATAAACTATATTGCTAATGGCATAATTGTGGTTATTTTAATATTGGAGGACTAGATTTTTCCTTTCATGAATTACATAACTTTGATTTTCAGTAGTTTGATGAGACCTAGTGCATGACACTCATATTTATAACAACATCCAGGCTGATTTAAACCCATAAGAAGTCCAACCTCTGCTGAATGATGATGGGTCTCATCATGATATCTGCTGGGCAAAAGTGTCACTGCAAGTGTTAACGAGCTATAAAATGAATAAAGTCACTATAACTAACATTGTATTTTACTCAGTAAGCAATAAGTCTGTTAATTTGTTTTTAAGAAAGTACATTTTTCTTTCAAGCCTCAGCCGACAAGGACTGTACTATTTTCATACTTCACAATACCCTTTATTGGCTAAAAAAATAAATAATAGAAAACAAATGATGTGAAAGTTATCTGCCCTTACTGTTTATATTAAATTGTATTTTATTATTGGTTATTGTTTGAGTTAGGTGTTAAAGTTACCTGAGAACATAGGAGGGCCGCAGCAGACAGGGATAGCCCACCTGGTCGGCGAAGGAAAGGGCATCTTCCTGGGAAGGGAGAGAACAGCAAAGCAGATGTTGGAAATGTATTTATAATTCTAATTAACTGAGATAGAGCATGTGCAGGATGTTACAAATCCTCCAGAATTTGCATATTTGAATTCTGATGACGTGGCATATAAACCTTGGCTTTAAACTAATTGTCTCTCTTTGACACATAAAGATGTAAACATTTAGTAAAATGTGTAAAAAAAACTGAGGTAAGTGCAAGACAAATATTGAACAAGCTTAAGCAATTGAAAAAAGTTTGAAATGTAAACACATTTAATTCAAAATCTACTTTGACAGAGGTACAGACAGAAGTGGAAAACCAATTTTAGCAAATATAAAAGCATTGTGTCGAACAAAACAAAAGCATTTAGTAAAACAAACTGTAAACATGGCTTTTAAAAGAGGACAGAAATGTGGTTGATCAATGGCCAGGAAAGCTTCTTCATCTTCTTCATCATCATCATCATCATCATCACCACCACCTTTATCATGCATCACCAGTCTTTCAACCTATATGCAACTCTGTGTATTTATCATATGTTTGAATGCTGTATGATTACAGCCACTTGAGAAAGAAAACAAAGAATCAATATCAAATCACTGGTGTGCTTCGCCCAATAACAAACCCTCGTATACAGCAATGCCCACTTTACCCATTCCCTACAATTACACTACAGACATTTTAAAGGCTTCAAGAAAAAAAGGCTTACTCCAATGTCTGCCAAAAACAAGACTTATCAAAAGAGCAAAAAGGAGAGTATAAGTGCTCCAACAGTCAGAAAAAATTGATTCAATTCATCTCCCTTTTGATTTGCTTTTCTTCCTTTCAGTTCACAGGAATGAGAGAAGAAAGAGTACAAGTCGTGGAAGGAGTGTAGCGGAGAGAAAAAAGGCTGTTTGTCCTGATCATCATCATCATCATCATCATCATCATCATTATCATCATCGCTCTTTCTGTCCTCTCCATCTCTCTGCAGGTCGAGCCTCCCTCGCTATCATTACCCACTGTTCCCTCGCCAGGTGGGATGCCATTACCAAACACAAAATAGCTTCCCAGAGACGCGGGAACCTTTTCCCCACGGCTCTACTAGAGTTATTCCAGCCCAATAAAAACAAACTGTTTCTTCAAGATGGGAAATAGAATATGTAGGTAGGCTCTGGAGAGGCGCACAACTGTGTGTGACGGCTAATCGTTCCTCAGCGGTATCTGAATACAGGAGCAACGCTGGGGGACACATTTCAGTGTTGGCTGTGGACATTTCAGTGCTCCACATGTTCCACAGAGGGGTCTGACAATGCCTCGTTCTGATGTAGCCGCCAGCTAAGTGAGAGGGCCAAACAGAAAAATAAAAGCTAAACATAAAGTAAATGGTGTGGCTAAATGCTCCAAGAAAAAGTTCTAACACTAAGGCGACATGTTTGTCTGTAGGGAAAGGTGTGACGTTGTAACTAAACTGTTACAATGTTTTTTGTGGAAAAACCAGATAACTGGTGCTTTGGATACTCAAACGCAGATATGTCAGGTGCTCTTTGATAAATGGGGAAAATACAAGAAGAAAATGAAGGCACTATAAAGTGATTGATGATTTAGTCACTGCAATAATATATATTTTTGACATACCCTTATTCATTGCTACTTGTTCATGCATGTTGAAGTGCCTGGGTTGCATGCATCGTTGTTAACCCAGTATATGAATACAAATAAAATACATTTTTAAAAAAAAGCTACTTTTCAGCCCAAATATCTGGGCAAGTAAACTGTCCACATGTATTTGGAAAGACTTTAAATTGTTATTGATATCATTGATATCACAAGACATTTAGGAGAATGTTTTTATACAATATGTTTTCTATATTATCTAGGGTTTGTCTCGTGAAGATAAAAAATCTCTTACACATTTGGCCAAGAACAGAAGAAATATAAAAAATGTGCTGAACCTAATTTCCCTGAACTAACATTCTCGAAGCTCCCGAGTATATATATATCCTTTTCTGGTGCAAACACTGTCACTGTTACCCAGGGAAATCATCCTTTTACTTTATTACTCTTGCTAACAGATAGCCTGCAAAAACACATGAGCGGACAAACAACTCAAACTCACAACACAGATAAAAAAACATCGTGCCACAATCAATAAAACACCCCCCGCACTATCCATTGTTTATTAGTTTCCTCTCACCAGGGAGCTGAGGGCCCTCCATGGAGCTTGGGCCACCTCGAGGTCATCTAGTATCTGGGAGAAGACGGAGCGTTCCTCGGCGCGGTCGATCTGCAGGGGGCTTGTCCCCAGGATCTTCACCCCACTGAGGTGCAGCGGGACGGCCAGGTTGTTGGGGATCTGGCCCCCGACTGACACAATGCTGCCAGAGCAACCCTGGCGAGGAGATGAGGGGAGAGAAGACGAATGTGAGGGGAGAACAGCAGGTAAAACAAGAAGGGGGAGGAGAACGGAAAGGATAATAGAATACAATTGTAAAGTCTTGGGCTACTTCCAAATGTAAAAACACATAGGGCTGCACACTGTGTGCGTGCGTGCGTGCGTGCGTGCGTGCGTGTGTGTGTGTGTGCTCACTCAGGCTGACACAAGCATTACTATCCTTGTGGGGACATACATCTGTTTATACAGTCACGTGTGGGGACTCGCCTCCCTTATGGGGACATAATGGAAGGGAATCATTCCTTTTAGGGTGAATACTTGGTTAGGTTTTGGGTTAGGGTAAGGCATGTGTTGGTTATGGTTAAGGTTAGGATAAGTCTCCAGGAAATGTATGTAAGTCAATGTCATGTCCCCTGAAGTGATGTATACATGGTATGTGTGTGAGAACAATAGGTGTGTTCCTTTTATTAACAGTTGATCCAGAGGGGATGCCGTTACTATGGCAATGCCAGGTTGTATCTCTTCATTATTCATGGTTCTGCTCGCTTGCTCCTGTCCAGGGTTTATCTTTATGTTGTAATGCCGTATTTATTTATCACACACACACACACACACACACACACACACACACACACACACACACACACACACACACACACACACACACACACACACACACACACACACACACACACACACACACACACACACACACACACACACACACACACACACACACACACACACACACACACACACACACACACACACACACACACACACACACACACACACACACACACACACACACACACACACACACACACACACACACACACACACACACACACACACACACACACACACACACACACACACACACACACACACACACACACACACACACACACACACACACACACACACACACACACACACACACACACAGAGAGACAGACAGAGAGACAGACAGACGGGACTGCTGTAGCTGTGAGAGAGGGATTGATGGTAATGCTATCACCCTGAACAAACAACCGCTTAATCACACTGTGATCCCGCAGCGACTTTAGCTGGATTTACATTAGAACACAAACACACCGATATCAACAAACATGTACACCGAAAACATCAGGGAAATAGCTGCTGTTCACGCCCTTGAGCATGTTTTCAATCTTTGGGGTCAGACGGGCTACAAGCACACAATGGTGGAGCATTGGGCAGGAATAATGTATCCTTTTATACATGTTATAATATATCATGTCTTGTATGTGAAAACACATCTTCATACAAAAAATGTGTTTCAATGTATATTGATTTAGTATTACTCGAATCAAAAAAGGTACTACATTATTACTACAATCATTCTGTTATCATTATTTTTATTTGAAAATGGTGGGACTGTATTACAAAGTGCCTGCATGATACTAGCTACGTACAGATCAAATACCTTAGAATCTGTGTGACAAACTGCCAAATGTACATTTCAGAAAAGTATACAGGAGGACGCATTTTTTCAATGTCTGTAAATAAAATAAACTTTCTGCAAGGAAGTCAAAGCCTCACAGTGATTTTAAACTCCAACCTATGAATTGATTTACCCTTACAGCTATTCTGCAAGCAACCGTGAGTGTTACAGACATTGAAAAAGCATAACGAACCCCACACTCCTGTTACTACAGAAAGCTAGGCTCTTAAATCTTGGGTTAGAGAGGCATTACAAGTGTCCCAATAAGGAGTGTTCCCAGTGGTTGTAGTGCTTGGAGATAAGGCAGAAAAAGCTGCATGCTAAATAAGTTTACATACATGCATATAAATCCACATAATGGTTTAGAAAAATAAATGGTTATGTGTATTTCATGCCACTCCGAGCTGGGAATGTATTGTATTTATTTATATCTGCATCTGCTGGACAGCTGCTTTTAAGGCTCTGGATGATAATTGGCCCTGGTCATACTGGCAATGGTTTGTTTCTACTTAAAAAAGAAAAAAGAAAACGTACTCTTGACCAGTAAAACCACGTCAGAAAGCTTTAGTTAGGAAAGTGATGTGCATGCTATGTACCAGTCAAATACATTTGTAATAATCTTTGGCTGATATTGTCTCTAACTTTAACTATTGTTCCCTTCCAAAATGATCTGACCACATTGATAGGATTTGTTTATTTTTTTATAAATATTTAAATGTTTAATACCTCCTACAATGAGGTTATGTTTTAGGTATATACCTGTTAGCCGTATTACAGAAAAAGTACTGGCCCGATGTTCATGAAGGTTGATGGAAGGGTGAAACATAAGCCAAGGAGAAAGTCCTTAAATTGTGATGCAGATCTAAATTACAGGGTTTTTTTTGTTAACACTGTAGGGCATTTGGCCTTGGCAGTGATTTGCGCTCACCGAATCTTTTTCTATTGGATCAATACAACTCTGCCTCTGGGAAGTCTTACATTGATTGCAATGCAATATTTTAACCAAATTCCACTCAATACACATGCAGATGTAAGTAATTATCAGCACTGATAACCCCCTTGATTGATTGGCGATCTGTTTGGGAGAAGGCGACCTAGAGTGCCCTCTCCCAAAGGCCCAGCAAAGGACCGTTGATAAATAAATAAATCATTTAAAAATGTTATTGTCTGCGTGTGTCCTAACCTCCTGTTCGGTGATGTCCAGGATGCGTTCCAGGCTCAGCTCCTCAAAGTAGAGGCGGTCACACTCGTCGAAGTCGGTGCTGACCGTCTCGGGGTTGTGGTTGACCACCACCGTTTTCTTCCCCATCTCCCTCAGAGCTCTGATGCTGGACACCGCGCACCAGTCAAACTCAACACTGCTCCCTGGTGGATTAACACTTTGAGTAAGTTTCACAAATTCAGCATAACTAATATCAACTGCATATAACTACAACCAGTAATACTTTGTTTGAAAATGATGATAGCTTATAGTTGAGCTCACCAATGTGATAGGGCCCACAACCAAGAACCATGATACCCTGGTCTTTAAAGTCCAGATCATTTTCCTGTTGATTGGATGAATGGATGAAACCATTGTTGATGAAGCACTCATGTCATTTATTCTGTTTAAAACTGTTTAAATAGTGGTTATATTTGCCTGTTCTATTAGTTTGATTGATTGACATTATAATGTTAGTAAAATGTGTTTTTCTTTAAGTAGAATCCACGTACCTGGCCATTGTAGGTACAATACAGGTAGTTGGTCATGGCTGGATACTCTGCAGCCAAGGTGTCAATCTGAGAACAGGGATTAGAGGAAATACAGGTCGGTAAAATGTAAAACAAATAAAAATAAAAAAACGTTCTGTACTTTCAGTTCAGCAGATGTTGAAAGATTGAGGACTACTTCTATATAAAGCACAAACACATCCGAGGAAAAAAGCAAAACCTACAATGATCTGATGCTAGTTAAGAGTATTGCCTGTGTAGCCAGAGCCTGATACTGTTCTCACCAAATAATTGTCAAAAACAATTTAAACAAATGTTTAAAGAATCCTGATTTAGAAAATACAAAGATAAATGAACGCAAATATTAAAATTGAAGTAACTCTCTAAATATTTCTGGAAGAGAAATAAGGATGTCAGAACTAATACATTGTTGGTATTACTTCCAATTAGTTGTTCATGTTATGACTTGTAAATTGGGAATTACACTCTAAACAAAACACATGTCAATGCTGCATGAATGGGGAAAGACAGTAGATAGCTCTCACCTTTATGCCCCCTAGATATTTTTAGACTACCCTCATTTACATTAGTGGCCTAGTTTGTCAATGCGTGTGTGTGCGTGTGTATTGATCATTCACTTATCTGAGTGTATCTGACCTCAGTGGAAGCTGCAGTAAGATCCCAGTGAAGCTCACCTGTTTGACCCAGGGTCGGATGCCGTGAGCCAGCCGCAGCTCCCGGGCTGCTCGCTCACTGCAGCCCAGCACCTGACCCAGCTGCTGGTCGGAGAAGCCGTCCTGCTTGGCCTTCAGCAGCAGCTCCTTGGATATTGTCGCACTGTTGGGAAAGTCATATAGTGATGGTAATTAAAAAACCTTCCAAATCCCCACAGTTTCAAATTGAATTAGTTGACTACAACTAAGTGAGATGTCAGGTTTCTCAATGGAGTTCAATAAGAGGGTTGTTTTGAAGGCTTATTTTTTTAAGGATTTAATTTGACTTATTAAGGCATTATGATCACTTCTTAAAGCATTACACTCCATCTGTATTGGAACAGCATTGCTCTTGTCATATTGTGCTGTAACAAAATCTCCCTTAATACCAAAAAAAACCTGTAAGATCTACTTATTCTGATACAAGACTTTGTCTACTGCGAAGTAGATGTAACCAGTCTGTCAATCATCTCCTAACCTTAAATGTTTAATGCAGAGTATCCCTGATGTGAATGTGGAAGTGAAGGAAAAAGAAGCAGGAGGTAGATGAAAAGAGGGACAGGGGAATGTATTATTGATTGATTGATTGATTGACATACTTTATTAATCCCCGTGGGGAAATTGTTTCTCTGCATTTGACCCATCCTAGTGTTAGGAGCAGTGGGCAGCCATTTTTGAACAGCGCCCGGGGAGCAGTGTAGGGAACGGTGCCTTGCTCAGTGAATGTTTTCCGTCTGTTGCCCCTCTCATATATCTTTGTTTTTTCAAGTTCACTGAACTAAGAGGGTCATTCCGGCAGCGGGTCATGACTGTCTCGCATAGCCAGTGATGTGGAGCAAGGAGCAGCCCGCCTCAGAGATCAATAACACATCGAAGGTAAGGCACCGAGGTGTCAAAGTTCCAGGTTGCCCAGTGCAGCCATTTAAGACACACTTTAAGTCTATAAAACTGTAATGCTTGCTGTGAGGTTAAGGGAAATGGTGGTAGAAATAAAGTTAGGTATCAAGAGGTGATTGTGAATTGGAGCAATTACTAAAGGAAATTCATACAATTAAATGTTGGACCTAATAAGACATTGAGCAGGTTGGTGTAAATTGTGGTCTATTTTCATGATGAGGGAGAGTAACACAATTAAACCTTAGTATATTTTATGTTGATATACAACATTTCAGCAGAGTAAATCTACTGACCTTTTTCTTTTAAGTTTTTGCCTTTCTACATTATTGAAGCAAGAAGACATACATTTTTTGAAATATGTTTTGTTTGACCTGTGTCAAGTAAATCGTTGTGCATTGAGTATTGAAATGTGTTCAGAAAATGTTAATCCTAGCTTAGCACAATTGAAAGGTTACATGTTGCATTGATGTTTTTGGAAAAGCTCAGAGTTAGAAAGGTGTAAAAGCCAGACACTACACAGTAAGGACATGATATGAGATGCTGGTGTAGTTACAGTTACACAAAGTAGTTCAAGTATATAAGACATGTGCTAATAAAACCACAGTTATTGTTGTTTTAGTTATTTCTAAACATATTAAATAATAAAAGTGTTTAAATATAACAGCTAACGTCTCTATTTTATTTTTCTTTAGTTGCCAAATGAAAACAAATGAATGCATGATGAAATAGATTTTGATCTTAACTCCTAAGAAACCTCACTTCTATAATGTCACCGTATTCCTTTAATCCTATGTACTGAGGGAATTCGTATTTCTAGTAAACCACAATTTGGTCGCCCTCCTCCTTATCTGAATTATTTATGAACTTTAAGTGAAACAATATTGGAAATGTCAAGTGTGTTTTAACTCCCACTGCACATGGCCGGGCTGAGAAATGGCAACCCAAGAAACGAGGAAAGGAGAGCGTCTGAGTCAGAGAGAAGATTTGATCTCAGGGCTCAGTTGTCCCGTGAACAATTATCCTCCGTGGAAGAGCAGTTTAAAGCGAGAGGGAAATCCTTGGCATGTCATGAACTTATGTACTGACGCCGTCACACACAAATAAAAACACGAAAAATACATTGTTAATATGCATGATGTTCAGTAAACGACCAGTCAAAATCGAAGGATCCAAAGTGTTTTTAAACGGAGTAGAAATAGAACTAGTCTCCCAGTTCAAGTATCTTGGAGTTATATTGGACTCAAACTTGACTTTCAAGAAAGTATCCAATACCGTTAAATTCAACATGCAAATTAGACCTTTCTTAACTGTCAATGCTGCAAAGTCATACCTTCACTGTATGATTCTATCCCATATTGAATACTGTTTTACAAACTGGTCGCTTGCTTGAGCCACAAACCTGAAACCTATAGAACAGCTACAAGAGACCTATCAAGGTGTTTGACAGAAAGCCAAATTCACACCACCACTGTCCAGTGTGAGAAAAAGTTTTTAGAGAGTACTTGTCCATGGACAAGTGAGTTTGGCAATTTACTTGTCCGAATACATTCTTCACTTGTCCAGAATGGACAAAAATTGGGGCCACTGGAATCTTCTTCTTCGTCATCGTATTTTACATTTTCCCACGGTTTTTACAACACCGCTAACGTAAGTGAGCGGTAAGATGTTACTGCATCACACATAGGGATGGGTATCGTTTGGATTTTAACGATTCCGGTTCTGCTTTTCGATTCCGGTTATTTTCGGTTATCGATTCCGGTTCTTTGAGAGGGTAAATAAGTCCCATGACAAACTGGGAGAAAAATATATTTATGAAAACATTAAGTCAAATCTGTATTCCTATTTACAAATCACTTCATACTGTTGAATTTCTTACGGTTATTGAATACAATTATATAAAAATAATCTCTGCATTATTTAGTTAGTTCTAAGTGGTGCAGTTTAAGAATGTACAATTGGCCCAGTCTCCTCTGATGTTACACTGCAACCTGCCTGTGAGACAGAGTCCAACCACACATCTCCAACACATAGGCCTAATAATAATAATAATAATAATAATAATAATAATAATAATAATAATAATAATAAATTATTATTATCTCAAAAAGAGAGATGCTAACAAATAATCTAGGAAGTTTAACCACTTGGATTAAACCGGAGGTGACAAGTCTCGGTGTCATCCTGGACTCAGATTTGAACTTCAACGCCCATTTAAACAAAGTGACCAAAATAGCTTTCTTTCATCTCAGAAACATAGCGAAGTTAAGACCATTCATAAATCAAAATGATGCAGAGAAGCTAATTCATGCTTTTATATCTAGCCGACTGCAATGCACTATTCACTGGTCTCCCCAAGAAAGCTAGACTCCAGCTCATTCAAAACTCTGCAGCTAGACTACTGACGAATACCAAAAGGAGGGAACACGTTAGTCCTGTCTTAGCTACTCTACACTGGCTTCCTGTAACTTTCAGAACTGATTTGAAGGTGCTTCTCCTCACATACAAAGCTCTAAATGGACAAGGACCCAGCTACATTGCTGACTCTCTAATGAACTACACACCCGCCAGAACACTGCGATCATCAGATGCAGGTCTATTAGAGGTCACCAGAAAGAGTCATAAGAAGATCGGTGATGCAGCCTTTGTAAACCACGTTACCCAACAATATTAGGGAAGCCAATACATTAGGCATTTTTAAAAGGCAGCTTAAAATCTCTTTACCAAAGCATTTTTACACTATTATACTGCACTATTCCCTGTGATTGACATTGCACTATTTCTCTATGTTTTATTCCCCATGTTTTTATTTTTAATTATTTTATCCCACTTTTTGCTCTTGCTGCTTGTTTTACACTGATTTGATGTCTTATTTGTTACTGATGTAAAACACTTTGAACTGCAATCCCCTGCATGAAAGGTGCTATACAAATAAAGTTATTATTATTATTATTATATTTATAGCCTATAGGCCTAGCGCTTTTCTACAACTCAAAGCGCTTACACATGTCCTGCAATACACATGTCCTGCAATACACATGCTGCAGCTACCCAGCTACTCACTGTTTGTAAAAGTAAATAAATAGTATTTTCATTTCAATAATGTACTTTCTATACCCTGCTTCATAAACAATACTAACATGACATCCCTGTGCTCCTCCGAGTCTGGGGGTCCGGGGATGTGAGGACAGCGCGAGGACACAGACAGGGAGGCTGCTTCACTTCATAAAGGAAATGGCGGTCAATATTAACGACACAGGAGCTAAAACGCTTAATAACCTTCATTACGTGTTAGAGAAAGAACATAAGAAAGTTTGACAACGATGAGGCTGTTAAACGGGCAGCGGATCCGCTGTGTGTAGAAAGAGAAAGAGAGAGAGACGCTGAGCTGCACCATGCAGCGATCAGCTGATACGGAGCATAGAGAGAGAGAGAGCTGCGGTCCGCGGGGCTCCGCCTCCTGTCCTCACAACTCTTATTAATCCCGGTACCGGACAATTGTTATTTGTTCCTACTCGAAACCGAGTTTTGCTTCCCAACCCTGCCACTGTGCTACACTTCCCACCCCGCTCCGCCCCGTCCCCGTCTAACTGTACAGAAAACGGCGAGATGCATTTCCTTATGAATCGACAAGCAGAACCGAAACTAACATTTCTAAACGAACAATGGCGGACACGGACAATTTGCGAATGAGTTCTGCCTTTTGTAAACTGAATTTATCAATAATGTGTCAATAAATCGGGGCGAAAAACGTCACTTGTCCACCGGACAAGTCAATTGAAAGATCTACTTGTGTAAATAACACGTCCCGGACGGTGGGACGTGTACTTTTTCGCACACTGCTGTCCCATCCTTGAAAAACACAATTTCTTAAGTTTTGACAATTTTACATCTTTTAAAAGTATGTGTATTTCTTATAAATGTTTACATGGACTGGCCCGCCCTTCCTTAGGGGAATTCATCCACAAAAACACACTGGACGCTGCACCAGGTCAGAAACCAGAGGAGACTGAAGTCCACTGCAGACGGACCACTTTTTGACAAAATGTCCTCTCAATTAAAGGCAGCTTATTCCATGGGAGCCTGCCTGCAGACCTCCACTCTCAGGACAGTTCCGGTGCAGGCTGCACTCTCAGCACACCTCCACTGTCAGTACAGGAAGTGACGATTCTGACGAACACGTTTTTTTTCCCGCCCACCGAAGGACTCGTTTGATGGAATTTTTCAAATCACGTGATGAGTCTCCATTGAGTCTCCACCGTGCACTTTGGGTCGGCCTTGGTCAAGCCCTTTTGACCCCCCCAGCCTGGTTCTCGTAAAAGTTTTTCGCTCAAATGACACCATGGAGGAATGTAACGGGAGTTGACAGGGGACAAGTGCCTATTTTCGGACACTTTTTTTCACTTTCCCCCCTATTTTCCCTGGTTTTATTATTTTTGCCCGGTCTCGGTGTCCAAAATCGATTAATCGTTCAGACGTCAAGTTAACGCAAAAAAAAATTAATGCCACTAATTATTTTAACGCGATTAACGCACGTGTATTTTTGGTCCTCGGCCGCCCCGTAGTTTCAGCGCGAATCGAGTTTAAAATACCATCTACAAGCTGATGCTGACAGCCCCGCTCCTGCTGCCTGCTTGCAGCAGACCACACATCCACGCTCACCGGCAGGCACCGACTGGCCATCGGGAGGGTGTGGCACGAGCGAGCGAGAGAGAGACCTTAAGTGTATTGTTGTTGTTAGCATCTGGTGCTAGCTAGCTGCGCTAACGGATATATAAGGAGCTGTTGAAATGAAAACGGAGGAGCGACATTTCGCCGACAACTGCGCCGAGCACTTGACTTTATACAGGTAGCCAGACTTGTACGAAAAGTCAGCACAATCAGCGGCCAGGCAGCTCCCGTTCGAGCATATAGCTCCAACGATCCATCATAGTGTCGGTCTCTCTCCACACACACTAGGGCTGTGCGATTATGGCAAAAATCATAATCACGATTATTTGGGTCAGTAATTGATATCACGATTATTTTGACGATTATTCATTGACCATTTATTGAACTTTAAAACAAATAATATTTTACCAATAAACAAGATCAACAAATATGTTGGAGCGCACTTCCAAAACCATACTAAACATATATTATTAATATGATAAATAAAAATAAATTAGACCAAAAATAAATTAAATCAAATATGATGCAGTGCACTGTCACAACCTACTGAAAACTCCTTAACATATAGCCAACATTTTTGTAAAAACATATTCAACATATTCCACTCAGTTAAACGTTGAAGGCTGGCACGTCGGCGTCTTGTCTGCATACAGCAGTTTAAACTGTATTTCCTTTATCCTGTAATATGACTTGATAGATTTAAACTCCGCACACTGAGCTCTGATTTTTCAGCAGGCGGTGTTTTCACTGAGTTGATCTATTTTCTATAGACGCCGGAGACGGGCAGCGTCGGGTAAAAAAAAGTGATTTAGCCTTCCCAAACCTGAGCCTCACGCGCCGCCTATGCCTGGTTGCTAACAGTGCTAACTGGGCACATATCTTTAGCGATGTGAAATGTAATGGCAAAGTACTTGCAAATAGTGGAAATAGTTGTACCCTTCTTTTTAACGAGTTGCTGCTCTTGTTCTGACATCTTCGCTCGCGCTGAACACACTCACAACACATGTCACTCCCACGTGGCCGAGTGGGCTTTTAGGGAGGGGCGAAAGCGCACCCAGCAAAATAATCGTATTTTGTCAATTATGCCGTTTTCATAATCGTCGCAAGCCACACACACACACACACACACACACACACACACACACACACACACACACACACACACACACACACACACACACACACACACACACACACACACACACACACACACACACACACACACACACACACACACACACACACACACACACACACACACACACACACACACACACACACACACACACACACACACACACACACACACACACACACACACACACACACACACACACACACACACACACACACACACACACACACACACACACACACACACACACACACACACACACACACACACACACACACACACACACACACACACACACACACACACACACACACACACACACACACACGAGGTTCCAGGTTGAATTGAGGCGAATATTATGTTCAGAGGTTGTTGTGTTTAATATTCATGAGCATTTGTCATTGTTCAAATGATAATAAACACACATATAAAGCATATTTGTCCACTCATATGTTGATAAGAGTATTAAAAACTTGAAAAATATTCCTCTAAGGTACATTTAGAACAGATAAAAAAAAAATATATATATATATATATATATATATATATATATATATAGATATATATATATATATATATATATATATAGAGGGACACCTTGTATATATATATATATATATATATATATACATGGGCGTAGGAAGCATCCTGAATGTGGGGAGTGTTAGGGAAATTATTGACCTAGACTCCTAGATATGACGTACAGGACCAACCCTGACGTTTGTTTATCTCCTTTAAGGACATAGGCTGCTTGAGCCATAAATGTTATTGTTCCCATTCTGTGACCGGTCAACACTAGGTCACAGATGGTCTGTTGTTGTGGGTGCACTGGGACACTTCCTTCTTTGTTGTTTGTGGACTCCAAGGTATGACATCTTCGAGGCCATAAGTGACGGACGCAAGTGACTCAGTGTGCCCAACTGGTTAAACTATCTTATCAAGATATGTTGATTACTCTCTTTGAAACCAGTTAAATGGGTTAACAAGAGAGAGGTTCTCCAGAATTGACGTGGCAACTCTCCCGTGCAGTCTCACCGTGACTGCTGTGATTTGTGATGTGAATCCTCCGGCCGTAACTCAAAATAAACCTCCAGTGTATGACATCGAAGCTCCTGCTCTACCCTGTCTCCTTCCTGAGTCTGTGACTCCCACTGCATTGCTACACAGAAGTTTCCATAACAGGGGGGACATTTTTAAGGGGGGGGTGTGGGTGTGGGTGTGGGGGTCCCCCCCCCCCCCCCACGAAAAAAAAAAAGTAGATTGTGGTTTGATACTTTTATGTGGCTAAACTAGCATGAGGGAAATGATGGGTACATTTTGTAATTTCATCCAGTAGCAAAGAAAGGAAACATATTTGATTATTAATTCAGAGCCGTCTTTGAATTAATAAAAAGCAGTTTAAATGTCCATTTTTTGTACATTTATATACAACAATAAATATATGTAAGTGCGTTGAGAGATATTGTTGTGGAGAGTCATTTATATATACATCGCAACATACATTTGTGAATCCTTCAGTGAGTATTTATTAACATTGAGACTGATCTGAGAATCTGCCTTGGTACAAAGTAGCAGTGAAAACATGGTACGGAGTATCATTGATTTGGGCATTCTCTCGATAAGCAAGTGGAATGGATTTGATAGTGAACCACTGACACAGCACTCTACAAAGTGTGGCGAGTGGATAGACCGATTCACGGACTTTCCACATGGTAAAAGTGGGGGGGTCTAAACTAATCATTTGAAAAAGTGGGGGGGACTTGTCCCACCCTCATATAATGGCTGCGACGCCCATGTATATATATATAGGGACACCTTGTATTGTAGTTAATATCAGTACAGTATCACTTTTCATCACTTAGATTTCATTGAACTGTTCTGCCCTTACAGCGCGTATCCCTATGCGTAGCTAGACAGTTAGCTAACATTTAAAAGTCCTCCAATAAAGATGCAATGTTTTCTTTCTTGACTTTACTGTTCTTCTTTTACTTTGTAAAACTGTAACAATACAGAAATAAAACACATAAGTATGCAGGCTTTACATAACATATAAGTAGCACTGTACAAACGACACACATACTACTATTAGGAATTAGCTATCATTAGCATCACTATTAGCTAGCACACGTCAGAATCGTCACTTCCTGTACTGACAGTGGAGGTGTCCTGAGAGTGGAGGTCTGCACCGGAACTGTCCCGAGAGTGGAGGTCTGCAGGCAGACCCCTCTCGCTTATTCTGGAATAGCCTCCCAACTGAGATACAGGATTGTCCCCTCAATAGTTTTAAAGGTCAACTCAAAGAATGGTTGAGAAACAAACAGACGTGCAATCACCGCTAAATGCACTTTACCACAGGGGTATCTCCTCTTGCACTTTAGGTAGCTCTTGTATCATCTCTTGCACTTTATATGTCGTTACTGCTATATTGTATTACAATGTCATAAATACTCGTGTATGCTGCTCTTGCTCTTTTGCACTTTTTGCATATCATGTATTTTGTTTTTGCTATGTTTGTAAAATGTAATCTTCTTTAATGTTTTATGTGAGGGACTGCGGATGGAAATTAGCTCAAAGCTAAATCTGGCACGGTTACGCTTGACACATTTGAATGTTTTAAGTGTTCATTATTGTGCATTGTCCCTGCCAAATAAACGATTAAATGAAATGAAAATCTGTAAGAGGAGAAATGGGACTGATAGATATTCTCACACATGCTTACTAAAAACACACATTCACTTAATTGCACTTTCTCGATTTCTACACATTTAATTGTATTCTTTTTCCAAGTTTTAACCATTAAAAAGGTATAAGAATGACACTTGTGTGTTTTGCATAATTACTGTCCTTACACACTGAGTAAGTCCATCTAATTGTCATTCAAATCATGCACAAGGCTTATATAGCTACCTCATTATTTCTGTACTCATATGCAGGTGTAACAAACATCTATGTGTATGTCTATAGGCGTTCTATCAAACTAGATAATTGAAACTAAACCTCAATGCAGAATATGGTCAGGTATAATATTGGTGTAGTATTTATTTTGATAACCAATATATCGTTAAAGTCATATTTTCAGATTTAAAAAGGGCCAACATCTCGTTCCAGCAATGAGATGATCGGCAGCTTTGAATTGGTCATGTTGCATGTCAATTGAACATCTTTGGTCTTGGACGCCTGAGAAGTGGTCCTGATCTTCAAAAAACTGATGGTAGTTAGTTTTATTATTTTATTATGTATTTGATTTACTTCTGATGTGCTTAGAGGAATTAATGATAAACATAATAATCAATTATGAATGTTAGTGTTGCAGTTGTTACGGCTGCTGCCTTCCGGGTCGTCTTTATTGTATTAACTCTGTTGTGTGTGTGTGTGTGTGTGTGTGTGTGTGTGTGTGTGTGTGTGTGTGTGTGTGTGTGTGTGTGTGTGTGTGTGTGTGTGTGTGTGTGTGTGTGTGTGTGTGTGTGTGTGTGTGTGTGTGTGTGTGTGTGTGTGTGTGTGTGTGTGTGTGTGTGTGTGTGTGTGTGTGTGTGTGTGTGTGTATGCAAATGAGCTGTACGGTTGCCCCGATGTCATTGGCTGTCCCGCCCTCGTATCATCCAAAGAGGTGGTTGGATCGATGTCATCCAATCCCTGCCTGCTTCCGGCACATCTTCCGGGGGAGGAGTACAAAGGCCGGGACGGAGATCATTTGGGAGGCTCTGTGTTGTGAGACAGACGCCTCTAGCCTCTTGTTGTGTTTACTCGTTGTGCTCGATAATACTGTGAATCCTCTGTGTTCAGTTATACTGCTTAGCAGCGTGTTTAAGTAGTGTTCTGTGTTTAGTGTAGTATGTGTGTGTAAAGAAGACACAGGTTAGCTTAGCGGTTAGCGCCTGTTGATCAGCAGCAGCTGTGTTTTGTTACAGCCTTTTCAGTTTCATGTACCACGTTTTAGTGAGGTTTTTGTTTCTCGTTTGTACTAATTATTACTGTGTGTATCTGTCAAAATCCCTTTTGGAGTCTCTTTATTTTGGTTGTTGTCAACCGGTATTTGCCCCTTTGTTGGTGCCAGGCTATATGTGACCTGCTCTATCGAAATCAGTCGCATTGACCCGAAGACACATTTTGAGTTGTATACACTGTTGGAAAGAGGATATTCCTAGCTTTCTAATGATATCAGGATTGTTTTTGTACTCCAAATATTAAGCAAAATATGTCACATTATATAATGACTGTCACTGAGTCATCATTTTGAGAAATAGCCCTTCAAAGTTTTCTCTTCTCTGGAATCCATCGATCTGATTGATTATTAGCGGAGCAAATTATCAAAATACTACAGAGGGAAGATATTTTTGTTTGGATTACTGGTCTGGGGGAAGCTCGCGAGTGTGTGTGTGTATACGTGTGTGTGTGTTTGTGTAATTTTGCGTTTGTGTGTATTGTGTTTGTTTCCCGGGGGAAACCCTCACGATAAACACCGGCTCTTGTTATGCCTGCTGTGACGTTAAGTTGCTCCGTTCTCTGCTTGTAATTATGACGTTTCAAGCTTCAAAGTTGTATTTATCATCTGAATTTGCCAAAACAAGTTTAATATTCTGAAAGCCAAGACTTTGTTCAATTGAAATCAGATGAAAACAAACTGTAACGGACCCTGCCGTGTTATCTATGACAACTATACGCTTACATTCATAATTTCAGCCGGAGGGAGGGGGGGCAGCGCTGCGGAAGAGCAGATTGCGAGGGAGAGCTGTCATCTTCCATTTACAAGCTTCAAAAATGTATTTATCGTGTGATTTTGGAAATAAAAGTTTCATATTCTTAAAGCCAAGACTTTGTTTGTTTAAAATCAAACAAAACACCCGAACCCCGAAAAAATAGTTTTTTACGCAAATCCACGTTTATTTTGAAATTAGCCGTTGCGACTTCCGACTGATTTCGATAGAGCGGGTCACATATGCCCTATTATTTTGTTCATACAAACTATAGTTATAATAAAGCCACTTATAACTGTTACCAATTCCATTCTGGTTTGTGTTGCTTCCCTTTGGTTCCCTTAGCCCAGTAGGGAACGTAATACATGGGGGCTCGTCCGGGATATTTAACATAATTCCTGGGGTTATAGGTGGGGTTTTTTTATAGCTAGAAACTATTTGGTCGACTGTGTAAGCAGTTCATCTGAGTATGGCAACTTTTGATTTGGAGTCCCTTTTGGTCTGTCCTTCTCATGAGCAGTTAGTTCAGTGTCGTAGAGACGACTTGTATGAGATCGCGCAACATTTCAGTCTCGCAGTGAATAATTAAACATTAAAAAAAGAGTTAAAGGCTCTGGTGGTGGATGAGTTGGTGGAAAGGGGTTTTCTGGTGCTGCCTGCACAAGCTGAGCTCACTGTGCCAGATGTCCTTGCTAAAGGAGAGGGTAGTGACAGCGAGGGGAGCGAGCAATGTAAAGCACCGTCCGCGCCGCCTTGCTATGACCCACCGTCTCCTGGCAGCTCAGATTACCGGGAGGGGAGTAAACTCAAGGTCCGTCTCGCACGTCTTCAGCTAGAGGCTAAAGACAGGGAGCAAGACAGGCAGTTCCAGTTGGAACTAAGAAAGTTGGAAGTCGACAAGGAAGTCCGGATACGTCAGCTGGAGCTAGACTCCGAGCTGCGCGCCTCCGTTGCTTTTGGCCATGTCGGAGGAAGCCTTCCACTTCCTTCTCATCCACCTGCTTTCAACGTGGGTAAAAATATCAGGATTGTTGACCATCATTACTGGTGGTCACTATTTACTTCTAATATTAACCCTATAAAGGAAATGCTGACAGTACACATTACTTTAAATAAATATTAACAAAATTGTGTCACTTTAATTTAAAGGATTTTATCTCTATCAATAAGTATCTTCTTATACTGACTACAGCAATAGAAGCTCCAACACTCTAATGCACAAAAGCAGAGCGAGTGCTGCCTAGCAGAGCCTGAAGCCGAGCTGTACTCAGCTCCACGCTCCATCAGTCCGGCAGCAGCCTATTGTTGTGTGTCCGTCCCACTGTCCCCTGCTCCAGAGGCAGCGGAGACTACAACAGCCCTCCATGAGTCAGAGTGTTGCCCACCAGACGGCCAGCCATTCATTATTAAACAGCAGAGTCAGGAGGAAGCAGCAGGTAACCTGTGGCTTAGCCATGAAAATTCAAAACGGTTGTCCAGGTACTCTTACCTGGACAACCGTCAAGTCAGAGAGACAGAGAGAGAGGCAACTGAGAGATGGTGAACCACCAGAGAGAAACAGACATGAAGAGACTAGAGTTCAGCTTATTTTAGAAGATTTTTCCCTACAGAAGAATATTTAAGTAATTTCTGCAGACGTAGACAGGACTTGCTAATAATACAAATATGAAATAAGTGGATTGCTGTTGGATGGGTTGGTAAGTCAGAATCTCGCTGCGAAATATCATAATGAGATGAAATGTTGTGTTTTGTCTTTTAATTTGATAATCAGAGCAATGAATGATCAAACTGAATATATTAATTTAAAACAAAAACCAAGACTATGATTTCCCTGCAGGTTTTACAATATTCCATTAATCATCTGAAGCAAAGGGCAAATATTAACCAGCAAACCAACAAAGTCTAGTGCAGAAATAATGAGACAGATAAGCAGCACATGAATGTATATCGCTAAGAGGTGAGCCTGACAGGGACTGAGCCTTCTTGGGATTACGGTAAGGAATTTCAATATATTCTATAAATGATAATCTGCCTGTGCTGTAATAGCCTGCAACTCTATGGATGGATGAACAGATTGATGAAGGTCTAATTAGAGGGGATATTTCCTCTTAACTAAATGTTTCCATCTAGGGATGTCCCGATCACCTTTTTTTGCTCCTGATCCGATTCCGATCATTTGATTTTGACAATCTGCCGATACTGATTTTTCCCGATCCGATCTTTATGCATTGCATTATGAGAAAAAAAGGTAACAGATAACGGCTGGTCATCCAACGTGATGAATTCAGCTATCTTGGCTGTTATTTTTTTGGCCTTTTCACTGTTCTGGGGCAGTTTCTCTTTCCTTTTAAAAGTCTCTGAAAGTGTCGGTTGTTTCAGTGCCGTTACCTGAGTGGCCGTTGTGTACTCGTCGTGTTGTTGTTGGTGTTTGTTTCTCAGGTGGCGTATTACATTGGTAGTGTTGAACGTAGCTCTGTTCTTTCCACAAAAAAAATCCCGATCCCCGATTTTTTTCTCCCGATTCCGATCTTTTGAAAATCACGTGATCGGCTCCGATCCCCGATCACGTGATCGGATCTGGACATCTCTATTTCCATCCATGAAGAGTGAGTCAGACAGATACTAGCCTACCCTATGTAGTGTAACTTGTAGTATAGTTCTTGAGGACACAATGTCACATAAGGATACAGACATATATGTCATCATCATGAAACCGATGTTTCCGTATCTTAATCAGGTCTCAATTTGCGTACTTCTATACATGTGCTAGTTTGAGTGCATGTGTGCGCCCCATTGCGACGTATGGAAACATTTATTAGCCGGAAGATGCAGTTAAAAGTTGTTGTGGAACACTGGACACTTCTCATACTCAAGACATAATCTTCGAGAATTGACGTAAGTAGAACGAAAAGCTGCGATACTTTTTGTCAACGGAGCAATACACAAATAAAATGTATACATTAGTTTTATTTCTATATTTAAAGGTGGGGTAGGTCATTTTGGAGAAACCAGCTCGAGTGCGCTAGAATACCGGAACAAATCTGCCACTTCCTTACAGAGCCCCTCCTCCAACACACACGAACGCGCACATGACCAATGAGGGCACGAGATAAGTTTGTGCACAGATCATAGAGGCACAGATGGAAAGCTGACAGGCAGGTAGGCCATCCAGTTATTTTAGCCGGGCCGGCTAAAATGATTGGTCGTGCTTTTTACAGTACTGCGGCTTCCACAGATGACATTTTTTTATGGATTTTTTGTCAAAGCACTTAAAATATTCATTGCTATCGGGATGTTAAGAACATTCCATGGAATACAACAAAAAGTATATCTCGAGCCGGTTTCTCAAACTTACCTACCCCACCTTTAAAGGGGACCTATCATGCAAAATGCACTTTTTGATGTCTTTTAGAAATAAATATGTGTCCCCGGCATGTCAGGGAACTCACAAGGCGTCAGAAAATAAAACCCTCTCCGATATGACGTTATTTACCTCATATCGGATGGCACCCACGTGGTGGACCCACGGCCCTATCAGAAAGTTTCTATCAGAATCAATGCCCGACGTAATATGGTCTTTGTTTACATTAGCAAGCATCGCTAACACTCAGAGCTAACCAGTACTGGAGAGAGCACATGTGTGAAGAAGCAGGAAATAAAAAAAATAACTCACCTTGTGGTAAACCAGCAAGAGAGAAAGCCTTTGAGCTCCATACTGTTTCAGAAATAATCCTTGATGTGGTTTTGGCGTTTCATCACCGCAGCATTTATTTTAGACAGTATCTGCCAGGTCTCGCTCTGCCCCCTCTTTTTTTTTTTTTAAAGCTTTATACCCCAAATCAGCACTTTAGTAACAGCAAGTGAAATAGAGGCATGGCTAGAATGGGTGATCTGTTTGGTATTTTGAGCAAAACACTTCATAGACATGTTTTTTATACATTTTTATATATCTGAGACCTATGCTATTGCCTAAATATTGCATGATAGCTGACCTGTAATAAACGTACCACTATACTGGTGTCTAAAATAATCCACTGTTCATTTTATTAGGATAATCGAAAAGTCTGTAATGAAAATAATGCTGCTTGCTAGCTAGCTAACAGCGGCGACGGGTCACTTCCGGTGAGGGCACAACAAGTGTTCACAGTGCATTACATTGCAGTGTATTAAGTAGTGTACCTAATAATTATAATATATTCCTTGAATTAATTCCACATCACCTTACAGAAATACAAAAGTAACAAACCTGTTGTAGTTTGCCAGGTGCTGCTCCAGCTGTGTGATCCTGTAGAGTTTGTGGAGGAACCACTTGTCTATGGCCGTCAGCTGGTGGATCTCATCAACACTCATACCACTGTGGAGGGCCTAAAGGAAGAGCAATGAACCAGACTCAGCATTACATTCATCATTCAACAAGTCCATCATCCTCCTTGCCCCTTATGGGAGCGTTCCGAGTAGATTTCTAATCGGTTTCCCTGAATTTCACCAGATTAATAAATTGCTTGTGATTTAAATCTTGTGTTACGACTCCTCACGAGTGTCTTATTTACTCTCTCTCAGCTCACACATGAGATCCGGTTTTCAATGCCTTGTTTTGTCTTTTCTTTTAGAATTAAACTATTTTAAACACTAATTTCTGCTCAACCTGGAACTTGTGTAATTCACTAACCTACCAATTGATCATTCTCATTTATTTGTTTTGTAAATAACATTATTTAATGAGGAATTTCAGTTTAAGGGGGTTGCCACAGATGTTACCAATCATTCAGTGACATGTCACTGGATAGGAGTGGTCATTCAGCACGGTCACTGTAAATAATCCGTTTTTATCCATTACTTTTTCAAGGACTCCTTCAAGTAGAACATCTATTACAGGGACAATATATTACTTATGAAAAATCTAATATCAAGCCAGGCTGTGACATTCACCTGTAATATGACAGAGGTCCTACCTTGACATTAGCTTGTAAATATGTTTTATCCTTTTCTTATTAGATCGCTGACCAGAGGAATCATTCCAGGTTAGGAGCAGGAGGATTCTTCTCAAAAATGAAATGAACCCTTCCCTGCGAATAAAGAACGTTTAATCGAGCTCCAAGTGATTTTATCTGTGACTTTCAGAAGAGCGTGTTTATGTATTTTGTGATATCAGAATCAAACATTTCCAAACAGATATACATGTATGAAAAACTAAACAGGGATATGTTTGGTGTTTTTGAGTGCTAACAATGCAGACAAAACAAGGTGCGAAACCTGAGAACATAATATCCAACAATATATGAGAATTACATCTTATGCATTTTCTTTCTTTGCTACTTATCAAAGCGTACTGCTGTCTAACTGTGAAGGAGGGAAGTGCTGCTTATGGCACTTGCTGTGGTTTTTATTATGCTTTCCAAACCGTAGTATTAAGTATCGTCTGGAATGGTTGTGACTAGGGATTTCCCGATCAGCTTTTTTTGCTCCCGATCCGATTCCGATCATTTGATTTTGACAATCTGCCGATACCGATTTTTCCCGATCCGATCTGTATGCAATGCATTAAGAGAAAAAAAAGGTAACAGATAACGGCTGGTCATCCAACGCGATGAATTCAGCTATCTTGGCTGTTATTTTTTTGGCCTTTTCACTGTTCTGGGGCAGTTTCTCTTTCCTTTTAAAAGTCTCTGAAAGTGTCGGTTGTTTCAGCGCCGTTACCTGAGTGGCCGCTGTGTACTCGTCGTGTTGTTGTTGGTGTTTGTTTCTCAGGTGGCGTATTAGATTGGTTGTGTTGAACGTAGCTCTGTTCTTTCCACCACGCGGAACCTCCGCCTTGCAAACATTGCATCTGGCTGTTACACTGCCTTCGCTTTCAATTTTATAATACTTCCAAACTCCTGACATTTTCTCTGTCCCGACTCCCGAGTCACCAGCTGAACGTAGCCTCTCGTTAGCTTACTACTACTATTAGACACTGCGCCCACTCTGTTGCCAGATTTGAGAGAAATAAGCAACCAGGGGGGTATACTGCGAAGCAGGATTTTCGCTTAGCCGGCTAAATTCAGGGAAAACTCCGGCTTTCCGGTCATCCGAAGCTGGTTCTCTTTTTAGCAGGCTAGATCTCCATGGTAATATATGCTAAGCAGCTAACCTGGTCGGGACCAGGTTAGGTTGCAGGCTAAGAGCTCAACTCAGTGAAAGCACCGCCTGCTGACCAATCAGAGCTCAGTGTGCGGAGTTTAAAGCGATCAAGTCATATTACAGGAGAAAGGAAATACAGAAAAACTGCCGTCGCAGGAAAGACGGCCGGCAAAAATCACCGACTGTGTGAACGTGAACATTAATAGAATATCACCTCCATCTTCAGAGCAATCTGACTATTATAACATTAGCGTTAAGAAAGCTTACTTAAATATCGGCCACAACATAAGTAACCGGATCAGAGTACATTAAGTACAGTCCGCGGCATATCACTTCATAATGTATCATATATCTCCTTATCTGAGTCAGCTGAGCCGTATCTGGCCGTGCAACACTCACAGACTGGATGCAGAAGTATTATTTTAAGCAACACATTAAGTTGACGAAACACTCGAGACAAATGTAATTGAAGTCAGATCGTGTTTTAGACGGGGCAGTGATATCATAAACCTGTTAATGTACGCATTCAAACACTTTTTCTTTTGCCAGCTGTATTCACCTTGCAGGTGCAACTATGTGGCTTTTATCCTGGATAAAGTGTTTAAGTCATGGATGTTTAAAGTTTAACTTCTTCATTTTTGACTAGTATTAAAGTTCACTTTTCATTCAGGAAGTATGATGCTGCGCTGTCAGTACGCTTCTCCATGTTTGTGATTGGTCGAATGCTCCAAATACCACCCCTTTCATGTGAACGCGCACCTAACTAGATAGGACACGGCTGGCTTGAGCGATCCACTTGATAACCAGCATCGTAGTACAGTTTAGCGAGAGCGCGTATGTTTTGGATTAGGCCAACCGGCTAACTCAAACATATCCAGGTTAGGTTGAACCAGGTTCGTAGTATAGGCCCCTGGTCTATGAAAACAAGCCCAAAGAAAGCAACACATACATGATGTTGTGTAATTTTAAACCAAAACTAAGGCCTCAGGATGACTTTAAGACGTGAACATGGTCATTTTTGTTTTGTAACATTAAATAAAATAAAAATATTTTATAAAAAAAAAAAAAAAAAGATTCCCGATCCCCGATTTTTTTCTCCCGATTCCGATCTTTTGAAAATCACGTGATCGGCTCCGATCCCCGATCACGTGATCTAGTTGTGACCAAAGAAATGTAGGTTTCAAAACTAATCCAGTGGGCAACACAGAGGTTAGCTGAGAGACTGTGCTGACCACCATAAGATATTTGATTGCCAGAGATAAGATGTGGATCATTAATCCCTAATGCTGTCGCCATCCTCAGTGATCTCAATCCATATTAAAAAGGTGGAAAGTATATCTTCACTGTTAGAACACCAAAGCTCACACAGTTGGAGGTTTTGACACTGAGACGACCTCGGTCAGCTCTTCTTTCAGCAGATTATAGAGCATGTTGAAGTCTGTTTAAATGAAGGAGCTTGACCCCGTATCTCGATGTGCTTATGAACCTTATGTTTAAACCTTGATCTAATTCTATGAGGGGAAACTAGGGCAAAGGTCACTGCATTGTGCAAGCAAAGCTTCAAACGCCCACTCCATCAGTTAAATAATAAATCACTTTTTATAATGTATGTGTTTTCCAGGTGAAATATGTCATTTCTGTGCATCTGTTACGGTTCAAATAAAAGACAAGCATACAATTATGCATTCACAGAATTTCAGGGACACATTTTTTCCTGTATTTCATGTTTTTTTCATGATTATTTCTCTGAAACACTTCATTTGAATGAGAAACTTGGTGTCATTCATTATTAACGCTATGAAAGACAAGTGTACCTTGGCGAGGGAGAAGATGCGGGTGATGGAGGGCACCGACAGTTCCTGCTGCAGGTCCTGGTTGTCGGCCCAGGCTTTCTTGTGTGGGAGTCGGGGCACAAAGCCATCCACTGATGGATGACACATCCTCAGGGCCTTCTGCATACTCTCCTCAAAAGTCCGGCCAACCGCCATCACCTGAATCCAGCAAATGGAAAAACGTGACGGAAAAGTCTTGCTGACAAACACACTGAACCAAAAAAATAACCTTCATGGCAGGTAATACAATTGGTTTGTGAGTTTAAAGAAGAAGCAAGTTGAGGAGTGAGTGTTTATCCATAGATCCTGCCTCACCTCTCCGACACTCTTCATGGCGCTGCCTATTTCATGGGATATGCCCTGAAAGCGGTCCAGGTCCCAGCGGGGGATCTTGGTGACGATGTAGTCCAGACTGGGTTCAAAACACGCCGTGGTCTTCTCCGATACAGCGTTCTTGATCTCCGGTAGAGGGATACCCAAAGCCAGCTTAGCAGCAACAAATGCCAAGGGATACCTGAGAAACAGGCATTGAAGTTAAGCATTTTGATTTTACATTTTAGTTTTGTGAATTCTTTGGAAAATATGTCTTTAGAAAATATGGATACATAACTGGCTTTGTAAAATACCAACAAGATGTATATTTAATAAAATGTTACTTTAAGTAATACATCGTTTTGTAGATTAACACACTCATGTATGTTTTATCTAATTATGTGGCAGTGCTTTTGCTGCCCACTAGATGGCAGAGTGAAAGCCCACTAGTGAGTTGCAGCATGTCGATAATAGGTGTGTCATTAAAAAGTAATAAAAAAAGGATATAGTAATAGTACAGTACTTCATAAAAATAAAAAAAAGAATAATGAAAAAGTAGTTTTTTTTCATAAAAAAAGTAATATGATATGATATCATAATATGATTTAACATTCAGCTATCCAATGTTGCAGAAATCCTACACTATTATATGAAGATTATTCATCAAATAATAAGCACTATGTGTGTTCACTTAAAGATATTTTAGATTTTTAAGAATTTAATTAATTAAAATGTAAGCTATATATATTTTGATATTGTACAACATATTGTAACACCAGCGTACCAGCAGTGTGACTTATGTATTCATGTATTCTCTCACCCGGTGGCTTTGGATGCCAGAGCGGAGCTCCTGGAGAGCCGGGCGTTGACCTCGATGATGCAGTAATCCAGAGAGGAGGGGTGGAGGGCGTACTGGATGTTGCACTCGCCGATAATACCAAGGTGACGGACGACTTTAATGGCCGTTTCACGGAGCATGTGGTACTCCTCGTTGGATAGTGTCTGGCTCGGTGCCACTACTATGGAGTCACCTGAAGAAGAAGAAGAAGAAGAAGAAGAAGAAGAAGAAGAAGAAGAAGAAGAAGAAGAAGAAGAAGAAGAAGAAGAAGAAGAAGAAGAAGAAGAAGAAGAAGAAGAAGAAGAAGAAGAAGAAGAAGAAGAAGAAGAAAGAAGAAGCAGAAGAGAGAAGAAGAAGAAGAAGAAGAAGAAGAAGAAGAGAAGAAGAAGAAGAAGAAGAAGAAGAAGAAGAAGAAGAAGAAGAAGAAGAAGAAGAAGAAGAAGAAGAAGACACATTTATCCTCAAGTAGCCTCCAAAGACAGAGTGCTTTTTTTGGACAACAGAATAGCAAACAGAACTCAATCAAACACAGTAAAAGTGAGAACAGAATACTGCAACTAATTCTACAAAACAGAGCACAATACTCTGAACACGAACACATCAGTATGTACTAGTGAAGGTTTTTCGCACCTGTGTGGATGCCCAGCGGGTCGAAGTTCTCCATGTTGCAGACGGTGACGCAGTTATCAGCCACGTCTCTCACCACCTCATACTCCACCTCCTTCCAGCCCCTCAGAGACTTCTCCACCAGGATCTGACTGCTCATGGCCAGAGCCTACAGCACAATACGCACAGAGTATAATCAGATAAGATGCTGTGTGCCAACTTTACAAAGCTGGTAGACACAATAACATGAATCTCTGCACAATAAACGTTAATGAGATAGCCCTGTGATGTTAATAATGTAGTTGGCAAAGCGTACATTCAATAGTTTCAAACACTTGCTTAATATCGTATTATTAACAATGCTTAATTATTATAGAACTGCAAAATCACATATGGAATGCAAAGAGATTTACATATTGTGAGATACTTTCTGAATGTTCTCAAACACAGAACACAATTCATATTGGTTTTACAAATAGAAGAACATTAAAAACAGACTTTATTTAGTAAAATAATTAAGAATAATAATCAACCTACACTTTTTGATTTAATGGTTTAACATACCAGTGCAATTTTTTTGCACTTAATTTTCCAGTGAAGGATACCGTGTGTGGCATAACAGCTCGATGGATACAAACCAGACATCAAAGGAAGGGAGAACATTTTCATAGAAGCACAGTCAAACAGATGGCTGTGTATATAAAAACAACCAAGAGACCAATAACTTAACAATATGATGCATTTATGCATGAATTACAGCCTCCATCATTAGCATCTTTCTCGTCAAACCCTAAAACCTCATCGGTACATAGACTGTGTTTTTAATTAGTTAAGGATTCAAATATCTGCAACCAAATGTGATAAAGGGATAAAGGGCATGTACTAGTGGGTAGAATCTAACATAATACTCTTTTGATAACACTGAGAACATCAGCACTTACTGGACGGCTTAGAAGAATATGCAACATTTGAAAGCAGTCTGTCACACCGTTCATTTGGCAGCCTGTGATCACAGATTATAACTGCCGTCAGACACAGTGTGATGCTGGACGAGCCTAAAAGAATGTTGCTAAGCAACTGCAAACTATTCCCTTCCTGGCAGAGCACGAAAAATACATAACTTAGCAATTTCAAAGCTTTTATCATTGTGCAAGTGAATGCTTCAAACATGGATGAAGTTATAACACTTTAAAACGTTTAGGTAGAATGCTTCATTGCTGATTTGATCTGCATGATAAAAGAAAGCATAACAAAGAATAACAAATATCATTTGGTACAGATGCTTCCACTGTCTCTACCCTGCGGCATTTATTCTGACCTTGTTGGCAGTTTCCTCCAGCAGCTCTTTGTTGGCACACAGACCAGAGCCCAGACCCCCAAGGGCATAGGCCGATCGCAGCATCACCGGGTAGCCAATCTTCTCTGCTGCTTTCAAGGCTTCAGATACCTGAAAGATGCACACAAACACTTGAAAACTAAATATGTATATATCCTTTGTCTCAAAGTTCACAGAAAGAAGATGATACTTACCGACTCCACAGCGAAACTGGGGGCAATATTTTCGTTAATCTCCTTCAGTTTGTCTGAGAAAAGCTGCCTGTCCTCTGTGGCCATGATGGACTCCACCGGGGTTCCTAGGACCTTCACACCGTACTTCTCCAGGACACCACTCTGGAATAATTCAACTCCTGAACACAAAGACACAGGCAACCAAGACAAATAAATCAGCAGTCGTTGGAAAGATTCTCACCAAACAATGCATATGGCAGTTTCTATATGCTATCACAACAACAGACGTGCACATATCCTTGGTGAGAGTTATTTCTAACCCTGTAAGTGCCTTGCAAAGTAGGAATGTAACCCCTATCCCTGACAGTCAGTATGTCCCACTACTTGAATCTCCACAGGGAAACAGGACCACAGATCAGCAATCCTATACATTGACACAAACAGTTGCACACATCTCACCGCAGTTGAGTGCAGTCTGCCCCCCCATGGAGAGCAGGATGCCGTCTGGACGCTCGGCCTTGATGACTTCAGTTACAAACTGTGGCGTGACGGGCAGGAAGTAGACTGAGTCGGCCTGCTTGATGCCCACTTCGTTGGTCTGGACCGAGGCTATGTTTGGGTTCATGAGCACCGTCTTCAGGTTTTCCTCCTGCAACGACATTGTCTCGTTTATAACATTCTTGACTTGAATTGCCTATGGACTGTTTGCCAATTTGATAAGCAGGGAAATACACATCATTTTTGTCTTTTAATAATGATCACAAATGTATTTATACAGCACTTTTCTTTACGATGTAAGTGTTTCACAAAAGGAATGGAACCAGAGAAGGCTCAGTAAATAAGAATAAGGTCAATAACATGAGCACAGAGGAAATTAAAGACAATAAACTATTTTAGAAGCGGTCTTAGCGTAGGTCTCCGTGTACACTTCCAGTTTTGAATGTGCAACTGTGGTTTTACAGCCAGGTCTTTGGGTTACAACTTTTTGACCTTTTAACTAGTCAGTATGGAGAAGCATCAGGCGTTACTAATAACATTAACAATGACTGTTCTGAGCCCACCTGCCCAATATCAGGACATTAGAACTGAAGCAGCAGAGAATAATTCAGCCTCCCTGATATTATTGTTCAAAATGTGTGCTTTTCATACTGTGACTTGACTCAAAATGGCCAATTAATTCTACAAGGTCTGGAAAGGGACACTTTCTTTAGTTTTGTTAACGTCTACAAATTGTTACAAAAAATCACTTCTGTTCAGTCTTGGCTCAGCAGACAAACTCATCCCTCTGCGTCACATGAATGCACCAACCCCATTTATTTTCACATATAGCTTTATTTTGAAATGCTTATACATGTTTTACCCAGTAATTGCCTCAGACAGCTGTGAACTGTAATTTGAAGCAAATGTTTTGTAAACAGTAAATACTAGAATGTATATGTTTAGCCACAGCTTAGCCCAACACTTCTCTCTTACCTTCATGGCCTTGATGGCCTGAGACCCAGAGTAGTCAAACTCTCCAGCCTGACCGATAGACAGACCACCGGAGCCCAGTATCAGCACCTTTGACACCTGCAAGTACACAAACATGAAGAGTCATTATCAAAACATAATCTAGGCTTTCAGGTTCCTGGGTGGATCCTTCTAAGGTCATATCATAACCTTTTTTCTGTTTCTAAAGCGCACACCAAATACACAGATTCCAAGATTTATATTTGTTATTCTCATCTTTATAACCATTCTAACTATTTGATTCATTCACCGATTACCTTTAAACAACCTCACATACTCGAACACAGCTAAAGGAACATGCTCTTCCTAAACGTACATAACCCTGATATACCTGTTTGATATACTTTACCTTAGCTCTGGGCGGTATGTAAGGTTTCGCAGGCATGACAGACATTACAGTGGCATCTTTTCCTTTCTTGATCAGGGAGATGAAGGAATCAAAGAGGAACTGTAGACACAAGAAATAATGGCAATATAACCAGTTTTCTAAATTTGTAATTCACTTGTTGTAAGTCTAATTCAGTGTTTTTCAAAGTGGGGGCCGCCAGGGGGCGCCATGGGGGTCACGCAACATTTGATGGAAAAGGGAATTATTTATTTTTTTAAGTTGCATTTTTTTTTTTTTATGTTATTAATAACTGCATATCTATCAATCTATGTGTCCTTTGATGCCAATCTTTTAATATTGTTTAAATCACACGACCGCCCTTCAAGCCAATTAGAATTGAGCTGCCGCTACTGAGAGTGAAAATCAGCTATTGGAGCAAGTGAGAGCTAGTGAATATTTCGCTCTGCAGCTGGATGAGAGCTCGGATGTAGCAAATGTCGCAGAATTGCTTGCATACATCAGGTTTATTTAAAAAGACAACTTTGTTGAGGAAATTATTTTGCAGAGCACTGGAAGGTAGGACCACAGGAAGAGACATTTTCCAAGTTTTAGATGAGTACATCATCTCAAATGGACTTGACTGGTCTCGTTGTGTGGGTGTGTGTTCAGATGGGGCAGTGGGGCTATGACAGGCAAAAAAAGTGGAGTGACAGCTTTGATCAGGCAGAAGGCCCCAAATGTAGTGGCAACGCATGCATGCATGCTCCATCGCGAGGCACTTGTACACATCATTTTTATAAAAAAAAATAATAATTGCAACAGGGGGTCCCCGCCAGAGGATAATGCTATATGGGGGTCCTTGGCATGGCAAAGTTTGGGAACCCCTGGTCTAATTAATACTACTATTGACCTAACATACGACGAAGGATGGGTACCCAGCCCCGGTATTACACGGGCCCCGGGGCTGAATTATTAAAGACCGTGGTACCGTTAAGCTCCGACGTTAGCGGTCTTTTTATCGGTACTGGAGACATGTACAAAATATATGTCATGTGTGTTATTGCTACACAAACATTATATTGCAGTTTTAGTCTCGCCAACTCCGTTTCTAATACGCAAAAAGACTGCAAAATGCTTCTATGATTATTTTTTGTATTTTCGAACTTTACCCGTCTCGATGCTCATTGCCTAAAGTGCACTAAGAGTTTAGCATGTAAGGGCGGTAACACGAGCAATTTGTCTGAACATTTAGCAAAAGTGCAGCACATTCAGACGGAGGAATGCACCGGGTTCGACTGTCTTTCTAGTAGCTCTGCACCCCCATCCACGAGTATAACGTTTCCACGTCAGGTGTTATGTACGCTAGCAGCAACACACCGAGTTAACTCAATTATACAAACATGGGTTAATGATTATAGGTAACTGAGTTATTTATTTAGTTAAAGTTTCAGCTATTCTGTTTACAGTTCTGTCATCAGATTATTTAATACGATTTGTTAAAACGTTGTTTCTTTTGATGTGAAATATTATGCATTTAATTTAAATAAAAAGCAATGTTAGTTTTGTTCACAGTTTGTTTAGTTTACCTAATTTTCTTCTCCAAAAGAACCGATAAAAGTACCAGACCGATAAGCGATATCGATAAAAGTAGTAGTACCGTTAAAACCTTAACGATACCCATCCCTACATACGACTCATTTTAAGAATGTTATTATAGTGCGTGTAGTCATGAAGCATTTTAATTCATAATGAATGCTTCAATAACCCCCCTGAGATGTGGTCTTCATATGAATTGTTACCCAGGATTCTTCAGCAGAGCTTCAGCTGCATGTTGGTAGAGAGGACAGGTCTCATTATTCTGCTCTGACATGAGAGGTTACAACATACTTGGCCCAGGACTTGAACTACAGTCCTCCCCTGTCATGTTGGAGAAAAGGAGTGCAGAGCCACCCACGTCTCACTGTGGAGAAAGGGATTGGCACCTGTGGCTCTGGGGCAGTCGAACATCAGTCACCACAGATGATTACACCTTTCATTGCAGTTGATGTAGGAACTGCATATTTATATATGATTGATTAAGCATTTTGTCCCGTTAACATACCATGCACAATGCACATACAAACAAATGATTTTCACCAGCCACCTGATTGTTGCTTTTGACAATCACACAATTCCTGTTTCAATGGAAGACGTCAATTTATACTTGAGAAACAGCCAGATAAGAAACATTTTGTATAACAGGAACTTTATGAATAACTATCAAAGTCTTTATTTACCTCTGTGTCGGTGGGACCGCCTTTTGCCTCGGGGTGAAACTGGGCCGTGAAAAACGGCTTAGTGTTGTGCATAATGCCCTGGAAAATATTTGATATAAGAGAAAATTAGCAAAAAGGTATGCATTTAATACAGAGAGATTACAGTTTATTTTTGGTAAAATGGTGATATTTTGATAACTTCAGGTGTGATCGTCGCTTGACCTTTTGGTATTGTAGAGAAATGGGTGTTTTTATATACAAACCCTTTAGAAAGAAAATGTCAACGTGCCATGTTGTTTATCACAGAGGGGAATTTACCTCATTGGTGCCATCATTGGCGTTGACAAACAGCGGGCTCCACCCTGGGGGCAGCGAGTGGCTGTCTATGCCGTAGCCGTGGTTCTGCGCCGTGATGAAGGCCTGACCCGTCCTCACATTCAGCACCGGCTGGTTCTGGCCTCTGGGAGAACGCAGACAAGCAGAAAACACAATATTTTATTTCTGTTTATATGCAAGTGAGAGGACACACAGTCATACCAATGATGTCACACTATTCAACTGATCAACTGGTAGAAGAAACACCAATGTATGATGCTATGCCGGTTTTCAAATGCTTCCACTTTGCAGATGTTATAAGAGGAGTGTGTATTAGATACATTTGTTAAGCTTAATATGGAAACACCCAATGTGTTTTGGCCAAATGTAAAATTATCTTTTGTTTGTTTTGTAAATGTCCACAGGGCACATTTAAATTTTTGTGAGGATTATCTACATGTAAGTGAGTGTACACTTTGCCTTAATTATGCCAATGTATTACATGTTTTACCTGTTGCCCATTGGAAGCTTGTATGACTGAGCTCCGGCAGCCAGAGCTGTGATCTGGTTGCCCATACAGATCCCGAACACTGGCTGGGGACGATCGCTCTCCAGCACCTGCACAGCGCAAAAGAACATTCAAAATTACATTTATTGAAAATGCAGATCATGATATATATATATATATATATATATATATATATATAATCTATGTGATGAAAATAATCTTGTGGACAGCTGTGTACTTTCAAGCCAATATTATAACTTCAAGAGAGAATCAAATTCCCCTAATTATATGACTCTAAACTTTAATTACTGTAAATTAAAATAGGGAAAATAATGTAAAAAATGGACTAGCTAAAATCTCCATACATCCACTAAATATAACAAATACTTGACAAAGTCTAAAAGCCTATGTTACAATTAGAATGTCATTTTACAAACAATCTTCAGCCTCCTTAAAGCCTCTTTTTAATGGACAAAGAAGTGAAACTGTAAATAGCAACACTTTGTGGGCAATCTTCGAATAAAACACAAAACATTTAAATATTAAAAAGAGCATTACTGTATGTTGTACCTTGCGGACGTTGTTAATGAGTGTGTTGGCCAGAGACGGATCTCCTGGTCCATTGGAGATGAAAAGCCCGTCGTAGTCCAGACTCATCAAGTCCTGATCCCACGGGACGAGGTGGACCTCTGCACCCCTCTGCACACACAGACATACAGAACATACACTCTGTGATATAAAGGCATGATATTGTACTGTAAGTTCACCCAAAATAACTTCATAGTTGTATACTAATTTGGCACCAGTTGAGAATTCCTGCCTCGAGTTGTGAACAGTTTGTCAGATCTAACATTACCATCTCATATTTTCTAGGTCAGGTCAGGTTGAAAATGTGACGCGTCTTGACTTATTTTTTCTATTTATGCAGACAGGGTCATTTGGGGCAACATCATAAAAACGTCATCGCCAAGTCTGTAAACTAAGAAGGATGCACACTCAACAAGAAAAGAGATTTCTTTTTGACACCCGCTTTTCTTTCTCTTACCTTGACCAACAGGCGAATTATGTTGTGTTTAATACCGCAATCAACCGCCACCACTTTAATTGGGTTTCCTTTTCCAAAGATCTTTGTTTCCTAGTGGGTAAAAAGACACCGGAAAGAAAAGTTATCACTAATCAGCAACAATTGTCCACCGAGAGAATATGATCTGAGTGGTCATATTGTACGCGGCATATTGTGCAATGGGAAGAAAAGGTGTTTTGGGATGTTTTTGTTATAGCAGCTGTTACCTTGGTTGAGACCTCTGCTACCAGGTTCCTCTGGTTGGGGTCAGATATCTCCACAGGCTGCCCATCAAATTCTATTTTCCCCAAAGCTGTGCCCTGAGGAGAAATCACAAGCACAATACCAGTTCATCAAACAACTGCTTCATCAATTGTAAAAGATGAAGCAGTTCACATCTTGACATTTACAGTACCTTATCTCTGATTATCTTGGTCAGCATTCGGGTGTCTATTCCAAACAGTGCAGGGACCTTCAACGGGAGAAAAGTCACATTTTAAAATGTACCAGCAGCAGACTTGCCTCTCTGAGATTACATCGGAAACTTTAAATCCATACCTTCTCTTCTTGCAGCCATTGTCCCAAAGACTTGACAGAGTTCCAGTGGCTGTACTCGTAACTGTAGTCTTGAACAAGAAGACCAGATACCTAGAAACGCCAAAGCACAACCTTAAAAAAAAGGTCATACTAAAAAGCCGCTGTTGTCCATAATTGCTTAATATCACTTCTAGGTGTTGTGTAATACTGCAGCTCTTGCAGGTGAATGGTGTCAAGAATACCTCAAGCATGGTTCATGTTGTCTTTCATTTATTAAACAATAAAATATTGCACTGTTGTTGTGTTGTTATGTGTAGGAATGCCACTAACTATTATTTGATGCATTTTTTTTTGGACAATATAAGAAGATTTGTTTTAGAAGAAACCCTGAATAAAAGGGTGAACCTGAAAATGCACAATATGTCACCAAATTAATTATGATTCACCCTTAGGGGGAAATGAATGTCTGCACCAGATTTTTTGGCAATCCAGCTAATAGTTGTTGAGGAATGTAGTGTCAACCCAGAAGTGAAGTTTAAAAAAAAAAAAAGGAACGAATATCACAAAGGTCGTTGGGAGTATCATGGATGTGGTTATAAATGACAATAGCATTTCATGTTAACATTTCAATCTGGACCAAGGTGGAGCACTCTCCAACAGACTGACAGGATCAAAGCAGGAGTTGGTAATTGCAGCACCGAGGCCTCCACCAATCCTGACACCCCCAAACCCCCACTGAGTTTCATACCTGGATGCGCTCTGACTCCAAATGTTTCCTCAGGCCAAGCTCGTCCAGTTCCTGGCTGTTGGGTACCCCATAGTTTCCCACAATAGGGTAGGTGAGAGTCAGGATCTGACCTCTGTAGCTGGGGTCAGTCAGGGCCTCAGGATACCTAAAGAAAGGATACGATATTGTGATGATAACGCACATCGTCATATTATCGTCTCATTATCCTCTATACAGTGAAAAATACAGTGTAACTTCATCGTGTAAAGACATTTGAGGAAAATGTAACAACTGGATGCAAAGTTGTGAAGCTCAAAGCCAGGTTCATATTTTAGTATTTACCATCTGATTTATTTTGTTGATTTAAAACAGATCTTTCTTGAATCTAATGTAGTTCGACTTATGTCAACATGTCTCCTTCTTACCCCACTAGGCCAGTATTGAAGACGAGTTCCCCGGCTACAGAGGTACCATGCCCAAAGGAAAATCCTTTCATCCGCGTGCCATCCTCCAAGACCAGGTGGGCTGTCTGGGCCTGGGATTTAAAAGAGAGCAGGCAGATGGCAAGATAAATCTCCCCCAAGAATAATGAATTCCCTTTATATGAAGAGTTTGGAGAAACCAAAGGCAAAAGTTTGAAATAGATGTGTTGTATGCTTATGAATTAAGTAGTGATAGCTGGATAAAGTGAGACTCATGCTGAAACTGCAGGACAATGTGAATTGTGCTGTGAATGCTGAGACAGACAAATATGTTCTCTCTCTCTCTCTCTCTGTGGGTGCGTGCGTATGTGTGTGTGTGTGTGTGTGTGTGTGTGTGTGTGTGTGTGTGTGTGTGTGTGTGTGTGTGTGTGTGTGTGTGTGTGTGTGTGTGTGTGTGTGTGTGTGTGTGTGTGTGTGTGTGTGTGTGTGTGTGTGTGTGTGTGTGTGTGTCTCAATATGACCTCGAGGCAGGCACCGTCTCTTATAGTCTAACTAAAGACTCCTATTTCCAAAAGCACCATTGATGTATAATTTGCCTTATTCAGTAATATTGTGTGGCTGTTGCAATCAGGGCGCACCTCCAAAGTGATGCAACACACATGATACACATTATCTAAGAAAAACAAAACTGGAAATCCGGTTAAATAATAATGAAGACTATTATGCTTTTGTGGTTTGGTTTACTATTTACTTTTTGTGAGTTAATACTTTAAGTGTGTCGCCGCACCAAACTGCATTCAAAATAGGGCAATTTACTGCAGTATTTGTCAACTGCACTAGCACATACTTCAGGCAAGTATTTCACTTGTGTATTTTATGTAGACTCGGCGTATAGACCGTCCACTGGAAGTTCATACTTGTTCAACTATGTACTGCTTCTGTCGCTCAGAAAGCTTCGTTTCTAAATGCAAGAGCGCTATGATGAATGGAGCTGGTTAACTATACCAAGTTAAAATAATGTCTAAAGAAATGCTTTCTCTTCTATTGAAGGTATGCCGAAAATAGAAGTAGCCCTTGATTTAAAAAGAAAAATGTGTGTTTTAACGCCAATGAATCACAAACAATAGATTTTTCAGCGGAATTTGGCCTGAAGCCCAGAGGAACACCGTGTCTGCACTACTTGAAGGCACTTTAAAAGTTAGTATCGAGCATTTACAACTGACAACAACCACTTTAACTCACACGTAGTCTTACCTTCACACTAAAAAGTTTAGCCGTTTGAAGTCTCAGCCATCCCGAAGTGTTTCCCACTCTTCTGCCAACAATGCATCCTTGCCTCAGAGATTTAACAACGCTATGAGCTAACAGGATTGTTGTCATGTTAGCCTACGTTACTCTTTAGGCAAAGTGGCACGGTCGTGAATGAAAAGTTTCCCGATATAAAAATGACTATTTAAACTGTCTAACAAAGTCTACAATGAATTGTAAATTGACTCGAGGAGACACTAGCTCAATGGGATTTGGATTTTCCTCGTGTTGCTTCAACAGCGAGCTTGAAGTTTATCATGATTGGTTGTTGAACAGTTGTTTTTCTCACCGCTTGACGCGCTCAGCGTTTAGATTGGTCTCCAGGAAAACGCCCTACTTTCTCTCAAACATGTATGAACCCAGCATTCACATGTTGAAATTCCGAAACACACTGATAGTAGGATCATGGATGTATGATACAAAGCCAATAAATTACACTTTTTCCTGTTGGACTACATTTTAACATCTCAAATATTTAAAGATACTTTTTAACTGGATCTGTTTCAAGTTATTTTTGCATTTAGCTTGAGCACCACTATATGGCTAGCTAAAACTTCAAATAACCTTTCTGACAAATATGTTTTATTCACATTAATTTTAAACTGCTGTATATTATTATGTTTTTACAGTGATTTCATTAAAGAAAAACTACTTCTAAAAGGCCTACACAAGGGGGCATAATGATTACATTTGGTTCATTTCAGGTCATTGAACCACAAAAATTGCAAGCTGAATGAGAATGAATGCACCTGCTAAAAAAAGTTGTGTGTATGTGAGGCTCTATCTGAGTGTGTGTAGTTTTTTTTCTTTCTTCCTGTGCAACAAACTCCTCTTCACGGCTTTTTTTCTTTGAGGCCAGTTGCCTGCAAAAGAAAAGGCAAACTGATCGTGGCCATGCTGCATGGTGGTGGGATTAGAGTGGTGTGTGTATTTGCTGATCACTGCAAGACCGGCCCTCTGTGGAGAAGGCTGCCTGACTGCCACTCTGCTGGGTTCAGCAGTCTGAACAAAGTGAGTGTGAGTAATGGGACTTGCGTGTGTGGCATACAGAGCCATCAGTGGGTTGATATCAGGCCCGGTTCTACGGGGGTGCATAAGGGTGCATTGCACCCTCAGTTGAGTCGTTATGCACCCTCATTTGAAAAATGAAAAGTGAAAATTATTACAAATAATAATAATAATAATAATAATAATAATAATAATAATAATAATAATAATAATAATAATAATAATAAGAAGAAGAAGAAGAATTTAGTTGAAATAAAATAAATTGTAATTGTGGTTAAATTACATTGTCTGCATTTATTTGGTCAATTTTAACGGTAAGTAACATTATTATGTCAGGTGCGTGTGACCTGTGCCGCTGCACGTTCGTCATCTGCAAGGTGCTTACACAGCAGTCAATGATGGACATCAGAAAATGGTTAAAACAACTGTCGCCAGTGGGGATGGGATTGTTGTATGTCATATGATGATGCATTATATTTACTGTGTGTATATGTATTTTAAGCAGAAGTGGGGACAAATGTGTGTTTCCATTCATAAAAGGGTTAGCCTGTCAGGTGGGCGGAGTATGTGTGTTTTCGCAGCTGGTGTGATTCAGCTGGATGAGGGCAGCGTGATTGGCTGCTGCCTGCCCAGCCTTCCAGGGAGCTACGTGGATTGGCCGGTGGGTGGTTAAAGCGAGGAGCCGGGACATTTACCGGGAGAGCCGGGAGAACGGAAAAGGTGAAGCTACGAGGTGAAGAGGGAACGGGAAGCAAGGCTCTGGACGGATCGACGAGGAAGTGACCGTGAAGCGAAGGTCCACTGTGGAAGTACTGCTGCACTGCGATTTACTGTACGGCTGCCAGCTGCTGATCGACGGGTCGGTTGAAGGCAGAATTGCGACGCTCCCAAGTTCCTGTCTATTGCCACGCACTCAAGTACCTGATATTGCAACGCTCTCAAGTTCCTGATCATTGCAACGCCCTCAAGTTCCTGTCTTTCGCACCGCGCGCTGCTCCTATCAGGGCCAGTGCGCATCTGAGTCGGACGCGCTCCGAACTATTGGGAGACGCACGCCAAGTCTCCAACTGCTTTCTTCCGACCAGAAACACGCTGCGCTTAAGGAAGGGTGAGAAGAGATAACTTTTAACTCCTCTCGGTCTGAGGTGTTCTTGACCGAGAGCGGACCCATAACTATTTTAATTCGGGCCATGTCTTGCTAGGCTGTCACTGCATGGTTAAATGAACAAGGAGAGTATGGGGTGCAAATAGTGCCACTTGCAGTCATTTGCCCACCAGTGCCAGTGACTGTTCCATTTTACTCCTTAGCAGCCAGTGAGTGGGAGAGCATATTCATTGTGTGATTTGTGTAGTGCTTTCTTTAAATAGACGTGTCATGTGTGTAGTGATTCCCTAATAGAAGTGTCATGTGTGTAGTGATTCTCTAATAGAAGTGCCATGTGTTTGCGTTATTTGAATGCTTTGTGACATTTTACTTTTAGTTGTACCATTCATGGTCCCTCCGGCCAGCAGGGGGTGGGTAGAGCAGTAGCAGCCTGAATTGACGGGGTGGTATATAGGCACTGCATCACTTGGCCTTGTAATACATTTCCATGTGAGAAGCTTGGCTGATATGGTCCCTTACTATTTATTTAATTGCTAATAAAGATTATTGTGTTACCCGATATCTGCCTGCTCCTCGTGTGTGTGGGTCAATAGGGGGATTAAAAGAACTGGGTGCCAGCAAGTGGGCCATTACATAGAGGGCTCACTCGCGACACCTTAAATGTTGGCGTTGTCGGCAGGATCTCCCTTGCACACACGGTCAGCATGTTGGTTGAGGGTAACGAGGGAGTCGCTGGCGCTGTTAATCCAGCTCCCAATGTTGTAAATCACATTATGTTACCTTGGTACATGGGGGGGCCATGGCTTCCTATATTTGAAGGGAAAACCGGAGAGAAGGTGGGGGAATGGCGGGCAAAAATTGAAATGTTTGTACGGGCTCAGGGTCTTTCGAACGATCAGATAGTTGACTTTATCTTAAGTGCTCTGGGAGGTGAAGCTAAACGGGAAATGTTACTATTACCCCTTAGTGAGCGTGACACTTGGAAAAAAATATTAGATTGTCTGACTTCATTGTATGCGGGAAGTCAGTCACTGGCAACCCTGAGGGCTCAGTTCTATGAATGCAGGCAGGGCGCAGGGGAGGGAATGGGAACTTTCATTCTACGCTTTCGTGAGCTCTATCACAAGTGGCAAGCGAGGGAACCACCAGCTGAGGACATTGAAGATGAGCTTCTAAGGACACAGTTCATCAGGGGACTACAAGAAAGCCTGGTGAAACAAGAATTGAAACGACTTCTTCATCGCACGCCGGGAATGACTTTTCCTGCTATCTGCACCGAGGCCAAAGCGCTTGAAAGGGAGCAGGCTAAAGATGGAACTGAGACATGGGCCTGTCGCACTTATGCCCCCAGGCCTCCACAAACCCAACCACCTGCCACTCCTTTATGTTCCTTAGTACCCCCACCTGCCCAGGACAGCCAGGCATTATGGGACTCCCTGCGGGCAGAGCTCCAACAGGACCTTAAAGACCAGATGTTAACACTGGGCAAGTCTCTCATGGAAGAGATGCGTGGTCAAATTGCTAACCTCTCTCTGGGGCCTGCTGACTCAACTGTACAGAGGCAAAACCCACAAGCAGGGCCCGCATTTCAGCCTAGGCCTCGTCAACCACCCCTGGGCACAGCCAGGACTCAGTTCCAGTGGGACCCCCAAGGTCGGCCAATCTGTTTAGAGTGTGGGCAGGCGGGTCACACCCGCCGGTTCTGTTCCAGACGACGCTCTGGACCTTCGGATTTTTAGTCTCCTCGGTCGCTGCCGGGCAAGCGGTCGAGGAGGGGACCCAGACCACACCCCCAACAAAGCCTGCGTTGATTGGTACCTGCCCAGAGTTGGATGTAATTATAAGTGGTGAAAATATTCCTTGTATATTGGACACTGGTTCGCAAGTCACTCTGTTCAGTTATTCTCTGTTTCAGGAGAAGTTTGGAGAAAGATTGGTCCGAGGAGACATCCCCTGGCTCACTCTGAAGCCTGCAAATGGGCTTCACATCCCATACATTGGATATGCGCTTTTGGACTTTGAGATCAATGGGGTGAAGGTAATGGGGAAGGGTGTGGTGGTGGTTGAAGATTCCTGCCTGCAACAGGAATGTGCCTTATTGGGGATGAATGTGATTGGGGACTGTTGGCAAACTATCTTCCAGGATGGCCACCAAGGAGAGGCGGCTTTCAGGTCAACACTGCCACCTGCGGTCAGCACAGCCTGGGGAAAGGCTTTTGCTGTTTGTCGACGAGTGGGCCGGGTTGGATCCCCCACCGAACTGCAGGGGGTTGCCAACCTGCCACGTCAGTCTGCTGTGTTGGTTCCCCCAGAGACATAAATGATTATCTGGACCCAGGTGCCCCAAGCAGTTGGCACCCCAGACTGCTGTGTTATGGTGGAAAATCTCCAGAATGATGACCAGGATTGGCGGGTGGCGAGGACACTGAGCTGGGTAAGGAGTGGAAGAGTGCCGATAAGAGTGTGTAACCCCCATCCCTTCTCCATAGAGATCCCCCAGCGTCGTGCCCTGGCTACAGTGTCCCAGGTGGATCCTCAGGCTGTGAAGACCGAGGAGGAGTTGGTGTTGACCCACACAGGGCCATCTGCGGTGGAGGTAGAGGTGAGGAGTATAAGCAGCACTCCAGTCCCGAATGTTACTGTACCTCCAGATCATCCGGCCCTGGCATTGCAAGGAGAGGACCTCAACCATAACGAGCAGCAGCGGTTAAGTGATCTACTTCAGAGGTGGACCAAGGTTTTTGCAGCCAATGAAGATGATTTTGGCCACACAAGTGCAGTCTTGCATCAGATCCCTACCGGTGATGCACCTCCAATCCGACAGAGACACAGGCCAGTTCCACCAGCACTCTATGCTGAGTTACGAGCCCTACTGGAAGGTATGTTGTAAAATGGGGTTGTAAAGGAAAGTTCCAGCCCCTGGGCAGCACCTGTAGTGTTGGTAAGGAAAAAGGATGGATCGTGGCGTTTTTGTGTAGATTACCGGAAACTTAATGCCATAACTCACAAAGATGCTTTTCCTTTGCCCAGAGTCGAAGAGTCGCTCACCCACCTCAAGGAGTCAGCTTGGTACTCCACACTGGATCTGGCTAGCGGGTACTGGCAGGTTGCGGTGGACCCCCGAGACCAGGAGAAGACCGCCTTCACAACACCAGTGGGCCTCTTTCAGTTTGAGAGGATGCCGTTTGGTCTCTGCAATGCTCCAGCCACATTCCAGCGGCTCATGCAACGCTGTTTGGGAGGGCAAGTAAATGACTTTCTATTGATATACCTGGATGATATCATTGTGTATTCTCCCTGCTTTGATAGTCATCTCAGGCACCTGGAACAAGTGTTTGAGAGACTACACCAGCACGGCCTAAAACTCCAGCCCCACAAATGTCACCTGTTCAAGAAGGAAGTGAAGTACTTGGGACATGTGGTCAGCAAGAAAGGGGTGGCCACGGACCCAGAAAAAACTGCAGCTGTGCAGGAATGGCCGGTCCCCAAGACAGTCACTCAAGTCCGTTCTTTCTTGGGCTTTGCAGGCTACTACCGCCGATTCATCCCTGCCTTTTCCCGGCTGGCAGCTCCCCTGAATGTTCTGCTTCGGGGTACGGCAGGGGTTAAATCAACAACAGTTAAGTGGTCTCAAGAGTGTCAGGGTGCATTTGAGGAACTTAAGCGAACTCTATTACAGGCGCCTGTGTTGGCGTATGCAGATTTCAAATTACCCTTCCTGTTGTATACAGATGCCAGTTTGGATGGGCTGGGTGCAGTATTGTCACAGGTTCAGCAGGGGAGGGAACGAGTTATTGCATATGCCAGCCGTAGTCTAAGCCCTGGTGAAAAGAATGACCAGAACTATAGTTCTTTTAAGTTAGAGTTTCTGGCGCTATTTTGGGCAATCACAGAGAAGTTCAAACACTACTTGTGGGGCACAGAATTCACAGTGTTTACAGACAACAATCCCCTGGTACACCTGGGGACAGCCAAACTGGGGGCCGTGGAACAGAGTGTGGGCAGCCCAGCTGGCAAACTTCACCTTTTCAGTCAAGTATCGACCCGGTGTGGAAAACCGGAATGCAGATGCCTTGTCCCGGCTCCCAGGGGAAGTAGATATCAAAGCAGTCTACAACGTGCCCGGAGCTCAGGGAGGTCTAGGAGTGCAGGGTCCACCAGCTGGACAGGACTGTGATCCAGGGTCTTGGCTGGAGCGCCAACAGGGAGACCCGGAGTTGGAGAAAGTGAGACAATTGACAATTGTGTTTTGTTTCAGTAACTAGTTTTCTCCTTAAGAACTTTGTGGTCTCTGTGTATGCTGTGGATAACATTAGTGTTCACAAGAACAAGGTAAACTCCAGTGTTTTGTTTTAGTTGCTCTTCAGATTGAAGCGGCCAGTTTTATATCGACTATAGTATACTGTATGTGTGATCTCCTTTTACATATCGTTGTGTCATTTGAGTTTATTTGCTGTGTGTAGATTCAAGGGTTTTGGTTATCTTGTCAATTTGTTTGGTTATCTAGGCACAGCTGTGTGTGACTCCCTCTGGTACACTGGTATGTGTTTTCCTAATGTAGAGAGCATTGATTAATTAATAAACTACACACTGAGTCTAGATCCTGACCAAATCCTTTTTTATTGTTGATCAAATGTTTTTCAAAAATGTATTCATACACATTTAGAAAAATACAATGTACAATCACAACCAGTACAACACAAATTACAAAAAATACAGAAAAAACAAACAATAACAACAATCAGACAAGAGGACAAAACTATGGAAAAATAACCCCTCCCACCCCCAGATCCGGACCATCCTTGTATTATTGCTCTTTGAATCTATTATAGCATGCTAACAAACATGGTACTTACTTTATTTGTACAGATCTGCATGGGAGACGATGGCACGATGCAGAGCGCTGTCTGTGATTGTGCACGGGGGATGTACAAATGCAGCCACGCTGCAGCATTGGCAATATGTGCCATATCAGCTCCACAGATGTTGAGTGCCAGTGGAGGAAGCCTGGCACTTCCAAAGTAGTCCAGCCGGTGTCTCAACTTTACCAACAGTGAGAGGAGACATACAACCCACTGGCCAGAGACATCGCCACTCAGGATGTAGACTGGTTCAGGTCTGCACTGAGGGGCGCACAGTGTGGTGTGGCATGGCATGGCTTTTGTCACCTGAGCCAGAGCCGCAGCCTCAACATCAGGCCATTGTCACCGTGCCGGAGCTGGTGAAAGGGCATGGGGGTCGGGGGCTTGAGGCAATGCTTGCCTCAATGCGACTGAGCAGAGACCAGCAAGCTGCCATCCAGACAGCCACCGGAGGACAGCGGACATATCCTCAGTGGCAGTTACACAGGCAGGGCAGGTTGACAGCCAGCAAGTTTGGTGCTGTGCTGCGGTCGGGACTTTCATCCACTCCATGCGCGTCCCTCATGAAGAGGGTGCTCGGGGGGTACAACTTGGACGGAGTCATGGCTGTCAACTGGGGGGTTGTAAACGAGGCCTATCAGGTGACAGTGTTCGAGTCTGGTCTCTTTGTGAGTGAGTCAGTGTTTTGGGAGCATCCCCCGATGGACTTGTGCAGCCATCTGCCCTGCTGGAGGTGAAGTGTCCACCATCATTATACATGATGGTGTATATAGGATATATATATTTGTATACATATCTGTAAATTGTATAATTTTATTTGATTTAAAAGTCTTTTTGATCTCTCTGTCTATAAACACAAACTGAGTAAGATTGACAATAAAGTTGACTTTGAAAAATATATATATTCTTTATGAAAATAGTTGACTGTTGGAGAAATGAATCCAAATGAAATGTTGGACTGAACTACAACTACGCCTTTAAATCTCTACGGACTGTTTTTCAGTGGGATGGCAAGTTCCTATCTTTAAACATTTATTAGTTTTTTCTCAGAACAGATTTGATTTTCTGAAGTTAATTTAACTTTGGCGACCATGTAAGGTCATTATTAAAAAGGTACAATCAATTTGTTTAGGGTTGACTAAAATAATAATAAACATTTCATTTGGATAATTTACTGACAGAATAAGAAACTCAATAATGCTCTACTCACCTGTTCCTTTTTATAAAGTGAAACAGTTGAAACGATAGATTTTAGTAAACTTAAAAACAACCTTCTCCAAAAGCTATCAAGGAATATACCCAATACTTATTTTAGAACTTTATTACATATTATTTGTATATAGTTTGAATGATCCATAATTGACAGAAGCTTGTGTTTACACTGACCTGTTACTCATATATTAATGTCTTTGTAACTTCTGTAAACCACTACCTCACTAATCTCTTTCATTCATCACGGTTCAGTAAACTAAGTGATACATGAACCAGTTTAATCATTATAATAACGTAGGATTGCAACTCTTTGAAACTGTAGGTGGCTCTTAAAAGAGCCTTTGTGTTTGGGTGTGCTGGTCTCGGGTCAGTCTCAGCCCTCTCTCCGCGGATGCGGCGGGCCAGCTGGATGTCCTTGGGCATGATGGTGACCCTCTTTGCTTGGTTCATCTTACTGGGGGGCAGCTACATGGATGTCGGTGCAGTCCACAGTCATTGTGCAGTTGAAGGCAGAATGAATTTATTATTGACTCCGAATGAAGCACAACTTCATGTCATACAATACATTGACTTTATTTGTAATTGTGTAAAAAAATAAAGCATTGATTAGCAAGCAGGACCTGCAGGAACAGAGAATGGTGATGGATGGAGCTGGGAAGAGAGAAGAATAAAGAAAACAGATCAACTTTATTATCGGATATTAAAAATTCAATTTCAAAACAAGTTGCCGCTCCTACAGTTTTCTAGTGTCTAAAGATGATTTCACTTGACCTATGCAAAATATCACACTCAATACATGTGTGTCTCTGGGGGGTGCATTGTGCCTTTGATGTATATAAATAATATACCATAACCAAATACTATTACGTACAGTGGAAATCAGGTTGCCAGGGCAGGTCAGTGTGCATGTTCCTCAGGGTCTCAGCAGTTACAGGTGAGGGAAAGGAAATAAAAGAGAAAAAGGTCAGTAACAACACTTTAAAGTAACAACACTTTGAATAATTATCTCTTCTAATAATTTTCTCTCAGTAATCACTCAACTACTGCCTTTCCAACAAACAGATTGACTCACCCTTACTGTCATCACAATGAAACACGTCCAGAAGAATGTCATGCAAAGATCCCTGCATGCCTTCGACTCTCCCTGACTGCTTCCTTAGCACCCGGTGGATGGCGCAGTAGGCTACTCTTCAAATGTTTCACGAAATACTTACCATCATGACTACTCTTACTGTTTAAAATGTTGGTTTTGTAGGAGCAGACACAGTAGTGGTGGCTTAAAGCCCAGCTCTGCTCCGCGCCGTCCGTTAGATGAGCCTGGTCAGATTAATAAGAGAAGGAGTTCAAAACACCGGCATAAAAGTTATAACAATAATCTGATTTTAATGGTAAAAAGACACAATACGAAAATACAGAGTGTCCTGTAACAGAGTACTCCGGGCTCCCCGCTCCACTGCCGTGCGATACAGGTATCGGGACCAGCCAGTCAGCAACAGGGGGCCCCGTGCATGAATAAACAACAGTATATATGGACATTTTTGGGGCGGAGAGTCACTGCTTATCTTCCACTGGATTCTACTCCCTTAATTTCCCAGGTAAGGTTTCACACAAACTATTCCTTCTCAAACAATCAAACATTGTAAACAGATATATTAGTATCAAACATTGTACACAGATATATCAGTACTTGAGATTATATTGGCCCCAAAAAGAACCTTGAAAAGGACATGTGTGTGTGTGTGTGTTTGGTAAGATGAAGTGTGTGTGTGTGTGTGTGTGTGTGTGTGTGTGTGTGTGTGTGTGTGTGTGTGTGTGTGTGTGTGTGTGTGTGTGTGTGTGTGTGTGTGTGTGTGTGTGTGTGTGTGTGTGTGTGTGTGTGTGTGTGTGTGTGTGTGTGTGTGTGTGTGTGTGTGTGTGTGTGTGTGTGTGTGTGTGTGTGTGTGTGTTGATATCTTGGTCAGGGAGTGTATTGTGTGTGTCAGGGTGTCTGGGAAAGTGTATGTGTGTGTGTGTGTTGATATCTTGGTCAGGGAGTGTATTGTGTGTGTGTGTCAGGGTGTCTGGGAAAGTGTATGTAAGAAGGTTTATATATATAGGATTACTTTAAAACAGTCCCAAATAATACATGTTCACTTCAATACAGTTCAAGATAATACCTGTTTACTTTAATACAGTTTAGAACAATATCTGTTTGCTTTAGTTTACTTCATGTAATAAAATAATAACTTCATGGTAAGGCTACTAAAAGTGACAAGGCTAAGTAATGTAATGCTAACGTGCTCGCTACTCGTCGCTACTAGCTAGGTAGCTAACTTGACTATATATGTTCCATGCACAACATGTATATTACCTGATATGTCTGATCCAGCGACTCCTGGTCCTTTCATCAGACGGGAATCGATAGAACGAGCAAGTGGTATGATCACTTATGTGATTACAACCTGGTACAAAGCACACAGGCATCTTGTAAAAGTGAATTTATTTTTAGCAATCTCTTATTTATTGGAGGGAATAAATCAGTTATGAGATCTTCATCTTCTTCTTCGCTTTAATTACGAGTCGCAACCACTTGGAGCATTATCGCCTGTGACATCACTTACGCGAGCCAGAATGGGATTTGTAGTCTTTGTAGTCGCGTATTTTTCATAGTCTTATATTTCAACAGTTTTACGACAAAATGTGACTTTTTTGACATGGAACTTATTGTTTAAGATTGACAAACATCATATGTGTAGTTCGTGGCACAATTCAAACGGGATCAAAAGATACGTTTTCTCTCTCCATTGAATTCAATGTAAATTTTTCGCTTCCGGGGTCCCATGGGCCGGAAGTAGATGGGCGTGACTTCGCCTCTCTATTACGGGCACTATAGAGCACGCACAAAAGCACTCCCCACACGCAAACACACAGTACACCCACGACTGTTACAATGAAGGCTCGATAATCAGCTCACGGCATATAGGCAGGGGTAAAGTGCTATTTTTTACGAGTGGGGAGCGGACCTCACCTCCTCTAGGGGGGTCCGGGGAGATGCTCCCCCGGGACGATTTTTTTTAAATATTGAAGTTAAAAGCATCAATCTGGTGCACTTTGAGAGCAACATTAAGAGATCGATGGATACATCTCTCAACACCCAGATGAAACACAACTGTAAGCAGATGTTCTTTTTCTTTATGGATATTTTACAAATCACTCCCCTTTCAAACTGTATTCTTGTTTTACTGCCATATAGTATTTCATAACTGTTTTTCCTTTATTCTATTATTTGTTTTATAACGATAATGATCATATGAAGGTGTGCCGTGGAAATAATCTTTTGAATAATTTGTGACCAAACCGTTTGAGACCCACTGAGATAACTTAGACTAAAGTTAACTATCTAAACACTCAGAGAGTCCTTTAGCTCACCCGAGCCTCTCAATCTGAGAGGAGAGTCCTCTCCTCCAGCTTGTTGTGGAACCAACAGCTCTGTATGTCCGTTAGTGCAGCTAGCTAACCAGCTAGCTAACCAGATGCTAACACGGTCCCTGCTGCTGGCCACCGGTCCCTCTCTCTCTATCCCTCTCTCACACACACTAAATGCGCTATTTCCACACACACACACACACACACACACACACACACACACACACACACACACACACACACACACACACACACACACACACACACACACACACACACACACACACACACACACACACACACACACACACACACACACACACACACACACACACACACACACACACACACACACACACACACACAGTGTGCAGGTTAGTTACAGTAGGAAATGGGCTTCTATCATATTATCTTCTATCATTCTATAATTCATTCTTCTTTTATTTTCATTTCAGGTAGTTGTACCTTAAGAGAATTGAAGGCTGGCATCTGTAAATGCAGATAGATATAAGTACTTTATTCTTATTTTATTATCATTATCATTATTTTCTTTCTAATTAAATGAAATCAGAAAATAAGTGGTATATGATGGAAAATATGAAAGTCAATGCTTGAAGGAAAATGGACTTCGGAAATCAGTTTATTTTTTATTTACTGTTCTGTAAAAGTCTTGTCGAATGTAATGTGTTATGTTTAGTGTGGACCCCAGGAAGACTAGTTGTTGTCATGCAACAGCTAATGGGGATCCTAATAAACTCAAACTCTAATGGGCTTCGATCTACCAGGTAGCTAGCTAGCAAACGTCAGCTAACCGCTAGCTAACATAAAGAGTGACCTGTAATTCAATGCAGCAAAAATGAAGAGAAGGTGATGATTATAAATGTGTTTTATTGTATTGAGTGGTAGAAGTAAAGACATGTCTAACATATTCTTTGTTTGAACAACTTACTGAAAAGGTCTGCCACCAATGACAGACTGGTCGCGGTGATTTACACTCAGCCTACCTGCATCAGGAATGCTGTGGGTGGGAGGCAGTTGATCAAACCATTGTGAGCGAAATGGGGGGGGGGGGGTCACAATCTTTGGAAACTTAAAAACTCGCTATTAAGTGTCTATAATCAGCACAAGTTCTTTCATTGCGTATTATTAATTCGATTGAAATTACATACTTATGTTTACAGTGATATATTGGGGGGGACATATCATATTTTTCATATGATCAAAAAGTGGGGGTGCAAAAGCACACGTTTGCTCCCCCAAGGTCAATTGTGGGGATGCACCTGCTCCGCTTGCTCCATTGCTCAGGCGCCCATACCATGCAATGAATGAAGGGAGGAGTGCTCATTCTGTCAAACAGAGTAACAAGCACCTGTTTGTTTCTTTTGTGACGTTTTTTTTTAATACAGGCAATTATACTTTTGAGTCATCTACATTAACTTACTTTAGGATAATAATAAAACCATATTAATAAAAATATAGTGTTCTCTGCACCCCCCCCCCCCCCCCCAGTGCTGGGCCCTTGGAATCATCCTAACCTCCCCCCCAGCTACGCCCCTGCCCGTATGTGTGTGTGAAAGAATGTAGTAGTGTTTATGAACGTTACTTGTTCAGCAAACGTAACGTATTGAAAATGGCTAGCCGGTAGTTAGCATTGGTGGCCTAGTTAGCTTGAGCGAGCGCGAGGCGGGAGAGTAGAACTATGAGCCGGTTAAGAGCTCATGTATAGTTAATAGATAAATAAATAAGATAAAAGAGATACATAATTGATTTGGTTAATGTGACAATATTCGGTAGACATGATTATTGTTTGGATGTTGATGCAGATGTTCATTATGTTTCTGTGTTAGGATAGTGAATACGTTCAGAGAACGTAAACACACTTGAGTGCAGTGGCGAGTTGACTGGTCATTAGGGGCAGGTACAGCACACCTAGTGTCAGCAGAAAGTATTAAAAATAATGATTACAACAAAATGCAAAAAATAAATTAAAAAATATATCAAATATATTTTAAGATCATGTTTAATCATCTGATTCGTCTGTACATTGTTGTTTTAGTCTGTGTTCTTCTAATTAGTGTCTACAGTGTGTGCCTATTGAGCTGTTTAGAGCCATGTGGGACAAAACCCGATCCTGCCCCTCCCTCTCTCTGTCTAAGTGAACGGTGACTGTAAAAACTACACTGCGCATGCTCAGAATATTTTCCTATTTAATGTGTGTGGCAAAAAAATAATGACCATAGGGGCATTGAGCTGCCATTCCCACCATACATCATCTCACATAATTCAGAGCTGATTGGCTGTAAGTATGTGTGCCACGAAAAGTGTGGTGTGTGAAGAGGAGACGAGAGAGCTGCAGTGAGGCGTCCTAAAACCCGGAAGTAAGCTGCGTATGGCTTCCCTCGACAAAAAAGCAATGAGATTTCTCCATAGGATTTTAGAAAATAGCTCCAAATAAGGTCTGTGGGAAACGTAGCTGTTAGATAAATGCACGTTTTGTTGGATAATATCCACATGTCTACCCTACTTTTATAATTTTCGAATCATAAATCTATTGATTAGATTAGATTTATGATAGACTTTTGAAACTACAAGAACATAAGGTGGACTTTTACAAAAAAGTAATAGAGATTTTTGTCCAGAAGGATAGGCAAATGGACTTCAATCTTCAAGTCAAGGTAAGACTGCAATTTGATTGAAAATGGGATCTTACTAAGAGAGAACAATTCAATATTTAAATGATACAATTACCTTTTTTGGGTATCCTTTTGTTAAACTGTCTGTTTAAAATTAATTGAAGCATCAGACAAAAAAAGCTTTTGAAAATAATATTATATTTTGATTTAGGTCAAAATATAATATTTGTAAACCTGAAGAGTCAGTGCCAGTGCCTCACCAGCCATGAACCTCACTGCAGAAGCTATAGACATCTACGTTTTTTGTGCCCCACCACTTTTGTACATATAAAAACGCCACTGCTTAAGTGAAGTCACGGTGTGTGTGTGTGTGTGTGTGTGTGTGTGTGTGTGTGTGTGTGTGTGTGTGTGTGTGTGTGTGTGTGTGTGTGTGTGTGTGTGTGTGTGTGTGTGTGTGTGTGTGTGTGTGTGTGTGTGTGTGTGTGTGGCGAACTGTGATAATAAGATATATAGTTTTGCTCTTTGCAGAACAAAATAAAAGACTTACAAATTAAATGTGTAGTGGAGGGCTACTTCACTCTGTACCACGCTACATATTTTGGTAGCAGAGGATGGTTAGATCCAGCCCCACGCCCAGCCGCATAGAAGCATAGACGGACGAGCAGAGGAGGACCATGGAGGAAAAAAGGGACGAAGTAAGCAGGATACTGCTGACGCTGGAGGAGAGGGAGCTCATTTCCCTGTGTGAGCATCTAAAGTGTAACGCACCTGTTGGGGGGTTTGCCAGCAAAACAAGACGCACCCTCAACAGGTTGGTGGAGACGACGTTAGATGAAATCGAGGAGGATGAAGAGTCCGCAGAGTCGTATCAGCAGTATCTGCAGCATGTGCTGTCCTACCTGGCCTCTCTGAAGCCGACACCGGGGGAAACTGAGGCTGAGATTGTAATTCAGGAGACAAGTGAGTTAGAGAAGTTGAAAATGCAGTACCAGAAGTTACAGCAGCAGATGAAAGAGGAAATCGGGGCGTTGGAGGAAAATATCAAGCGGAAGACACAAGCAGCAGGAGGAGACACTGCGCCTGCCAGCGTGACCGCAAAGGTAGAGGACACAAGGACTGCCACCACAGCACCAATCAGACTGCCCGAGGTGACGCTGAGGTGGGAGTTCCGGATAATTGGACAGATTGGTGATGCGGGGCAAAAGGACAACGTGTCATACACAAGCCTCATCAACCAGATCGAGTCTGGACAGCGGAAAGGACATGGAGAAGTGGAGATCATTGAAGCAGTCACGTGCTGTGAGCCCAGGTCTTTATCTGCGGGAGATGTTGGAAATAAAGCGAGAGCTGACTCAGTGAATTGTTAGGCTCAGACATTTTGTTGGGAGTGGCAGCAAACCAGACTGAGATTCCTTTCATGAGCTGGGTGGAGGTAGAGTTTAGACTAGGGAATGAATCCGCCATTACAAAGCCACTTCTAGTACCTATTTTAGTGTCAAGTGACCCACACGTAGCAGCGGAGCCCATAATTGGCTACAACGTGATAGAGGAAATAACAGGAGAGGGTAGTCAGACAACAAAGACAGAGACCATCCATAATGTGTGTCAAGCCTTCCAGATAACAGTCAAGACAGCACAAGCAGTGATTCAGCTTATCCATGCCCCTATTAGTGAGGAAGATGTAGGAATGGTACACAGAGGAAAAAGAACAATCACTCTGGGCGCTGAACAGATCACCACCGTGTATGTTAATGTCAACACTGGGGCTCAGTATCATGGCCAAGACCTGCTTCTAGTCCCAAGTGAAGAGCCGACATTGCCAGAGGGGGTGGTAATAGAGGAGGGTCTAGTCAGGGTCCCCAGAAAAAGGTCAGGTTATGTACCAGTCCCCATCGCCAACACAAACAAATACAGTGTAACCCTGACTCAGCGCACTGTTGTTGGTCACCTGCAAACAGTCAAAACCGCCTATGCGGCCAGTGTTGAGCAGATAACCGGAGGAGAGGGATTCAAATCACCAACTAGCACCGCATCAGCCCCAGGTGACAACTCCAAAAAACATAAACCCGCCTGGTGGGACCCTCCGGTCGACCTTAGTCACTTAAACGAGGAGCATAAGAGGATCACAAAACAGCTGCTGAGAGAGGAGTGTCACGCGTTCGCATACGACGATGACGACATCGGCTCAATCCCCTCACTGAAACTCCACATCACGCTGCACGACACTAACCCAGTAAGAAAAACGTACATGGCAGTCCCAAAGCCACTACACCAGGAGGTGAAAGAGTATATCCAAGATTGATTGAATCGGGGCTGGATTACTCCTTCACGCTCTCCGTACGCCTCACCGGTCGTGCACGCGTACGGAAGAAGGATGGGACTTTAAGACTGTGTTGTGACTACAGAGAACTGAAAAAAAAGTCAGTCCCTGATCGCCACCCCATACCCAGAATCCAAGACATGCTGGACTCCCTCACTGGCAGCTCCTGGTTCTCTGTACTGGACCAGGGGAAGGCCTATCACCAGGGGTCCCTGGACAAGGAGAGCCAGCCCCTGACAGCTTTCATAACCCCCTGGGGTCTGTACCAGTGGGTCCGAATCCCGTTCGGGTTGAGTGCGGCGCCCGCGGAATTCCAGAGGAACATGGAAGATTGTTTGCGTGGCTTGAGAGATGAAATGTGTCAACCATATCTGGATGACAATCTGGTCCATAGCCCCAGCTTTGAGGACCACATTGAGCACCTGAGAACTGTGTTACAGAGATATCAGGGGCACGGGGTTAAACTCAGCCCCCGCAAGTGTGAGGTGTTGAAGAGGACGGTGAGATTTCTGGGACAGATGGTGTCTGGACAGGGCTACACTATGGACCCATCTGAGGTGGCTCCAGTCCAAGCGTTAAAGGAGAAAGCGCCTACAACAGTGAGAGAGCTGAGAAGAGTAATGGGATTCCTCTCATACTACCGAACATACATCCCAAACTTCTCCAGAATAGCCCAGCCTCTCTACCAGCTGCTCTCAACAACACCTGATCAAATGAACAGAGAGAGGTCAGGGCCACTACCAGGAAGAAAGGGAACCTCCCACCTAACACTCCTATACAATGGACAGATAACCACCAAAGGAGACAAGCTGGTAGAGCCTCCCCTTCTGGGGTACCCAGAGATGACCCAACCATTCGTTCTCCACACAGACGCATTCCAGGAGGGATTGGGAGCAGTACTGTATCAGAGACAGAATGGTAAGATGGTAGTTATAGGCTATGGTTCCAGGACTCTAACACCACCGGAAAAGAACTGTTATGATTCTGTTTAGTTGTATTTTTGTTGTGTGCTTTTGTGTGCTATTTCCTGTCTCACCCCTCTCTTCTCTGTTTTCCTCTGCAGGGCTGGTGTGTGACAGGGAGTTGGCTGGCTCCTCCCAGTAGCAGACGAGGCACACCTGTTTCCACTCACCTCTTTACCTGTAGATATAAAAGCCCGGTCCTCATGCCACTTCCCTGCCAGATAATTCCTCTGTGTTTCGACCCTCCGGTGTGTCTCGCTGCTCTCCTCGTTGTTTGGATTATTGTTTGGATTTTTGCCAGCCAACTTCCTGACTCCACTGCCGTATTTTTTTGTTCTCTGCTTGAATAAAGCTTTTTGTTTATCGACCATCTCTCTCCAGTCTTTTGCTTTGGGGTCCAACATTCTATAGGCCGTAACAGAATTATCTGGCCAAAGCATGGACCCCGCAGAGACTGAGAGATTGAAGCAAGCTATTTCGACACAGGGAGCTCGTGTGGGGCAGCACGAACAAGCCCTACAAAGTATCATGGAATCCCTCCACAACCTTAATACCGGTTTCACTCAACTCAGCGGCCGCTTGGACCAGTCTTTCACCCAGCTCAACACTCTGACGGCTCCAGCTCCTGCGCCACCGCCTCCAGCTCCTGAGATTCCAGTCATTCATCCCGGCCAACCCCGTGAACCATTCATCCCCACCCCTGTGAGGTATTCAGGTGATTCAGGGACATGCAGTCAGTTTCTTCACCAGTGCTCCATAGTTTTTGATCAGCAGCCTTTAACTTACTCCTCTGACAGAACTAGAGTAGCTTTCGTTAGGAGTTTGTTATCGGGTAAAGCAGCTGCATGGGCGGTAGCCATAGCCAAGAGTAACCCAGCTATCTATAACTCCTTTCCTGTGTTTGAGACCGAGATGTATCGAGTTTTTGACCACCCGCTTCAGGGTAAGGAGGCCGGTAATCGGCTCCTTTCTTTACGCCAGGGTTCTGAGTCAGTCTCCACTTACTCAATTGATTTCCGCATTCTCGCAGCAGAGAGCGGGTGGGATGAGACGGCTCTACAGATAGTTTTTTCCCGTGGATTAAACGAGGAGTTAAAGGACGAGCTAGCTGCTCGAGATGAGACTTCGTCCCTTGAGGAGTTAATTTCTTTGGCCATTCGCTTAGATAATCACCTCCGTGAGAGGCGTAGGGAGAGAACAGACAGGCAGAGATTCCCTCTCCCCTTTTCCCAACCCAAGTCACCATGTCCGCCTGGACAGTCTGCACCTCCTCACCAACGCCTGGAGCCTTTCTCCTACCGGGACCCACCCACCGTCTCCTCATCCCTAAGCCCAGAGGAGCCTATGCAGCTGGGGAGAATGAGGCTTTCACCTGCTGAACGGGAACGCCGTTTCCTCCAGAGGCTCTGCATATACTGTGGTCAGGCTGGCCACATTCGAGCCAACTGTTCCGCTCGGCCAAAAGAGCAGGCTCAGCAGCCGGGGGAGGGGCGCTGGTGAGCCATACTTCTGTCTCCCCTTCCCACGCTAATCGTCTCCAGTTAAAGGGTACGGTTTCTAGTTCTCAAGTTTCCCTTCCTCTCCAAGTCTTAGTTGATTCAGGGACTGATGAAAATTGTATTGACTCTGACCTGGTTTTCCAGTCTAATCTCCCCTCAGAACTCCTTCCCGAGCCCAAGAACATTTTTTCCCTTGATGGTAGGCTTCTTGCCCGTGTAACTCACCGTACTGCCCCAGTGTCATTGTTACTCTCAGGTAATCATCACGAGACCATTTCCCTGTATCTCATTCCCTCACCCCTTTCTCCGCTGGTGTTAGGTCTCCCCTGGCTTAAACTCCACAACCCACACATAGACTGGGCCACCTTATCCATCATCAATTGGAGTTTGTTCTGCCACTCTCACTGTTTACACTCTGCCATACCCAGCACTGTTACTTCAAAACCTGTTCCCCCCAGACCTGTTGACCTCACGTCAGTTCCCTCTGAGTATCATGACCTCCAGGAGGTTTTCAGCAAGGATCGTGCCCTGTCTCTACCACCTCATCGACCTTATGACTGTGGCATTGACTTGCTCCCCGGTGCTCCCTTGCCTTCGAGCAGACTTTATAATATCTCCAAGCCGGAGAGGGAGGCCATGGACATTATATCACTGACTCTGTTGCTACTGGTCTCATTCGCCCTTCTCGCTCTCCATTGGGGGCAGGGTTTTTTTTTGTTGACAAGAAGGATAAGACTCTACGCGCCTGTATTGATTTCAGGGGCTTGAATGACATCACTGTAAAGAATAAGTATCCTCTTCCGCTCATAGACTCAGCTTTTGGTTTCCTCCATCAAGCCACCATCTTCTCTAAGTTGGACCTCCGAAATGCCTACCACCTAGTTAGGATAAGGGAGGGAGACGAGTGGAAGACTGCGTTTAAGACGCCCCTGGGACATTTTGAATATTTAGTTATGCCTTTTGGGTTAACTAACGCCCCTGCTGTGTTTCAGACACTCATTAACGATGTCCTTCGTGATATGCTTAACAGATTTGTCTTTGTGTATCTTGATGATATCCTCATTTTCTCTCGTGACCCCCAAGAACATGTCCAACACATGAGGTTGGTGCTGCAGAGACTCCTGGAGAACAGACTTTATGTTAAGGCTGAGAAGTGTGCCTTTCATGTTTCCTCTGTTTCATTCCTGGGTTTTGTGGTGGAGAAGGGACAGGTCAGAGCCGATCCTGCCAAAGTCATGGCAGTGGCCGAATGGCCCACTCCTACAACGAGAAAGCAACTCCAAAGGTTTCTTGGTTTTGCCAACTTTTACCGCAGGTTTATTCGTGACTATAGTCGAGCAGCCGCCCCACTCACCAAGCTCACCTCAGTTAAAGTTCCCTTTGTGTGGTCATCTGAAGCTGAGGCTGCTTTTGCTATGTTGGAGTGTTTGTTTTCCTCTGCTCCTGTGTTATCTCACCCTGATTCTTCAGCCCCTTTCGTGGTCGAAGTGGATGCCTCCGACACTGGTGTAGGGGCAGTCCTCTCCCAGCGCTCAGCCTCCGACCAGAAGTTGCATCCCTGCGCCTTCTTTTCCCGCCGGCTCTCCCCGGCAGAAAGAAACTACGATGTGGGAAATCGGGAGCTTCTGGCAGTAGTCTTAGCCCTGCACGAATGGAGGCACTGGCTTGAAGGCACAACTCATCCGTTTGTGGTATGGACGGACCACAGAAACTTAGCTTATCTCCGTTCTGCTCGCAGGCTCAACTCTCGCCAGGCTCGATGGGCACTTTTTCTGGGCCGGTTCAGCTTCACCCTCACCTATCGGCCAGGCTCACGGAACATCAAGGCAGATGCCCTGTCACGTCAGTTCGCTCCTCCGGTTGAGGAGCCATCCGCAGGAACCATTCTTCCATCCTCCTGTGTGGTGGGAGTAGCCAGGTGGGAGGTTGAGAGGGTGGTCCTGGAGGCACAAGAGGACCATCCAGCTCCTGAGGGTTGTCCACCGGGTCGGCTGTTCGTTCCACCGCACGCCAGATCTTCAGTGCTCCAGTTGGGACATGATTCTAAGATAGCTTGCCATCCAGGAGCACTTCGGACTCTAGGCCTCATCCAACAACGCTTCTGGTGGCCCTCCATGTCCTCTGACGCCAAGAAGTATGTCGCCGCCTGCTCCATCTGCGCCCGCAGTAAGGCATCCCACCGCGCCCCTGCTGGTCTTCTCCGCCCTCTTCCCATTCCTCATCGGCCTTGGTCTCACATCGCCATGGACTTCGTGACGGGTCTTCCCCCATCGGAAGGAAATACAGTTATTCTGACGATTGTTGACCGCTTTTCCAAGGCCGTACACTTCGTTCCCCTACCTAAGTTACCTTCTGCTCTGGAGACTGCTACACTAATCACCCAGCATGTTTTTAGATTGCATGGCATTCCTCTGGACATTGTTTCTGACAGGGGTCCGCAATTTGCCTCTCGAGTCTGGAAAGCCTTTTGCCAGGCATTGGGGGCGTCGGCCAGTCTGTCACCAGGTTACCACCCGCAGACCAACGGCCAGACTGAGCGTGAGAATCAGGACCTGGAGGCAGCCCTTCGCTGTGTCTCTTCTCACCATCCAGTCTCCTGGGCCTCCCACCTGCCTTGGGTTGAATATGCCCACAACTCCCTGGTTTGCTCCGCCACAGGAATGTCTCCATTCATCGCTTCTGTTGGGTTCCAACCCCCTCTCTTCCCCGCCCAGGAGAGGGATGTGGCAGTCCCCTCAGTACAGGGGCATCTTCGGCAGGCCCGCAGAGTCTGGCATGAAGCTCGGGCAGCTCTCGTTCGCACTGCTGCTCGCAACCAGAGGCTTGCAGACCGCCATCGCACTCCAGCCCCGGACTACCAGCCCGGTCAGAAGGTCTGGCTGTCCTCCCGTGATCTGCCACTCCAGACTGACTCCCGCAAACTGGCACCCAGGTACATTGGCCCGTTTGTCATTGAACGGATTATTAACCCCGCTGTAGTTAGGCTCAAGCTGCCTGCTGCCTTGAATGTCCACCCATCATTTCATGTCTCACTTCTCAAACCAGTTTCCTCCAGTCCTCTGACCCCTCCGGCCGAGCCCCCTCCTCCCCCCCGGAGTATTGACAATCATCCTGCTTTCACCGTCCAGCGGTTGTTGGATGTACGAAGGCGAGGCCGGGGGTTCCAGTACTTGGTGGATTGGGAGGGGTACGGACTAGAGGAGCGTCAATGGGTCTCCCGCTCCCTGATTTTGGACCCTGCTCTCCTTAGGGACTTTTATGAGAGGTACCCGGACAGGCCTGGTAGGACGCCAAGAGGCGTCCGTTGAGTGGGGGGTACTGTTATGATTCTGTTTAGTTGTATTTTTGTTGTGTGCTTTTGTGTGCTATTTCCTGTCTCACCCCTCTCTTCTCTGTGTTCCTCTGCAGGGCTGGTGTGTGACAGGGAGTTGGCTGGCTCCTCCCAGTAGCAGACGAGGCACACCTGTTTCCACTCACCTCTTTACCTGTAGATATAAAAGCCCGGTCCTCATGCCACTTCCCTGCCAGATAATTCCTCTGTGTTTCGACCCTCCGGTGTGTCTCGCTGCTCTCCTCGTTGTTTGGATTATTGTTTGGATTTTTGCCAGCCAACTTCCTGACTCCACTGCCGTATTTTTTTGTTCTCTGCTTGAATAAAGCTTTTTGTTTATCGACCATCTCTCTCCAGTCTTTTGCTTTGGGGTCCAACATTCTATAGGCCGTAACAAGAACTATCACATGCACTCGGGAAACTTAGAGTGTTTAGCACTAAAATGGGCAATATGTGAACGGTTTCGGGATTATCTTTATCATGCCCCACACTTTGTAGTATATACAGATAACAATCCCTTAATCTATATCCTCTCAACAGCTAAGCTTAATGCTACAGGTGGGGGAGATATCCGAGTTTGACTTTTCCATTAAGTATAGGCCGGGAAAGAGTAACGCAGATGCGGATGGCCTATCCCGCATGCCATTAGACATTAATGCGTTCATGACACAGTGTACAGAGGAGGTGGGTCAGGAGGTGTTCAGTGCAGCAGTGCAGGGAGTCAGTGTGCAGGGAGACACCCCCTCGTTCTGGGTAGCAACAGTCCCCATAGAGACACTAGACTTAGTGAGAGATGCGAGTGCACACCCTTGATCCAAGTCCCTGACACCAGAACAGATACGAGACAGTCAGGAGAGAGATCCTGTCACAGGCCAAGTTCTGCATTATAAGAGGGACAATCAGCACCCGTCCAGGAGAGCTCTGAAAGCAGAACCGGCGGACGTCAGAGTATTAATGAGACAGTGGGCAAAGTTGAATGTCAATGAGGAGGGAATTCTCTTTAGGAAAGTAGGAGATACACAACAGCTTATCCTCCCAAAAGAGCATCGTCAAACAGTATTCCACGAGCTTCATAGAGAAATGGGACACCTCTGGGTCGAGAGAACTTTGAACCTCATCCAAGATTGATTCTATTGGGCCCATATGTACTCTGACATAGAACAGTTTGTCACCCAAGAGTGTGAGTGTCTCGAGGCAAAGCGACCTCACAAAGCAACCAGGGCTCCCATGACAACCATTGTCACAACACGCCCAGGTGAGCTAGTATGCATTGACTTTTTTACACTTAGAGACATGCAAACAGGGGTTTGAGTACATTCTCATTGTGATCGATCATTCACTGGTTTCGCCCAAGCCTACGCCACGAAAAACAAATCTGCTAAAACTGTTGTTAACAAACTATTCAATGAGTTTGCACTCCGCGTCGGATTTCCAGAGAGAATTCACCACGACATGGGGAGAGAGTTTGACAACCAGTTGATGGACCAACTACAGAAGAGCTGTGACGTGCGGGGGTCCCACACAACATGTTACCACCCCCAAGGCAACGGGAAGTGTGAACGGTTCAATAGAACTATCTTATCAATGCTCCGCACCCTCACAAGTGAACAGAAGGCTGATCGGACGAGCTCATTGACAAAACTGGTGCACGTGTACAACTGCACCCGCAGTGGGGTCACAGGGTTCTCTCCCTACTACTTGCTCTACAGAAGGTCACCTCGTTTGCCAGTAGACTTGCTTTTCAACCTACAGCCCAGAGAGGCAAAAGAGACTTACACTGAATATGTACAGAACTGGCAAAAACGAATGCGACAAGCCTATGAGATTGCATCCAAAACAGCGGCCCGGGAAGCTCTACAGGGCAAGAAAGGCTATGACAAAAGAGCACAAGGAGCCGACCTGCAACCTGGTGGACGGGTGCTCGTGCGTAACCTGTCAGAGAGGGGCGGCCCTGGTAAACTGCTGGGAAACTAAAGTGCATGTGGTGGTAAAGAGAAGGAGCAGTGACAGCCCGGTGTATGAAGTAGCACCAGAGGGAGGAGGTAAGAGTCACGTATTGCACAGGAACCGCCTACTCCCATGTGATAGTATGCCCTTGGGGAAACCGGAACCCGCCCCTGCAAGACAAGAGAGGAAAATACAGACACGGACAAGAACAAGACAACACCAAACTGGCAAACCAGAGGAAGATTCAGACAGCGAAAGCAGTGATGAAGTTGAGCTGGTGTGCCGTTTCCCTTACGACCAAGAACTAAGTCAGAGAGCTGCAGAGTTGAATCCAGCTGCAGATTTGAATCCAGAGGCAGAGCCATTTGCACCAGCTCTGACGATGCAAGACGGAGCTCCAGATCTGGAAGATGCAACGGTTGCTCAAGAGGAGACAGAGAGTGACAACAGAGGCATCACAGCTGATGGAGATGGTGAGAACCGCACGGCAGAGCCTGGGGAAAGTCTACAAGAGTCATCAGAGGAAGATGATCCTGACCCTCCGCCAGTGACCAGCTACCCGCAGCGACACAGGCACCGTCCCCGAAAGCTGACCTACAACGCTTTGGGTGAGCCGACGTGGGAGGAAGCGGGGGCCGAGAGTCTGCACATCGTGAGTATGTCACCAACCTGCAACCCACCGGTCATGTGGCGACCGTGGGCATCACTAGACTTTGAGGTAATGGGTTGAACTCACATTACACGAACATTACCCTAGTTCGGAGAAAATGGACTCTGAAAAGTAGAATGGAGAAATTATATGGACTGTGAAGAAGAGACAATTCCGGAAAAACATATTGCACTGATACTGTACAAAAGAAGAGACTGGTAACAGACTAAAAGCACCGAGGCCGATATGAGTTCTGTTACATTTGAGAGTTGATCTGATTGGGATCCAGAGTACGGTAACTGATGTTTAGTGGTATAGGTCTAAATGGGTCAGATACTTGGATAAATGGGTACTAATTGAATTGAATGTCAAGTGCCACTTTAAAATAAGTAATACCATGTTTTTAGTGTGAAAATTCAATGTGTGAAAAGGTACACTTTGGGTATCTGAAATGTCTGGAGACATTTATTATTGGGGGGGAGAGTGTGGTATACAGAGCCATCAGTGGGTTGATATACCTACATTATTAGTAATTACATGGTTAACATGATTGGCATTTAGTACAGCTCATGTTCAGAGTGTGATGAGAATTGTCTGTGTGTTTTCTGATAAGGAATGGTTGGTTTATTGTTTGAACATTTTCGTGTTATCTAGCCGTATGTAGTGTCTAACTCCGACCAGCAGAGGGCGCGTTCGCTACACTGTGTTGGGGACAAAGAGAAGTCTCGTGTGAATACGTAAACACACATTTGAGTGAAGTCAGGTGTGTGTGTGTGTGTGTGTGTGTGTGTGTGTGTGTGTGTGTGTGTGTGTGTGTGTGTGTGTGTGTGTGTGTGTGTGTGTGTGTGTGGCAAACTGTGATAATAAGATATATATTTTGGCTCTTTGCAGGTAAGAACGGAGAGTTGGAATTGTGTAATTGATGAGTGAATATGTTATGTGTGAGTTTATGATCCCGGTTGGACTTTATGTAGTAGTATTTATGAACGTTACTTGTTCAGCGAACGTAACGTATTGAAAATGGCTAGCCAGTAGTTAGCACTGGTGGCCTAGTTAGCTTGAGCGAGCGTGAGGCGGGAGAGTAGAACTATGAGCCGGTTAAGAGCCCGGACTGCTCGTGTATAGTTAACAGAGATGGGGTCGTTACTAAAAAAAAGTAATATATTACATATTACATATTACTTTTTAAAAAAGTAATATATTACACTACTTCGTTACTCTCTACATAAAGTAACTCGTTACTTTACTCGCAGGGCCGGCCCGCCCCTCCCCTCCCTGCAGGCAGATCACACAGACTGCTAAAGTTTCAAATGTTCTCTTTAGTTCCATTTCCATAAGACTGATCCAGATCCTGAATGTTTTCCTATCTGACCATGGCTGTCCTCTGTCTCCTGCTATCTGTATATTTTGCGCAGTCTATCTCTGCTCACGCTGTTGCATCGGCGTGTTCTCCTGCGTGTTGGCCATGTGTTGCACTGGAACCAGACACCACAAAGACTTCAGCCGAGCACGTACGAACTGCGCATGCGTGAGTGGCAATAACTCTCATTACCAGCAGGCGGCGGTAGTGTGTATTCGTCATTCAAAACAGGCAACAACCGGAAAACAGAGAAGAAAAACAGACGACGTGATATAAACAAACATCAAATAGCTGTGCGTTAGCTTCACCTTAGCATGTGTTCTTTGCAGGTGTTTGTTGAGGTTTGATTATGACTGATTTTAGTAAGTAACGAAGTAACGCGTGTCGGGGCAATGTTAGTAACTGTAGTGTGATTACTAAATTATAAAAGTAGCGCGTTACACTACTCCTACCGACAAAAGTAATATTATTACGCCCAACTATGATAGTTAATAGATAAATAAATAAGTTAAAAGAGATACATAATTGATTTGGTTAATGTGACAATATTCGGTAGACATGATTATTGTTTGGATGTTGATGCAGATGTTCATTATGTTTCTGTGTTAGGATAGTGAATACGTTCAGAGAAGGTAAACACACTTGAGTGAAGTCACGGTGTGTGTGGCGAACTGTGATAATAAGATATATATTTTTGCTCTTTGCAGAACAAAATAAAAGACTTTCAAATTAAATGTGTAGTGGAGGGCTACTTCACTCTGTACCATGCTACACGTGGATCAGGAAATACCTATACACCCTAGAAATTGGACTTGGAAAAAATACACTTTGTAAAGATCAGAAGCCATTCTGCAAATATTCAGCATTAAAACTGCACAGAATTATCCTGAATTCACCTACACCTAACTTAATTATCTATACAGTTTTAACTCATGTCTGATTTTAGTACACTTTAATTGTGTCTAGGTCATGCATGCAGTCATGGTCTATTTCTTCTGCATTTTGTCTAACCCACTTGTTACTAGTGCTACAGATCCCATTCCCTTTGCCTAAATCCAGTCTGCGCTTCTCCTGTTCTGCAGATCTGTGGAGCAATGCTGACATCCAGTGGTAGAGTTTGCTAACAACTTCCAAAAGCTTTCAGAGTCAGTTAACAGTGTTGTTGTGTGATGTGTGTGACAGTGCAGCTCCATATGTATGAGTTACACTGTGAGGCCATATCATTTACCTGTAAATGTGAAGCAGAAGCAATAAAGGCTTTACAGTTTACATTACACACACATTGAAGTCCACATTTGTATATTCATATTGCTTACCAAGTGTTGCATTAAAGTAAAATATAGCTGTTCAGTTTTACACAAGGTATTTATTCTCCACTAACCACCATTATTCTCATTGCTACAGGGCTGATGAGACTGTGTAAATCCTAAGTGTCCAACAGAGTGGCATATTTATAGCAGAAGACTATTTTGGACAAATCAAAAACTGAACAGAAGTTTAAGGAAAGAAGTTGGCTATGCTCAACTAGTCAAGCTTAGTTAAGGAACTGTATTGATCATACTGTTTGGGTAGAGGCTCTGATGATGGGATACACCAGTGTCATGATAAATATGACTCAAAGTTTTATTAGGTTTATAGTATTGCCCATGACATTTGGTGGCAGTTTATGAAAACAAAGATAAGAATTACAAATCTAGTTGGCACATTGATATGGTCTCTACTACTTGAAGAAAAGCACAGATCTGTCTCCATTTTGCAGAGTTGTAGTGAGGAGTGAACACACTCAACTTACTCTCTTATATCTGCAAAATACATTGTATCTGCACACATTTTATAATTTAAAAAAGCAAGTAATACCCAAAGCTTAGATATTATGGCTTTCTTAATGTGTGAGATAATGCTAATCAGTGGGGATAAATGTTTACACACATTTCCCAGACTTTCAAATCAAATCTTATTTCAGCTTCTTTAAAAAAATAAATATTTTTTTTCTATTTTCAAACCCTTGTTCCCTCAAAAAGCCTCCCTAGCTACTTACTGTTTATGATGAATCACATACAGTGGAACATTGTTAAGTGATGATTGTGCAAACATGAGAAGCCAGTGAAATGTACTGTATGACTCTTTATTGAGGGGAGGGCTGTGATTAGCTGCCCTTTGAATCCCTCCACAGATTGGCCGGGGCATGGACTAATGAGCTGCGGTGTCTGTCCTCGGCTGAGAGACCCCAGATTGTCTGCAGTTCCAATAGTGATTTTCAGATGGTGACCAAGCTTAAGAGAGGACGTGAATAGACCGGTGGCTCCCTCGCCTTTCTCTCTGCCAGGTTTCCAAGCAGTTCCGGCCCTGAGATGACAGAAATAATGGATGGTGCTCTGAGGGATCTGTGATGATGTTTGTTCAGTACAGGATTAGATCGACATACCAGATTCAAGATATTGACACTTTATATATCATTCTGAGGCAGGATAAGGCAGGCTTATTTGTAAATCATCTTCAACATCAAGGCCATTCAAAGTGCTTTTGGAGACAAGCTGATGAATAAAAGGTACTATTGTCATTTAATTAAATACAAGGGAATGAACAGCTGCAACACTGGGACCTTTTGACCCAAAATTATTTCAAGAGAAATACAACATAATAGGAGAATTTCATAAAGTTTATTTTTACCTTTTTGCAAATAAAAGTATTCTGATGCTGATTCTAAATATTTATATTGTTGCAGTTAAATAAATTAGGTTCATTTTCAGATTTTCTTTTTTATCTCAGGCAGAGAAAATATGGTAATTTCACCTATATTGGTCACACATGATCATACTGACCACCAGAGATGGGGTAGTTACTAAAAAAAAGTAATATATTACATATTACTTTAAAAAAAAGTAATATATTACACTACTTCGTTACTCTCTACATAAAGTAATTCGTTACTTTACTCGTTACTTTACTTGCAGGGCCGGCCCGCCCCTCCCTGCAGGCAGATCACGCAGACTGCGTTTTAAATGTTCTCTTTAGTTCAGTTTCCATTGTCGCATAAGACTGATTCAGATAGCTCCTGAATGTTTTCCTATCTGACCGTAGCTGTCCTCTGTCTCCTGCTATCTGTATATTTTGCGCAGTCTATCTCTGCTCACGCTGTTGCGTCAGCGTGTTGGCCATGTGTTGCACTGGAGCCAGACTGGAGCACACCGCAAAGACTTCAGCCGAGCACGTACGAACTGCGCATGCGTGAGTGGCAATAACTCTCCTTACCAGCAGGCGGCGGTAGTGTGTATTCGTCATTCAAGACAGGCAACAACCGGAAAACAGAGAAGAAGAACAGACTACGTGTGTGATATAAATAAACAAGAGCTATGTGCGTTAGCTTCACCTTAGCATGTGTTCTTTGCAGGTGTTTGTTGAGGTTTGATTATGACTGATTTTAGAAAGTAACGAAGTAACGCGTGTCGGGGCAATGTTAGTAACTGTAGTGTGATTACTGAATTATAAAAGTAACGCGTTACACTACTCCGTTACCGACAAAGTAATATTATTACAGTAAAGTAAAGTAAAGTAACTTTGTAACGCGTTACTTTGTAACGCGTTACACCCAACTCTGCTGACCACAGGGAATGATGCATATTGGTTGCCTAGCAACTATTATTTATGTTTTTGTTTACTCAAATAAGGTAAAACCGCAAGCAACAAACAAGTGAAGATGTTCCGGAAACCCCACACTTATTTTTCTTTCGTTGTTTTGCTCCATTTACTTCAATATAAAAAAGAAGAGAAAAACAGAGCTTTCTTCACAAATCTAAGGTTACACGGGGTGAGTAATTGATAAAAAAACTATAATTTTTTGTTTGAGGTATTATTTTATCCCAGAAGAGTGTAATTAAAGCCACAGTGGCCCCAGAGTGTATAATGGCTTAAATATGTACACAATTATATCCATCTTTAGAATTGTCCTTTGGTCCCATCCTGATACCGCGCTACATTATGTGCTGTCAAATTACAGAAGAAGAAGACCCCCTCACAGCGTCATCATTCTTGTTTGGGCTGATGGCAGCTTCAGCCTCCAGAGTTGTAAAAGGAAGATCAGGTCATCAGCTGGAGAACGATAAGGAAGAGACTATCTCTTAAGCCCTGGGGTTGGATTCCCTTCCTCTGTAGTGAGGTAGTGTCCCCAGTAAAAAGGGCAAGCGAGTAGCTTTGTTTAGCCTGCCCCATTCTAATTCCTGTGTGGCCAGTGGAGGGCTTTGAGAGAGCGAGGGAGGGAAAGAGAGCATGCGGGCCACACACCCGACCCCTTTAAGGAGCCATGGCTCCCGCTCTTAGAAATCCTAAGAAACTTCACACCTCTCTGTGGGGCCTATAAATAGGCTCCATCTGTGCCCCCGGGCTCAGTTACATTATCATTCCTTTTGGCATGGTCGGAGGGCAGGGGAGGAAGCACTGGGGATTTGAAAAAGGACAGGTGGGGGGGCGAGGAAAGAGCCAGAGTCTGAAGCCTATACTTTCTAGTCATCACATATGGCGGACTGGGTGACCTATATACTGCATTTTTCTTGTTGCAAAGGAAGTCCACTGGAGCTCCCTGTCATTCCCTAGACCAGGGGTGTCGAACTCAATTTCATTGCGGGCCGCATTAGCCTTATTGTTGCACCCAAAGGGCCAGTTGTAACTTTAAGACTATATAAATATATAATATATATAAAATAATGTATTATATTACATTATTGCCTCTGCATTGGATTATTTTCGGATAGGGTAATAACTTCATAATTAACTATGTCTGAAGGCAAAAGGCAAATAATTGCAAGTCTCTTCAGTGCGCATGTCACAAAATGAGATGCATAGTGGGACATGTAGTTTATGGGCAACATGCTTCTGTAAAGTGGCATGTAACCGCGTAATAAACGTATTATATTCTTTGCAAGCTCTTGCGGGCCACATACAATTAAGTCGCGGGCCGGATTTGCCCCCCGGACCTTGAGTTTGACACCGCTGCCCTGGACCCTTCCTCCTGACCTTACTACTCCCCACGGAGGCCAAATGACCCAGGAGCTGCAGCATCTCTGGCATCTTGCACCACATCGCACTCATCACATTATTTTTTTCCCAAGCTCCGGTTCTTCTCATTTCATTAATCATGCTTAGTCCAAGCAGACCCAGAGGTCAGGGCAGGCCATGGGTCTGTCAATCTCTACCCATGTATTTTTTCTTTCAAAGAATCTTGAATTGTACAGTTCAAAATGATTTAGTCAACATGAATGACAATGCTGAAGACTGAGGGTGTATTTGAGAGATCACAATTAAAGCATTGCCGCAAGCATGCAAAAGAGCTTCAGATCACGCCGTCATTCCTGAGAGGAGACAGTTATAGCGCCTGTCCTGAAGCAAACCCCCCTCCCCGCCAAAGGACAAAGCCAGTGGGTGAGGTGGTGACACATTAAAAGATAGTTCCAAGCATACGAATTTGCAAAAGAATATCCCTTAAAAAGACTTCCTCTCATATCAATCTATTCTTCAATCTCAAATGACACAATCCAAGAAAGCTTTTATTTCTTAGCTGATGGAATCAATTTAACGACACTCCTTTCCTTATACCATTAACATATTTTTCATCCCTGCGTGTGAGATCTTGGAGCCTTTAGCTTGCCTCTCTTCGCTGCGATATCTCTACAGAATGCTGATGCAAATGAGGTGAAATGATTTAAATAAAATGAAGTAGCTGGCTAATAATAGTGTTTTGTTTAAATGTGCCTCATTTGTTCTGCTTCCCATTACCGTTTGATGATGCCTAAACATCCCAATTTCCCCTTAGTGATCACTGATGTTTCATCTGATCTTATTCCCGTCAGGCTCAGAGTAATATGCCTGATAATGTTTGCAACACATCCTGGGGAGAGAGAAGCTGACTAAACCTTCGTGTGTGGAAGGTAATGTGGGTGTTATTACTGAGGACTGTTTGCAGAAAACAACTTTAATTCTAAAATAATCTTTCAGTAAGCTGTGTGGACTTTCTGTATACTCGTTGGCTCAACTTTAATGGAAATAATACGGCTGGCTGAGAAAATAACTAAAGAACTGTACTTCTAACAGCCCATTTTCATCAGCTGTTAGGCCAGCCTGCCCAAATAAGGAACATAGGTCAATAACTCTGACAGCTGTCATTCATAGTTTGCCCTAGTCGGCCCTAACTAGGATGATTATAGATTAGATGGACAGTATTGTCTGAGCATGGAACAACACAGACTAACCAGCCCCCTTATGTATTGTACTTAGCGTATATAAGAACACTAATTCACAATAATACAAGATTCACCCTCTCTTTAAGTCCTATTTTTGCCTTATGCTTAATTTAAACATCACTAATTAAAGCTGGCCACTGATTTTAAAGTAATGCAGGTTATGGCTATGCTCTCTTCCCATCATAAATTATTTTTGCAGCATGACATTTTGGTTTTCCGTTCAGCGTGTTGGTAAACCACATTGGTCCATACAGAAAGATCTCAAAAAGTGTTTGATGGATTGGCACAATATTTGAGATTCATGGTTCCCAGATGATGTATCCTAATCTAGTGACCTCTTCTTTTGCGTCACCATAAGATTCACATTTTTTGTTTTCAGAAGAATTATGATTTCCATGTTTTGTTTACAGCAAACATAACCACTCAGATATTCATGTTTCCCTGAGGAGTGATTATTATCACTTTGGTGATCTTCTGACTGTGCAGACCTTTATCAGGCCAGATATTTTAATATCGAAACATATATTTGCAAAAACATACAGTATAAAACAGTCTTATCTGACTCAGCTGTAGGCTGTTAAGTGATAATTAGAAAACGATAACTTGACACCGTACACTTAGCATGCTGACATTAGGGTTTAGTTCACTGCTGTACACAGCGATACAGGATAGACTTGAAGATTATTTTCTGTTTCTTTTATGTCTTCAATTTGAGTACCATTCACTCAACTTTTCTTGCAAAGACAATGAGTGTAGTTCAATCTGGAGCTTTATTTATGAATTAAAACTAAAGATAGAAAATAGAGATGCAAGTTATGACTATTTCAAAGGAGCCAGATCTAAGGCTCTTTCCTTTCTCATATTTCCAGACCGTCAATAACTGACATAGTAAACGTTACATAAGGTGGAATGTACTACTCTGTACAAACCTCATAGGGAATGTCCATCGTAAATAAAGTTACCCCACCTTGAATGCAACTGATATTTACACATTATTTTGGCATTTCACAAGTGAAATATTTAGAAAAATCAATAGTAAAACAAATGTTCATGAATATCGATGACCCCTGCACCCGTAAGCTTAATTTCACCTTCTCTTTCCTTATACAGTGGTGTTGAGCCACGGTGTTTGTTAAAATGGATCTTCACGTGGCATGTGCCCCTTTTGTGGCCTTTACTATAGCCTTAAAGCCCCTTCCCCACTTTTAGGGGCTCTGACCTCACATCTCCAGTATGGCTTTCCCAGGGGAGCTGGACACTGAAGAAAAAATAAGTAAAGGGTTACATGTTTATTCAGAAGGAGATGTTTATCTTCTCTAATGTGATACTGAGAATGAGTAACAGTACACTCCAATGTATTTGGTATTTTTAGTTGGTTCAGAAAGCAGGAGCAAACGTTATCCACACAGAGGAGAGTGACTGTTTTTACGCTTTCTGCTTTTGTCTAAGGAACTATTAATTGGCACTGGAGTTAACAATAACAGAAATACTCTTAAAACTAACTCACAAAAAACCCACCTACCTGCAATGATGCAAAATGTGAAAAAACTGAATGTGTATCATTCACACAATAAACGTAATTGTCAAACAAAGTTGATGTCTTGTTCTTTTGTTTTTCACAAGCCGACATGCTATCACATCTTAATAAAGGCCAGCTCTTCCCTTAATGCTGAATACATAAGAACTTTTTGGACTCCAGCACAGGTGCAGGGACCGGGGCAGTTTCCGTGAAGGGAAGTGAGACTTTCGAAAGGTGCGGTGGGGTGCCGGGTGAGCCCTGATGACAGCTGAGCAACCAAGGCTTTCTCTGGCTTGCCCTCACGGAGATGGGGTCAGCGAAATGGGGGGGCTGGCTGATTGGAGGGGGGGGGGGGGTGGAGGAATTCATGCAGTTCCTACGTCACCAGGCCCTGTCACTGTGGCAGCGCTCCACTACTGGCACTGGGAGACAGATATAGACAAGAATTAAGGAGACTGAATTTGCACTCTTAGCCTTGTCTGGTTTACTGGCATCAGCAGCTGAAAGCCCCTGCAGGTCTGCATCCACCTGTGCTTTTACGTCACATCCGTCTTAAGAGTGGTACAAACCAACCAATTAAACACAGGTGCTTCTCAACCCAACAAACTTTGTGAGGGACTGAAATAAACAATGACTTATTATTAGATCTGAGAGGCACCGCTACCAACCTTCCAGCCTGCTCCTTTACAGTTTCTCAAAGACAAATCGACTCTAGTTTGATCTGTTGCTTCTTTGCAGGTTTCTCTTTCAACAAACTCTCATGGTGCTCATTTCCCCCTGCCTTTTCCACACTAATATATATATTCTAAATGTGTTTCTTTCATTACTCCTTTTTTCCCAATAGCTACACCATTACATCAAATTGCAGATATTCTAGATATGCTATGCATCAGCGTATACACATTTTATTCAAATGTGACCCCCAATTCAGCCAGGCTAATATATCTTATATCTTTGGAAAGATAGTCATTGATGAGTCAAGCAGAGTGACAGTTAGAGATGAGTTACAACCACATCAGTAATAGTTTAAAAAAAAAAAGTCTAACCAGGACAGGGCAATAAACACAAATATAATATATTTCGGAGATTTTACCTACAGCATTTTGAAATTGCTTATGATTCAAGCTGCCAAATTTGAGACATGACTGCTGCAGATATAAAGATAAATTAAGTAAAGTTACACAAAGACTTAACATGTTTACAAAAAAAAGGCAAAGATTATTCATGACTAACAATGTGCCCACATTAGTTGAATAAACCCTACACTACAAATCCAGTCAGAAGTACAGTGAATCAATATAGCAAATGACAACTTGTTTTCTGTTTTGCACCCTCCTGCCTTATTTCCCATACCTTATTTCTGATCCAAATTATTTTTACCTGGCAGAAACTTGTGATTACCGGAGTCAAAAAGATATTAAGCAAAACCACAATAGTTTGGTTTAGTTTTTTCCAGGAGGCTAGGAGTGCCAATTACAGAGTTGTTCATCACGAACTATAGGCTAAAGGGCAAGCTGGGTCCAACCTTATTTGTCTTTAAACATCAACACATTTAAGCGCTAAACCATCCTCAAATAGCCGGTAATGTTTTCCGGATGGGTCCAGATCTTGCGTAATGCTGCGTAAAGCGGTGCGCAAAAGTGTAACCGGGTAAAACGCGTGTCCCCAGGTAAACTTCCACGCACTCCCCCGGTGTTCTCATGTTGATTACAGTTATGTGGCGTAAATAAACACGTTCTGGCTTCATGCCATTTACTCCATCTTTAGAGAGAACCCATCCACAGACACACCCCTTCCTTCTACCGTCCAATCCAAGCGTTAAAGAGGTCAAGAGGGGAACATAGCCCCATATATATACGCCCCAGCGGTGATTTCTTGCTTCGAGTCACCTCCAATCTTTGCTACACTCCTTGTGTTGTCATTCCAAGCAGGAATTGTCTGTACTTCAGGAACAGTGTACTTCTAATATCATCTGAAATGGCACCCAAGAAGGACGTTAAGGCACCCGCCGCCGCCGTCAAGAAGGCCGAACCTGCAAAAGCTGCAGCTGCACCGGCACCGGCACCAGAGCCGGCACCCGCACCAGCAGCACCTGCCGCTGTCGACCTGTCCGCCGTCAAGGTACAAATCACCGTGAACGCATGAGTACTGCTGTAGGGAGGGATGGAGATAGGGTGATGCTCATGAAAAGTTTGGGCTGGACTTATCCATTCAAACTCATGACTAAAGTAGACAGACTTCAGGATCCCAGGGGGATTGTTGAAAGGGGACTCAGATATGTTTTTATTATGATGTTACACAGAATGTGAGAATATGATAAAGGCAACTTTGATAATAAAGGGGTCAATGTATGTTAATGTGAATGCAAAATAATTGTTCCTCAAAGCATAGATTGTATAGTTGTGATCAAGACCTTTTATGAAATGTGGGTTTTGGTTTAATACCCATTAATTGTTATCTTGACATTACTGGCCACGTAGAAAATTATGAATGGACGCACTGAGAGACTGAGAGTAGCATCATGTTTGAGGGACCACAGATGAACAGATGACTGAAACCATGGATAGCTCACCATGGTTTAGACTCCGCCCCCAGCTCCCTGGATTGGACTAAAAGAATAGTGACTTATGTGTGATGGCCATGCAGGGAGACACCAAATGTGGACATGTTAATGTAGCTAAAGATGGACCTCCACAGATCGGGTGCCACTCTGTGAAGCTAATTTTGGCAAAGAGACAAGTTTAATCCCAGTGTGTAGACCTGATTAATTATAGAGATTAAAGCAGAATCCTGGTTGAGTTGGCCTTTTTAATAGTAGTTGTGTTGTTGATTAAATGGCATGTCACTACGCTCGCATTTTTATGTGTGATACTAATGTTTTCTTTTTGTGTTGGCGTCTAGATTGAATTTGCCGCAGATGTGATTGATGGTAAGTACATCTCAATGTACCTTTGCTACCATGTGACACTACACACAAACTCTAAAATTCATCTTCCTTTCAATCAGAATCAGAATACCTTTATTAGTCCCAAAGAGGGGAAACAATCTCCAATTGCCAATAAGGCTGAACTTAAAACAATTGTCTCTCCGTTATAGATGAACATTAGTTTAATGCCAACGTGAAACCGACTTTTTACTGAGTCTTAAAGTGTTAATGACAGATGGTTACATCAGTCTTTTTTCTGTCACATTCCTTGGCTAAAACTAATAAAAACTAAAATGATATGTCACAAATAATGGATCCCTAACATGGTGGTCTTTTAAACAAAACATATTTTTGTCTGAATGCCCTGCCCCATCTATACATTTATAAAAACCTGGAAGTCAAGTGATAGTCAGCAGTTGTCAATTAAACATTTTGAATGTAATAGTGCAAACAATATTAGTGTATGTTGTATCCTCAAAACACCCATTGATTGTGCGAATTGTCACCCTCTACAAGAGTAGTAGATTAGCTTGTTTCTGGGTTAGGGATTGGTTAGCATTTTTACTTTATCACATACTAATCATAACTGTTGAGAGCTCTGTGTAATAACCACAAATCCATTTAACCAATACCTGTGTCATTATGTAAAGTGCATAATGCCTACTGGCTGATTGTTGGTGACATCTCAAACCATAGATCTTAAATATAATTAGTGAGTTAAAGAAGTGGTTGATAGAATGGTAGGTTGTACCAAAAAAAGCGTTATATAAATATAACAAAAAAAGGTGAAATTATGTAAAATTATTTTTAAGGTACAAATCCTGTGCTATTAGGCCCGTCTGACCCTTGACGTCAAGACACCACCTGACTAGACGTGCGTCTGAGCGGCTGCCAGTTACACCGCAGTCAGCATTCCCTACTTTTACTCAGCTCCCCCACAGAGGGCCTTGCCTTTAAAAGGAGGGGGCTCATATTCTCATCTATGTTTATCAATTCCAAGGTGGTCTTTTAAAAGGGCCTACAGCACAGAGGGAGAGAGACAGAGAGAGAGAGAGGGAGGCAGCTGCAATGGAAATAGTATGGGTGGTGACAGACCTGGGCAGGAGTCAGTCCATAATACCAGCACCTAAAGAGATGTCTTGCCCTTGTTTTATGTTTCCATGGACAGTCCTGTACGCAGAGGAGTTGCCTACACCTGCTAGCATGCAACACCCAGTTATGTGAAGTGCAAACCACTGTCTCCAACTGTAGAACAAACACATACTGTACTACAGAAAATGCAGCTCTATTGATATGTATATTTAACAAAGGTAACTAAAATACAGTTGTACTGTAGCTGAAGCTGAATAGATTAAAATACCTTACAAGACATTATTTGCAAAAAAAAGACATACATGACCAACATATTGATTAGTGTAAGCCAGGCTTCTGCAATTTAATGTGAAATGCTGCTAATTTAAATGTATAACCTCAAAGATCTTGGTTCTGTTCTTTTTGGCAACACCTATTGCGATAAGTAGTACTGTGTGCGTTTGGATCCTTACGTAACGTCCACACGGTTCCGTTGCGTGCTTCAGCGGAGACGCTTCCCATTCATTTTGAATGGGGTGACGTCAAGCTTTGCCGAACTGCATTGTGGTTCCGTCGCGTCGCTTTGCGTCCGTTGTTCGCTTCGAAAGTTGAGAAAAATTCAACTTTTCAAGCGTCGACGGAAGCGCCAGCCAAACAAATCATATGCCAGTACAAGCGTGTGCTTGTGTGTTGGGGGCGGGAGATTAATGTGATTGGTTGTTGGTTGCGCCAGACAGGCCCACCGGCAAGATTCAACGCAACGGAACCGTGTGGACGCATCGTTACAGTTTTACCTGTTTGACTTCAGTCAGTTGGCAGTTTTTTTTAGATTTACGATTGTTTTTAGTATCAAATGTAGTTTTTGACGTTTTTCTTTCGGCACCTTTTATTCGCACCTAATTATTACACAATAAAAACCGTACACCCCCTTCATAAACAAGTGAGTTTAAGAGCAAGTATGTTGCCTATAAGCTCTACCTACCCTCTGTAATTAACCAACCACTGACCAATTGTGATGTTTCCCGGTAATGGACACAAAGTTCCTAATATTGAAATGCAAGGGGGAGAACGAATCACAAGGTGTAGTTTGGTTATGTACACACTCACTGCTGAACACCTTACACACAAATCAGTTAGTGAATATCAAAGGTGATGATGTCCTCTCCTCTCTGCAGACTACAGGGAGTCCTTTGGTCTGTTCGACAGGGTTGGTGACAGCAAGGTTGCCTACATCCAGATCGCTGACATCATGCGCGCCCTGGGACAGAACCCAACCAACAAGGAGGTCGCCAAGATGCTGGGAAACCCCACTCCTGAAGGTAGATACATTCAGTTTCATTTTTCAAATAAGTTTAAGTTTTTTGAGATTATGCCAGGGGTTTTCAAGTCTTCCGATTTTGAATATTCTTTGTTGAAATGTTTTTTTGTCCCATTTGTCATGTTCATTTTGATCATTTCAAGCAAAATGATAAAATGATAGTATAACTCTGTAAACTATTATATACATTCTTATTCTGACATACTACAAAAACTGCTTTTATTCTTGTTTTTGAATGAGTGTACTAGTCATTAATGGCCACACTTTGTAAAACACAACGTTTAACCAATCATTAGCTGAACAGTATGTTTAAATAGTTTGCAATTACCAGTAATGGCTCAGTTTTCATTAATCTCTGGTGCTGCAAGGGTAATTTCTTTAGAGATAAACATTAGCATCGTTATTAGGTGAAATAAATGATCTGTGGATGGAATTGGTAATGTTAAGTCCAATCAGCAGTTGTTGTTTTTTTTGCTTTTTTTAAATCAGCTCTAAAATAGGATTAAATACAAAATGACTTTAGTCATCACAAAGGAAGTTATTGCTAAAAAAAGCACAAGAGTAACAAATATAAAGTGTACATGAAGTAATACCAATACCATTTCACAATGGATTAGCAATAGGAGTAATATACAAAATAAGTTAATAAAAAAAAAGCAAAGTAATATTTCACATGATATAAATCTTTATAGTTTAAAAAGACCTATGATGCCACAGAAGTGTCTGAAATAAGGCAAATAGAGAGGGGGCAAAATGTTCACATTTGTAGAAAGAGTAGACTGTTAACAGTAGGGGGGGGGGTGGTGCCTATTGTCTACAGAGGACACATGTAGAGAATAGCTAAAAGATTATTCTTGCACTGCAGCTGTATCTTATGTAATCAGATTCCTGAATGCAATGTTGGTTCATACACTGTATGTCATAATAAAAAGAGAAGTGTACCTTTGAAGTGTGTCTCTGATCTGGTCTGTGCAGACAGGCGCTGCTGCAGGTGTAAATCTCTGTAACCTTTAAACCAAAATAGCAGAATGACGCTCACTCCTTACTGTGGCACGCTCAGAAATAGCAAATGGGATTATAAAGGACAAAGAAAGAAAAAACATTCACAGCACCTGATGAGAGGTAGCACCTGTAGCAGAAAGGTGGAGTTGAATTATTGATGGTGAAAATGTTCAGGCTGTGTCTCAAACCTGCCTGGGTTGTTCACCTCTGGATACAATGATTAATCTCTGTCTCTTTCCATGCAGACATGACCTCCAAGAGAGTAGAGTTTGAGGGCTTCCTGCCCATGATGCAGACCGTCGTCAACAACCCAAACAAGGCCGTATATGAGGACTACGTTGAGGGTCTGCGCGTGTTTGACAAGGAGGGCAACGGCACAGTGATGGGTGCTGAGCTGCGTATTGTTCTGTCAACACTGGGTGAGTCAAGGCCATGAGCACCGCTGTGTCTCTCCATGAATGTGTGTGTCACTTTGTGTGTGTGTGTGTTATTAATCCTGGTTGTCCTCTGCCTCCCCCTACAGGAGAGAAGATGACAGAGACCGAGATTGATGCTCTCATGACAGGACAGGAGGACGAGAACGGCTGTGTCAACTACGAGGGTGAGCTGCAAATACCAACTTTACTCAAATAACTGTATTTATATTATAAAAATCCCCGGCACCATTTTCATTCTTGAAGTCCAGTTAATTTTAAGAATGTCAGTCCGCTTAAGCTCTGACAAGTATCTTAAAATCTTGAGATTGTTTTATTAAAATCTTCCTGATGATGTACTCATGGGGAAATATGCTGTTGAGCTATCTTATGAGAAATATAGGATCCCAACTTGACCAACACTAGGTACTTATAGTCAGTATATCTTGACTTTTGCTGCTTTGATCTTGTCCATAATTCAAAAGAAATCTGTTTTTTATGATTCGCCTATCATTTAAAATGCTTTCAATTCCCCTAACTTAAAAATGTTGGCGTCAATTTGCACTTTCAGCAGAAATTAAGTGAATTCCAAGTATTGGAACACATGTTAATGTACTCTTATCAATATCTCAACAGTTATGTTATTCTTGGTTTTTAACGTCCTTTAAATGATTTTATTTGATAGTGTACTGATTGTTCTCCTTACTCACTTATTTCCCCTCCCCTCTGTCCTGTGTGTGCTGCCCTGGTCTCCATCTGCAGCCTTTGTCAAGCACATCATGTCTGTGTAAGGATCCTATTTGTGCAGACCCCATGGTGTCGCGACATCTTCTCGCTGTTTCTCGTACCACCTGAGGAAGCAGGGGGAACAAAGGACTATGAGATGTCATTTCCTGAAGCCTTTTGTTTTGTTCTACACATTTTTGTCCAAAGTGGTGCTTTTTTCCTCTCCTCCTCCTCCTCCCACTGTTCGGGAAGTCTTCCTTGTTCCCCCGCAAGATGTTTCTTTCCTCATATTCACAAGTCCCACTGTTTCATTGGGGATTTATATCATCAACTGTTTCAAAGTGGAGCAGTGATGGAGGGGAAGGTGGGATAATGATGACCCCCCCCCCTCTTGCCACAGTCTACTGGCTCTCTATCTGCCAGTGTAGGGACTGCTTTGGCCCAGGAGTGGCCATCAAAATCCACTCCACACCCAACCCTTCCCCTAGATCTTAACTTATTGTATCCTCTGCCACAATAAACTTTTCACAATCACCCATTGCATTTCCAAATGTCTGACTCTATTACTGTAACTAGATGCAGATGCATGTGTAAAGAATAGTTTGACTAGAGTTAGATACAAAGATTGATACAACTCTTAGGTCTGTCTGTCTGAAGCTACAGCTAATAGCGGATTAGCATAGAACATTCATTTCACTTTTAGTTGTTGAAGGTTAACTAATGAATGAGTGTTGAGTGAGCCTTAAGGGTGTTGCTAGGCAGATTTTGTATCACCTTTTGACGGAGCAAGGACGGAGGAGTCTTGCTGCCAAGAGAGGTATCGATCTTCTAATCTTCCACAGAAAAGGAAATAAGAGTAATTCCAAACTTCACTGAAACATTACAAAGAAAACAGTACTCCTGTATCACTTTTTCTCCTTTTTATTGTCATTAATTATTGTAATTGGTGTCATATCAACAAGAGAAAAACTGCGTACATCTACTAGACCTTTTAAATACATTTACAGTTGCTGTAGGGTGGAGCAGGAGGTGGGGAGGGGGCACACAGAGATGTGGTATGCAGAAAAAACACAGAAGCAAACAAACAGTCGCAGGTGAGGGCAGATATTAGGCAGGAGGCAGGATATACCACAAATGGTGTCTAAAAAAAGAAACTAGATCACCCAAACACTTTTATCCTAACAGATGTAACACGATACGAGTTCCCCGGTCGCTTTTTCTTTCTCCATGAATTGTCTTTTACATTTTCAAAATATTTTTTCTTCCACTTTCATCTCTCACATACAGTATTGCAACAAAACATCCAGATACATTAGCGTACGTCGTAAAACGGCATGGGATCTGCACCCAACGCGCACACACAGACAGATTTCAGAGTGGCTTCAACTTCTGCTCAGTCTCAGGTCGCATTTGTAGCGTCATCCTCCGTTACCCAGGCAACAGAACGTCCTCATGGTGCAACCTCAGCCTGCGTAGAAATGTGTGTACTGTTCATTCACGCAAGCTCAACATCTGCAGCTAATCATTTAAGCTGTCGAAAGCGGATTAAGCTCCAGAGTTTACCAATATTCTGATGTATAAACAGGCACCTATATTTAACTACTGAGCAGGTACAAGTGTGTGATGCTGTTCAACAGGACTGAGATGCATTCCTCAGTAACACCAAACCAGCTGTCCAACATCGTCACCAAGCATTACACCGTAAACAACTAATAACTACAAAACATGAACTTTTTTAATCTTTATCCAATAATTGAGCAAATAACTTACTAAAATCATTTTTTTGGTTACAAAATAGCCTCTTTTCATATTAGAATCAATACATGCTTGTCATAACGTGACCTAGTTCTTGCAGTAATGCGATTTTACAGGTTCATTTTATAGCCATATTGTCACTTCCTTTTCAAATGTTTTAGGACAGGTGGATGGCAAAGACCTTTGGTTTTTATACATTTTTCTATATATATTTGTTAAATATTATATTATATTGGTGGACAAGAATGACTTGCAGTAAGGATGCTTGGTTTGTTAGGGGGTTTGGCGTCCATGCACATGAACTGAGCGAGAACAACGCGTGCTGCATGGTGTGCTGGCCACATTACTTCTTATTGAATGTAGAAAAAAGGCTGTAGCTTCTTAAAAACACTGATCCAGGACCAGTAAAGCAAAAGACCTGGTCCCCCCACTTAATGGACACTGACCAGTGCTCAGACTGAACTATTCTATGCAACATCATTCAAAAAGAGAGAGGCCAACCTAATGAATCAGAAACAGCAAATATTTGTGAAATAAAGAAGACCAAAGTACAGTAGCTCCTAATTCGAGTCTCTACTTAAAGTTATGTGATGGATGTTGAAGTTGAGATGTTTAGAGGCTGTCGTTTAGCTGAAGTTGGCTTCAGGGTGGTAGGAGTGGGCAGAAAAGTTTCTGGGGATCGTGATGGAGATGCCCGGGTTGCAGAGCAAGGATCCAGAGAGCCAGTGTTCACAGACCCTGCTTGGCCAGAGCCGCAGTGACGTCCTCAGCCAGCGTGGCTAACTGCGGAGACTCCAGCACGTTGAGGCTGCCAGAGGACGAGAGCTGGCTGTCCCTGGGGCGCTGCGGGGACACCACGCCCGACAGGTCCGGCGACCGGACCACGATGTCAGCACCGTGGTCCACCCTGGCCTTGGCTTGGTCGCGAAACATCAGCTTCTGACTCTCAATCTAACAGAGGCGGGTGGTGTGATATGAGATGTGGATGGGAAAGAAGAAATATATCATTTGTGTAGAATTATTATTATGTGTGTGAGTCTCTGTGAGTCAGGTTCAATAAGTAGCACTACTCCAAAGGCTAACTTTAGAGAACTGCGCCCTTCTGTTCCAGACTTTACTCAGAGGGTTTAGCTTGTATACAGTGTTGCCTTCAGAGCTTAACTGGCCGCAACATTATGTATTGATGGCATTGTATGCTACACGTCTGCGGCTACTTTCACATGCAGATGAGGAAAACAATTGGCTTTGAAACACATTCTTTACATATATATATTAAATGCATACTTAATCTACTTAAGGTAACTGTAATGCCTATGCATCACGCATCGGTTACATGGCAGGCTATATCTAGACGTGGAGAGCACCACAATCTCTCAAATAATTAATTTCCTCTAAATCATTGATTGGATTATGAAGCTGACACTCACCGGGAGACGGGTTTCACCAGGAGTGTGTTGAGTATTATCCAGGGAACCCACCTTGGATTGGGCTTTGTCTTTGAAGTCCAACTTCACTGTCTCTATCCGCACATGACCGCCCCCTTGGGAGAAGAAAAGAAGGGTCAAATCCTTACAGAGTATTGGCATGAGATATTGAATAAGGTTCCAAAGTTCAAGGTGAAAGCAAAGTCTAGGTGGTTGGAGAGTTTGCTTGTACAAAACGTTGGTATGTTGAAACAAACACCATTTGATAAGTACATGCCTAATGATGTCATGAAAGAGCAAGCAGTGCATAAAGGATATCAAATGGAAAGACCCAAATAGACCAGTAGATGGAGCTGTAGACATTATCTGACTCCATTTACCACTTTTTCATTAATTAAAAATCCGTTTTTCAAGGGTTACCTGGCCGATGATGGATGTTGTCTAGTGAGCCACACTTGGAGGTCACGTGGCTCAGATCTATCTTCTTGTTCTGTATCATCACCTTGAAGAAGCAAAGTCAGGAGAAGGTCAGAGCTTACAGTGCACAACGAGGTCATAGACTCCCACTGAGATTAAAAGGTTCTCTCATAGTAGATCAAAATAGTATCTTCCCTTTTCTGTAATATTTCACATCGGATTCACATTACAACACAGCGGTCTAATTTCATGTAATTATCAGAAAACATAATCATGGAAGCACAAGAACATAAGACCACGGTTAAATCAAAGTACTGTGTTCTGCCGTGCAGAATAAAGATGTTTGTTAAACCAACCAAACCAAGATAGAATACAATGTGCTGTGACTGTCTTCTTGAGATACATTTGTTAATCAGAAAACCTGTCAATAATGGACAACAGTGAGAAGGCAGTACAGAACAGTTCAAAATGGCCACAGGCAGGGGGGGTAAGGATATGTATCTATGGGACACATCCTTGGGACCTGAAGAGAAAACTACAGAGGGATATCTAAGGAGTGAACCGGCTAAAGGAGCAGGAAGAGATACACCACGTCCAGAGGTTATTAACCGCAACCTGCCTGTGGTCAGCTATCACTTTCAAGTCAACAATATAGTTGATAGTCTCCTTGCTCGCAGAGCCTCAGAAGAAAGAAATGACAGTAAAAGTGTCTCACTTGTACTGATGCTGAACAGGGCAGATTGTTGATCACAATAGGAAAGCACAACAACGTGTGCACAAAGTCCACAATGCACCATAGGCTGTTCATCTACCACGAGTCCCTTACACAGGCTTAACACAGAAATGCAGCATGAGAGATGACGTGAGGTTTGTGTCAACTGCAGGTTGGCTCATCCCTTCAGCGATGGTATCTTAATGTGATGGCATTTATAATTAGTTAAACTAGTGTTAGTATAATATGAATAAAAGGTGTTTGTGGGTTTTTTTAAGCCTCGAAGGGGTGCCTCCACCCATTCTTGTTAGTGTCATTTCAGAAGGAAAATTATGTTATTGTTAAAATTCCAATTGCTCACTGGACACAAACCACTTCTGGAGAATGATGTGTCAGGTAAACAGCACCTGCACTGCTGGTCCAATGAGTGAGGGACTTAAAGGGACATTTCACCTTTAATATTTATTTCCAATCACTGTTGACGATAAAGGTTGATTACAACTTTAATATCCTCAGTGTTTGCTATATTGAGAAAGAAAGCTGAATTTTCAGCTGTCATTCTGTTGTTCCGCCCTGCATGTAGCGCTGTCATTTAAAGTGACAGTTATGAAGACGCAGGTAAGAAATAACTTATGTCCTCCTTCAGCTGGGATATCTAGTTTCTCTTCCTGCTGGTACCCTGGGCCTCTGTCAATATAGCACACACTGAGGAATTGACTGCTTCAATTGATTAAATTGACCTTCAACACTGATTAGAATTCCATATAAAAAGGTGGCACATGTTTCCTTTGACAACATAATGAAACACTGACAAACACAACACAACAGAGGAATCTGACATGAACACTGAGACAATGGACTTGCGGCACAGGACTCACGTTTCCACCTCTTGCAGAGTAGCCCCGCCTGTCCAAGGACCCACACCTAGACTGAACATGGCTATAGTCCAGTTTAACATTTGGGATGAGAACCTGCGGGCGGAGGCGAGGAGTGAGGTGGGAGAAGGCTTAGGCTTTCTGGCACTTCATTTTATTAATGTCTCTTGTTTAAATATTCTGTTCTAGACACCCGAGTTTGTCTAAGTGTAACTGAGGCATTGATATTCAATGGTTCCCCTTTTGCTCTGGACAAACAGCTTCGATAGATACCATGGCTCTAAGCTAAGAGGCCAATTAGATTCATCTCACAACCCAGGATGAGCTTCATGTCAGCCTCGTTTCTGGACATGACCTATTACTCCTAAAGAGGATCCTCTTTAATCCCGGCACACCTCCAGAAAACAATCTTACCTCCTTCAAAACACTGGATTCCATATAATGGCATATAAGGGCTATTGTGACTAAGACAACTTTATTACAGAGCTTGAGTGAGGTTGATATTTTTTGCACATCCTCTGTTCAGACTCAAGTAGATTCCATATTAACCAGTAAATATTTAAATGATTAATTGAGGGGGCGAGTATGATAAAATATGGGAGTGCTGCATTGGTAATACCTCTTACTGCAATGAGAGAAAGCAGGAGTGAGATGCAGACACAGCAGAGTTGGTACAGTACATAACACGAACGAAGAATACATTTACCCCGCAGCACAATTAAAGCAGTGGGAACAAGACTTACACACCACATACGTATTCGATACATGTTGTGTACAGAGCACTAAAGAGCTCTACAGGAGGAGAGAGAGACCATGAGGAGATACACTTGAACACTTTAAAATGCTTTGAAATTATAGTATAACACCTTACGATTAAAAAACAAAGTCTTCAATTAGAGTACAGATCTGTGTCTCAAATATGTAGCTATTTTTGTCGCTGTAAACTTTGGGACACATTTTAAGCTGGAATTAAGGTACAATAAGTGAAGAATGGTGGGCAAACCAAAATCAAAAGCCATTACCAGGGAAAGCAAAAGCTAACATTTCTAACACATTTCACTTAGTGGTAGATCAACTTCTAGTCTCTGGGAACATCCAAGATAGCAGCACCAAGACAACTAACTACCAAACAAGAGACATTACACAAGAGATATAGTATTAAAGGATTACACAGGAAACTAACCACAGCTAAAAAGATGCCATTGAACCCGCTCCAATTAAAAGCCACATTTGTTGGATGGTAAGTGACTTGCTGAGGGCATTGAGGGCAACAGACATTTGCCAGCATATGGTTTTGGTCAGCTGTAAGGCATCTTTGGTGCCAGACAGTTGGTTTATTTTGGGCTTTATGGCACTGCTCTCACAGCAAGACGATGGCTCAAATCAGATGCTGTCAAACCAGCTGCTACGTTTTTATTGGCTGCTCATGTGTATTTCAGGAGAGTATAACACTTAATAAAGAAAATGGTGACACTAAGTTTTAAAAGTGACTTTGGTTTAACAACATGCTAAGTGTGAACAGTGAGACAATGAACTACATATAACAGAATTAAACAGTAGTGGAAATATAGGTGTGTGCAGGGAAGAGACAAACTAAGGTACTATGATAGAGGACCTAGCACTGTATCCAGATCAAGGCAATGTGCTGCATGTCTCTTAGTAGGACAGAAATATACTGTGAGAACAATTCAGAATGAAATCATAGTCTTCAAACTTTGAGGGATCAAGAGGGGGAAAACCACTAGATAGACATAATGGTACATACATTGCCTCCACGGGGAGAGAGCTTCAGATTATCCTTGGAGCTGCATTGTGTCTCTATGTGAGTGAGGTCCGGCTTCTTGTTTAAAATATGACTCTATGGAGAAATACAGAGATAGTATGGGCCTCTTACATCGTGAAGGGGAATGAATGCTTATCATACCGCCACTGGAAGAAATACTTCAGAGGGACAAACAAAACATTTATATAAAAAGAGGAATGCCCTCTGTTGCTGACTAGAATTTTGATACAATAAAAAAAGCCTTTCAATCTTAGTTTGTTTACAACAGTCTCCTGCTTCACTTTGCAGAATATATTTGTAGAATATCTCAACTGAAACTTTCTAAGAAACTTGTGCCCCATGAGGAAGTGAACCAGAAAATGTGATTATCATTGTGTTCCCATCATGGTTAAGTTAAGTCTTTAGCGTGGAAATGCAGACTTTCCTAATTCTATCACATATTCTTTAAGTGCATTAATTAATACAATTGTTCATCAATTAAAATGTAGAAGTATCGTTTTGCAAAATGAAATACTTTTAAACATACCTCTTCTCATGGGGCTGACTATCATATTCATACATGATAGAGTCATGTGTGGAGGCACGATCCACCACAGATGACTATATGATATAACAACTGTCCAAACAGCTGCTGCCGTGTGAGTTGGACTTCATTAAATATAAAAAAATCAAATATCCATTAATTTTACAAAAACAAAATGAACAGAATTATTAATTTGTAAATTACTTTGGCTTTATTAAGCCTTATTACATTTGTACACTTATTCAACCAACAATTCTTTATAAAATGCATTAATTGTATTAAGTGATAAGGTTTAAAATGAAATGAAATGAGGTTATTAATTATTTAAGTGGCACACTCTATCAAACATGCAGTGTCATAATTAACAGTGCTCAGGTGTACCAGCAGGTCTTTTGTCCAGGTCACACTGTGCGCTGCTGACAGGCACAAAGTGAGGGAGACGAGGCGCAGCACGGACTTCCAGATCCACGAGACCCTGTGTGTGGCCTCTGTGAGGATATTTTGTTCCGTGTGTTTCTATGAGGACAGTAAACGGAGAGGTCAGTGACTGAGCAGTGGCTGGGCAGAGGCCTGCCAAGGGTCGGGGGGGATCTGAACTACTTTGACCACAGAGCTACAAGGCACTAATGAAGGTCAGGAGAGGAGTATCCTGCTGCCAGAATAAATCAGTTGTAAAATGGCTGGAAAGGATTCTACCATGCCTGAGCTAATAAAGGCCAATCACAATCTAGCAGAGTACTAGGAACCATTTTGTAACCGAGCCGAAAACACAGGTGCATGTCTTGTGCAAGCGTCATGGACAACAACAGCAATATACGACAGAGGATTTTTTCAGTAATATTTCAGTCGTAGGTTCAGGACAGCCGGGTTAATTGAGAGTAATACAGCAGTATCATCAGCTTATTTATTCCAACTTTCTAACTGTGTGTGCAGGAAGCTCTAAGATGATCTTACATTTCACCATTACCTTTCAAATGTTCTGCTGTCAAGGAAAAGCAAAGTACACTCCCATCCCGCCATCCTTACACAATTCATCCAGGGGCTTCAGTGCAGAGAACTCTACATGAACTACTAATATCTGTTAGCTGCAGCAGATAAGTAAAAAAAAAGGCTGCATTTTTTGGTTCATTGCATAAAAAGACTTCATGAACTTGAGTGCATCATCTCTCTGAAGTGTAGCATGGCTTGGTAACTCTTAGGGAGCTAAAATGGTCATTATATAACTTGAGAAATATCCTCTGTTCATATTTTCAAGTTAAGTTAGTAACTTATCATTCCGCTCCGAGGTGCTTTTGTCACAAACAGCTGAGTTTGGTTTTGTCTAGAGACACTCAGGACGACCGCTCTGACCAGACAGTCACCCCTGTGCTTAGACGAAAGCTGCCAACATCATTTTGTGTCTGACAGGAGACACCTACTGCCACCCAGGGGTGACACACACATACACTGTGGTGCTGCGAGTAAAGACATCAAATGTATTCTAGACAAAACACAACATTAGCTAACAACTGCAGCCAGAAAAATACTCCTCATTGAAATAAAACATTACAATTTCATGGTTTGACAAGAAACATATTGAAGTGCCAACTGTTCATAAGGCAATATTACCGTTGCTAATTTACACATCCAGAAGTTAGAGAAGCAAATTATAATTAATTTGGACATTAAATGATGGATATCTGATGGATTTATGCTGAGCTACTTTTACCAGCCAATTGCTACCTGTGCCTGTCTTGGCTCCAGAAGAAAAGTGCAAATGTATAAGAAGTACTACCTTTTAAATTCATTAGAAGCTAAATAATTCACTTAACAGATAGGATTGTTTGTGGAAATCCTGATCTGTGACATAAGAAATGTTTAAATAATTGGATAATGTGCTGCATGTATCTCATGAGGAGGTCATATTCTTACAGAACACCCTGTGTTGCAGAAAAGAGATTTGAAAAAAGAAGGGACGAAATTTGCGTCGAAAGGAGCCAGTTGAGGTGGTTCGGGCACCTAGTTAGGATGCCACCTGGGCGTCTCCCTAGGGAGGTGTTCCAGGCACATTCAGCTGGGAAGAGACCAAGGGGTAGACCTAGGACCAGGTGGAGGGATTATATCTCTTCGCTGGCCTGGGAGCGCCTTGGGATCCCCCAGTCAGAGCTGGTTGATGTCGCCAGGGAAAAGGAAGTTTGGGGCTCTCTGCTGGAACTGCTACCCCCACGACCCGACCACGGATAAGCGGGAGAAGACGGATGGATGGATGGATGGATGGGTAATTGCAGGTAAAGACAAGCACACATAATAAAATCTCCCCTCGAGAATTGGCCAACCACAGCCATTGACAAAAGCTAAAATTGAACTTGGACTACATATGCAAGGCAACCTCTTACAAATACTTAACATTGCACAACATGACAACTTTTAGCTGCATTACACCACATAATCACATCAGAAATGTGAGAATACAAGTTTATGTGGTGAGCCGTCGCCCTGTCTTCACAGCCTGCATCCTTATTTTACCACAAGACACCTCCACTGCAAAAAATACTTGCATGCTAGGAACAATACTGCAAGCCATATTGCATAGTAACTGATTATGAACCAGAACGCATGCTTGCACAAAAGCTCTACTCAGGCCGTTTCTCCTGCAGATGACAGGCAGGCATTTGGAGCATGATCCCTCCCTGTTTTGTGGCTGGCTGCACACAGCGGCGCAGAGACCTGGCAAGTCATAAAGATGTCAGGCAAACGCTTAGACTCCTAATCAGGTCTTCAGTGAAGGCTTGTAAGAGCTGATGGCTACAGACAAACTGCAGTTCTTTCACTGTTCTTCGTGTTACAGCGCTGAGTCTGTATTTCATACTGAAACACGATAGTTGTCAAACTTTGGGGTGAACCCTGTGAATGCAGATTATGTGCAGCCATGGTGAAAACAGGATTTGAAGTGCAGATTTCTGTTAGCTGAAGTGCTGTTCTCAGTTCCCAGAGCTCAGGGGGGGGAATCATACTGCTCACTGAGATGTCAAAGCCAGGTCACTTTCTTTTTTATTTAAATGTAGGGCCTCCTGTCCTTTACAGGCGCATATTTGAATCGTAAATTTGTGGTGAAATCCTTCTAAAATCTCCACCTCAGTTGTTATCCTCAGGAACTTACTGATCCGTGGATGGCAAGACCTTATTTGGAATATATTTTGATGTTTTATCTGAGGGATGTCAAAGCTGTGTTGGGCACATTTGGATCACAGGAGAGCAAAGAGGCAGAAAGGAAAAGGCTATATCAACCTCACATCATCAACATTTTTTAATTCTACTTGCTTTCTAAGACAACTACCTACTCTCATGTAGATCCATCACACACAGAGCAACATGGACAGCATGGAGACATGGGGTATTTGGTTAAAAGAAAATAATGCTACACACTTGAATCTCTTCCATCTACCCCCTGTTGTATATCAATGTGATGTTATCCAAAGTAGAGCATTTCAAAGAGTTTATAGAATTTTACTGACTTGGAAACTTGGTGGGAAACTGGCTAGTCAGCAGGATTGAAGGACTAACAGTGGAAAGAGGTTACTAAGAGAATACAACAAGACGATGAGAGTAGAGAGGTAGGAGAGAGGGGGCCATGGGAAATACATTTCTCAAGGCAGAAGAAAAGCCAGAAGACTTTAGACATAAACACTTCTAGTAATTACATTTGCATCAGAACATTTACAGATAAATTAGGTTTCATATCAATGGTATATATTCTACTGTTTGTGTCATGGCAAGTGTGTTTTCTGTTTTAATTGTCCACTTAATCCTTCACTGTTGCTTTAAGGTTCAAAGTAAGAATAAGGTTATGTTCTTGTAGAAGATAATCGCCACGTTTCTATACAGATATCTTACTTAAAACGGCACGATTATATAGTTGTAAATCAAATGTGTTATTATGGGTACCAACAAAAATAGAATAAGCAATAACCAGTATAAATAGGATTGCAACATTGCGTAGATTAAAGAAAATGCACATACAATAAAATAGGAGCTAAAGGTTTTGTGTGAAGTAAGGGAGAAGAGCGTCACCTGTCCTCCTTTGGGCTGGTACTTGATGTTCTCTGTGGAGCCAACCTTGGACTTGATGTTCTTGAAGTCAGGCACAGGCTGGTTGATGATGCGGAGCTGTTTGGGCGTGGTGGCAGGGGACTTGGGTGGGGTGCGGACCACGGCAATCTTCCTCTCTCCGGAAATCAGGCTGAGGGAGCGCGGGGTCCTGGAGGACGATGAGTAGCTGGGAGGGGTTCCTGGGGTGATGGCTGTGGAGCCAGGGGTGCGAGGGGTGGAGTGGCCACTGCGAGCTGATCGGGAGCGCACTGAATCTGTAATTGATGGAGAGGAATATAAGGATGAAGGAAATAGCTAAAGCTGCAGTATATTCAACAGAAGAAACTATGGTAACATATGTTAACTTCAAATGAGAACAAAACAGAAGGGAAGAGTCAATCATTAGTTCATCAGACGCTATGACTGTAAGCCTTTGAAAGTCACTTTTCAGACCACCAGATATACAGAATGACACTGGGAAATTCTAAATGCAGGTCACCGATTCAAATATCTTACCCATAAACAATTGAAGTCACTAGTTATTTTAGGTTAAACATAGCAATAAAGCATCATAGTGTCAGAAGTTTTAAGAATCCCTTCTACCTGTCATGCTAGGGGCTCGTCCTGTCCTGTGCTCCGCCCTCATCTCGGTTTGAAACGCTACAGGAGCAGGAAAGGAAAAGTTTAGTTAAGTGGAGGCTGAGGGTGAGAAATAAAGAAGAAAAGGAGAGTGTTGCATGCTCCAATTAATTCACCTTCACCTGTAATACGGTAAGTAGTAAATAGAACATTACAAAAAATCAATGTGACATAGAGAATGGTTAAAAGGTACTTGAGAGAGCTGGAGAATACTGCTACAGAATCGTATTGAATACTTAAAGACTTATATTCCTATTAATTTCTAGGAGAGTAGTAGATCCTACACAAGCCACCTAAATAAATTTCGAGCAAAGCAGCATAGATTATCAGAAAGAAACCCAAAGATAAAAGAGACATATGGAGGTACAGAGAGTTTTTGGCAGACTTGAGCTCTCTTTAATCAAATGCAAGAAACTACAAAAATAATAATCAGCATTGATTAAAAGAAACTACTTTTATACTGGTAGAATCCATTTGTTGTGGCTTTACTGAAGGCTGATACATGTTGCTGTTGGTTTAATCTAATACCACCTAAATACCGAGACATCGTTTAGTAAGCTGATTAGAGGATATGCAGCCTACATGTGGGTCTGCGAGGAGCCAAGGAGCCGGAGCTGGTGATGGAGGTGGAGCTCTCCTCTTGTTCATGGTGTGCACGGTGACTCAGAATGGAGGCATGCCGCGGCACAGAGGACCTCTTTTTAGGGCTCCATGACCCACCATCCTATTGGGAAACAAACACGGGGTACAAAAAGTAGATCCTTAGAGTAGTGAGGCTGTTATTTATTTTTAATGTTTTGAATCAATAGGGATAATATAGGTTTAGGTGGTCAATATCGCAGATTAAAAGTTTTTTTTAATCCAACTATGAATCTGTTTTTTTATGTCTTTTCTGGGACTCCTGCAGCTAGTGCCGCTCTACCATTCACCTACCTCTGCTATGAGTCTCTGTATTACTGTGAAGCAGTGAGGCTCTGCTGAGGCTGGGCGAGGTCTATCTAATGAGGCAGTCACTCTGGATATGGAGGCGGGGACCTTTGTTAGTGGAGAACGATGGGCATGGCCCTGAGATGGTACAAAGATGAGGCTTGGTGGGTGAGTAGAATGGCATCAAAATATACAACACAGGGTGACAAAAGAGTGGTGAAAATAACAGCGCTAAAACATGCATTATCAGTGCACAAGATCCGATTGTGGTATGAAGAATGAGATATTAGCATTGGATCATGGCTGTTTAACATTGAATTGTAGCTCATCACAACACATCATGCACATTGATTGTGAACATGCCAGTTACATTTGTTTTTTAAATGTATAAAATCAAAATGCCAAACAAAAAAACAAGTATAGACTCATGCAAGATTTCAGTTAGACTGCAAACCATGGTAACAGATGTATTGGGAGACTGTAAATAGAATATGTAAATCAGAAGTAAAATAACATGTGGGCTCAGACTGACAGAACACACTTACAGTATGCAGTAATGACATGACATTTTAGAAATGCAGATGCTATTTTATTTTAGACACAATAACTGTCATTACCATGACGGAGGAGTAGAACGGAGTCACGACCATAGCCGCTGGAGAAATGTCACAGGGTGATCCGACACCCACTCAGTAAAAAAGAAAAAGCTCTAAATGGATCTGCCTTGACTACTTGTGCACAACCCATTAAGCAAGGCAACAATAGCAGAGAATTTACAAAAAACTAAATAAATATTTTTTCATAAAACACAAAAGAAAACAGTGGTGTTCGTGCATAAATGCTATGCAGTGTTGTTCATGCGGGGGTTAGGGTTAAGATAGACAGAGTGGAGACAGCACTTGCTTAAACAGGCAGGTGTTTATCTAAAAAGATGATTAGGTTGCCCTGGAAGTCACAAGAGATAATTTGCAATAAGTTCTTAATAAATCTCAGTTCTGATGATAATTATTCTGTGTAATTAATGTGTTGTTAATTGTTTCTGCTGTAACGATGCATGAGGCAACTTGTGTATTAGTTTCACATTAGAAGAAAGGGGTAAACATTGAAATCCGTTGACTTCATAATGCATTATTAGCAATCTGTAATAGAAAAGCACTTCTTGTTGCACAGCATTCTTTTGTCTACAGATGTATTGAAGATGCAGAGTACTGTTCGTTGCTCTTGAGTAGAATGTTTGGTTTCTATCTGATTGAGGTTTATTTAATTGCCTTTCTGGAAACCTGATTGGTGATTCTGGCTGTTTGTCTTTAAAGTTTCGATGTGGTATTTCGCTGAGTGGTTTCCGAGTCAGATTTCACACCAATGTTGGGTCAATGTAGTTTACTCACCGATGCTCTGTTGCGAGACTGTCTGGCAACACTCAGAGGCTGACAACTGTCTGGTAGCGCCTCTAAGAAAGAGACAGAAACAAAACATTATTGGACACAGACAGATGTTATGACCTTCATATACTGTTTTGTATACCGTTTTCATGTCCTACTTTAAAGGATTCTGGATATAAGAGCATATTTGGGTCTCAATGTTGTATTCCCAAACCTGACATGGTGTGCTATATGAAAATCGAATGTTCTGTGGGAGCAGGTTGCTAAGGGCTCTATTCTGTAAAGATTTGGCAAGATTTCACAGAGAATGGGGGATTTTGTATTATGCAAGGCAACCCTGGAAACTAATCTAATTGGGGCAATGCAGCAGTGTACTGAGCCCTCATCACCAGTGACACAGAATCCAGCCCGTCGGGGAAAATGAAGAGCACCCTGCCTCTGGGACGGTCTACAACATAAGGTCCATAGAACAAAACCATGGATTACTAGTAGCCTGGCAACGATAGGTTGAAAAAAGCTGTAATGTAAAGCTTAAAGAGACCAGTAAGTTAACAGACGTTTGACAGGTATTTTTTATTTAGTTAAAATTATTTGAAATATTTATATAAAGTATATGTATAATAATGTAAAAGCTTACCAAGAACATATAAACAGAGGGCAGGCAATGTTAAAAGTAAGGAAAAATGCCTTTGAGTAGCTTAACTTCAGCGGAACATCTTGCTTTTGCTGACCTTGCAGTAGTGATGTAGACGAGAAGTTGGAAAGAGTTTAGTGAATCCTCAAATCCCAAACTTTTAACTGCAGGACATCATGCCCTTTAAAGAACATCAAGGATGAGCACAACACAAATGAAGGCAAATAAAAACATGTATGGCAGTACTTTTTTATTATGAAAAACAAGAAACAGGACAAAGCAAACCAAGTAACCAACAAGACAAAATGGATGCCATGATCCAAATGAAGCTGGATTTAAACTCGTGGCTATCGTGCCACCTTTCTTTTTTATCTTTTGACAGACCAAGGCAATGTGTCACCTGTGGGTCTCCTTCTTGGACAGGAGTGATGCTGGGTCTGGCGGACGGCTGGTTTCATCCCATTCCTCTTGGATGGCGATTGACTGTGTGTCTGCATTTTTTTTGTAAACTCGGTCCTTATCACAGCTATCAGAGGAATCGAGGCATTGACAAAAGCAGAGAGAGAATCATAAGCAGAGATAGAGGCTTAAACATAAAATATGTAATTCTGCAGAATAATAAAAAAAAAAGTTAGCCAACACATTTGTTGGACTATACTAAAAACAGTTGACTCAAATCACTGTCAGTGAGTTATTATAGGAGTGCAATTGTGTGCATTTGTATCGCGAAGCAATACATTCAAAGATGCTGTGTTCTTTTGGATTTACAGCAGAAAACACTATTAAGGCACATGATGTCTGGCTTTACACAGACAGGACAAAGAAACAGACCAAATACAAATATTCATTGTATAACAATCCCTGCAGATTTCGAGCAGCAAGTATCAAATATTATTTTTGTATCAATATTTATAAATAACTACTTGTTCATCTGTAAAGTTCAAGAATTCAAAAGGAATGAAAAATGGTGAGAACCTTTTTTCTTCTTGTTGTCTTCTCTCGGCACGAAGATATGCTCTTTGCGGACAAGCTTGCGTTCTGGTGTAGAGATTCGGCCTTTAGCCCGTCCGGCCTTTGGTTTGACCGGCTGTTTCTCCGCCTTTCTCTGTTGTGTCTGCTTCTCCTTGACCACAGTAGGCTTTTTGTCTGCGCTTGCCTTAGGCAAAGGCTCAAACTTTTCTGTCGCCATACTCTTATCATCATCATCTGTGGTGTAGCAAAGAAGGACATGGGAAATACAAGACAGTGTTAATGTGTTTTTATTGGAAGCAGAAGAGCAAAGGGGGAAAAAGAACACTTTGAACAGACAAACCATCAAAGAGATCTCACCTTGTGTGTCAATCCAGGAGCTGTCCAAGATGGAGTCGTCCATTGTGGTTTCATCTCTATCATAACTTTCTGTGGGTCCATCGGTGTCAATGCTTTGAGCCTCTTTCAGAGGGAAGGCAGGGGTCTCAGGAACATCTACTACTTCCTCTAGACTTGCCGCCTCCAGGTCAGCTTCTTGGGCCAACTCCACAGACTCTTCCTCTTCCTCTGAGGCTCCTGTTTCAGGTGGACCAGAGAAACGAACGCTGTGTCCCGGCTCATCTGCTTCATCGATGGTCTGGACCACAGTGATGAAATCATCTTCAACGGTGACCACTGATTCGATGGCAGCACGAGTCTCTGGGATCTCCTTTGCCACCGCTGATCCTGCGGCTACTTTCTCTATTTCAACTTCCTCCCCTTCCTTTTGCCCCTTTTTAGCATCCACAGCTTCTACTGCCACATTCTGCTTGGCTGCTTGCACCTCTGGTTGTCTTGATATATCATCAGGCGTGTCCACTGTAACCATTTGCTTTCTCTCTTCCTTGTCTTTCAGTTCCTTTTCTTTATTCTCTTTGTCTTTCTTCTCTTTAAGTTCCTTCTCTATCTTTTCCTTCTCTTCCTTCCCTTTAAGTTCCTTCTCTATCTTTTCCTTCTCTATCTTTTCCTTCTCTATCTTCTCTTTAAGTTCCTTCTCTATCTTTTCCTTCTCTATCTTTTCCTTCTCTTCCTTCTCCTTCTCTTCCTTCTCTATCTTTTCCTTCTCTATCTTTTCCTTCTCTTCCTTCTCTTTAAGTTCCTTCTCTATCTTTTCCTTCTCTTCCTTCTCTATCTTTTCCTTCTCTTCCTTCTCTTTAAGTTCCTTCTCTATCTTTTCCTTCTCTTTAAGTTCCTTCTCTATCTTGTCTTTAAATTCCTTCTCCATTATTTCTTTTTTCTCTCTCTCTTTCCTTTGTCTCTCCTCCTCCATCTTTTCCCTCTCTTCTCTTTCTTTATTCTCTCTTTCTTCTATCTCTTTTATCTCCCGTTCTCTCTGTTCTTTCTCCTTCCTTTCTTTTTCTTCCCTCAGTATCCTCTCTGATTCTTCTTTGTCTTTCCTTTCCCTTTCTTCTCTCTCTTTCATTTCCTTCTCTTTCCTTTCAGCCTCTTCCCTGATTATCCTATCTGCTTCATCTTTCTCTTCTTTCATTTTCGTCTCCGCAGCTTCCTTTTCTTGCTCTTGCCTCATTTTTCTTTCTGACTCCTCTTTCTCTTTGGTTATTCCTAACACAGGTGAAGCTGTTCTTTTAGGGGACCCATAGACTTCTCTCTGTTTAAGTTTTGATGGTGAAAGCACTGGAGAGAGCAGCTTGTCATCATCAATGTTGCTATCAACAGACGAAGCAGGTGATGTTTTTACAGGCCTAGCAATCCGGTCCTTTGCCACACCAGTCAGCTGGTACACATCTTCTGCATCCACTTCCTCATAGGCTTCCTGGTGGACCAGCTTTACTTTCTCTCGAAGCTCCTGCAGTTCCCTTTCCTCCTCCATACTAAGGGGCCTGTCCTCCATTTCTAATTTACGTATCTGCCTCTCATAGTCTGCAATCTCGGTTTCTGAGGCTGATCCCTCGCCACTGGCTTGTCGTCCGGTCTCACTCCCCGCCCTCCCGCCTTCTTCTAAAGTAACAGTGACTGTTGGTGTCACAAAGGACTCACTTGGCTGAGCCGGTGGTGTGTCGCTTACATATTTTTTGGATTGTTCATCTGCAACCTCTTTTCCCTTTTCTTCAGCAGAATGTTTTCTTTCTACTTGCTTGTGGTCTTTCTCTTTAGTGACATCAGCCATCCCTATGTCCTCCATAGACGTGTCCCTGACTGCTAACTTCCTAGCTTGCGCAGCCACTTTTTCCTCAAGGTCAGAGTGGGTGAAAGCCTGTGCAGAAACGCTTGTCGGGCCGAACAGATCTGCAGGTGATGGCATTGGGCCTGAGTATTCACTGAACACACAATAGCCCATTTCTTCTAGCTGGCTTTCACTCTTTCTGGCACTAGGACTTAGTTCTCCTGAAACCATGCTTGCTAGTGGATCATCGGCAAAGGCTTGAAAATCAGCTTGAATTGACTTTCTCCTGGTGATATCTGGTTCAGTGTTTTCTGATGCCAGCCGGGAACGGGTACCAGCGAGATCCAGCATCTCAGGCAAGTCTTGCGACATGACAGCGCCATTTTTAAAGTTGCTCTTAAGGGACTGTGGGGATTCTGGGGACTCCAGTTCAGGGCTGGGTACTGAAACTCGTTCTGTGGTCCTTGGAGGAGATGAAGAATCTGAAGTGATGGAAGCCGCAGTTTCCAATATCAGTGGAGGCAAGGGTGGAGGCTTATCCACAGAGGGTGTAGTGACTGGGAGGTAGTCTGCTGCCTCATCTAGACTTCCACTAGTGTAGGACATGATATCTGTGGCCAGTGGAGAGAAGTTCCTAGGTTTGCCCCGGCCGCTCGGATCAGTTGCTCCAATGGTAATGTTAAGTGAGTAACTCCTCTGCTCTAAGGCCAGTTTACCAGGGGAAAGCCTGCATTCATTACTCTTGTCGGGAACTATGAACAACCTACTGTCTTCTGATGTACGTTCCTTAGTTTCCGGTTTATCCTGAGCTTCAGCTAGTGTGCTGTAGCTGATCTCCGGGGGCCTGTCGTCAACTGCACTCTTCTCTTCACCAGATCTGCTCAGTTCGTAATAACCCTCGGCCTTACATTGGGAAGACTCCTCAACCTCCACAGTTGATGTTTCAAAATATGCTGACATGCCAGATCTGTCTGCAGAGTCCCTCGTTGAGACTTCTACCTGACTTTTGTCTCCCAGTGATGAGAAATCTGAGGAAGCACCGATGCTGATGATCTCCACCACTTCCACTGATGGCTGTTTCTCTGACACTGTGATTGGCTCGCCATATGTAGGCTGAAGTGTGAGTGAGCTGGCAGATTCTTTGGCTTGGTTTTGAACATTTGGAGGTACAAAGGATGGCATATCCATGGTGGGGCTCTCTGGTACAACTCGTTCCCCAGCAAAGAACCCTTGCATCTGGGGCTCAAAAGACTCCTCTGGACGTTTCTCCGACCCAATGCTGTCCGGGCTCATGGAACCACTTTTCTCGCTTCCCTGCTTGTCTGAGTCCATCTTTAAAGCTGAAAGAATATCTGTAAGTTTGCTGTTTTTATCAACAGAGAATAACAAAGCTTTGGCATGCTTTAAGTGAGATATTTATTAAGCCAGGGACTGGGAAAGCCGTTACCACAGAAACAGGCAAAGCTCTCCTTAGAAACTTACAGCACAATGATACGGCCATCGCTGAAGAAGTACGGCGAGTGTATGGGGTCCACCAAGTCACAGATGGATGATAATATGACATGGTATGTGACGGAACCGGCATGAGGAAACTGTGAGGCTGATTTATGGGGAACAATTAATGGGATGGATATTCATGCAAGTCTTCAAAACATCAAATGAAAGAAGTACAACATTTCTGTCATTCGTTCTACAATGGCTACCACAGAATGCGATTTTCACGAATTCAAATCTATCACATAGTTATAAATATATTGATAGCGAATATATCAGTACACCCAAATAGAGAAGAACCTTGTTAGTGAATGACAGAGAAATGCCATACAATGTCACTAACAGTGCCAAAAACAAACAAACGCTGATATGATAAGGAATTTGATGAAACTATATCACACTTAACACGAAACAGCCAACCATGAAATCCTCTGCATATGTACACAGGATCATGATAATAATATGAATGACCCAGGTTTAGTAAGTATGATTCATGGTTACAAAAAGTGCATAGCACTGGCATACCAGCACCAAGCCACGTGTAAACACAACAAGAAACCTGCAGGCTTATAGCCGGTGAAAAAACAGCACCGTTACATTCAGCAACACTTCACTTGATCATACCAATACAAAATGGCCGGCCCCAAAAACAACAGCAAGGAAAAATCATATCAAAGCGCAAAAATAGCTCACAATAGGGAAAAGTTAAAGTATAGGTTAAAAGAATGTGACTCTTTTCACCAACAAGCCTGTGTTGCCTTGCAGCCAGAGCGTAGTGCAGGGAGGGTAACTTGCCATTCCACTTGAATTATAATGCTTATGTTATGTGCTTATATGTTCCTTTTGACACATCTGGCATTTCTATACAGTGGACAATGCAGTAACATGCAGGCAGGGAGAGCAGAGGGCAGGACACACCTGTCTCAGGGCTCTCCCACCCCCCTGCTTCCTCCTCATCTCTGTCCACAGAACTGTCTGTAGCAGCACTAGCTGCTTCTCCCGGCTCCAGGTCTAGATCCTGGGCCTCGTCTATGGCCTCTGCCTGCTCTAAAGGCTCAGCTTGGGGGCAGTCCAGCTCAGGCTCTTCCCCGCTCCACTGCTGCTCATCAAGAGCTGCTTCGGACTCTGCTGCACTCTCCTCCTCTTCCTCCTCATCTTCCACCTCCTCCTCGTATTCAGCTGTAAGAGCCTCCATGGTCTCTTCTTCTCCAAAACAGGGTGAAAGGGGGACACATTTAGACTACAGGCAACACAGACTTGGGTTATGTGAGAACACAACTTACGATGGGACACTTTCATCTCTAGGAAAAGATGAACTAAAGTGTATGTCTGCTCACACATATAGGTATATTACACAAATAGTACAGTGTTGTGTGCAAGTCGTTTTTTATTCTGTTTGTTTGCTTTTCTACATTTAGGGCTTATTGTACCCAGTATGAAAGGAAACTAAGAAGATATTCTTTGGTTAAAGGCATGCAGAGATGTATTTCTTAATATCTGTCTTTTTTATATCAGCACTTACTGTCTCATCAAGAATCATTTTTGTAAAAGAAAACACAAATATATAGCCTACAATTATATCTTTCTCTTGCCTTCAACTCAAGTTGAGCTACCATATTTGACAACTGAGGTTGGAAAATGAAAATATAAATGAAGTCGTAATATTTCAAGGTCTAAAATTGCGCTCTTGTAGAGGCATTTCTGTTCAGAGCACTTCTGAAATCCCTAGCTCTTAAGAAAATGCAACCTTGAGGAGCTGTAGTCCATTACAGGCAAAGCAAAATGCCTCAAGATTCAGGACATTGCGCAGACCAGATTTGTTTACTGTTTAATGGTGGATAAGGGTGTGCAGCTTTGCACATTTTGAGTAAGTTCTGAATGTAACAAATATTCTGTTCAGTTGCTTTGCACCCAGACGTTTCTACATATTATAACTTTAAGCAAAACAATGTTGCTACAAGATTGTTGTCAACGGTGATTATATATATATGTTGCGGGAGGCTGGGGGAGTTAAGAATTAGTCTACAATTATGCTATTTTTTTTTTTAAATGTAAATATAATCATTGTAATGTCTTGTGTTAAAATGAATGAATGCATATGTTGGGGGGGGGAAAGACAGTTATTTTGTGTGTGTTGGGGGATTTCTGAAAGTTTTTTGTGCATGGATGTTATTAATCATGCACTGTACTGACCATTTGGACCTTATTTGAAGTCACAAGAGTAAACCTTGGTGTCAATGGGACTTACTGATGAGAGCTGTAGTGAAAGCTGTAGTGATGTTCAATGAATCCTACTTTAGAGACATCATTGCTATGTGTTGGATTTAACAGCATGGCAACCACAGGTAGCAATGACTTTGGGTGAAATCGATGAAAGAAAAAAAAATATGAAATTGCTCAGTTTTTGAGCAAACAAAAATCACAAGAACAAACAGACACCACAAGGACACACAAACACAACACACACAAGGACAGACGAACTGACGGACGAAGAGACAAACTGACGGACGGAGAGACGGGAGGGATGGAGGTCAAATCACAGAAGGAGAGGCAATAGGTGTTAAAAAGAGAAAGGAGGGAAATAGAGTGAGAAAGAGAGGAATGGAGGGGGAATGGCAAACAGGAACCATGCGTGGTTCACCTTCGATCTGTCTAAAGGCCACAGCCTGCCCTGTGGGGCGGGAGCCCGAGTGCGTCCACTCAGGGCTGAACAATGGGTGCTCATAGTACTCTTCGTCGGAGTGGTAGGGGTCGTCCTCGGGCACGGAAACTGAGATGGAGGGGGCGAGGAACTTGCACCTCTCCCGAGAATTTTGGAAACGGCGGAGAGGGCCCGCCTCCTCCTCATCCCCTACATCTACAAACAAGACAGACACAAGGAGAAGAACTGCAGGGAAATCTGGACACACGGACTGAAGAGAGAGCGAAGAGGAAGAGAGGGAGACAGGACGGAAGGACAATGAAGACGAAAACAATAGAAAATGGAGAACACACCAAAGAATGTCCATCTTAATTAATATTAAGACTCAGATTGAGGTTCTTTCAAAACTTGATAGGAATCCACCTGATCAGGGGTTTTTGCGCAAAATAACTAACAAGAAACTTTTGCACATGTTATTTTTGACTTTTGATTTTTAAACACCCATCCAAGTTTAGAAAAAAATTATTACAAAATAAAATTATTACAAAATAAAAAACTGCACCATATGTTTCTTGTTGTTGTTGTATATTTTTGCTGTTTGGCATCTATTGATGAATATTAAAAAATATAATATATATATTTTTTTTTTGAATAAGGTCCTTGGTTAGAGCTTTCAGTATAGCTATGAGACAATGCCAAACAGGAGGTCATACCAAATGAGTTCAACTGGGGCTAGCTGCCATTCTTGCATTTTCAGCAAATTACTACTTTTTATTATTACTTTTAATAGAAGTAGCCTAAATTGTATTTAAGATGGACATGTCTTAAGTGAAAGGGAGATCAATCTTGAGGTAGAAAAAAAAAAAACTAAGACAATAACAGACACATTTTAAACAAGCAACACAAATAGAGTCATCACACGGGGAGATGAAAGATGAAAATAAAGATTGATTGAGAGCAAGAGAAACACACAGGACATCAACAAGGTGACAGTGAAAAGCAACTCAAAATTCACAATGCTTTGTGGGCCAGCCATACTGTAGTAAAATGTTGCAATGTTTGAGGAAGATAACAATAATCTGCTTCACGTAAGAATGATTAAACCTTAATAAAAGACATAAAACACAGACACTAATAACAACATTTAAACTACAAATGCAGCAATAGTGGCCTAAACAAAACTCAAAGAAACCATCAGCCAATCTTATGGCTAAGTCCTTCAGTGCCTACTTGTTGAATGATGAACTCTTATACAACAACACCACAAAACACTTTACCTTAGAGCACACTATCTGTTAACAATTGCACGATACTGCCTCCTTCTATAGGACACCCCTTACGCAGTCCTTACTTCTAATACTAAAACACAATGTTACCACAACCATCTGATCATCTGGGTTTAGTGCCTGGTTGAACAATCTACTAACTCTCCTCATTATATTCTGAGCAGACATGAAGAGACAGGCCAAGTGTGAGGCAAATGGAAGAGCTTGTTACACTGTAGTACAACCATTTTGTAGCTGCAAAAGAAGTTACTACATAGCCTACAATTCCAATGTCAGAGATACAGAACCAATTAGTACAACAGTGAGAATGGTCAAAATCGAAAAGCAAAGAACATATTGTTTGAAATGTAGCCTAAGTATTTAAGAAAAACAGGTGATGCACGGCAACAAGTAAGCCGACAAAGGGACATTTATATTATTATGTATTATTTCGATAATGAAATTACAGCCAATATTTATTATGGGCTGATAATATGAAGCCAAATTGCTTTGATGTACAACCCATTGATTAACATAGAAGAGAAGAAGACTATAATGCCGCTGGTGTGAACGTTTTTCACAGCTTAACAAGAAGACAACATGATTGCAACTTTCAATACAAGTTAAAAACAAATGAACAAATCAGAATTGACGCTATCTCTTCAGGTTACATGTTATGGGGCTACAATTGTTATCTATAGCAATAAACACTAACAATACAAACAAATAATTGCAAAGAAGACTGACGGGACAATCACAAGAAAACACAACACCATGATAAGACATGCAGAACAAAATACACAACTCAACCAAAAAGACAAACAACAAGAAGTTGAAGGGTTACCTAAATTGGCTGTCATTTAAGTGTGTGGTAAGACCAGGTGTAGATGTTAGAAAGGAAAATGGAAGAAGAGGACGATAAAGAAGAGTGCACTTGTTGTCACAAGGCGGTCATGCGTGTGAGCGCTTCTTTCGTTCAGAGATAAATGACGATGACGATGAAGATACAAATTGTATCGGTTCCAGCTGTGCGATGAGGAGGAAGCAGGATTTAGGATGAAATGGATGTCTGAAAAATGGAGATAATGTTCCTGCTTTAAGCAACTCTGGTATGTAAAGACTTCTTTAGGCGACCAATGTGTGGTTTGTCTCCTATAGGGCATGTCCTGAGGGGGGGGGGTTAAAGAGCAGCCCCAGAGCCAACCAATATCAATACCCAAATGTGTTGGCCAACAAAACATCCCAAGGCTTCAGTCGGGGGAAAAGAAGGAAATCACAATCTTCTCTTTTAGAGACATACTCTCATGAACACACATTGTATTCTTGGCCTACCTTGTTCCAGAGGACCAAAGTGCTCGGCAGCAGGTGAGGGGGGAGGTGAGGGGGGCAAATTTGTAGTGTCTTCAACTTCAAAAGGTATGTGTGAGATATAGGAAGGAATAATTATTATTTTTGAAAATCTTCTTTAATAATTAAGTACATTTATTTATTTATTTCTTATCTATTCTCATTTTCTCCCAAAACAAATTATGATAATCTCTCCCCATTCTCATCCATAGTGACTGTATGCTTACCAGGACTGATATTAACTTTGTTAGTTAGCTGTCGTCCCATGATAATGTTAACTATGATCCTGACTGAACATTAAGAATATAAAATGTACAGAGCATTGTTAATAAGTGTGTGCGTCTTACCTGATGGCAGCCTTTGAGTCTCCTGCTCTCCCTTTAGTACCGCCACTGCCTCCGCAGTCACTTCCTGCACAATCCGCGCTGACACTTGCTCTGAACACAGAAAAACAGACACAAGGTTAATCAACTTCAAGATTATTGCAAGAACAAAAACATTTCAAAGAAGCAGTTAGTAGAAGGAATTTGTTTGGGACAAATCCCAAAACTCCAGTACATCAGGGAGATTATATCATCTGTCAATTTGATTCAAAACAAGCATTACAAACGTGTAATAAAAGCACTATGAGTGAGAATAGATTTTTACTTTGCTGTAGGGATGATTAGGCAGTGAGTGTTGCTATGGAAACCCAGCAACCGAGTGCAGACTAAAGATGACACCTATGGATGTTTTAGCTTCTTCCTAACAACGACATTTCTATACTTTAATTCATACTAAAACAATCCGATCTTGCCAATTCCAGTCGTATCAGCATTTTCTCAAGATTTAGTTTGACATGTAAATAAACAGACAGAAGAAGCAGAGATAGGGACAGGATATGACATGAAAGAAAGGTTCCTGGTCCAATTTGAACCATGGAAGTTATGGTGAGATAAAATCGGTTTGATACATGTGATACTGAAATGCAAAAATCCGTCTTTCAAGACTTTCTGGCTGTCTGACACGGATGGTAAAAGAAGAAAATACAGCAGAAAGTAAGCTCAAAGTGATGTCTGCCAAGAGCAAAGAGTAGGGAAATTGAAGAAAAAATGACAAAATCTGTGATAATTATGTATGCATGTGTTTTCATATAGAAATAGGACTTTTACACCATTGTTTCCCCAAAAGTGACCTTTCACTAAACTGGCCTACAATTTCTACCTTACAGCTTACATCAGGCTGCATGGATCAGTTTTAGTATTGCACGCAGGGTGAACTGTAGAGTTCTAATCAAACAAACTTTCATTTGCATATAAACAGTGGTTATGTGGGATTGGGTGGCAGTGCAATGCTTTTACTGCTGCTGCTGTTTCTTTCTATCCAACAATCGCCCACACATCGACACAAACAAGCTGGCAAGCATCCACACATGCATCTACACACACATGCACACTCTTCTTCCGGGAACACTTAACACTGCCCACTCACCTACTCAAAGCAGCTATTTCACATTTTCAAGAGCACACTGTGATATATGTCGTGTCCCACCTATTCAATGATTCCAAGCCTCTACCGGAAAATACAGCTTAAAGATCAACATCAAACGCAATCAATGGTTGTGGAATCAAGAATAAAAAATGGCTCTTATGGCTTTGCCCTGGTTTAAAATAATGCTCCAAAAATATATGAATATTTGTGTTTCCTGAGTGAGACAACGCTCGACAAATTCCTAAACATTGGGAATGACTTGCTTTCGAAAAACGAATGCATGGCACATAAATCTCAATATGAAATACAAGTGTTTTCAGGAAAAAAAATTTAATCTTCACAAAGAAAAAACATACAGAAACTATTCTTAAACTAACATTTTAGTGTGCAAAGCTAGAGTATCCAGTTGAAATGACATGACATACCTGACCAGTTTTTGGAGTATAATCTTCAAAAATAAATCTATTGTAATATAATATGTCGCATATATTAAAGTTTAAAATGGAATGAAGTAATCTAATGTGTAATGGTTCCAACTGGACTACTCCCTTTGTTGTTCTACAGTTCATTTCTGCATACGCTTTGTGAGGGTTAAATATTAAATTTTCTAGATACACAGTAAAACTGACACATTTAAAAGAAGCATCACAGGCACTGGGTCCAATAAGGCAGTCTGGCTATACAAAATATACTGCTCATTCACAAAGCAACGGCACTGTAAAAAGAAATGACCTTGTAACATTAACAAAGCTAGCCTGCGGTGATGACAACTTGTCTGGTCTGGTTGTCTCAGCATCTCTCTGACAGAATGATGTCAAATGTCAGAGCAGCCGCCTTTCATTGGCTTTGACAGAAGGTACATCCCACATGCACAAATAGCCGCATTGTTAAACAGAATCCTCTGCACATCTGCATTCATCATCTCCAGTACCAGCTTACATCCACATAGACAAACGGTCGTAATGAAGTAAACGCTTGTATTACCTGTATGACAGACAGAAGCTGAAAGCGCTCCCTCTCTGAGCGGCGACACCGACTGGAAGCCCAGAGTCAACGCTACACACCGCCAGACTGACTCGCACACACACACACTCACACAGAGCTGGACTGAGAGGGTACGGAGAGAGCAGGAGTGCCGTTTGGTATTAAACCGGCCTGCACCCGAAATGTGTAAAGCAAGTGGTTGCCATAGCAACACACTGGTGGGCCACTGATTTGGGTCCCAATGTAATTCAGATGCCAGCAACACATCCAGTTGTTTCAGTCTCTCAGTCTGCAGCCTCCAGTATAAATGGAAACAATGGCAGTGACGTAGCCGAACAATTAATCTAACAAAGCCCAGATGTTTGCCTGCTGAAATAAAACCAACATTCCGTAAATTATTTCCTATAACGTCATTGTGTTTTATATATATATTACATATCTTTTTCGGTCTTTTCTGCAACATCTTTTCCATCTTTCTCTGTCTTGAAAAAAGAATCCCTTCTTTGTTACTGTTCCCAATGTTTCTATATTTGTTTTTGGTGAAATATTTCATTATTCAAGTAAAGGGTCTTAGAATAGAAGGTGCCGTATATAACAAATTGTAAACCCCTCCGAGGGAAAGTTGTGATTCAGAAATCCTCCAACTTTGGATTTGTTCCTTTCAGTCTGTGCCTAGACACCAGAGACTCGTTTGGTCAAATCTCCTCTCTGCTGCAGCCAAACGTACGCGTTGAGGCTAATGAGATGGAGGGTCCTTATTAACAACACAAAATCTTGTCCAGTCATCTCAACAGTATGCCCAGATAATTGCCACAGCTCAGTGAAATCAGTCAATGCGATATCGCTAACATAACAGAAGGGCTTCCTCGATTCATGCAAGCCAACTACTCTCCAGAATAAGATGAACGACCCTTTGCATTCTTTCTCCTTCTATTAACTCGATCTGTTTCTCTCCGTCTCCCTCTCTTCATCTTTTTCTCTTGTCCACTTTCAGCATGGCTCGCTGGCTTTTTCAACTTTAGCCTAAAAGGAAAGTCAAGAGTGCAATTTCGTGCTTCAATAATTCCTGTTGTGTCTGAAGAGCTTTTCACAGAAAGGCTTACTGCCGCCCTGCCCTGCTCTGCTCTGGAGCTACGCTAATGTGTGCTGACATCATGCTCTGCAGGCAAGTTCTGTCACTCAGATGCTGAAACAAAAATGTCATTTTTTTATGCAGATGATTATAAAACATCTATTGATTATTGCATATAACTGTCTGTAAAAGGTGCAGGAGAGGGTAATATTGTTTTTATGTGTAGGGCAACTTTCATTTGAAACTCGTTCATTTTATTATACATCAGTGCATCGTTATGAGCAATTATTTTATAATTGGTTTTTTTCTACGTGACTATACCACACATGAAGCAGGCTGGCAACATGTTTTCGGTCTTGAGACAAATGATGCTTTGAAAGGATTTATATCAAGTCAGTTGTATTTACTGATGAGCAGGGGCGCCGCTTGCCGACAGGCAAGGCAGGCAACTGCTTGGGGCCCCGGACCAGAAGGGGGCACCCAAAGAAGGTAGATTAAGAAGGTCCACAGCAACGACAACATGAAACACCCTTTAATTTACTGCAACGACATGTCGGGAAACCCCCTGAAGGCGGCCCCATGCATAGCGCGCCGTAAAACGCTGCTTCTTATCTAGGGTTGGGAACCGAAACTCGGTTCCAGATGAGAACCGATAAGAAAATGCCGGGTACCGGGTACCCATACAAAATACACAATTTTGGTTCTGCTTAACGGTTCCTAAACGCGGTAGACCCTATATTCCACCGGGTCCGTCTGCGCCGCGGTGACCCGGTGGAATACAGCCAGGGTAAGGGAGGACTGGCCATCTGTGTCAACGGGCCGTTGGCGGCCGGCACCGCCCTTCATTTTTTTAAACGGCATCATGTAAGTTGCGGTGACAGAGGTCCACAGTTTCCCCGCAGCGAGGCTCCCCCCGCCCTCCCGTAGACAGTTCATGAGCTCAGTCACTTCATAACACCAAAGATGGATCGCGGTAAATGCTCTGAAGTGAGGCTCCACTACACTAAAAAATAAAAAGACAAGGCACAGTGTAATGCCTGTTAATAGCTTGCCACAGGCATAGCTCTGTTAAAATAAAGCACAGCTATTGTGCAATACATTTGTATTGCATGTATATTTTTTATTTGTAAAAATGTCAGTTAAAGCTTAAAAAAATAAAGATATTTTTGTTATCTAAACGTTTGACCTCTTTCTTTTGCAATTTTGGAATCGAAACGGGGAATCGATAAGAACCGGAATCGATAAGCAGCACCAGAATCGTAATCGATACATTTCAAACGATACCCATCCCTATTCTTATCTTACATTTTGTTGCCTTGCTCCGCTCCGGGAGGGGGGCTATGGGCTGTGGTGGTGATGAAAAGCTGGTTTGAGGGGCCCCCAGTGAATGTTTGCCTAGGGCCCCCACAGACTCTAGAATCACCACTGCTGATGAGGACTATAGCCGCGTTCACACCAAGTACTTTGCCGTACTTAGTTCCCAGCACTTAGTTCCCAGCACTTAGTTCCCAGCACTTAGTTCCCCTATGGAACTAAGAGCCGATCGCGTTCACACCGGAATAAGTTCCCTGGGGGTGGATTAGGCAAATGAAGCCGCTGACGTCAGTTCTTCTTCTTCTGCTTTGGGTTTACTGGCAGGCCGCAAACCACTTCACGGCGTATACTGCCGCCCGAAGTCCCCGGCCGGAAGTCCCCGGACGGAAGTCCCCGGAGTTAGGGACTGGGAGTCCCAGCAGCTTCTACTGAAGTCTTCTGAGTAAATCGCCAGAACGCCTACACCTCCTCATCTCCACCGCTCCCATGTTTTCGTTTGTGTTGCCATAAGTTAGTCTCTCTCCGTTGGTGCGCTGGGCTAATGCTAATGCTAATAATGCTAATGCGAGGATAATAAAATGGCGGCTCTACAAAACATTTCAGAGTTTTACGGGGCGTGGTTTGCAATCGCCCAGCCAATCAGAACTGTGGTACTTTTTTTCCCCAGGAAAGTACCTACTCTCAGCAGGCGCTAAAAATGGGGTGAAAAGTTCCCGGCACTTAGTTATTTTTTTGGTGTGAACGCGACATCAGGGGTACTAACGGAACTAAACGCGAAAAGTACGGGTGAAAAGTACTCGGTGTAATGAGACAGGAGTGAAAGCACAGTGCTAAATTGCTGTGATAAAACTTAGAGTAGATCATTAGCTTTCCTCTCTCGGAGAAATAAAAAATAATGTTTACTTGCTCATCAGTTTCAAGTCAATCCTTTGAAGTTTGAAGAAGGCTGTTTACAGCTCTCATATCTTTGATATGTGCTAATAAAGACCCAGAGGAACACATGAGACCATGGCTGTTGCTTATTATGTCGGCCCACTGGCTTAAAAGGTAGCCTCTCCTTTTTGTATTAGGGAGCCATGCATCTCTAAGCAATGTTCTGGACTCTGGACTCTAAATGTGCCAGATAACATAAACTAGAGATGTACATTTAAAAGAGACTTCTTTTTTAACTGAGCAGATGGTTCGACCGGCATGCTTCACGAAAAAAGTAAAAGTTATATAAAAACGAACATTAACATTTTATTATTTTAGAAAAGTAATTTGGCGCATTTCCACTGCAGGGCCATGCACGGCTTAGTACGGTATAGTTAGGCCTTGGTAGGCCAGGCTCACTTTATGCTGTATTTCCATTACAGTTTAGGAACTGGGGTAGTAACTATAGTAACGCAGTGTAGGCGGAGCCGTGACGTCATCTTCAATGCGAAACACAAAACCAACATCAGCCATTAGCGGTTAGCCCTCAGAGATCATGGCTCCTCATATCTGTTCAGAAACTAGACAAAAGTTAAACAAGTACAAACCACAGACTGTCTGTGTCATGGTGAATACAGTCGCTGGTTTATTTATGTCTGTATAGGCCGTTGTTGTGAGTGTGGACGGTCGGAGCATATACAACGTTAGCTTAGCCGATCTCCATTCAGAAAACACGCATTTTAAAAGGTTTTTCGCCTGCCGTCTGGTCTGCAGACTTGTCAAAGCATTAATTCATGGTTTTTACTAACCGGTATCAGTATGTTGTTACTTTGGCATCATTTTGAAACGTGTATTACAATTAAATCACGGTCAAATAAGTTCATTTTGTTGTAGTTGCCAGCGATTCTCTCACTAGTTTAGCATACTCAGCCCGGTTGTTGGACCGGAAAGATTTAGATTTTGGAGAGCCAGAAAAACTGTGAAAAAGTACCCGCTAGCCGGAGCTACCCCTAGTAGAAACGCAACCAAAAACGGGCCGGGCACGGCATGCTTAAACTGTGCTGTAGTGGAAATGCGCCATTAGTGTCATCCCAATTTGAGGGTCATTATGTGATTTCAGTATAATATAAATATAATGGATGTGTGTGAGGAGAAGAGTCTGAATTATCTGAATCTTCTCCTCACACCCTTTCGGTCACATAAATTTGATCAAGTATGAATGATACTAAATAATTAGCGATAGACATTGAAGGAATAAAGAGGGTCAAATGTCAATGAGCAGCGAAACTTGAAAATACTGTAATCAGCCTTCAAACCGGTGTCAGGTTAAGCTTTAATAACGGGGAGATGGGAGGTTAATTTGGCTCCTGTCATCGCATGCTAAACGTTCTTGTCTGTGGTAAGATACAACAAAAAAATAGCCCTGGCAAACTAAATTATAGGGGAGCCGTTTCCATGGTAACACCATTGGTACGTTAATGTTCTCGTCTCCCGGGTGTGAGTGAGGGAGGGCCGGAAGGGTAAGGGGGTAGAGAGAAAGATTTTTTGTGTAATTATAGCACTCTTAATAACAGTATGCAATTCTAGTGAGGACTCCGAGTGCTGCAAACCCACGCACAAGAAGAGACAGGACAAACACACACACACACACACAAAAAGAAACAACTATCATACACACACATACAACCATATCACATAACATATTAACACTGTCAAAAGTCATAGACAATGCTTACACATGAATGTGCAATCTTTAACACACACACACACACCATATGATTCATGGAAGGAACACATACACAAACACATTCTAACAGTATGTGTACACACTCATTCATAAACAAAAGCCCATCTTACACACATTTACAAATTAAACGCAGACATATTCCTGTTGGTTTGGACTTCTTTCCAGAATCAAACTGTGAGCCAAGCTTGCCATGATTGATACAAACTACAGTACTACTACATAACTTTAAAGCATGGTATGTTTAGTCTTGTACATAATGGACCAAATTTACATGAGAAAAGTTAAAAGTTACACGTTTTGTTTAATTTGTAATGTAATGTAAAACTTAGACTTGACATTTTTACAAATAGGTGAGGGCTCATCTGTTTTACTTTTTATGTACGAAATGGGCTAAGGAAATTATATGACTAAGAGTAAATACCTTTTCCTCATCAAAACAAACCCTAAAAAAACATCAATGCTAATTTGCAAAATGTTGTTCTTCAGCGATTACAATTCCACACTAACAAACCCCATCACGTCCTCTTATTTTAGCAATCCGATAATGCAGTCAGATTCCAGTTAACGCTAGGGGTGTAACGGTTCACAAACATTTAGGTTCGGTACGTACCTCGGTTTTTAGGTCACGGTTCGGTTCGGTACGTTTTCGGTACAGCAGAAAAAATTATCACTTTTTTAATTATTATTAAACTGTGAATAATGTATTCACTCAAATAAATACAAAATATAATAAAATAAATATTAAGGTGCAGCTTTTCGATTAACTGAAATAATCTGTATTTGAACTGTACTGTACTAGTACCTAAGCAGCCTTAATTTGGCCTCCAGTGAGACTGTAAGGAATCTTGGTGTTATATTTGATCAGGATTTATCCTTTAACGCCATACATAAAATCAATTTCAAGGACCGCCTACTTCCATCTACGTAACATTGCAAAAATCAGGCATATCTTGCCTCAAAACGATGCAGAGAAACTAGTCCATGCATTTGTTACTTCTAGGCTGGATTATTGTAACTCTTTATTATCAGGGAGTACCAAGAAGTCAATCAAGTCGCTTCAGCTGATTCAAAATGCTGCGGCTCGTGTACTAACCAGAGTTAGGAAAAGGGACCACATTACTCCTGTTCTGGCTGCCTTACACTGGCTCCCTATAGAACACAGGATAGAATTTAAAATTCTTCTTCTCGCCTACAAAGCCCTTAATGGGCAGGCGCCATCTTACCTTACCCTGCGTTCCAAGAATGCAGGGTTGTTGGTTGTTCCTAGAATCTTTAAAAGTACAATGGGAGCCAGAGCCTTTTCTTATCAAGCTCCACATTTGTGGAATCAGCTTCCAGTTTGTGTTCGGGCGGCAGACACCCTATCCGTTTTTAAGAGTGTGCTTAAGACCTTCCTTTTTGATAAAGCTTATAGTTAGGGCTGATTAGATTCAGCCCCTAGTTTTGCTGATATAGGCTTAGTTTGTCGGGGGACATCTTACTTCTTCCTTCTCTCTGTCTATACCCGTGTACACTCATGTTCCGATTAACCCAGCTTCCCCAAATGTCTTTCTTTTTGGTGTCTATATACGCTGGGATCCGGAGTCATGGATGATCCTGCGGTCCTGTGTCCTGGATCGCGAGCGCTGGATCTTGAGTCGTGGCTGTGGTCCTGGATCATAGGTCCTGGATGGATATCCTCGTGGATTCATCTTCCTATTATACACACATGCATTTCCAAACATTTGGACTACCTATGTTGCAAATGTATTATCTTTTCAATTTACACACGGCATCTATTGCACGTCTGTCCGTCCTGGGAGAGGGATCCCTCCTCTGTTGCTCTCCCTGAGGTTTCTCCCATTTCTCCCTTTAAACTGGGTTTTCTTTGGAAGTTTTTCCTTGTACGATGTGAGGGTCTAAGGACAGAGGGTGTCGTATTGTCATACTGATATTCTGTACACACTGTGAAGACCACTGAGACAAATGTAACATTTGTGATATTGGGCTATATAAATAAACATTGATTGATTGATTGACAGAGGTAGTAGCAGATACAGCCAGGTAGCGCTTTGCTAACATGGCAACATAAGGATATTTGGTGTTTGTAATAGCTTTGGCTCGGTCTGAACTTTTTGCGAGTGGTGGGAGATGGGTCTGGATGCAGACCGCAGCAAGGAGGCGGATCGTATAGGGGCGGATCGTATAGGGGCGTCTCCTAACTTTTTTTATCCAATAGAATAATGACACTCAGCAGAAATACATACTGTAGGTGGCAGTAATGCAATTTAAGGGATTCCAGCTGCTTTTATAAATCCTCGCAGAAGAAGTCATTCGTTCTAGTGATGGGAATTCCGGCTCTTCTTGGTGAGCCGGATCATTTGGCTCGGCTCACCAAGAAGAGCCGGCTCTTTCGGCTCCCAAAGGGCTCTTCAGTTTACCACATATTATACCTTTTAATTAAATCAAATGTAGCCCTGTTTTGACTAATGATTTATATGTGTACACACATATATCACTTACATTATTCAATACATCCTTTGTACTGAAGTATTCAAAAGTAACAATTACATGTTTAATATAAATTATTTGCTGTGGCCAATTGTTTTCATTGCATTTACAGACCCGTGTAACTCTCTGATACCACCCAATGAATGCATTGACTTGCTTGTAGAACCACGCTACACAAAACAGATAGCAACACCTATACAAACTATTTAAAAAAAGGGGCTACTGTATCAACCTATATAAAGTATATAAATATAGTTTTTCTCCCTGCAGGAGAGGGGAGCGTGCTTTGAGATCAGCTGCTAGGCTGCAGCGGGGAGAAGAGGGGGACAAAAAGAGATCTCCGTCCTCCGTGTTTTATTCTTATAGAAGTAAGAAGAGAAGTAATGGGGCAGAAACCCTCCTTTTTACGCAGCGGTCCAGACATAGACATCAAACGGCGACACATATTCAGTTGCCAGTTACTTTTGGCATTAGGGCAGGGATATCTAGATACTTTCCAAGGTTTGACATAATGAATTGTGCTACTTTTAAAGCAAGCAATGATGTTTTCAAATCTGTAATCAAAAAGCTCCTCAAAAACACTATAGAAGCAGTTCCTGCCATTGTTACGTTAGTTCAAACAGTAACAACGGACTACTTTTCTTAGCGGATGCATGTCAATTTAAATCAATACATAAAACAATTTTTTAAATCAATAAAATCTTTTTCTAAATCCATAAAAGCATTTCAATTATTATTGGGAGTCATGTCGTTACTTTGTTGAGAATGTGGTCATGTGTAATAAGCGGGATAATGTCCACATTGTACATTGCATAATGTGCCTTCATGCCGATCTAGATCCCTCCGCAAAAACAAAACAAAAAACGGCTCGTTCGCGGGCGAGAGCCGGCTCCCGTCGTTCACTATAGGATCCGCCCCTATACGATCCGCCTCCTTGCTGCGGTCTGCAGCCAGACTCTATTGAGTGGTGGAGGCTTAAATGCTAGTGGGAGTTGGGTTTGCACTTCAGTCTTTTGATACCGGTGATATTCACGTTCGGGTGATGCCTTTTCAAATGAGTGTGCAAGTTTGATGTATTGCAAGCCGCGTAACCAATTTTAGTTGAACAATGCCGACAAATAGCTTTGGTTCGGTCCACCTGTCTTTGTCCGTCATCCTTGCACGTAACTGCGAAACCAAAATGTTCCCAAACCGGAGACTTCAATGATGCTGGAGGATTTTCGAGCTCAACTTTATCTGCGTTCGCCATTTCGACAGTTCCTCAAATTACTGACTACATTTGAACGCATCCCTCTGACCAGCTCTCGTCCAATGAAATGACTTGCTCGCTCTATGACGCGTTGAACACAATGTGAGCAAATTACTCTGAATGCTGCGACGCAGCACCTGAGATTACTTCCAAGAAGTTGTTCACGTTCTCAATTTTTTACGTTTAACGTTATATTCGTTCGGTACACTTCGGTACACACGTGTACCGTTACACCCCTAGTTAACGCACTAGAACTTACTGTAACATTAAAGTGAATAATCTAAATACTTTAAACAGATCTTACCTGCGGTTATAGCGGGGGCCCCACTGAGCTCCCCATTGAAGCCATTCTCTCGGGTGGAGTAGGGGCCTGTGGCCATTTGGGTCCCACCAGGCTGGCAGGTCCTGTAGGCAGAGTAGCCATTGGCTCCATGGTTGCCGGCGGCCTCCTGCCCCCCTGATGGGTCCCACTGGGGGGCACCATCCTCTGGCTTTCGACTGTCTGCCATGCTGGTGCTAGCTAGCAGCAGGGAAGAATGGGCACGGGGTGGGGTCTCTCCTTCTGGCTGAGAGACATGAAGGGATGGAGGGAGGAAGGGAGGAAGCATTATTAACTGCAATATTAGCAATGTATCATAGAGGAGAATGAACAGTGTGCAGACCAGAGGACACACTGCATCAGTCACATTCTCAAATCTCCTTTTCGTCAGTCATAATCCCTGCGGCTGCTCCATGAAGCTCCACTGTCAACAATTCTGAAAGAGCATCAGCGCTTGTGTGAGTCTGTGTGTAGGTGGTTGTGTGAAATACTGTCCTTGGGTGTTATTGAGCAGGTGACAGCCACTGGATTAAACCCTATTGATTTGTGTGTGTATGTAATGACTCATATAGCCAGTTTCCCAGGTGAAAATCACCAGTTGTGGAAAATGAACAGTGCAGACCTTGGATTTGTGTGACTCATGCAAGGTTACAGGGATCTGAGGTGGGCTTTGATCAATCTGACAAGATCCAGTTCGGCATTGGACAAATAGCTTGAATCATGTAGCCTTCATCATTTCTGATAATCTATATATAAACACATATTTAAACAAGAACAACACACACTTGAAACACTTCAAAAGGAAGAAGGGCATTATGATCTTAACAATATGTATTTCTAGTCCTCACCATAACCTGAGGTGTACATGACATCCCCCCTGAGAGCCGATGATTGACCAGAACAGCATGGGGAAAAGATCAAGCAGAGGCAAAGGGGGGGGGAAATGGATTGATCGACCCACATAATCACCTGAGGCAGGAACGGTCAGTAAGATTCAATGATCTCTTGGGCCATATTTAGCAGTAGGTGGGGGGAACCAGATGAATGGGTTTGATGTAGGGTTAGATCGATACACAAGGTTTTGTACTTGAAGTCCTTAACTCGCACTCTGCTACTCTTCTGTGGGTAATTAATACGCCTGGCTATTTTGATTGATATTCCACTTTCTTCCAATTCATTGACATGTATATTAGGACATAATGCTTGTTCGAGGTAGTATTGGCCTTCAAACATCAAATGAATACAATCTTGATGTCAAAGGACGTAAATGGAGATTAACAAAGGTCTGAGAGAGAAAAAGAGAACTGTGAGCCTGCATGCAGACCATAACAAAGAAAATGTTTCGCAGGTGGGTTGTAAAGGGTAAATGGACTGTACTTATATAGCGCTTTATCCAGTCTTTAAGACCCCTCAAAGCACTTTACATACTACATGTCGTTCACCCATTCATACAGAGCAGTGTACCTAACTCTAGGAACAAACACACATTCACACACCGTTGGCCATGCCATCGGGAGCAACTCAGGGATAAGTATCTTGCCCAAGGATACATCGACATGTTGACTGCATGGGCTGGGATCGAACCCACAACCTTCTGATTGAAAGACGACGGCACTACCTCGCAGCCACAGTCGCCCGATGTAGCGAGGGTACTTTAAACATGTACTGCTGTGTAGTTGTGCATAAGGGAATGTGAGAAGGAGTGGTTTGTAATTGAGCTCTGCGGTCCTCAGAGACTGAAGGGTAGTCTGCTGGAAAAAACAAGAGTCAATAACTGTGGCCTGGAACTGAGGAGCTGCTACAGTGAGCACCAGCTACAGCATTCACAATGCACTCAATACTACTGCTCCCTGTCTGCACAGTGAGAGAAAAGAATAGAATAAAGACCAAAAAGGAGAGGAGGAGGAAATACATATGGCAAATAATTGGTCCAACTGATATGTTGACCTAAAGGTGGCACTGAAAAAGAGTCAGGGGATCACACAAATGTATACAAATCTCCTTGTCTGGAACATCAAAGTATTTCTAAAAGTTTAAAGTCAAATGGATGTTAAGATATTTTGATCAAAAACTAAAAAGTAAATTTTATGTTGATTGAGGAGAAGTCAGAGGGATCACCATGAATCCAATCGTTTTTTCTATGATTCAGTGACCAACAGAATTACATGGCCATCCCAAATACCATGCCATCAGCATGGCTGCAAACAGACAATGCCTCAACATGTAATATCCCTAGGCTATCATTTAAAAGTGTTACAATATGCTTTGATATAATTAAAAGTTCTACAAAAAAAACTATACATTTAAGCTCCATGAGAAACAACATGTTGAAGCATGTCGGGTAGTCAATGAAGGGCAACGTTAACGGACAGATCCGTAGGGTTACATCACACAGAAAGGTTGATAACCCCTGAAATAGAATCCCATAAGAATAGAGCACAGTGGGGAAGAATAGCATTAAACAGAGAGAAATAATAAAAAAAGAACTGAGGAGAATATGTCACGGCTCTAAGCCCCCTGCAGCCTAAATGGATCAAAGTCAGGAGTCAATGGAGCTTTGCATGAGTCAGCGCTGAGGGGAACATCAGTGAGAGAAAAAAATGCTTTTCCAGAGACACACAGCTCACAGCACCAGCATCCTCATAAAATGCTCACTCTCTCTCCCTCTATCCGAAAGCCACAGCAGTATATTCGGCATTGACTCTTAACTGTCACTTTGCACCACCATGTCCCTGCCTGAAGAGCACTCTCAATATTAACAGGGTCATACAACTCAGAGATGAGACTGTTGTCCTAAAGCTGTGTCTCACTGATGTCTGTCTGATGATGAAGGTCACTTTGAGCCCGGTGGCTGATATCCAGACGCGATCATTCTGACAGGTGGCCAGGCCCAAGGTGTCAGCTAAGGGGTGGGGGCCCGTTGAGCAGATGTGAGCAGCATTTTTAAGTGTACAATCTGTATTCTGTTTATGAACAATGAAAATACTACGTTTGAATGAAACAGCACCACCTGCCGGGTTAAAGCCTGATGGAAGACAATAGGGGCCATTGCTATTATGAAAAGTCAGCAAACTGGGATTAGAGATTGGAGAGGCATTAGGCAACATTATCATGTGAAACCACGCCCCCATCACATCAAACAAACTGGGGCTGCAATGTAGTACAGTGTCTCATTACAGATTAACATGCCTTGCAATTCCCCTTATTCAAAGCTAAATACAGGTTTAGGGTACGATGCAAAAATGTCAAGGAGGCCAAATAACGAGGAGAGAACCACTGAGAAGAATAGAGTGGACAGAGAAAGGATGAGTTATTTCAGAGAAGACATTGAGACAAGCAGACAGCAGAAATTCGTATATCACAGGATAGTAGGCAATCTAAGTATATTGTCCAGGTAATATACTATCCTCAAGGCATTGTGTCCAGTTGGAGTGAGACTGTATGAGATGGCGATTTGATAGAGTCAGACGTTGAGTGTCTCAGTAGACAGCAGGTCTGTTGCATTTGGCAAAAAGCTTGTGGCCCTTTGTCAGAGGGAGGGTTGATGATGCTGATACGCTCTCTCTCTCTGTGCCCAGGAAGAATGGAGATGAATAGTGAGCAGGCTCCGCACACTGCTGCTAGATATTTTGGATAGCGACTAATTAAGGTATTACAGTAGAGTCAAACAGATCTACACTTCAAAGAAAATCTCAACACTACAACTATTGATTTGTTTCCATTTATTAGTAATCCATTTTGAAACCAAAGTACATTATAATGGATTGAAACTGCACTTTCTCTCAATGGATTTGTGTCAGCTACCTACATATTAACCTTTAAATTCAGTGCTTTCAACATTGGCTTATCAAAGTACTGACTGAGCAACATGTACTTATGAGTTCAAACAGGGATTTCTTTGTTTACTTTTGTTTTACTCTGCACTTTAATAATTCTTAACACAAAATGTGTATGCCTTTATGCAGTTTATGTGGCAGCCGCAAACTGTTACATCTCCTGAAAAGTGCTACGAGTTACGAGTGCACAGAAGGCCCATAAACATCTCTGCTCCTTCTCACCTATTGCAAATTGGCAAATTGATTATTTCAGAAGAATTAATCAGTTGTGACGAACTTCACTTTCCAACACACTGTTGCTGTGAGAATAAATAATCCACTAAGTATGTTTTTATTTTTAAATGTAAGGCTCTATTGCAGTATTTCTGGGAAAACACCTTTTTGAATCAGAAAACTTCTGATGTTGCGTTAGGGGGCAATTTCATCACTTTGTTCTCAGAATAGACCACTCAGGACACTTTTCCTCCCCCGACTGTCTTGCTAAATGTGGCTCTAGAGGTGGAATAAATACACACCACAGAACAACATGAAATGAGCTTCATAAGGACTTCCACATTGAGACAAATCTATACGTTAACGCTGTAACTGTCCGGTTTAACCACAGTTATTGATGTCCACTAGGTATAATACCTTGCTGAAGGGCACCTTGACAGCAATTGCAAAGGGAGGGGAAAGCGCAACTCTATTACTTTTTTCAACTATATTTTCCAGTGAGGCACAATCCATAGGAAATACGTGATGCTGAATCAAAAGGAAGAACATGTATTGGCAAGGACACACTCTTTTCGGTAGAGTCACAAGAGAGCACAAACTTCACATAGTCATTCCAATCACCTCAAAATAGCAGATGAGCTGTCGGACTCATACTAGCCTTTTTTTTATGTTTCAGCCAGACTGCAACATTTAACATTTCATTTGGAACTGGCCTTGCTCTTTAGACTCGTCACATACTGTAGCAGAAAGACCTTGGTGAAGTGCATTTGCATGTTTTTGCAAAGGTTACAAGTTTATATTTATAATTCTGCCATTGCTTCTATATTACCAGCCCACTGTCAAAAATAAGCGCTTTGCTGAAAGAGAACTAAATAACAAAAAGGTCTAAAGCTATTAGCCCTTTAAGCCAGATTAAAAGTACAACAATAACACATTGGTAATTACAACTTCTCATAACCGTTTCTTGAATATGCAGACTGAGAGAGGCTGATGTGTTTGGTAAGTTTGTGTCAAAGTCACAGCTCACTGACTGAACCCAGTGTTTTCTGGTAATTCTGTTGTTGCATTCCAGATTTGTAGAGTTTGGGAGGTTTTATAGGCGAACATGAATGATCTCAACTCAACAAATTATCAAGCAAGAGCTCACAGATATCAATGGATTGAAGGCTAATTACAGGCTGCTCCTACACAACATCTGACAGCAAACATAGCAATTAGCTAAATCCAATGATGCCATCATACAGCAATCAAAAGTTTTCTGAAGATTAACTTGCCTGTTCTGAAAACACTCTTCAGTCAATCAGTTTAGTTTCATTTGTTTCAAACCAATTTCTCCCCTGTCAATTAAAGAGTGTCACAATGTGAGTCCAGCTTAAAGAGATGAAGCAGGACTGATAAACTGTCTGTGACTACATCAGCCATAGACACTCTGCACAGACAAGGTAATCACAGAGCTAATTAAGAAGTCCATTTGTCATGTCCCTGGCTCTTATCGGCTTCTTCTCCTCTTCTTTTGTCTGACTTCACTGCATGCTTTCACCTATAAATCTTCCTCCCACCTGTTATTATGTCTTCCCTCTTCACCTTCCTCTGCCTCTTCCCATCACTGTTCTTCCTCCTACACACTCCTCCTCTACTCCCCCTCCTCCACCTCCTCCTCCACCTTTCATCAGGCTACAGCCTTCTCTTCGTTCTGCTCTCACTCCTACGATCTGAGCACTTTCACACACCACCATCTCCCTGTGAGTGTGTGAGTGTGAGTGTGTGTGTGTCACACAGATGCTGCATTGCGGGGCTCTCCTCATAGGGCCGTCTCACTGCAGGAGCTAGGGAACAGAAGAGGAGTTTTGGGATGCAAGATATAGTTCCTTTAAGTGTGTGTGTGTTTGTGTAAAAGAATGCCTCTTAGCAGCTTTAAACCAGGTATTATGTAATTAGTTCTAGATGGGCCTTTAAAAGCCTATAACCGTATAAGAACGGTAAACAACGGTCAACAACTCCCTCAACAGCCCATAGTTGAAAGCATGGGAGAACCACCCAGCCTGGGTGAGGTGCTGGATGCCATTAAGAATATGAAAAACAACAAGGCTGCTGGGCCCGACGGCATCCCAGCAGAAGTCCTGAAGAAAGGCGGACCCGATCTTCTTAAGCACATCCATGCCCTGCTTCTCAAAATCTGGGAAGAAGAGGAAATCCCTGCACAGCTTAGGGATGCCTTAATTGTCTCCATATTTAAGAAGGGAGACAGGGCAGACTGCGGAAATTACCGTGGAATTTCTCTCTTGTCCACCATAGGGAAGGCCTAGCTCGGGTGTTGGCCAACAGACTCACCCCCCTGTCAGAAAGCATCCTTCCTGAGTCTCAGAGTGGATTTCGCCCAAACAGAGACACTACAGACATGATTTTCACTACTTGCCAACTGCAAGAAAAATGCCGGAAACAAAATCAACCATTATACATGGCCTTCATCGACCTCACCAAAGCCTTCGACTCAGCGAACCGTCAGGCCCTCTGGCTGGTACTGGCAAAGATTGGTTGCCCAGAAAAATACATCCGGGTACTGAGACTGCTGCATGACAATATGTCAGCCATGGTACTCAGTGGCAGTGGAGACGAAACTGAACCCTTCCGGGTTGACACAGGAGTCAAACAGGGATGTGTCATCGCTCCAACGCTATTCTCCATCTTTGTTGCTACTATCCTACATCTCACAAGCAAGCATCTGCCCCAGGGAGTCAACATCATGTAAAGAACTGACGGCCAACTCCTCAACATCAACTGTTTCAGGGCTAAAGGTCAAACCACCACCATATCGATCATGGAGCTGCAGTATGCGGACGACAACTCCCTTGTAGCCCTCTCGGAAGAGGACCTACAGAGTATCCTATCAGCCTTTGCGAAAGCATACAAACAGCTTGGTCTCGCCATCAACATAAAAAAGACCCAAATCCTCCACCAACCACCACCAAACAGCAGTACGTCTGTCCTACCCCCAAACATCTCCATTGACAACATCAGACTGGAAAATGTGGACTACTTCCCAAGGCTAAGGAAGAGAGTCTTTGAGAACCGTGACCTCCAAGCAAAGACCAAAATCTTGGTCTATAAAGCTGTGGTGCTCCCCACTCTTCTGTATGGATCAGAGGCCTGGACCACATACAGCAGGCACTTAAAGGCACTTGAAAAAAAGATGTTGAGCGGCATAAAATAATGCCTCTTAGCAGCTTTAAACCAGGTATTATGTAATTAGTTCTAGATGGGCCTTTAAAAGCCTATAACCGTATAAGAATGGGGAGAACACAACAAGACACCGCTTTCTTCCCGCTTAAAGGATCTATATTTCCAAAAGAACAGTGGCTGACTTTCACACCAAAGACTGTGGTCTGCATCATGTCTCTTACCTAGAGCTAGTTTCTTTTAACCATGACCCTGATCTTTCATGATCCCTTTGTAGCTAACCTTTATCTAGTCAAGGAAGGCTCACTGAGAGCCTGGCTCTTTTTGGCAGGGATCTACACCACTGTTCATTACAATTTTCTTTACTACATAGGGATAAGGATAAATTAAGAATTTATGTATCTCATATGTTAAAATAGTGATTTAAACGAATATGTTTCTCCTGTTATCTACAAAAACGTATGTAAATCAGTCACAAAACCAAAAAGCTTCTTGCACAAGTTGCCTCAGTTGTAAGGCCTCCTATTAACTTGTTTTTTGTACATGTTCTGACCCAAATGTGCCATTTCTGTCCAGTCTTTTCAGTCTATTCTATCATGTTTTTGTGCAGTCTTGTTAATATGATTTTGCGTGAAAGTAATTGGAAGCATCAGCTACTGACCCTCACCAATACAGCACACAGACGTTGGCAGGCACGTATCAAAACCCTCTTATCCAGCACCCATCACTACCCTCCTTACCTGGAACTCTGTCTTTGTTTAAGTGCGGGAAACAAAGAGAAGCCATGAAAGCGTGACTGCCTTTCAGCAGGCCTTGGTGCTGATCGTCTCACTAAAGCAGCTCTTGTCTTCCCACTCAGTGCCCACTTCCCACTCACAGCTCTTAGCAGCCTGCACTCACATGTACATCCACCCACACAGCCATTTCATCTGCGGCCATTCTTTCTGTGTGTCTCTCTTGTTGCAAATGTTTCTGACAGGTATTCACCACATTTCAAATGTTAGGATCAATTAATGTGGTTCTAAACGGGCTTTCAATATATGGCGCATGAGGTTTTGGCTGGTTTTTGGCTTCATGTATTCATGCACAGCGAGACGCCAAAGCAATCCTGGTGCACTTTTATGGATTATGTATTTATTATAATATCGCCAACATTGATTTTGGATGCTCCTGTGGTCAGAACCACATGTTATTCCTAGAATATCTTGTTTGTACAGTTAGGGAGTGTTTGACAGTACATCAATATATTGTGTAGAAACACATCAGGAGGATAGACCTTTCTGAAACTGTCAGTGTAAACGCTGAAGCTCTACATTCACCTTGCAAGTGATGTCAAGGAGTACTATAGTGTTCATTGAAAAAAGAAACAGTACTATCAACATCATGGATAAGCATTTCAAACAGCTTGTGTCGTTCATTTTAATTGAATCATTTGATCAGTGATTTTGCTTAAAAGACTCATACACATTTGGCAACACATATGGCATGTTGCCTTGGTTACCTGATCAGGTGGTCAGGGACTTGAAGTCAAGCTGGATGTAAAGAATCCTCTCTCCAAATCTCAAGGGGTTGACGTCAAGATGAGTACTGAGGAATACCGAAATTCAAGGAGGGACAGCCTCCTAGTCAAACCTGGAAAAGAGGAAAATGCCAATCAAGTTATTATAATTTTTTCAAAGAAACCCAAAAGTTGATAAAAAAAAGCAGCTGATCATTCAGACATTTTTGACAATTTCAGATAAGTGTAAGGAATATTATGAAGTGTATTAGTTTGATATGCTTTGAGAAGCTACATAGATGAGGCAGAACAGAACATTACAACACAGTGTTACTCAACAGCACCACGAACTACAACCTTTCAGATAAATAAACACCTCTCAAAAACAAAACTTGAACATTTTGATCTTCATGAGGGTAGGATTTAGTGATTGGCTGTATTTATTTAAACGTGTTGAAACCAATAAACTGGCAGCTGAGAATAAAGGACACAAGAAACAATCATCTGTTGCATGAGGTACTGTTTGTTCAGTGTGTGCACTGATCCCAGATGGATGCATGGTGATTTATTGTTTTTGAATCATCAAAAAAACAGGCACAACAAAATTACCAAAAATCATCGAAAGTGTTCCTGATTTATATAACAAGATCTACCAACCTACAACACATCAAACTACAGCCTAAAACAATATATAGCTGAACAAAGCTAGTGTTGAATAAACTGCATATTGTCATTTATGTCAATCTTTATTTTCTCTATTTAGATACATGCTGAAGCTCTATATATATGTTTTTCATCACAGTTACCAATAGTTTACTCTCAGTCTCAGGATCTGTATCTTAATAATAACGTTTTAGCTAATATACAATTTATCTTTATTGGCAGAGAGCATAAGCGCTGATGATGGTTTCAGCTTTTCCAAAGGACCAAAGCCGAGTGAGTCAGCAGCACCACAAGCCTTTTCTTTACTGTATAACAAAAAAGTGGTTATACTCTTATCCACAAGGCAAAGAGGGAGATCTGGAGGGGAAATTTAAAAGAATGCTTGCACCACTGGGTTGCTAATATACTTGATTAATACAGTGGAGCAGAAGCCTAATATTCAGACTGAACCGCCATTTTCTTTCATTTCATCATTTAATGTTGTTTCTCTGAGATGAGGGGGGGTTTAAAACCAAGCTAGTGTAGCACATTTGTCTGCAGCAAGATGTACATAGCATCATTTAAAAAAAGTCTACTAGTATCTATATCAGGTGTTATCTTGACTATTAACCTTTTATTTGAGATTTGTTGTGTTTTCAAGATATTTTTCAAGACTTGTTAATTTGAACAATGATTCTAACTTATGAACATGGCATCATCTAACAACAGATATGGCGGTGTATCTAATTAAAAAAAACAGTTTTAAACGCGGAAACCAAGCGGCAAACTCTGGGGAACAGCCGGGAAGCCAATACGGAAGTGCCACACACTGCAGTTCATACATGGGCCGCTAGGGACTGGCTGCAGAAAGGAGCAATTTCCATAGACCCCCATGTTAAAATGCCCAACTTTACAGCAGAAAAAAACATGTTTCTACCCATGGATGCAATAAATATTATTATCGATATAGTTAGATTCTACCTTCATGATTATGAATCTGTGAGTGAATTGTTTTCTAACACGACCCTTTTATTTATATTAGGTCTTAACGTTTTTGCATAAATTAGGGCGTGGTCACGTTGATGGACACGTACATGCCTCACTGTCAGCTAACAGAAACTTGTCCACTCTGCTAGGCTACAACCATAGAGGCTACAACGTTAGTTAGTCATAGTACTGTACTTGACCCTTTAGCTTTAGCCGTGTTCGTGGTGATTGTGCCTTTTAGGGAATAATATTGTTACAAATACCAGACAATTAAAATGTCGTGCTGTGGCTTGAATGTACTAACAGAACTTCCAAGAAGTCTAAAATGATAATATTATACATGTTAACCCCGTTCGCAGGTGTTTGTGTGCTTGGTAGCTTAGCTTGTTACTTATTAGCCAGCTAAGGACGTAACCCTTTATGCATACATATACATTTTAGTTTATGATTCAGCCTTGGGTAAGACTTTTGTAGTCTATGGCTATGATGCCCATAATGCTAAACGGGAGCAAATGTTAATAGGGGACCCAATTATCCCAGTGGTGGCCGTCGGAGCTAACGGAGCCGCAGGGGGCTAGCTCCAGCCGGCGTCCCGGAGCTAGCCCACTGCGGCTCCGTTAGGTCCGGGCGGTGGAGTCCGTCTTTTCTCAACGTGTGAATGACAAGCATTAAGAATAACAAAATATAGCTAATTCTCTTGCAGATTGTCTCATTTGATTATGAATGTAACGTTTATATAGGGGAACTACACTGTTAGCAGTAACTTGGTATGCATGTATTTCATGTTAGCTTAGCTTCTTAGCCTGAGCTAGCTCTGTTTACTTCCAGTTCGGAGGCAGCAGGTCCCGCCTCGGCTCCGCCTCTTTGCCCTTATTTGGAGCAGGCGGGATTAGACTCTGACGTCACAGTCGAGCCGTTAGTGGCCGACTCCGCCTACTAAGGGCTTCACCGCAACTCTGCAGAATCCTATGGGTGACGTCACAGACACTAGGTCCATTTATATATACAGTCTATGGTGGCAACACAGTATTTTTCTTGGATAAACATTTCTGACAAATGATGAAAGAATAACTATATTTTAAATGCAAACAAATTGGGTATATGAAGATTTTACTCAACTTTTCTCTAGTTTCAAGAACCATCTTAACTCAGTCCAGTCTGTGCTACATTACAGAGAAAAGAAAGCAGAGGGCCAGTAATGAATGCAATGCCAGCCTGTGGCAAAGAGAGCCAAAGCCTCAGAGCTTCGAAACTAACAATGTTTACAGAAGCTGAGATGCATTATCGTTATTTGCCTTGGTTCGACAACAACTGAGGGTCACAAGTGAGTCATACATCGGACAGCAACTTTGGACAGGCCTGTATGCTCTCTGTGTTAATATGTAGCCTGGTACCCACACAGCTCTTTACAGCAGGAGACAACACACCCTCGGGCAGAGAAACATCTCTCACCTTAGTTTGATGGTATATGTTACTCTATGGTGCATTCACCTCTCTGTCTTTATTTGTTTAATCACTTTTAGGTCTCTCTAGAAAAAAAAGTTGTTTAGTGGAAAAAATACAGTAGCTACATCATTTTTATGAGACTATAAACATTTGTGGCATGAAAAAGTCATAACATTTAATCACCCATTACAAATGTACAGAATAGCCTGAACATTGATAACAAATCTGCATAAAGAGTACCTGTTAAATCTCATTGTGAGACATGATGCACTACTGCACTACATGATCAACCTATGTAACTTCAATTATGTATGGTCAAGAGTTTCCAATAAAAATGCAAATTAAGTGCCCTGAAGCGAAATGACTCTGAATTATTAGAAAGAGGGGAAAAAAACGTTGCTGGGTGACTTCATTTGATACAAATGTGGAGTGTGCTGGCACAACTGCAGAAAGCAGAGAGAAACCACAAGCCGGTGTAATGAATTTCTGGAGCCGTGGCCAGTCACTGGCAGACTCACTCCCCAATTTCTCAGATTAGGTTGAATGTTATTTTTGTTTCCTTAATCATTAAAAAATATCTAGTAGACTAAGAATTATGTGAGTGTTCAGTTGAATAAAATAGATCTGAGAATATGAAAACCTACATATGTTTTAATGGCAGGCAAGTGAATCCTTTCTGGATTTTATATTACCAGATAAATAGCTGGGAAATGTGACAATTGGAGTTAGGGTCTTGGTGTACATGGGGACACCTGGTTGTGCATTGTCACTTATACACTAAATGATTTATTGTATCCACAAAACATATAAACATGTATGTTGGGTAACACTTTATATTAAGGTACACTTAACATGCACATTAGCAGCATATTGGCTCTTTATTAGTCATTATAAAACACTTATTAATGCCTTATTCTACATGACCATATTCTATAAGTAATAAGACATTAGTTGAACGTTTTTCCTCACTGCGTCACTGCGGTTCTTGATATAGAGAAACGCAGTGACGCGTCCTAAAACCCGGAAGTAAACTTCTTCCGGTTCCTTCGTCAAAAACCAATGCAAAATCTCCATAGGATTTTGGAAAATAGCTCTAAATAAGGTCTGTGGTTGACACACATTTAAGAGAGGGATCACGTTTTGTTCAGCCGGATAATCTCCACATGTCAACCCTTCTTTTATAATTTTTGAATCATAAATCTAGTCGCCAGAAGCTAAATGCTAACGTTATGCTATAAACGGACTACAAGCTAGTACAGCAGCAGGGTCGCACGACTTCAACGTTACGCCAACTTAAGATCGTTTCAACTGACTTGCACTGAAACTGCACTTTGAACACTTTAAATATATTATTAACATTTTAAACTGTATACCATGTTTATCTAGGCCCTTTTTGTTTTGTTTAATGTATACATGTCACACTGTGGGTAACGATATTTCTGGATGTATAACACATGTAGAATTTTTGACAATAAAGCTGACTTTGACTTTCGCGCGCTTGCATATTTTAACAAAGCTTTTCATTTGAGCCACACTGAATTTAACTAGAAGTCATGGCTGTGTCAATTACCAGTCTGATATCGTTTTACAAAGATGACAAGAAGTGTAGATAGAGCAGAGAACCACTACAAGTCAGGACACATACAACAGTGCAGCCTAGATGAAGGTGTGCTTACCGGTGTTGTCAGGGCTAGCATGAGGGACAAGGTTTATAGTGTCGGTGAGTAGTGATAGCAAGAGTACCGTTAACCTAGAGTTAATTTATTCATATTAGTGACATTAATTCCCATCAACAAATCCATTTTATGTGTCACATGAAATCTTTATTACAAATATTACACACCAGAAAACACAGAAATATCCATGAAATAAACATACAGTATAGGCTATAAACAATTGAAGGGATAATTGGGAAGGCATTACAAATGTAAATATATTTTAAATAATAAAACAATCCCACCACCACAGGTATCTACAGGAGACGAGGGAATTCTCTCCACAAAATGTGAATGCTCACGTGGAGAATGGAAATGCAGTCATGCGGCTGCATTAGCCATCTTTGCCATCCACAATTTCAGCTGCACTGACACCCCCTGTCAGTGGAAGAAGCCAAAGGCAGCTAAACGTACGCAATCAGTGGAGGAGCTATTTCCTCCAACCAATAACTAATTCAACCCGCTGACAAGAGAGCCCACCTCCGAAGATCGTGACTGGCTGAGGGACAGACTCGGGGGCAGGTTCTCAGGAATTTCTTGGCTTCTCTCCCCCGAGCCAGAAGAGGAACACTACAGCTTGGAAACACTTACTGTTCCTGAAATTATCAAATCTGTTGGGCATTAGGGACCTGAGGCAATTGTGGCAAGCATGGCATTGTCTGAGGAGCAACAGAGGGCAATTCAGGTGGCTACCACTGGTCAGCGAACCAACCCAAACTGGCATTTGTTCAGGAAAGGAAGGTTGACTGCCAGCAACTTTGGAGCTGTCCTGAGGTCAAAGCGTGTGACTGCTTCCCTTATTGCCAGGGTGCTAGGGCAACAACAGGCCCTTGATGGTGTTTTGTCTGTACAGTGGGGGACTATGAATGAATGTGAGGGCGTCAGGGCATTCACCACTGCAACCCAGATGCAGGTCCATGAGTCAGGTTTGTGGCTCTCCCAATCAGGAGTGTTGGGGGCATCTCCAGATGGTCTGGTAGGGTCTTCCGCTGTGCTGGAGGTAAAGTGTCCCTATGGAGCCAGGGAAATGACAATTAGTGAAGCATTGCAAATCAAGGGCTTCTGTGTCAGTAAGGAAGGAGTAACATTCAGCCTGCGTGAGGAACAACCTTACTGGCACCAAGTGCAAGGGCAGCTTCACCTCACTGCAAGAAAGAAGAAGAAATTAAGAAATTGTGAATCGTTTTTAATTTACATTTACTCGCCTTTGCAATGTTGTGGTTGTTAGAGTGTTAGGTTTCCTGTCAGCTCGTCTGTTGGGAAGATATAAAATATTAGTTTCATGGAAGTCACACCGTCACATATAAGAGCATTAACACATACAGTACATAGGCTAAAACAAAAACATCTAAAGATATAACCTTGCACTTTGATAAGTCTCGTGAACATTTTCACTATTTTGACATTTTTATAGATCAAAATTGAACTAAAGAAATAAAGGTTGATTAATCCATATTGAAAATAGGTGTCAGCTGCTACACTAATTATAATAGTTATATTTCTTAATTAATTAAGATAAGATGTGATCCCAATTTGGGAAATGTTTGTGTTGCAGCAGCATAACAAGAAAAACAAAATATAAGTTATTATATATACAAAAGTATGTGAGGGATGGAATATTAAATTGAATATAAATGTAAAATGTACATGTGATTTTACGTCCAAGAGAAGCTATGGAGCAGAGAGTTCTCTGCCAGGCAGAGGTTATTTGATATTAGTTCAATATGTCAAACTGATTTCCCTGACTACAATCTTTAGTTACATGGTGAAACGTTATGCTGCTTGTACTAATTAGACTTATCATATAAGCCACACAGGTTTTAATAGGATGTATTCATTATCTTTACTTATGTTGCGGTCTTTTCAGCAGCGCCATCTCTAAAACGTCGATACAGTCACTACCCATCATTTAAATTTCACAGTGACATGGACAAAAATGTAACGTCAGCTTACCTCATGGCACGAATCCAGACTCTCCTTTGGAAAACATTGTCCGGGAAACGATAGAACGAGCACGTTTCATGCGAAGGCCTGTGGCTGCAACCCGGAGCAAAGCAACAAACCATTGCGTAGCTAACTAGTAGCGCTAGCTTTAGCTAACGTTAGCCAACGAAACGAACTGCCGAGTAAAATTGGAAAACACTGGTAATTAATTGTTCTATAATTTGTAAAACTACAGTGTTAAAAACGACAATTTCAAAAATACAGATTCTAATGGTCAGATATAGATATACAGATACTACAGATACTAAAGATAGGCAGGTACTTGCTTTCAAGCAGAACACAGGGGAAAACAAACTTAGCGGGAGTGTTTACGTGTTCGGCGTAATGACGTACAACGGCCTCGACAATTTCTGTAGTCCTATTCAGCCACTCGGTAACAACCATCGTTTTTCAGACACGTAAACTCTTCAAAAATCACCAGTGGGGTCACTGCTGATGTATTTAATGTCGTAGAACAAAACGTGATCCGTCTCTTCAATTTGTGTCAACCACAGACCTTATTTCGAGCTATTTTCCAAAACCCTATGGAGAAAATGCATTGCTTTTTGACGAAGGAACCGGAAGTGCTAAAAATGCTAACTTACTTCCGGGTTTTAGGACGCATCACTGCGGTTCTCTATAATCCGTCCACACAACAGCTTCAAAAAAAGCTTGGAGCTGGGCGTGTCTGAAGCTTGACCAACAACCTTCAGAAGCCTTACGGCCCGTCCACACTACAGCTTCGACAGCTTCAAAAACGGTTTCCAAGGCGTCTGCCCATTCACTTTGAATGGGGTGACGTCACTTTTCGCCGAACTGCATTGTGGGAAGCAGAGCGGAGCTTTCCTGGCGTTTCAGGCTGCAAAAGTTGAGCAATGTTCAACTTTTGAAGCTTCTGAAGCTTTCGGTGGAAGCGTCAGCCAATCAAATCATATGCCAGTACAAGCTCTAGCCAATCAAACCGCTGCATGTGTGTCAGGGGCGGGAGATTCATGTGATTGGTTGTTGGTCGAGCTTCAGACACGCCCAGCTCCAAGCTTCAGACACGCCCAGCTCCAAGCTTTTTTTGAAGCTGTAGTGTGGACGGGCCGTTACACTTACACTGTAAGGATTAGTAACATGTATTGTGTTTATGTGGTGACATTTGGAGATGTTTAAACTCAATGACAAAATGCGTTAGCATTCCAGCTAGTGTTAGCATCATGGTTAGCATACACGCTAGCGTTAGCATACATGCTAGCGTTAGCCATACTAGCCTGTAGCATATACATGCTTATTGCACAATTAACATTAGCTATAGTTACCTTGTTTACACTTAGCGGTCCTATGTGTTAATCTGTGTATGTTACACTTGCGTGTATGAGATCATTAAGTGCCTTGTAACTTCTTCTTTTTTATAGTTTATTAACTCCGTTTGAATGTCAGTGGACAGCAAATAAGTCAATAAGGGAGCATGGCTGCTCATTCCCAGGCTCTCAAAAGAGTTTGGCTGGCTGTTTATTTTATGTTCACACTGAGACAGTACAACACATAGAGAGAACAGTACACCTATTGTGTAAGTACATACAAGCAGCTCACACAGTATGATCACAAATACATAAAATCTATGTTTAATTAAATCAGTATTAAAAAGTACAGGCTGCATATGTGTTCTCAGCCTTGGAGAAACTTGAAATGTTTTGGTATGTGTCTGAACCTCTCTTTAGTGGTTCATTAGTAAAACAGATATTTCAACGTCTGCCTACTTTGTTCATGTACTGTTGAGGTTAATTTCAGTAGTTGTGTGCTATAATGTATTTACAAAGTGTGAAGAGGAGACAACTTTAGAATAGGGAACCTGTTCAGGTCAATTACAGTCAAATTACTAGCTTATTGGATATGAACAACAATTCACTTTATAATAGGGAACCTATTCTAGATATAAATACCTAATTAGAGTCAAACTACTAGCTTATTGGTTATGAACAAGACTTCACTTTAAAATAGGGAACATATTCTGAGATAGAAATACAAAATGTTGAATTATTTAGACACCATTAACACTTATAGTTTCATGTCTTGTTACCTAAGAATAGATCATATTTGTTAAGAGTTATTATGGGAGAATTACTATTCTTGTGGTCCTACTACCTTATTAGGCCCATATTGAGCAGAGCATATTAAGACCAAAACTCATGGACAACAACTTCCTTACTTGCAATAAATAAGCACTAATTAACCTCTTAAGCCCTGAGCCTGTTTTTCAGGTTTCAGGCTCGAAATTGCCACTAACACAACAAAGACTATATCTTCACTTCTAAAAGGGGTAAATTAATAATATTTTCTCTCAAAGCAAGGTTACATCTGTGAGTTGGATGTAGAAGTGTCAGAATCAATATAGATGTTTTTATTTTAAAGTAAATTCAGATGGAACATAGTAAAAACATGTAAATTCTAATGTCCGCCTAAAAACACCCGATTACTTATAGTGAAAACCACCCTTGAATGATGGGTTAGTAGACTAAAAGCTTTAAGAATCCAAACTATAACATATAATAATTACCCTGTGTCAAGATTTATGCAAAAAAAATAGAAATTTGACCTTTTTAGAGAGGTTTAGAAAAATAAAGTCCAGGCGGACTCACCTCTGGGTAATTTGGAAACCATCAGTTCCATTTGACCTTTTTCACTGTAAAAATCATTTTATTACTTTGAATTTTCACTATAGGTATTCATTCCATCCAAATACAACTGTTGTGAAAAAAAATAAAAAAAAATAAAAAATACAAAACATACTCTGTTATCCTCTTAGGCCCCACGTTTCGGGGCCGAAATCGCGTCATTTGCAGGAAACAACGTCTAAGGAACCTTAATATTTAATAAACTATGAATATGTTCTATCCATATAACGGGAAAAAACTCATTTAACTGATATTTTTCTTTTTTTTTCTTCCAAAAAAACAACAACACAATGCTAACAGTGAGCCTCTGAATTAGCCCCGAGCGAAAAATGCTAACCTATTACTGCACCGAAACTCACTCCTAGCTCCCTTATTACTTATCCTAGCTGCACATCCAACACATCGTTTATGATCGTAAAGACACAGAATCTAACGGTGCCCACCTCAACACTGAAAGATACAAACTCGCGACGTTATCAACAAAAACGTACATCAAAACAGGTGGCGCTAGGTAGCCCACAACATGGCTTACCTTCGTCTTCATCTTTGTCTGGTCTAAACTGGTCTTCAATGGCATTAAAACGATAACAACGATGATGTAGTTAATCCATAGGTTAATATCCAATGTGACTGTGTCCCCTTTAAAATGTTCTGATAATCTATAAGCAATAAAACTGCAATTCCGTTATCTGCTGTCCGCTCTGTGCTCCGTGCGCTCTGGGTCCTGCAATTCCTGCTTCCTTACGTAGTAAACAATAAGTAAAGTCTGCTGCGTAAGGTGCTTACGCTGGTTGGCATTCTTTATACTTTACGCAGGACCATATCTCTGGAACCCATTGGTCGATTTGGGTGATTTACACCTTTTTCTCAACCATTACATCCAATAGAATCGATGGGCAGTTCCCAAATCCACGTAAACATTACCATTGCGGACATAATAGATAACCAAACGAAGCATATCTGAAAGTACAAGCCCGGACGGCAAAACTTTATACCCAGTATATTGCCATAAATATGTTGATGGATTATCAGTAAACATTTCTACGTGACACAAAGACATTGGATTAACCTTGAGCGGCGTTTTTATTCCGTTGAACACAACTTTTGATCACAAATCAAAAAAGGCAAGACGTAATTATTGTAATATTTTTGAAACCGGATGTTGTTTACTTTCTCTTTTCTGGCTGATAGCTCCAGGAATTCGGGGTCGTACAGTGATGAGATTACATGTGTGGAATCTGTGGAGTCTCAGCTTTAATCGGATATCTTGTTTGTGCAGTTACGATAAGTAATAAGGGCATTTCTACCGTGAGTGCTGTGCAAAAGTCCGTTAGCATTAGTTGGTTAGCATTTTTTCGCTCCATGCTAATTCAAAGGCTTGGTATTACTCTTGTGTTTCTTTTAGCTAAAAATGGTTCATATTGTCAGTTAGCTGAGTTTCTTACCGTTAAAAGGGTATGGAACATTAATAGTTTCATAAATGTTAAGAAGCCCTGAGACATAGTCTCGTAAAAAAACGGTGGGAGGGGTCCACTGGGGGGACCCTCGGGCTTAAGATGTTTTAATGGGTTATTGAGGAAAAACTCTCAACTAATGGCTTATTACTTGTAGAATATGGTCATGTAGAATAATGCATTAATAAGTGTTTTATAATGACTATTAAAGAGCCAATATACTGCTAATATGCATGTTAATTATCAACTAGTTGATGGTTAATTTGTGTACCTTAATATAAAGTGTTACCGTATTTTTATTTAAAGAAGAGTTGATGATTAATTTGTGTACCTTAATATAAAGAGTATATATTCAGAGTATAATGTCACCATTTAACTTGAAACTGTGGATCCTACAAAATAAATTGACCTGCACACAGGTGTAGATTATACATGTCACATTTCACGACACATTGGCACAGGAAGACAGTTGGTAGAGTCTGCAAATACCTACAGTAATACAAAGAGCACCTAGCGTAAATGTGTCAAATGGTCCTGTGTCAAACAGATGTGACTGTAGTTTCTTTTAAGATAAGCATTATTATCATTATGTCATACATAGAAGTGCCGACATATCTAGCAATATTAGCGTTGGACTTTTGATCAGATTTTGAATAGATTTTGATCATTTGATAACAATGACTTCAGCACTGATTGGCATTTTCTGCCACAGTTCTGGTAAGTCTGTTGTTGACATGTTTTTTTTATAAAAATAGAAAACCAATTATCATCAGCTGATATTGATCCTAAATAGTTTATTTAGATGTCTCTTAAAAGGCCGATCAGATGATCTAAAGACGATGGAGTTACTGTAGATGAGAAGACTGAGTCTACTGGTAGCACGTATGTCTGCTAAATATTAACCTGTTAAGCCCCAAGGTCCCCCGCCGGCGGGTACCCTTGTTTTTTTTTCTCACGACACTGTGTCTCAGGGAACTTCATATTTAAGAACCTATTAACGGGAATAATCTCAGCTAACTGACGATACAAACCATTTTTACCAAAACAAAACACAAGTCTCATAAGAAGCATCTAAATGACCCCTGAGCGAAAAATGCTAACCTATTACTGCACCGATAATCACTCCTAGCTCCCTTATTACTTATCCTAGGTGGACATCCAACACATCGTTTATGATCGCAAGGAGACACAGAATCTAACGGTGCCCACCTCAACACTGAAAGATACAAACTTGCGACATATCAACAAAAACGTACATCAAAAGCCCACAACGCTAACATGGCTTACCTTCGTCTTTGTCTGGTCTAAACTAGTCTTCAATGGAATTAAAACGATAAAAGACGATGGTGTAGTTAATCTATAGGTTAATCCAATACATGTCTGTGTCACTTTGAATGATTTCTGATAATCCATGAGAAATAAATCTGCTTTTCGGTTTTGAGATGTCAGACCTAGAGACAGCTTCACTCTGGAGCAAAACTGTGTGTGCGAAGCCCCCACCTTTTCGTTTTGCCATGTGTGTGTGTGGGGAGATTCCCCTTCTATTCTATTGGCTCTAACAGGCAGAAAGAGATGTCACATGTCAAAATCGAAGAAGGGGGGCCAGAGATAAGGAAAATCCACCCAAATGGCCCCAGAAGAGGTTTTTTTTGCTAAATCTGTCTAAAAAGGTCAAATATCACTTGTTTTGCATCAATCTTCATACAGGGTACTTATTATATGTTGTACTTTGGATTCCTAAAGCTTTTAGTCTACTAACCCATCATCCTTTCAGTCATCCTTTCCAACTTTAAAAAAGATCTGGGAAAAGATCTGGGAAAAGTACTTAGGGATACAGAAACTACTTGGCTGAATATCTGTGAAAGAACACATTTTCCATTCACAAGCAATAAAATCAAAGAAGCAAATTTTAAATTTCTCAACACATTTTACCTCACACCCATAAAGATGCATACAATTTCCAAAGAAAACAATTCAAAATGTCCGAGATGTAAAGTAAAAGAAGGAACATTTATGCATCTGTTTTGGGACTGTGATCTCTTGAAACATTTCTGGGATTCGATTCATGCGCTCACAAAAGCCGGCAGGGAAAAAAAAAAGCAGGCATCGAAATGAGCCAAAATCCATGTTTTTTCCTGTTAAATGACATGCCAAACTTTAAACTGAACCCCAAACATTACAGAATACTAATCACAATAACATACTTTTACTCTGGAAGAATGAACGTCCTCCAACATTTAAACTTTTCATTGATCAGATAACACATTTTTTCCCTCTGGAGAAAATGACATTGGAAAAATATAATCGTGGACATATCTTTCAAGCTCTGTGGTTGCCATTGTTTTCTTATTTGGAAAATATATCTGAGATATGACCAGTGATGGAATGGTGCACTCTGTGGCTATTTTTCCTGACGGCCGGACTAGTTGTGTTGTCATTGTCTATATTGTCGCTGTATTGTATAATTAATTGTATAATTATTTGATTGTTTTACTTTGATATGGGTTTATTTTTATTTTTCCCATTTTATGTTTATTTTCATGGCTCTGTTGCTTAAGTTATATTGATAAGCATTATTTTTTTTGCGCGTGGAGGGAGGGAGGGGGGAGTGTAGTGAGTGTACTGTGGTACTGTGATATTACAATATAAATGAAATGGCATCGATTACTGTACACCAGAGGTGGGACCAAGTCATTGTTTTGCAAGTCCAAGTCAAGTCTCAAGTCTTTGCGCTCAAGTCCGAGTCAAGTCTCAAGTCTTTGCGCTCAAGTCCAAGTCAAGTCTCAAGTCAGGTTGGGCAAGTTCAAGTCAAGTCCAAGTCCTAAACGTTGACAAAACGAGTCATAAACAAGTCATTATGTGTTTTTCACCAAATGTAATGACATTGATCAACAGAATAATACTTAATAATCAAACTGCTCTTTATTAGTCACATTAATAATTTAATAATCCATTTTCTCTCTGCTGGTAAAGTAACGTGTTTTTTTTTATTTTAAGAGGGATCAGTAAGGTAAGGCTACAGTGGCGGTTTGATTCAGAAGGAGTTTAATGTATAAAATCCCTGATGTTGAGGTGACAGAATGTCACTGTGTACAACATGTTATAAGGGACCCACTATCTATCTTTATGCAAGGGATAATGTGCAGCCAGGCGGTCTCTATGGGGAAGAGAACACCGGCATCTAGATCCCTCTGCAGGTGGTACTTTAACTATATTTTGATGCTAATACTTTTGTACTTTTACTTGTAACATTTTGAATGCAGGACTTTTTATTGTAACCGAGTATTCCTACACTCTGGTACTTTTGTACTCAAGTACAAGATCTGAAATTCTCCCACCTCTGACAGTTACCAAAATAAAGGTAACCAAAAAAGGTTATTTTCATTTTACAAATCCTGCACTCAGCTTTGCTTTCTCCAATATCATTGAAATGCAGCCAGATGCCGCTTCTTTTTTCGGTTTTTGCTCATTTCTTGACTTTTTCCGACGCACTTGCATTTAAATCCGTCTCCCCGTCGCTATGTGCAGCTCGCCTGTACCACTACACCTGCTGTGCCCCTCACCCTTCTTTCACATAATGGTATGATCCTAATGTGTCCTCGCATATGATTGGCCGCATGGTGGCCCAGCTAAATAAAGTCCCGCCCCTGCCTGCAAGGATTCTCAGCAAGAGTAGGAGCGGCTGAAGATTCTGCTCTCCCCAACGGGAGTCTGCTCTTCTAACGGCAGCTCGCGATCGGCGTGTTGGAGACCTCTGAATTAAATGATCAAGTCACCTCAAGTCAGAAGGCTCAAGTCCAAGTCAAGTCCCGAGTCATTGGTGTTCAAGTCCAAGTCGAGTCGCAAGTGTTTTGTGATTTTGTCAAGTCGAGTCTCAAGTCATCAAATTGGTGACTCGAGTCTGATTCGAGTCCAAGTCATGTGACTCGAGTCCACACCTCTGCTGTACACTATAATGAAATAAAAAGACTTGTGAAAAAAACAAAAAAAACATCTATATTGATTCTGACTGTTCTACATCCAACTCACAGGTTTATCATTACTTTGAGAAAAAATATTATTAATTTAACCCTTTTAGAAGGGAAGATATGGTCCTTTGTTCTGGGAATGTCATTTTCGAGCCTGAAACCTGAAAAACAGGCTCACTGGAAGGCGTGGCTTTCAGTCTTTCTGAAAAGCTAAGCTAACTATCTAGTCACTGTAGCTTCATATTTAAAAGACAGACAGGAGAGATCTCTTCTAACTCTCAGCAAGGAAGTACATTAAAATAACATTAAAACTTAATAAGGAGACACTATTTCAATGCTATCTTAATCAAGTCCAGGGGCGCTGTAAGGGGGTGAAAAGTTAGGACGATTCTAAGGGCCCGTGACTGACAGGGGCCCCAAAAATTGTAGAACATTAAGAAAAAATGTTTAAGTAACCTTTCATCAATCATCAATAATTAACATTAATATAACATCATTGATAATGTACTCACTAAACTTACGATTCATTTCACTTTTTTTTCCGCAAAGTTAATTATCCAAAGCATCGAACACCCCCCTCTATTTACATGTAATGGTTTGGTTCTGTCTCCAAACACTGTGCAGCATCGCATTTTCTAGCAGAGTGAGCGCATGTGAGGCAGGGATGTGAGTACTTACGTGTGTATGATGTCTCAACGACTAACAAAGTCAGGCTTTCAAAAAAGAAAAGAAAGGAGAGAAAGACAAGAGAGTTTTGCTCTGATTTAGCACCACCATCAGGCCTTTTCATTTCCATTTCCGTTTTGTTGTCCATTTACACTTTAATACCCACTTATTTTATAGTTGGTATGTATATTTAATTAGAAAACCTGCTGCTTATGTTATATGTTATAAATGATAATATTGGTGTGAATGTTCACTTTATTTTAATTTAAGAGGTCATGTATATTTAAGTTATACTTATTTTGATTTATGAATGTTCCATTCAAAAATGTTATTAAAAAGGCATGTACACCATAAAAGATGACTATTGAGGTCTATTGTCAGGAATGTTAGTGTTATATCAAATAGTGAATTCTACTGCAGCAGAATGTTGAAGTAGAATTTGCAGTCTGCACAGTGTTATATTTTCACAGCTCAGTGTCAGTAAATATAGTGCAGTTAGTATTGGACTACAACAGGCATCCTCAAAGTACGGACTCCGGTCCGGATCCGGACCGAACCACAACTGTCTCTGGACTCTGAGCAAATTATACTTTTAATATGTATTATCTGTATTATCGGTGTTATCTGCGAGACATCGCCACAACGCAACGAGTCAAAATTATCCGCTATGTCCATAGACTGCAAACAGCGCTCATCGGACATTTATGAGAGAAAGTCTCTAATGTCCGAGTGCAAGTGAATGCAGCACAAGATGCACGTCATGTAACCCCTCCCCTGGTCCTGGCGCGAGCATGGACATGATTGGCGGCGATTTCATTTGAACGGGACGGCCCAAACGAGAAGCATTCGGACCCAAGCACTGAAGGAATGAGGTATTTGCGGTCTACACTGACAGAGAAGAGACTGTCAGTTTGGCTGTACTCAGCATTGAATCAAAACGCACTAAAGCTGTTGATCTTAATACGTTTGTGAGGCGTTTTGCTGAACAAAATGGTAATCGCCGCATTCAGCTGCAATAGACGTCAACTTGATGCTCTGCTCACGGATGAGCATACAAAACTATTAAGATGATGACCTTACGTGTGTAAATATATTTTTTTCTTTGAGGGGGTCTGCCCCCAAAAAACTGTTTTAAGTCCTGAGAAAGTCAAATAAGACGGTGTGTAAAACTACACTGCCCAGCCAAAAAAAAGTAACCACTTTGATTTAACTAGGCCAGTAGTTAAGGACTTTCCACTGGATAATAACTGAAGTATAAAAGAATGCATGACTGAAGTGATGGAGACCATGTTGAAGGCAAACAAAAAGAGGAAATAAATCAAGCAAATCCCCCTCTCAGATTCCACAGCAACCAGAAGAACATAAATACTGGCTGGTGATTTGATTAATCAGCTTTGTGATGGAATAAAAAATGCACAGTGCATTTCCTTAGCTGTGGATGAGTCCACTGACACCGCTGACATTGCTCAGTTGCTGGTGTTTGTGAGTTTTTATGATGAGGCAAAGGGGGAGTTTGTTGAAAATGTGTTGGGCCTGAGGAACCTCAGTGGACACAAGGGGGCAAGACATTTATAAAGCAATAATGGGAATGCTGAATGAAAAAGAGTGCAGCTGCCTTTATTCATAACTGTGCAGCTCTTACACTGCGACTCTGAGGGATCAAGCACAGACACAATAACAATGAAAACTGCTGCATACAGATTATTTTTGTTTTTGCAACCTCGTGTTAAGAATCTTGTTGCAATTGTTTAAAAGTTTGAATGACCGTAATAAATGGACCTTTGTCTTATTGAAACATTTATTTTGGACCTTTAAGATTTGTATTTGAGTACCCCTGGACTACAAGATACCTGTACAGGTAGAGTTATTTAAAGCATAAATGAGTCGATAGGGTTCTGGAGGTGTGGTTACAGCAATTGTGCTTGGTTTTCGTGGCCAGTGCCTGGTGTTGGGGCCCAATGTGATATATTTTCATGGGGCCCAAAATCCCTAGCGGTGCCCCTGATCAAGTCTTGGGGAGTCATGAATAGCATTCCAAGACCTTATGTCCGGCAAATGTGTGAATAACAATTCTCCACATGACTAAAACAGACAGGACATTGATTGGCGACCAGCAATTAAAACAAGACACAAACCGATGAAAAGTTTGCAAAGGAGAGTAGGGCTGCAACAAACGACTAATTTGATAGTCGATTAATCTATCGATTAATGAAACGATTAATCGACTATTCGGACTATTATGCCTTGCACAATTTCTCAAGCGCTCTTATTTAGCCATCAACTTTTAGATGTAGCTTGAGGTTGTTTTAGGCATGTGGAAACTAACAATGAAGACAATAAAGATGAATACTTGATTAAAAAATACATATTATTAAATTAACTAAGCAAATTGTTTACAAAATGAACATTGCTTTTCATTTAAATTAAATAAATAATATTTCAGATCAAAAGAAACAACAGTGTTTTAGCAAATAATAAATAATGTGATAACAGAACTGTGAACAGAATAGCTGAAACTTTAACAAACTAACTAATTCAGTTTCCTCAAATCATTACCCCATGTTTGTATAATTGAGTTAGCTCTGTGTGTTGCTGCTAGCATACATAACACCTGACGTGAAAACGTTACTCGTGGACGGGGCTACAGAGCTGCTAGAAAGACAGTGGAACCCGGTGCATTCCTCCGTCTGGATGTGGAGCACTTTTGCTAAATGTTTAGACAAACTGCTCGTGTTACCGCCCTTACATGCTAAACACTTATTGCACTTTGCAACGAGCATCGAGACGGGTACAGTTTAACCACACCTCGGAGCGGCGTTCTCTCCGCCACCTCCGCAGTGTGTTGCTGCATGTAGCAGCCGCGTGTGTGTAAACTGCCCCGCCCCCTCCCACACAGACCAGGGAGAGAGATCTCGTCTGATCGAAAATACATCATAGACGCATTTGTTTGTCTTTTTACATATTATAAACGAGCAGGCCACACTAAGACTGCGATATAATGTTTTTGTATCAATAATACATGACATATATTTTTTAAATGTCTCCAGTACCGATAACGTTGTAGCTTAACGGCGCGTAAAACGCACGTGATGACGTCACCAACGAATCGACGACTGAATTAGTTGGCAACTAATTTGGTAATCGATTTTAATCGATTAAGTCGATTAGTTGTTGCACCCCTAAAGGAGAGGTGGTCAAGAAGGGAGAGAGAAGGAAAGAGGATGAAAGGCTAGTCCAAGGAGTGTGGGGGGTGGGGGGGTTTTGGCCATTACATCACTGCTGCAGTGGCTGACAACATGAACATTACTAACTCTCTCGCTGTCTCTACAGTCTAAAGGTAATGCCATCCAACAGCTTACGTCTCACTTTCTTCGGCTTTGCTTTTGTGTATCAAAAATAAAATAAATTTTTGCGTGAAATCCAAGTATGACCTCATACAGATTTTTTTTTAGGAATAGTATATTTTTCTGATAAGATGCTCCAACTCCACCTCCAAATGGAAGGCTCTATGAGATTTGAACACATGTTATTGTACATGATTTACGTTTATTTTTGTAATCATTCAGAATTTCTTGATAGCATTTGAAACCCTCACACTGCTCACATTTCTAATGCAGTAATGTTGAATAAGCTAACACATCCTCTGATGTTTTCATTACTCAAGGAAAATACAATGATCAATAATAAATTGCACATTTAGGCTGTTATTTTGTATGTGCACACATATATTTTCTTCACTGTACACCCTCCAAAACAAGATCACGGTTTCTAGTTTCAAGTTGCTGGGAAAATGTGTATTTTCAGGTCATAAAGTAAATATAATTTCTTGAAGGCTAAAATGTAAACAAAGGGAAAAATACCCGGGTCAGGTTCTTTACTGGTTCAACCACCTCCATCTCACATAAGGGCTTAGGAGTAAGGAAAGGCTGAACAAACATGAGAAGGTCAAACTGATCTGACGGGAGATGCCACAGACAATATCCCTCATGAGGACAGCGAGGGGAAACAGACCGAGGAAGGCTAACATGTTATCACATCAGATGACTTATTCTGTTTGAATGTACCCATTGCCATATACGTATAAACTGCACCCTGTTACTTCATGCTGAATGTTGCTGTGAATGTGTTTAAAATAAAAAGGGGAAAGAGCGGTGGGGGTTACAGATAAGCCCCAAGAAAGAGCGTCAATGTCCATAGTGTCCGCAACATAGAATTACCACGACCGAATCAGTCCCATGATGCATGTGGACACAAGAATACAAATTCCTATTGACTCGCATGGATAGAGACACAAATATATGCATAATCAGCTATTTCCCAGTATGATAAATGTAATATGCCTAATTTCTTATCATTAGGTCCTAAAGTGGTCAATTCCAAAAATATTGGAGTAGAGAATTATTTTCCTCGACATAGAGAACTGCTGTTCATGTGAAGGAGGCAAGATCGAGAGGTCGGTAGGTGGGGTTGAAGTTAATACTAGTGGGCAGAACATTCAGGTCATACACAAGCCATTTTGCTTCATGCGCTACTGAGCAAATTTCCTAGAAATGATCAGAAAACCGCCTTCAACAATGTATTCTGTTCTCTTTATACATCTATGGGTACAAAGGAGCTGAATGATCAATATCTAAATGTAGAATATTTGAGACATCAGTGTGAAAGACTGCAAGTGAATACTGTCACCTGTAGTCAGTTAGGACTATCTAAAAAGTCAATTAAATATGAGCAGTCTCATTGATGTACTGTCAGTGATGAGGAAGCTGCTTAGAGCAGGGATCCTCAACAGTTATGGCACAAAGACTGAGTTCGTATTGACAATAGGGCTGAATGATATATCGTGTCATGGCGATAACCGCGATGCGCGATATTCACACCGCAGGGACGTGCGGTTTTATTCAATTTTTAAAAAAAATGCACTTTAGCACAGAATTCAAAATAAAGATACCCTTATTACTTATCGAAACTGCACATACAATATATCCGATTAAAGCTGAGACTCCACAGATTATTTAAGTATAGTAGCATCACTAAGCGATCCGATGTCGCGACAGGGGAAGCAAACACAGACATCACAACACGTACCTTTACGGAGCTTTTACGGGAGATCGTCTCACCGTAGCTGTCAATCTGATCAAAAGACGTGTTCAATGGCATTAAAACGAGAAAAAACGCGGCTGAATCGGTTGATCCATAGGTTAATAATGTATCTGTGGCTTTGAAGCAATTGTTTATAATCCATAATTCCATTTTTATGTAACAATCGGAGCACAAAAGTTAGCTGCTAATGGTAGCCACCAGAGTGTATGCAACTTCCGGTTTTGGCTACGCGTCACTCTCACTCCTTATTTGTTCATGTGTTGGTGTGTGTAGAACTTTCCCTCGATTCCATTGGCTCTAGCGGTTATAAAGAGATTTCATTCGTCAAAATCGACCAAGGGGGGCCAGAGATATGGAAAATCCACCCAAATGACCCCAGAAGTGGGTTTTTTTGCTAAATCTCTCTAAAAAGGTCAAATGTCACTTTTTTTGCATCAATCTTGATACAGGGTACTTATTATATGTTGTACTTTGGATTCCTAAAGCTTTTAGTCTACTAACCCATCATCCAAGGGTAGTTTTCACTATAAGTAAACAAGAGTCTTTGGACGGACACAATAATTTACAGTTTTTTTACTATGTTCAATCTGAATTTTCTTTCAAATAAAAAACATCTATATTGATTCTGACTTTTCTACATCCAACTCACAGGTTTATAATTACTTTGAGAGAAAAGATTATTAATTTAACCCTTTTAGAAGGGAAGATATGGTCATTTGTTCTGGGAATGTCATTTTCGAGCCTGAGACCTGAAAAACAGGCTCAGTGCTTAAGTAGGTGAATCAACTCAAACACGTCATGTTACAATTATTTTGCTACTTGCTACAAAAGGAAAACTTGCGCGGCTCTCATGTCAGGGGTACTTGAGTGAGTGACAGGCTCTGCATGCACAGCAAACCACCAATCACAATAATTCTTGATCAGATCACAGCAGGCCCCGCCCCGCTAGTTTGCAGACCATCAAAACACCGGTAAAAAATGAGCGAGGCACAGGAGGACAATACCTTCATCCGGTTAAATATAGTTAAAAAAAACGCAATATATATCGCAGGGGGAAAAAAATCGCAATGTCAGTTTTTTTCAATATCGTGCAGCCCTAATTGACAATATTGTTGTGCAGCTGCCAATGCTTGTAGGTTGAGGTGCGTGGGGGAGAATAATTGACATCAAATGTTATAAAAAACCACTCTCTATGCCTGTATATATTATATGAATGATTATATAAATTATTCAAGGTTAAAGTATACATTGATATTGTATGTTAACATATTAAGATGTAAAAAGAAAAGAAAAAAATGTCAAAAAAAGGGAGAAGGGGTTGGATTAAATAAGTGTAAACTTCTTCCGACCCCTTTTCGGACGTGTAATTAGCTAAAGCTTTGTTGTTTATTGATATCAGACAATGATACTACAGATTATTCAATTATTATTAAATATTTCGTTTTGTTATTGCATTCATTTGTATAGTACTGTATCATGTCTGTATCATCTTTTGTTTCATTTGTATTTTCTTTGGTTTTACACGCTCGAAAAAAGAAAAAAAAACTAAATTGTAAGGACTTTTATCTTCCTTACCTCCTCCAAAGACACTCTTGAGCAATCAAGGTTGTTTTTGTTCTTTTTATTTTACCAAGTCTTAAAGGTGGCGTAGGTCATTTTGGAGAAACCAGCTCGAGTGAGCTAGAATTTGAAAATACACAGCCGGAAAAAATCTGCCACTTCCTTAGAGAGCCCCTCCTCCAACACACACGAACGTGCACATGACCAATGAGGGGACAAGATACGTTTGTGCACAGATGGAAGGCTGACAGGCAGGTAGGCCATCCAGTTATTTTAGCCGGGCTGGCTCAGATGATTGGTCGTGCTTTTTACAGTACTACGGCTTCCACAGATGACATTTCTTTATGGATTTTTTGTCAAAGCACTTCAGATATTCATTGCTATCGGGATGTTAAGAGCATTCCATGCAATATAACAAAAAGTGTATCTCGAGGCGGTTTCTCAAACTTACCTACCCCACCTTTAATGACCTATACAAGCTAATACTTTTTTTGCAACTGTATCCTTTTCAAATAAGTGAATGAAGAGTTGGTACACAGTGAAATCAGATGATTCCAATTATACATGTTTGATGCTGATGTGTTGACTTCATAGAAAATGTGTGTAAATTGCATCTGTCAAGATGCAAGCGTAGTAGGAATTTGAAGATTATGGCCTCTTTAGATAGATAAGGTAATGTCGTCTACCCATAGTCATTATTCCCTAACCAAGCCTGATTTTGCTCCTTTACACAAAAGGATCAAATGGCAAAACATCTGAAGTTATTTTGTACTTTCCCCTAATAATAATAATAATAATAATAATAATAATTTGTCACTTCTAATTAACAGAGGTGACCAGACATTGGACAAAGAGGATTCATATTCTACAGTGTCTCAAATAGAGAGGATATCGCGGCTTTCCACTCTACCCCTGAACCATGTGAAAGTGAAACTGCTAAACAAAATGACTGTCTGGGGGTGTCTAGACATTCATGTCTCACACACACATGCACGCACAAACCCCCAATAAACCCTGCTGTTTCCACATAAATACACACACTTAACAAAAAATGACTATACCAATTTAAAATATAAATCCCCATACTCTGTGTCTTGAATGATTCATATTAACATACAAACAAACATACGGTTACACGCAAACACACATTAGTCAGGCTGACAAGGTGACAGGGAGAGATGGATAAGCAGGTAGGTCGAGCGAGTTACATCTGTTTCACTGTCCTTCTGTAAAATTACAATTGTATCGGTATGACAGCGGCACGGTGACGCAGCATCTTTGCAGCAGAACCCAAAGGCATATGCAGGAAAGAGAGAAGGGTGGGGGGTGGAGGATGAGATGACAAAACAAAAGCGATAGGGCGGGGGGAGATATTGAGAGACTCACCTGGCTAGATGGGATGTTGTCAACGGCTCAGAAGAAAGGCTAACATCCGAGACCTGAAAGGGTGAGAGAGGACAAGCGGGAAGAACAGTAGTGAGGGGGGTGGAGAGAGAGAGAGGGAGAGAGATTAGATTTGGCTGGCAGGTGGCACCTTGGTTAACACACACACACCCACACACAAACATGGTCTGTATATCTTTGAGACAGATGGAAAGGAAGGGGTGGAGGGCAAGTTGAGAGCAGCTAAGGAGGAAGAGTAGGTCTCAAAGCGGTTTCCAATCAGTAGCGGATCTAAAGGAAGGCCAGTGCTATCACACAGCTGGAAACCGCAGAGTCGGGAAACACACAGAGTAAGACATGAAGTGGCAACAAGAAAGGAAGAGCTCACAGTGTGTGTGACGTGTGTGTGCGTGCGTGCGTGTGTATTTATGATGTACTCACGAAACTTACGATTCATTTCACTTTTTTTGTTCGAAAAGTTAATTATCCAAAGCCTCTGTACACCCCCCTCTATTAACATGTAATGGTTTGGTCCTGTCTCCATACGCTGTGCAGCACCGCATTTTCTAGCAGAGTGAGAGCATGTGAGGCAGGGATGTCTCAACGACTAACAAAGTCAGGCTTTCAAAAAAGAAAAGAAAGGAGAGAAAGACAAGAGAGAGCGACAGTATGTCACCCAGTTTTGCTCTGATTTAGCACCACCATCAGGCCTTTTCATTTCCATTTCCGTTTTGTTGCCCATTTACATTTTAATACCCGCTTATTTTGTAGTTGGTAGCCTATGTATATTTAATTAGAAAATCTGCTGCTTATGTTATTTTTGTTGTGATAGCATTTTATAAATGATAATATTGGTGTTAATGTTCACTGTCAGGAATGTTAGTGTTATATCAAATAGTGAATTATACTGCAGCAGAATGTTGCAGTAGAATTTGCAGTCTGCACAGTGTTATATTTTCACAGCTCAGTCTCAGTAAATACTGTGCAGTTAGTATTGGACTACAAGATACCTGTACAGGTAGTTATTTAAAGCATAAATGAGTCGGTTGGGTTCTGGAGGTGTGGTTACAGCAATTGTGCTTGGTTTGCGTGGCCTGTGCCTGGTGGTGGGGCCCAATGTGATATATTTTCATGGGGCCCAAAATCCCTGGCGGTGCCCCTGCTTGTAGAAATGGCCACTGCCTAACCAAAAAGGCCACAAGGATAAATACTCCACCCTCAAAAAACAAATGCATAGACAGACACACAAGCTGTCCATTTTCTTTCATGTCAATCAGACCACTTAAGACACAAGTGTTCACTACTGTGCTGTGATCATCCAGCCTCAAAGGAGTATCAAATACCCTGCAGTGTCTCTGTGTCCAACATGTATTTAAACTGCCTGGTTTCTCTATTCACACAAACACGCCTTCTTCTTTCTGTTTCTTTATTTATCAAAAAGCCATGTCAGTCTTAGCAAAACATGTTGTCTACTTTCCCATTTATGCTGAATTGTGTACCCCTAAAACTAAGGAAAGGTTAATAGGGTTAGATACAATGCCACATAGGGCCAGCAGGGGGGAGCATATTAAAAAGTCCACCAGACACTTACGGTCTTAGGTATGCACATAAAGCATGAATTAACTCTAGCCATTACACTGCTGCTTTAAAGAGAACATTTGAAATATAAACATATCGTGTCTGTTGTAACATGCAGTGATATTTATTCACCTCAATTGTTGCTCAGTGTTTAAGGCTGCGGCCACACGAGGACGAATTCGGCCGTTTGCGTTACTGTTTAGTGTCATATAGACCGTTCGGCCACACGAGGACGACCGAATACGGCACTAAACGACTGAGGAAACGATAACGGGTCCCAAGGTGGATAGAAAGGCATACGCCACTCTCTGGGGGGTCAAACGGCTCCGTATGTGCGCCCTATCCGAACATTTTTAGATCACTGATAGTGATTGCGCAATAGCCCCGCCTCTCCCTACCTCTTCTGCTCACCTCCGCTTACCCCGCGCCATTGCTGAAGTGTTTCGCCACCAACAACAACAACAATGGCGGATCGCAGAGTTGCTATCGTGCTCCGGACGCTATTGACCATGCTACAGTTGTTTGTGCAACATCTACAGCAATAATGATGAGGCAATAGCCCCGCCTCTCCCCACCTCTGCTGCTCACCCCCGCGTCAAAGTAAACTGCACCCTGAATTCAGATTATTTATCTTTCTCTCACGAGTGAAGTCTAATCTGACAGGACGGAGACACGCAGCTCTGCTCACCTGCAGCTCCTCCCGCTGCAGCAAAACACACACTTCAAGTCAGATCATCACCCTTAGCTATTTTAATTACCTCTCAAACTGCCTAAACTAGTTAGTATTATTATATTATATAGAGTCGTTATTCATTTGTTTTAAAGCTCAATAAATAACAAAGAAGACCTTTGACCGACACTTTTATAATTTTGTCCGGAAGATTTAAACTTTAATACACGTTGACTGGCGAAAAACTCTGCCCGGTTCCCTCGGCCCCCACCGCGGAGAATAAACAGAAGGGCAACCATGACAACCATGCTTCTTCGCTGCTTTTGTGGAGGAAGTTACAGCGCCACGTACAGGCTCCTGCATATGTACTGCAGCTTCTCCAGCGGTTGGAGCTAAACGGAGCGGTCTCGTGTGGACAGACACTATCCGGATAACTATTGCGTGTGGACGGAAGCTTGTTTGCGATTGCGTTTACGTTAATCCTATGCGTTTAGCCGTTTTCGTCCTCGTGTGGCCGCAGTCTAAGATAAAGGCCATAGACTTGACTGTCTTTCTTCAAATATAATGAAACTAGATGGTCCTTTGCTAGTAGTGCTCAAAGCACCAACAAGTACTCATTGTCAGTGCTTGTTCCACAGCTTCATCAGACTAAAGCCACTCTGCATCTGATCAAAACAACGACATCTTTTCAGGAACACAACAATTCCTAAGGCTTTGCACAGAGTCTGTCTAAATTCTCATCATCATTTAAAATGTCAACTCAATGTAATGTCTTGCTGTCGTAAGACCACACTATTCGTATAGCTACATAACCAACAACCTATATTGTTTGTGATACAGAACAAACATACATTCAGATAACAGAACACGTGTTTATGCCTATTTGGTTGCCCTTTGCAGTTCACTTCTGATCCATTAAACCTTACAAGTCACCTGACACCTCAGCGGGCTGCCTGGCTCAGCTTCCTGCCTGCCCTGCTGTTATAAACAAGAACTATTTTGTATGTGATTAAATGATTTTTGACAAAGGCGCTGGATTCCTCACATTACATAGAGCCTGATTAACCACTAAACCAATGAGATATTGAATCTGACAGATATTGCTTTATTGGTAAAAACGTGTAATGAAATCTCACAAGGGTGCAAGATGTCTGAATATTAATTAATATGAAGTTCAATCGGTTAATTGTCTCGTCTATAAGAGTATGCAAAAGGAAACCCACCCCCAAATGACAAAACCATTTGCACAAATTGCTCCGTTATTTTGGGTGACTGTCTTGTTGCCCCAACAGCTCAGCGGTGCTCTTTACTTGCCTGATTTGGACCGAAAACAACCAAAACAATGTAGGAAAGGCTGTAATCCTTTTTGTATCCGGGCATTACTGAATATAAGACTTATAGTAGTACAATTTAAAACTAGAAGTTTGGTCTAAGGTGACCAAGCTTGGTTGTTGTGGTGTGTTACCGAAACACAATTATCACATTAGCACTGGTATCAAACAATCTTAAATGATACAGTTGGGGATAGTTCAACTGTAATTGGAAAGAAAGAGGAAAACCTTTTTGACTTTTTAAGGAAGATGTAAAATGTCATATTTCTTTTAATCCAGCGAGTATCAGCTGAAACTTTCATGAAGTAAAAGGTAAGAGTCCGCCCCACTCATGACTTCAGACACACACAGACCAGTGCTGCACTAAGTGGGGATAACCAGGTGTCAGGGCAAGCTCTACTGTTTGTCTTGTGTCCTACTTCTTTTCAATAAGTCCCCAAAGTGAACATTGTATAACTGAAATTGCAGCCATATTTATCCTTCTTCAACTGTACTTCTGCCTCTGTTGTACAGTATGTGTGTTTATATGTCACTTCTTTGGAACAGTGAGGCACAAGAAGCCAGATGGTTGGGTCCTCCAAGGCCTCTGTGGTCCGTTCTGAACCCACATCAGTCTCTATTCAGCTGGGGGAGGGGTTGAGTGATGCTTCCCTGAACTGCTCAGCTGAAGCATAAACAACAAGATAATATGTGTATCCGTTTAAATTACATGCTGGTTAAATGAATGTTTAATCTTGCATTTTGATGTAATAACTTAAAAATGAAGCTAAGTCTGAACGATCAGGAGGGTTTATCTATGTTGCAATAGGCAAGATGCAGTTTGAGTTATTGCGACATTAATTTGAACTACAGCGCAGGTTTCCATCCATCATTATCACACTGTTCAAAACCTTAAACATTCTACCTTGAATGGATATTTGTTTTTGTGTTTTAATTCAGGTGTTGTCTCATGTAAGGCAGTTTGATTGTTTATATGGGGGTTCGAAATAATAAAGATATCTGGGTCTGTATATCTTGGTCCATAAAAGGCCTAATTTAGCATCAACTGCCCTAGTTCAACATTCTGTCCTATATTCTTATATCATTAATTAACCCTTGAATCCAAGAACAAGAATGAATCCAGAGCAAAAAGCTTAAGACTGATGCAAAGAATGGTGTCGATACAAAAGTCATTGGCCTTTCAAATCAGCCTCATGAAAGGAAAAAAAACATCTCACCATTCAAAAGGACACTTGTGTTAATAGTGAAACATTATGTTTTATCGCAGTAAATACGGCATCTTATCCAAACTGTGAATGTATATGTTTTGGAGAGGTTTTTGAAACCTCCTGTTTCCACCACAGATACCAAAATAACCCCTGATTTCCATTAATAAATGGAAACAGAGAAAAGGAAATTGACTGGGGGATTAGAAAGGAGAGAGAGAGTAAAAACCCTGAACACAACCTCTTTTACTCCAAATTATGGAGGCCTATTTTCTCTCCCTGTTCTATTCCTGTTTAATGCATTTCGTTTCTTTACTGTGTTTAAAAAAAAGAGAGAAAAAATAGTAATAACGAAGGCTTTACAGAGAATAAATGACCTTGCTCGAATTCCGATTTTCTTTCTCTCTTCCTCCTCTATTTGCCTTTGTCACCGCTGTTATTATCTCTTCCTTTGTCTCTGTCTTCCTGCCTTAGCAGCATTTCTCAACAGCCATGGTGAAAAAGAAGCCGCCATATGTATCATCACATGAGAAGCTCGCCCCGTCAGCGTCAGACGTTGTACAGCTTCAGATGGCGGTGCTCTTTACAACAGAGCAAGCGTTTTCACAGCTTCTTTATGAGTTAGCGTGGGCTGTAATATAAACAGCACCACTTAATTATACTACCAGCAGGAAAATCAACATTCGCCATTCTGTGATCTCGCACATAACTACAGTATAGTACAGTCAGTGCACACGCATATTCACAACGGCTCACTAGCAGACACATATGGACAGCTTGTGTTTGTGATGTGTAGGTGGTTGCAGCTTTACTGCCATTGTTAAATCCGTGGCAAAAAACATATTTTATTACTGTTCACATTACACTTCTTTTTTTTTTTTAAATGCTTACGATAACAAAAACATGTTGTCACTTATGTACAGCCTTAATGTGTCCTCTGACCTACATATAGTACAGTCGAGATATTATTAGCACTAAAACCTAATTGAGAAAACTGTGCTGACACAGTAGTCCAATATTGTGTTTAGTGATCCTACGTTAAATATCATATGGGACTGAGTGCAAACCAGTTTTATGGACCTCTAGAGTAGTGTTTGAATGCGTCTTTATCATTACCATCAGTGGTGAAACTCAAACAGAGAGCAACACAACCACTGCTGAAATAACAACAGCAGGCAGGTCTTTTGGCAACACCTCAATGTAAACCTTGGGATGAGAACACACATTTTCTGGTCACCATTTTGTATTTTATATTGTTTTAAATTACCCATTAATATAAGAATATAGTCATTTATATTAAGTGTATCTCATTATTCACAATATTGATGAGTGTAGAGCATTACACGTGGACAAACTAAATGTAATTTCAATTGAAATTTGGAGCTATCATGGCAGAATATCTGTTCTTGTATACAACATGTTGTCTTTAACCCCCATCATTGGCCATGCACTTATACTTTAGCACGGCACAGTCCTTATATTCAGCATTATTTCGCCATGCTGTTGTATAATTCAGGATATCCTGCTTTATATTGTGTCTAAAGCCCTCCAATAGTGTTTTATTGTCAGTTTATAGATTTTATATATTCGCGGTCCACTAATTTTCTTTTTTAATTCTATTTTGAGATGTTAAAATTCTAGTATTGTTTATTTCTACTAATTTGCAACTTTACTCTATGTGCAATGCCTTGTTTTGTTTTGTTGTTTTTTATGCTGCTGCAACGCACAAAAAAATCCCAATTTGGGATCAATAAAGTACCTCTTATCTTAAACAAACACTTCTTCGTGAATATGAAATAAATCCTATTAACCTTCTCACATTTTCTAAATATTTGGTCATTTGACAAAATGAGAAGCATTAGTGTAAATAATAAAATGAAGGTGACTGGATTCTGTTTAGCTGCTTTGGCTACAGAGTGGTGGTATTCAACCTGCTCCATCATTCTCCCATGATTGTCTATCATACGAAACACTCAAAATTTGACAAAATTAACACAAAATACACAACTTCCATGCTGCTCCTGGTGCGTCTTTTGACACTAGGGTTGAAAGAAACCATACATCATGTAATGTTGAGCAATGAATAATCCTATCCGTCTCAATCTAAAGTAGGCCTTTCTGATGCATGAACAATGCTGGCAAAGCATTCAGTGTCTCTGTCTGTCTGTAGAGGGTGTGTATGTTAAAGGAAAAGATACACTATCGATCGTATTCATATCCGAGCTGATGCATCATACAGAAACATTAACTGGAGTCTAATGTGCGTCTGTGTGTTCATGAGTATGTGCGTGAAAATAATTGTGTATTTGTAAGGAGCTGGCGGCTCGAGGGAGTGGGGATGGTTGCTGTGGGCGGTGATGAGAAGCCGCTCAGTTTCCACAGCAACACTCTAACTCAGTCAGTCTCCATGGCAACTGATAACAGCATTAGCTGATTCAGCCTTAGTGAAGGTTCATACCACAGGGAAGAAAATGGATTTTTTTACAGAAATGGCTCGTTGGTGGAGATGCGGAGTGGGGACTCCTGGGAGACATTAGCAAACAATCCAGGTCCTAAAGGCATGGACCAAATGTGTCGCGATAAAGTGAAACACGACCCACGACTGAAAATATTTTTGACCAAACATAAATTATCAATATGTAATTTAAGAGCCCATTGTCAGTTTATCTGCGGGAAATGAACGAAGGTTCGGACCAAAATCTACAAACTATACAGAGTAATGTTAACCTTAGACGCCCTTATGAGTGAACATATCTTTAGAAGGGACACTGGTGAAGACAATCAGGTGAAATAACAAGCATTTGGGTCCAAGCACAGCCTTCATCCAACACGTTCTGCTTTAAAAAAAGAATTCAATAAGCAGTGATCAAAGACACTGAGCATTAAATACATGGTGCAGCACCTTTACCCCTGTAATTTGAAACATCATCCAATTAGCCCAAACACAAAGATCATCAAGTAAATACAATAACTTGACCTTGGTTTTAATTCTCCCTCAATGTCACCATAGGTTTCATCGGATAGAAAACAAGAAGCTGGAACTGGGCGGTACGGAAATAGGATTAAATTAGGCAAATGAGGGAAAAGCAGGAATGGTGGCACAGCAAAAGAGGACATTAGTGACAATCATCTAATTAAATGTTTAATTCATTACTGTGAGTACTTTGAATTACATTAAAAGCTTAGCTAATGTTTACCTCCTTTTCATGTCCAAAAGCAAACAATAAACAAAACAAAAAACTGTATTAGAGTCAAAATATAAATTCCATACATAGCTCAAAGTTCAATACGTTGTGTTCTAACACACATTTCATGTTTTGCTCTAAATGACATGGACAAGGTTTTCAGAAAACAATGGATGTTGATGACTCAGCTGAGGACCCCCCCCCCCCCCCTCTTCCCCTTAATGAGCCAGAGTGGGAATGCCTTGCAGAGCTCATATAATTACTGTTGTTTAATCATTTGGCATCATGTATCAGTATTGGTTTTCCAGTAGGGGAAACAACTCAACGTTGTCTCCGCTGCTAATAAAAATGACGTTGTCAACTGGTCAGTCATCTTGAGTTGTTGCTTTCCTTCTAACTTTGTACATGTAAAACAAATGCAAACCATCCAATAGTGAGCAATAATTATTGTCATTATCTCCACATCCCAGTTGAATTACTAGGGGCCAGGTTGCCATGGAAGCAAAAGGGATGGCTGAGCAAACACACAGTTGGTGGTACTGTATATATGAATATACACAGAGCAGAAAACAATGAGAGGGAGCATGATCATGCTGATCTATCCTTGCATTTTTCAGGCAATACCCTGCAACAAATAACTACATATACAGGAAAAGGAAAGAGCAGACAGGTTGTAAACACTTCCTTCTCCAGGATTCCTTTATCCCTCTCATCATCCATCCAGCCCCTGCTGATGAAAACAAGAGATATGAATGTAAACCCATGTGACGCAACACAGCAGAACACCGCAATGAGCAAATCACAGAGAAGGCGTGCCTGCTGACAGGGGAGGGGGCACATGGTATGGACACTACAAAAGAACAGCAAGCGTTACTGTGCGGGTGTACGATAGGTGTGGTTGACTTAACGGCTTCCAGTGGGGAAAGCTACAAGTCGTGATAATAAATTATTTCAGCAGCTGTTGGAAGCCTTTGTTGTTGGTCAGACCACTAGGATCAAAATGGACCATGCGTCAGGATGGATGTGAACTTCTTCCAGTTGATCCCACATCATTAATTAGAACGGCTTTCTTATTTTCTTAGCGATGAAACATGGTGACAATACAAAGGATTTTGCAGGTTTAATTTTAACATCTTATTTTCTTACATTTACCCAATGTAATCCTTTTCCATATCTTTAAATTCCCTCCAAGATATATCCTACCTTCAAAAGGCAATTGTGAGTGCGAGGGTGTGTGTGTGATCTGCTTGTACATTAATCCTGTTCCCCTGGTGTAATCCTGTAATTTCCCATGTACACTTAATCATATATAAACTAGCTCTAAATACTTAATAATCTTAGTAATTTAATTACCATTGTATTGCCAGCACTGGTCTGTGTGCAGGTTCTTTTGTATCCCCGTTCACATTGTGTTAAGACAGGTGAAAGTCAGTAGGGGCAAATGAATGACTGGGTTATACTGTTTTTATATGAACATTTATGAAAATGTCATGACCAAGCCCTTCAACCATTTGTTGTGCAGCTCTACTTACACAGTATTTTGCATTGTTATGCCGCATAATGAAGTGACCCGAGTGTTGTGTTTCATTATTAAAATAACAACAAATAAACATTTTTTATATCACCATATTTTATTCAATATGCTCCTTAGATATATATTTATTTTATTATTTTCTCCTTATAGCTTTGTGAAACACCTTGAGATTACGTTGTTTTTTAAGTGTGCTTTATAAATCAAATGTATTATTATTAGAGACAGTAACATGATGTAAGGGATCATGTCCAGCTACCTTTAATTTGATCTATTTGATTATGTAGGATGGTGGATATAGCAATGAGCATGATGGGACAATGCCAGCACCACTTTTGCACAAATCCCTTTTCTGGGAATACACATGACTTAATCTCATGGCATTCTACTTTCTTTGGTTGGCTGGAGTGCACTTCGGAAGGTGGTGTAGTCAGCACAGTGTCTCTATGATCTCCTTTCAGATGTCATAATCTAGAGGTTGCTGCTGCTTATAACTATATATATTTTTTTAAATAACTTTGTTTACAGCGGCAACTCCATTTGCATTTAAGCATACTGTAAGTACAGTGAGGTGATTATTTTGTGTGAGGTAGGGCATGATTAAAATAGGGATTGGGAAGAGCAGATGGTCAAAGATTAAAATCTAAAAGAAAGAGCTGCTAAAGATTATCCCCCCCTAAAGAGTCAACCAACAGGTCATCTTAGAAAGTGCCACTGTGGTATGACAGTGTGGATTAGAGCAACAAATGTTTTCAGCCTCTGAATTATAGAGATTACCTGTTTTTTTTTTCAGTTTTATAGCAGAGTAAAGGTATCGTTTTTGGACTGACAAAACAAGACATTTAAATTATATTCGACTTTAAAGAAGGACTGGGCGTTTTTTCAATAAATCTGAAAAATAAACGGCAGATACATTTCAAATGAAATCATTTTTGTTGCAGCTGTAGTGTGGATCCTGCTCTAAACAGGAATTGGTCTGTCAGGAAAAGGAAGTCTAATGTAACACATGCGATGACACTCAGCATTCAAAAGGGTTCAGCAACTATCTGATTGTTACATCATCTAGTCATCTATTCTAATGCCAAGGGATGTCTGTGTATTTGTGCATACAGTATGCAAGTATGAATGTGTGTGGGTCTGCTTGAGTGTAGGCAAGAGTGTTTATGACATAACTATAAGACAGACGACATGCCTCTCCAAAGACGACTGCTGAAAAGATGAAACGCAACACTTCAAAACCTCGATGGAATAATTCATGTTCCTTTCTTGTGTTAAACTTGTAAACTGTACGCACTGAATTTCCACAGAGCCCACAACAAGAAGTGCAGATCACACACACTACAAAGCGTCTGGTGACACTTCCTTGTGGTGGGAAAACTGGGGAAGCCAGCAAGGCAGGCAATGAAAATCTGAATGTAGATATCGACTAGGGACAAATGACGCAGCATTTTATTGATTCATTTATTTTTGTAGCTTCACTGCATTTATAATAAAGCATTTAGCTTGATTTAAATCATATCTCTGGTATAAAAAACATGTTTGATTTATTATTTTCTTCAAAACGTAGACTATGAGTACCCTCACTTTTTCAGGTGACATTGACCCTAGAATCGAGACTATACATAATCCTCATCTCATTTGTTTTACAACTACACAGCTGACATTATGATCATCTAGAATAGAGCATAGTGACATTTCATTTACCCCCTGTTGTTTCCCATGTGACTAAATGCCTCTGTCTAACTCTGGAGGGAATACATTGACTTTTAAAATACCATAGGCGCATCTTGGGCTTAGAATTGAATATCATGTTTTAAGTAGACCTACTTTATCTAAATGCAGGTGTGAAAAGCTTTCATCTCCTGCCTGGTGTGTGTTGCAGACCTTGGAGGGTGTTACCGTCAACCTCCGTGCTCCATGAAGACAAGCCATTAAGAGGAGTAGGATGGAAGGATGAGCCGTGATATTAAAGCATTTCAATAAAGTGATGCAAAAGCAATTATCCAGCCAGGGGCTGTAAACAAAGAGATTTATGTAACCCAATGTTTCTTCAGATCAAAACTGTAAAGATGTCATAAAACACCACACCAAATGAAATACCAGACAAAAAGTGCAGCCCACAACAGTACATCTGAGAGGCCTAATACAGTTCCAGTTAATTCTGCTGGGTCCTGCCTGAAAGCCGATCAGGGACCTCTGGGAAACTCTTTTCCATTTAGCTCTGTCATAGATTATTACACTTTGATTGACAAGATCTCTCGGACGGCAGCTGTACTGTGCTATCAGATTGTGAGGCCTGTCATTAGTGCATAATGAATTCCTGATGGAGCGAAATGCAGAAAAGGCTTGGGGAAATGTGTGATCAGCCACTGATATTTATTTCATTTTTAAAACTGAACTGGTGGGTGGTTGGAATTTGATGGGCACTGGGTGGGAAGATGGCTGTCTTTGGATCAACTCACAGGGTTTGGGTTACCTGATAATGAGCCTGGTGAGTCCTATATTTTGCACTGCTCACACACTTAAGAATACCATGGAGGATTGGTTTAATACCGTTTATTGTTGGCATATAAAAGTTAACGGTAAGAGTTGTTGAAATATCCAGAAGAGGCCCGTAATCTTAGTTGTTTCTAACATTTTGAGCCTCTTCCCATATGTGGTGTGGTGTGGTGTGTGAGGCTAATATAGATCTTTTTTCTGGCTGACATTGGTCTTTTTAATTCAACAAAATAAATGGTCTGTCTCTGAAGAATGTGAGCCACACAACTTATTTCCTAAATGGGCAGATAGAGACAGAAAGCCGGGTAAAGCAGACTTTTTCTCAAGTGAGTTGGGGAACAGTGGAAATACCTAACCAAAATGGCTTGGTGAGTTTTAATGCAGTTTGTTTCACGGATGTATTTTCCATTTAATATGTAAAAGATGCAAGTTAGTCCTGTTCCTGAGATTTGGTTCCCAGTACTGCATTTCTCCAACTAACAGGCCATTTAACTGCATTTCTATGTGTACATAGAAATCTATGTACACAGACTCTCTTCATGGAGCTTGTAAAAAGGCATTCGGCAAAATTGAGGAACATACTTGTTCAACAGAACCGGTTGAAGCAGGCTCAAAAAAACTAAATTAAAGCACAATGTCATGAAATATATCCGGAGATTGATTAAACATCACACATAAGATCTCTAGAAGAATGACAGATGTTTTCCTATTTTCTGTTAACAGTCTTATATGTAACAGAATCATACAAAACTGTAAATGATACCCACACAAAAGAATACTCTCCCACACACAGACTCAGTGGTAGTGCACAGTAACACTGAACACATACACACAGAACAACCACCTTGATGCAAGACACATGCATACTTTCCTAGAGAAGAGGTGAGGAGAGGAGAAACAACATTATAGATCGGTGAGCTATGACTCACCCTTGTGTTTTTCTTGGTTCAGCCCACACATGTTTTTCTATGAGCTTTATCGGTGTGCTGTTGGGAGCAGAGATTGTGGCTCTAATGTAATCATTGCATCCTATAAACCCCTCACTTATGTTTCATGTATGAATTGTGATGGCACTGCAAAAAGGTCACACACCCAAGTATAAACATGAAGGTGTCTGTGTCAAGGTGGGTTGCGTATATCGCCACAGACCCTTAAAAACACCTAGTAGTAATCCTGATTAACATTTGTTCCGGGAACAGGGAAGCTGAGCCTCAACCGCAGGGAAAGAGAGTGTGGCGAAAGTGCAGGGAGGTAGGGTGCAGTTCATCTTATGACCAGAGATGCGAGTCAGCTTCACCTATGGACTTTCCAAGCTGACTAGACCTAATAGCCCCAAACAGCAGCATTTAAAAAAAAATACGATTTAGGTACATCCTGTACCCTCAAATGTTTTCAAATCCTCACTGAAGACTCACTTCTTCTCTCAGGCCTTCTAGTCAGAGCTGAGTACGACTCCTGACATTTCCCTGTGTTTTGTTTTTATATTTGCTGCTTATTATTATTATTGTCTTTTGTTGTTATTGTAGTAGTAAGTGTTTTTATTACATGTACAGCACTTTGGCTCAACCAAAAACATTTTTTAAATGTGCTATATAAATAAAACCTGATTTGATTTGATCCCTATGTTAAGTTATTAGTGAAAAAACGACTACTTAAAGTTACATTCCTTTAGAATGTACAGTAGTTTCTGTGTAACTGCATTTTCAATCTCTGAAAGTAAGTCTCGCTCTGTCAAGCTCATACTTTAGACAACTTCCTTTTAACCCACATCAATGAAGAGGTTCACTCATGGAGGTTCAGCAGTACTTCAAATAGAAGTGGTCTCTCCTGAACGGTCAGCTGTCAGGAAGATGGATAGGCTCTGTGTATTTGGACGACTGTGGGTTTGATGTCGGTTGATCTCAACCTCCCACAAACTAAAAGTCAATAAGCTGGAGGCCAACTGTCCCTCAGGGGAAATAAACATCCAAATTAAAGAACAGAAGCCAAACAAGTCACTTAAAAACGGGTCATATCACTGTGCTGTGCACCAGTGGACAAAGTCCATATCCATCAGCTGGAGGTCAGGGGAGGTCAGCCATACCAGTTCTGGACCATAGCCAAACATGGAAATGACTTAGCTTAGACTTGTCAGTGTGCTGTAACTCCCAGAAAGGACTAAAGAACAAAACAACTGAAGTCAGCTTTCTTCAGGCCATCAGTATTTTACAGGTGATCAAGGATTACTACACACCTTTTATCATCTTTAATGATGGAACACCCATCAGAAAATAAATGACGGTAAAGGTGCAAAACGTCTCATAGGTAAAATATGAAAGTTGAAAGGTTGTCTATTCAATGGAGATAGAAAGGCTGTTGTGGATACTTCAAAGCTTCTCTCTAAAAGTTGCCATTCAAGCTAAAATGCTCCTTTAATGGTCAATAATGTCAAATGAGTGTGCTTGAATCCAACATTTATGAACAAATGAAGATAAATATAAGGCTAAACTAATACAATTAATTTAGTATTTAACTATGTATAGAATAGTACAGTGGTAGGATGTAAAAGGAATGTATGATCCAAACATTTCCAATAACTCAAGAAGATTCTAAGGCCATCTAAAAATGCATATGTTGTTATTTATACATTTGTCAACACAATTTATTTAACAAAATATCATATTTCATACTTGAATAGCGTTTAGAAAAGTTTAGAGAATACTTTACCCTGTTTCCTGCTCAATGCACATTAAGGGATGCAAGCATTTCTAGGCTATAAACAAAGCGATCAAGCATGAATCTAACAAAACTTACAAAGATATATTCATTAAAGAATGTTGAATGAAAAAATAACTAGTACTCGTCACAATTTGATGAATCACTTTGTTCAAGGATTTAGTGTGTGTGTGATGTTGAAAAACATTCAAACTTCATTCAAAAATCTCAATGAATGACATTCAGTGAAGCCCGTATAGATTGGGGAAACAGTTTAGTGCATTCTTTCAAAAGAGCGAGCCAGGCATCACCATATCTTGAACCCATCACATGTGAATTTAATTTTCAACACTGAGTAACACCGAACCCATGAATATGATGTAATGTTAAATCCTTTATGACAATCAGTCTTTTACGAGACTACATTTTCTAACAGCTGTGAGCTGCCGTGCCCTGGAGCGCATAACTGAATCTACCAGCTAATGGTTACTCTTCTGTAACTGTCCATAATCTAACAAAGTAACCGTCTCAATACCTGTTTATTATGAATCAACATGTTAGACACAATGTTAAGAACATACTCGAAAAAATGTATTACTGTTTACTGTACTGCATACTGGCCATTGAGCCTGACCTTACTGTATCTTTGTTGGAGGCATTAAACTGTAACCATGTAGGTATCCTTGGCCCTCTGCCCTCCACCATAAAACTGAATACAAGCAGCCAGCTACTGTAAAAGGCCAAGCACTTTCAACAACATGCTAGTTGTTATGGCCCCTGTACAGTCTGTGTTAGCCTTGGAAAGAGAGGTCGCCACCAAGTGCAACGACAAGGGAGTTAATTGTTTACAGTAACTATGACTATTTGGATAAACATTTTGTGAAGTAAAAATATTAAACAAGCCATAGTTTCAGATGGTCTGATGATGATTTGCTGGGTTTTAAATTATTTTTAGACATTGGAGACCAAACAGTAACATGTCATTCAGTAGATCAATACAATTATTGTTTGTTGCAGCACTAGTCGACACGTAAAGAGAATAAAGCATAGGCGCTTATTTTCACTACTTCATAAGCAGGTTGACCAATGGGCTAATATCCCCAAAACCTGGAATACTGCACTTAGAAAGAGAGAGAGGGAGATATTGGCAGCTAGTTGGCAGACATGCCAGGTTGAGTATGTGTTGAAGCTGCAGCCAAGGCTCCCACCAAGTGTCTCTTCTCTCAAACAAAGAGCTGTTCTCACATCCTCGGTCTCTCACACAAACACACACAGAGTATTACCTCAATCATTGAATGTGACAAGCTGGGACTGTGTGTGTGCGTGCGTGCGTGCGTGCGTGCGTGCGTGCGTGCGTGCGTGTGTGTGTGTGTGTGTGTGTGTGTGTGTGTGTGTGTGCGCGTGCTCACTCAGGCTGACTAAGTATCTTTGTAGGAATCAGGATTAGGTTGCTCACCAACACAAGGCTTATGTAAAGCTGACCTACAGTATGTTGCACCGCACAGTGTACTGGCCTGCTGCAGTGCTACCTGTTCACTCTGACAGCACACTGTAATCAACATAATGAATAATAACTTGATAAATGTTTCCCTGACACAATGATCCAAGGTATGATGTAGTAGTCATATTTTACATGATTTCTTTGTAACCCTGGACCCAGCCAGTATTTCCTGCAGTAGGTCTTAAACCCTGCCACAAGGCTCCTAACTAGCACCAACAAAATAGTCTATTACTTTCAAAGCTCTGATTTAGAATCAATAAATGTTTCTTCCCATTTATTTTTCCTAATGTAGTCCTACTACAAAATATTTCCTTTGGAATTGATAAAAAACACTAGGAGAAAAGGAAGGCACTGAAAAAGACAGCACCTCACCACACAGCGCTCTGGAAAATCTTCTGATTCCTCTCCCTGATATTTGACTGAGCCTTTCAATTTAACCTCTTAATGTCGACACAAACCAGAGGCAGTGATTTGTCAGCTAAAGTATGCACCACCACCCATGTATCACCTTGACATCTGCCCTTTCAGCAGACGACTCTGCATCTGATTAATATTTAGTTTTAATCAAATACAAATGTGAAAATCAACTATTCTATATTCTATGTGCTTTCAAAGGGATTTTTAGGATGATATTCCAAAAAATCCCTTTGAAAGAGAATAGGAACGTTGATAAAAAGAGCGGTAAGCACCTTTTTATCTCTAAACTCTTTCTTATACACAATCTGTAAACTCAAAATCCAGATAGAAATAAGAAATAACCCTTATAGGAGTGATTTTGGCCTACATACACACGCCAAGTCATAGAGTTGCAAGAGGCCACTGTTAATGGACATTAGAGGTTTAACTTAATCACCTATGGATGGTGAGAAACATAGGCTACAGAATGCTATGTTAAGCATGTATATGTAGATCGCAGACAAATAACGTCAAGACAAAGCAGAAGATATTTTTCGATCTACAGAGATGAATCTCTATTGTTTGCTGCTAGTCTCTACTTTGTCCTTCCATAAAATCGAGATACTGTAGATGCATGCATTAGAGTTAGACCAATAATCATGTCATAGCTGAATCTGCGCCTGTAGCTAACACTTACAGTAGGCCAAACGCAGACCTTGGTGAAATGATAGATGCCGATAGACGACCAGCCAGGAATATGAGCCCACTCCCTCGGTGAGGAGGGGCTTCAAGCTGCTTGCCTGACCATGACTCAATGCACTTCAGCCTCATCCTGAATGCATAATGTGTTTAAATGTATCTGCACACACTGTAGGCAAGTGGACATGACAGAGTAAAATCAATAGCCAGCCCCTTTATGTAAATGTATTGAATCGAAGCCTACATGCACTGAAGACGACATAGATCATGTTTAAACTCTCTAATATATAACCATTCAGTATGAGGTAAAAGAGCTCTGAGGTGTAACAGCCCAGACGGCTTTAGCTGCATTTGCTGTGTTGGCTTTATTCAAATAAAATCAAATAGACCTCATCAATTGCAAGAGAAAATGTGATTTCCTTACATAAAAGAAAGGTTATGATGACAACATGCACATATTGGGTTTTAAATTGTGTAATCAGTCAGAGCAGCCAATATGACTCAGCACCTGTATTTGCCACCCTCTCTCTTTCTCTCTCATTAAGCAGACTTGATCAGATTTCAAATCACCATTATATTTAAAAATGTGCATATTCTCAACATCTTTTTCAGAATCACATCATGTAATATATTTCCATAGGGTTCTATAGGCGTAGTAGGCTATAGCTTGGAAGTCCTGCACTGCCACCGCAGCAAGGCAAGTTCCCGCAGTGACCGCAATAGGTAGATCCTTTATGTGGCACCATGCAGATTGTATCCTTTCAACCACTCATTTTAACATTTAATTGCGTAATAAACCGATAATATCTAAAAAAAATCAATTACCCATATGTGCTTCTTAGATCTGTTGCTCAGCTGTGATTTCATAACAGACCAAATTCCGGAGCACTGCTTATCTAACCATGGCTTTAAACACAAAAATTACACAGAAAAGACTCATAAAAACCCAGATCCAGTCCTCCTGTAGACAAACAATGCGTCCTTTCTCCATCCACACAGAGAGGGGCACCCCATCATTTCAGCTTGAATGCTTTCAAGGATTAAAATGGTCACAGTCGGGTGAAAATGCTCCCTCTGACCGACAACATCACAATCGTTTGTTGATGCATTGCCCTCATACTATTGTTTTACCAAGCTGTTAGGAAAATAAAGAAGTGTGATTTCTTACCTGTTAGGCGCAGTGTCTTTCAGTGCAACTCCGGGTCTGTCGGACACAGGGGCTCCGCAGGCTGCATTTACCGTAATGGAGGTAGTAGTCACGCCGTTACATTATTACTTTGCGCTTGTAATTACGGTGTTGTGCTTCACCCGTTTTCTTGAAATAGTAGAAAAATACACAAACATTCTGTAAATAAATGTAATCGAAGAGAATTAAATGCAATTGTAATAATGTTAATGTAACTCAAAAGGCAATTGTAAAGTTAATATTTGGCTGACTCACTACTCACCTGGGCAGCAGAGCCAGCTAGCTTAAGGTAGGGAGTAGGGACACACCAAGCTGACACCAAATAACTCACACAGACGGACCCGACCGTTGTGTCGCCTCACGTCTCCTGCGTCTTGGCCAACAGTCGCACTGGAACCAAGCCGCAAACTCTGGGGCAGAGCCGGGAGGCCAATAAGAAAGTGCCACAAACTGCAGTTCATCTATTGGCCGATAGGCGATGACTGCAGAAAGGATACATTTCCATAGACCCCATGTTAAAAGGCCCAACTTTACAGCAGGAAGAAACATATTTCTGCCCCTGGATCCAATACTAATTATTCGGGATATAGTAAGATTCCACCTTCATGATTATGAATTGGTGAGTGGATTGTTTTATAACGCAACCCTTTTATTTATATTAGGTCTTAACGTTTTTGCATAAATTAGGGCGTGGTCACTTTGATGGACAGGTAGTGCCTTACTGTCAGCTAACAGCAACTTGTCCACTAGGCTACAACGTTAGCTAGTTGTAGTTACTGTACTTTATATATATATATATATATATATATATATATTAGTGCTGTCAGTCGATTAAAATATTTAATCGCGATTAATCGCATGATTGTCCATAGTTAATCGCGATTAATCGCAAATTAATCGCACATTTTTTATCTGTTCTAAATGTACCTTAGAGGGATATTTCTCAAGTTTTGAATACTCTTATCAACATATGAGTAGGGTTGGGTACCGAGAACCGGTTCCAGTTCGGAACCGGTTCCAACATTTCGATTCCAACGGCATCATTTAATGCTTTTCGATGCCTGAGGAAATGTTTCTCGCCTCTCTCCGTAGCCTACTGTATGACTGCAGCGGGGCAGGAAATGTAGCGTTGTACCTATACTTCCTACAGCGTAACCATGTTCGCCTAGGGCGCCAGATCTGTGGAGGCGCGCTGACAGCTCTGGGAGGGGAAAAAAAAGTTTTGACCGTTGGGGCACATCCTAATTTTCGGCCTTGATGTAACAACATTCATAATTAAGTAAATGTAACATCCTTTTCATCCCGGTTACACGTTTAATTTGCCCTGTACGATGGGCGCTGTAAGTGATGAAAATGGGGGATGTTGGCTTATCTGGCACCTGCAGCTCACAGCCAAAGTGCGAGTGAGCATGGGAGCGAGTGAGGGAGAAAGGGAGGGTGCACCGGTACGCGCTGTTGTTATTAGCATCTGGTGCTAGCTGCTCTAACGGAAGAAGAAGATGTTTCTACAATGATGTGGAGGGAGAGTCCTCTCCAGTCAGACTGAGGCTGATAACTACAGCTCAGTGAGGTAAAGGACTCTGAGTGTTAGATAGTTAACTTTAGTCTAAGTTATCTCAGTGGGTCTCAAACATTTTGATCACAATTTATGTAAACACATATCTCCAAGGCACTCCTTTATAATTATTGGGATAAAACAGGTTTGAAATCATTCCAATGTATACTATAGGACAGTAAACCAGACATATCGTTTTAAACTGGAGAGATAAAAACATATGCATATATAAAATAGTAAAATAAGATATGAATGAACAACAAAAATAAAATACGTATTTATTTGACAGGGACAGTGCACATTGATTGACATTTCTGTAAATGCGCCAGAGTTAGCCAACAGGCTATTTTTCATCTGTAGTCCCTGGACAGATGTTGAAAGTCATCCTAAAAACAAAAATTCACTTCAAATAACAGGTAAATATAATCAGTAAAACAACATTTAACAGAGATGCTTATATTATGATAAAAGCATATATAAAAACATAAAACAAAACTAAAACACATATTTCACAGATAGCAACAGGTCAAGGCACATGTACAAACAGAGTGTTGTAAAGTGCAGATTGTGTCAGTGTTGACAGAGCTGACTTTCCACTAACCATGTTTTTAAATTAGATTTAAATAAACTGCAGGTGTTTTGTTCTCTAATCTTTACTGGGATTGAGGGGTTGTGGGAGTGAGTTCCGGAGGGAGGGGGCAGTGACGGAGAAGGCTCTGTCCCCTCAGGTCCGGTGATTGATGCAGGTGGGGATGGATAGGAGGTTGACTTCTGATGAGCGGAGGCAGCGGGAAGGAGTGTGGTAGTGCATCAGCTATGTGAGGTAGGGGGGAGCCTGGTTGTTGAGGACTTTGTGAGTAATGAGGAGGACTTTGAAGTTGATTCTTTGTCGGACGGGGAGCCAGTGGAGGTTTTGGAGGACGGGAGTGATGTGGTCTCGGGAGCGGTTGTGGGTGAGGAGGCGGGCATTAGAGTTCTGGATATGTTGGAGTTTATTGAGGAGGTTGGATGGTATGCCGTAGAGCAGGGATGGGCAAATGGCGGCCTGGGGGCCTCCTCTTTTTGCGGCCCTCAGATCAATTTATAAACAACGTAATTAATAAAAAAGAAAGATGATTTAAAATGTCTTTTCTTCAAATATTTGAAAAACTAAACTTGTATTTGGTTTGTTATTTATTATTTAAAGTTACCTTTAAGATGTTTTTGTAGGTATGCCCAGGTTTAAACTAGAAAAAGTAAAGTGGTTCAATTTATCCCCTGACCTGGATCAACTTACCCCTACACTGGGGCAAGTTGAGTCACAAGACCACTTTTATTTTAGAAGTAATATTTTCACTGCCCTTGATCAAATATTAATTCTTATCATTGCCATTGATAGGAGACATCTTGAATTATATAAAAAAATGGCTCAATTTACCCCACTCTCCCCTACTGGTGAAATGCCAAGTGACATGTAGGTGAATGGTGATGCCTTTTAAAGTCCCTACAAAAAATACACAGCTGTAACTAATTAACATTAATGAGGCTTTTGAACACTGGTGAACGATAGTTACGTCTGTAACTAGGGTTCTATGAGTCCCGGATGACCGGGAGGGGGCCAGGTGGGGCTCGAACGGAGGAGATGATAGGGCATCCGGCAGCAGGGGCAGGTCCCAGGCCGGATCCCTCGGAGTGCTAGGAGGACGCTGCCGTAAAACCCCTCTCAGGGACACCAACCTGTTGCACCCCCGTGTGGCGCCGTCGACCCGAACATGTCGGGCAGAAATAGCAGCCACCTAAACTCTCAGAGTGGAGTGAGAACGTCCACTATCTAGAAGGGACTGCTCTCTGGGCAACAGTATACATGTTGTCCCAAGGAACAAGCACATGCTTGCCCCCCAGTTGGGGTAGAAAGTGTGTGAGTGCAAGCTGCACAACCCGAAGCTCCAGCACATTGACATGGCGTGCACCCTCCTGGGCAGACCACTGACCTTGTACAGTTGCACCCCACCCTGAGATACATGCGCCTACGGTGACAGTCTCCCGGCGGGATGGGATGGCATCCATGGGCACGCCCATCAGAAGATAGGCCCTGTCCCTCCAGCGTGACAGAGAGTGGAGGCACTGCTGTGACACTCTGACTTTCCTGTGCCTGTGCCACTTGGCGTCCAAGTGAAGGCTGTTCAGCCCCATCTGCATTGGGCGCAACGACAGCAGGCCTAGGGGCACAACGGCTGAGGCAGCCGTCATCCTGCCTAAGGGCCGGAAGAACTGAATATAAGGCACCATCTTGCCCGGCTTGAAGATGGGAAGAAGGTGGGAAATGTCGTCCACGCGATGAGGTGTCAGGTAGGCCCTCATGGCGACCGAGTCTAGGACCGTAAGTGACCTGTTGGAAAGGGTCCAGGCAACTATACCCGGTGCTCACTGTTAGGCCCAACCGGGCTACGTGAGATAAGAGGCACGCCGTATCCTGGGCCACTTGAGACCGGGACGGCGCGCAGACCAGCCAGCCATCTAAATACGGCAGGACCTTCACGCCCTGCGCCTGCAGGGGTGCGAGAGCTGCCGCCACGGCACTGGTGAACACCCTTGGAGAGAGGGAGAGACCAAAGGGAAGCACCCGGAACTGGTAGTGTCGGCCCTGAAAGGCAAACCTCGAGAACTTCCGGTGGTGAGATGCAACCGGCACGTGGAAGTAGGCATCCCTCAAGTCCAACAGTTGCAAACCACCCCCCCATGTGCATGTGCTGTGGTCAGCATATGGAATGGCAGCACCTTCAGGAATCTGTTGATTCCTCTGAGATCCAAGATCAGGCGAAATCCGGCGACTTTCTTGCTCACAAGAAAGTACGCCGAGTAGGACCCCCCGGGCTGAGCAGAGGGTCTACTGGCTCGATTGCACCCTTGGCCAAGAGGACGGACAACTCTTGGGCCAGAGCTAAGGCCTCTGTCGGATCACTGACAACTGTCATTCTGACCCGGCCGAAGGCTAGGGGCCGGAACTGCAGTTCGTACCCCTGGGTTAAGGTGAAAACCACCCAAGGGTCGGAAGTACAGACAGCCCAGTAACTGAGCTGCTGCTGGGGAAGCAGCCGACGACTGGACCCGAGACCTACCCCCCGGCGCCGGTAAGGCTCTGAGGCACGAGGCCGCCTAGAAGGCCGGTGACCGGGGGCACGAAAGCCCCTGGGAGGCGGACGAGTGGGCCGCTGGGACCTCCGCAGACCACCACTGTAAGCTGGTGGCTGAGTGCGGCTGATAGAGGGGGATTGGATTCTAAGGAGCCCCCATGTGGCCACCAGAGGCTCTTTTTCCCTTCCAGTTGTCAGCATTAAACCCCATCCCTATTGTTCAGGTCTCAGGCTTGAAAATGACATTTCCAGAACAAATGACCATATATTCCCTTCTAAAAGGGGAAAATGAATAATTTTTTTCTCAAAGTAATTTTAAACCTGTGAGTTGGATGTAGAAAAGTCAGAATCAATATAGATGTTTTTTATTTTAAAGAAAATTCAGATTAAACATAGTAAAAAACTGTAAATTATAGTGTCCATCCAAAGATTATTTTTTACTTATAGTGAAAACCACCCTTGAATGATGGGATGGTAGACTAAATGCTTTAGGAATCCAAAGTACAACATATAATAAGTACCCTGTATCAAGATTGATGCATTAAAGGGACATTTGACCTTTTGAGAGAGGTTTAGCAAAAAAAACTCCACCTCTGGGATGATTTGGGTGGAAATGGGCGTTTTTGCCGTTTCTCTGAAACCCATTGGTCGATTTTGGTGATTGACATCTCTTTTTAACCATTAGAGCCAAAATAATCGAAGGGGAATTTCTACATACACACCAACTTTACCAAAAAAGAGTGGGGGCTATGCGCATGCAGTTTTGCCCAGAGCGAAAGCTGTCTCACGCTCTGAAATCTGAAAAGTAGGTTTATTGCTTATGGATTATCAGAAATCATTTCAAAGTGACACAGACACATTGGATTAACCTACGGATTAACCTTCAGCAGCGTTTTTATCGTTTATATTATGCCATTGAAGACAACTTTTGATCAGACAACAACAGAGGTAAGACCTATTGCTGTTTTTGCTACCTTGCGCCACGTGTTGTGATGTCTGTTTTTGTTTATAAAGTCGCGAGTTCTTATCTTGGAGTGATGATATAGATACCTATCGATTATGTGTACTCTCATACATTGGATTTGCAGTTACGATAAGTAATAAGGGTGTTATACCGTGTTTTCTGTGCAACCGCCGTTAGCATTTTTTCGCTCGTGGCTAATTCAGAGGCTCAGCGTTAGCTTTGTGTTTTTCTTTGCAAAAAATTCAATAATGATCAGTTAGCTGAGTTTCTTCCCGTTACATGGATATAAAACATTCATAGTTTATTAAATATCAAGAAGCCCTCAGACGCTGTTTCCTGCAGATGATGCGTTTTTCCGTGGACTTCCTACAGGTGAGGTCAGACTACTGGCTCCGCTTTTCATTGGGAACATACAAAATGACCCTTGCAAAGAACACGAACAAAGGACATTTCCTAGGTTTTTTGTATCATAGTCAGAAGAAGAGGAGAGAATCCACCTGTTTATGTAACATGCATTATCAGTAAGTATGTTGTTTTCCAAGATGAATTTGCTTCTTCAGACATGTGAAGCAATGGTAATTAAAAACCTGGATTAAAACCAAATTGTATTTACCCATACCAAGACAATTAATATGATTTCATGCGATTTATTTTCTAATTTTGGGCACTCTCATCCCTGGTAAAAAGCAACTGACACACATACTGTACAAGAAGATGAGAGTGATGACCTTGAACACCATCTGCCCATTAGGCCCCCTGGTAGGTATGAAGGAGGTTTTGCATGTGGGATCAAAGTACGAGCTGTTTCACTGGGACTATGGCCTTAAAATGTGGTGACCTCCATAAATATGAATTATTCGAAGCACTGAAATGACCTCCCATTAGTCTGTCCTTCCAGTACTACCTTTTATCAATGACATCTTAGATAAGTACACTTGGCTGAAGTTGCAGACATGTCACACGTGACTCAAATAAAAACCATGGAGGTAAAGATGCTTCACTTAATGTGTCAATTTCTTAATTGTCCGCATGACTTATAGCAAAAAAGGATGAACTGTTATTAAAATGATATTCCTCTATTCTAATCAGCCATCAGAGAAATCTAGAAAATGCACAGGCAGGCAAAGTATGACATTCACTGCTATATTTACTGATGTAAATGTTTAATAATAACTTTCATAAAAAATATATATACATGAAAAAAACATGAAATTAAAAAGCACATACATATATATATCTATATTCTAAAGTCTTCCTATCCTGTCATTTTAAGACAGCTGTGAATGAATAAATAAATAAATAGTGAGTGACATCTACAAACAGTATGCAATCCTGAGACTATCGTACATTTGGGTAGTGCTAGTACATTCTTCTCTACATACAGTACCTCTTGTACATTGAAACTTAAAAGTATAGCATAAGCTACAGTAGTCAATTTACACTATTATGGCACATGCTACAATACTCACAAGATACAATTAAAAACACTTTAAAGTATTAAGCAGACACAATCAAATCCCTGTTCTGGAATGTATTAAGTATCCCACGGATCATTTAACATCAGGGTCCCAGATGTGAGGAGATCTGAAGAGGAAATAAAACAACTTTAATACATTTATTTCACATATTGAAATCTGATTGATAGTCAAAACCACCCTTTCATAAATGATGACTGCTAATGTGTGATAGGATCCAAAGACTGACAGTTTGAAACCTTTCAATCTTTATTACATTCCTTCCTTAATTATCCTAAATTCCTCTGAACAGTGAGTGAGCCATGCATTTGGTAATGACGACTGCATCGATCAGAAACCAGAAATCCATTAAAAAAGAAGAAATGTTTTTTGGTAGATGAATGAATGCACAGACAATTAAATGAATTTCTAAATAAATAAATATAATGATTATGGATATAATGTATAAATGCATCTGGCTTATTTAATGACATAAAATATGTTTAAGTTATACCACTACCCAACAGCTAATCACCTATATGTCTGTACTTACATGTTAAAGTAAGGCACTGCTCTCTTCAGCTGCTCTGGCTTTGTCCACCAGATGCAGTGTAATACCAGAGCAGGAAGCAGGGGAGAGATGGGAGTTGGAGTTCTTTGCTGCTGAGGGGGTAGAGTTACACTCTGACCTCCTGTTGCCACTTCTTCTAGGTTTTCAGAGAGTAGGGCGTCTTCCTCGTCTTTTTGTAGAGGAAACTCTCGTGGCTCCCAGGGTGTCTGAGGCTGCCAGGAGAAAGAGTGCATAATGGAATTGAGCCACAATTCTGTAAATATAAATGAACAATTATAAACTATGAACATTTTGGTGCTAGTATGTGCTATATGTATCACTTTCTATGCACACAAGAGTGAAAATATAACAAATATTATATTAGATCTTTTTGAAGAGGAAAGAAACGTAAGAATGTGCTACATAAGTTGTTAAATAAAACTCAAGATGACTTCCTAATCAGTACCTCCATTGCATTTAGACTTTACATTACATGTCATTTGTTAGACGCTTTTATCCAAAGTGACTTTGGGGGGGGAATCCCCACAGGAGCAATTTGGGGGTGAAGTGTCTTGCCCAGGGACACAACGACATACAGTGGGACTCAAACTTGCTATGCCCTGATTTGAAGTCCAGCACACTATCTACTGAGCCACAGCCATTCATACACTTAAAGGGTGTATCATAGAGTCACATAAAATCTGATTCCTTATTTAAAAAAAATCAAACGCTGTGCTTTAATCAGGGTTTGTATGGGTGCTGGGTAGCAATAGAAGGGCAACAGAGTGAAGTGGGGATATTTGTGGAGTGGAGACATTGATTTGGACTGTCTGGTTTAGCAGCAACTCATTTCTTCTCCAATCAAAGCGAAGTGGTACAAAGCACCGCAATCAGAATATAATCAACCACAGCGAAGTGGAAACAAGTATCTGTGTAGGCTCTCAAGGATATATCTAGGCTGCCCACACAATATAACTAGGGGAAGAGTATTGATGAGTGTTCAACACGTTTTTTTCCACTTTATACTTTTCCTCTCATCTGAAGCACATCATACCACAGACACATCTTTGACTGGAGTGTTATCTATTGTGTATCCGACCTGTATTTCAGTTATTTTCATAGTACTTTGAAATGAGTGTTTTAAAGGGTGATATATAAATACAGTTTATTATGATCTGGCTGCTATTTTAGAGATATGGCATCAAAATGAAACAGCCAATCGAACATCGCTGTGTATGACCCTCCTCTTTCCTGAATCAGCATACTTGGGGTTTCAGCTGCGGTGCTTTTGATCTTACCAGCCACTCCTCTGGGCTTTGCTGTTCATCAGTATCCAGCAGCCGAGCACAACTCAATTCAGCAGAGCTCTCCTCTCCTGATGTGCACATCCCGCCCCCTGACAACCTGCTGCCAAAGCCAGAGAGAAAAACAAGCATACCCCATGAAACTTCACGAGGAAATTACTCAACATTCCCCTTTCACACAAGTTGTATTTACATGCACAGAGATGAGCAAGCCAAGCATGCAATGGAATTGTATCTGAAACTGTATCTGTATCTGGAACTGCAATCTGTCAGCACAGACAGTGAGTCGAGGATTTGATCCAATTCATTTTCTGATAAAGCATGATAAACACTGACATTTGAGATGTTTGAAAAGGCTGATATTTCTCACAATCCACCTGATTCATATAGTTCCCTTTGCATTTTCATATCACCTGATGAAATAGTATTTAAATGAAGACTGGATTATTTAGCCTGTGTGTGTATTTTTTGTTAGTGTCTTTGGTTTTCACCTTTCAGGACGTTTTATTTTCGCCCATGATGGCCAGCGCAGCTTCTCTCTCTGCTCTAATTCCATGTGTCTCAGGGCAACCACGTTGTTATTGTTATCCTCCTCCTGAAAAGAACACATACAGAGAGATAAAGATGATTTTCTGCACAAATAGCCCAAAAAAAACATATTAACTAAGAGATGAGACATTACCTGCCCCTCCTCTTTGTCCTCCTCTTTCTCTGCTTCACAGTTCAGAGAAGGAGTCATCAGAAATGGCTCGTTGGTGGAGATGCGGAGTGGGGACTCCTGGGAGACATTAGCAAACAATCCAGGTCCTAAAGGCATGGACCAAATGTGTCGCGATAAAGTGAAACACGACCCACGACTGAAAATATTTTTGACCAAACATAAATTATCAATATGTAATTTAAGAGCCCATTGTCAGTTTATCTGCGGGAAATGAACGAAGGTTCGGACCAAAATCTACAAACTATACAGAGTAATGTTAACCTTAGACGCCCTTATGAGTGAACATATCTTTAGAAGGGACACTGGTGAAGACAATCAGGTGAAATAACAAGCATTTGGGTCCAAGCACAGCCTTCATCCAACACGTTCTGCTTTAAAAAAAGAATTCAATAAGCAGTGATCAAAGACACTGAGCATTAAATACATGGTGCAGCACCTTTACCCCTGTAATTTGAAACATCATCCAATTAGCCCAAACACAAAGATCATCAAGTAAATACAATAACTTGACCTTGGTTTTAATTCTCCCTCAATGTCACCATAGGTTTCATCGGATAGAAAACAAGAAGCTGGAACTGGGCGGTACGGAAATAGGATTAAATTAGGCAAATGAGGGAAAAGCAGGAATGGGGCACAGCAAAAGAGGACATTAGTGACAATCATCTAATTAAATGTTTAATTCATTACTGTGAGTACTTTGAATTACATTAAAAGCTTAGCTAATGTTTACCTCCTTTTCATGTCCAAAAGCAAACAATAAACAAAAAAAAACTGTATTAGAGTCAAAATATAAATTCCATACATAGCTCAAAGTTCAATACGTTGTGTTCTAACACACATTTCATGTTTTGCTCTAAATGACATGGACAAGGTTTTCAGAAAACAATGGATGTTGATGACTCAGCTGAGGACCCCCCCCCCCCCCCTCTTCCCCTTAATGAGCCAGAGTGGGAATGCCTTGCAGAGCTCATATAATTACTGTTGTTTAATCATTTGGCATCATGTATCAGTATTGGTTTTCCAGTAGGGGAAACAACTCAACGTTGTCTCCGCTGCTAATAAAAATGACGTTGTCAACTGGTCAGTCATCTTGAGTTGTTGCTTTCCTTCTAACTTTGTACATGTAAAACAAATGCAAACCATCCAATAGTGAGCAATAATTATTGTCATTATCTCCACATCCCAGTTGAATTACTAGGGGCCAGGTTGCCATGGAAGCAAAAGGGATGGCTGAGCAAACACACAGTTGGTGGTACTGTATATATGAATATACACAGAGCAGAAAACAATGAGAGGGAGAATGATCATGCTGATCTATCCTTGCATTTTTCAGGCAATACCCTGCAACAAATAACTACATATACAGGAAAAGGAAAGAGCAGACAGGTTGTAAACACTTCCTTCTCCAGGATTCCTTTATCCCTCTCATCATCCATCCAGCCCCTGCTGATGAAAACAAGAGATATGAATGTAAACCCATGTGACGCAACACAGCAGAACACCGCAATGAGCAAATCACAGAGAAGGCGTGCCTGCTGACAGGGGAGGGGGCACATGGTATGGACACTACAAAAGAACAGCAAGCGTTACTGTGCGGGTGTACGATAGGTGTGGTTTGACTTAACGGCTTCCAGTGGGGAAAGCTACAAGTCGTGATAATAAATTATTTCAGCAGCTGTTGGAAGCCTTTGTTGTTGGTCAGACCACTAGGATCAAAATGGACCATGCGTCAGGATGGATGTGAACTTCTTCCAGTTGATCCCACATCATTAATTAGAACGGCTTTCTTATTTTCTTAGCGATGAAACATGGTGACAATACAAAGGATTTTGCAGGTTTAATTTTAACATCTTATTTTCTTACATTTACCCAATGTAATCCTTTTCCATATCTTTAAATTCCCTCCAAGATATATCCTACCTTCAAAAGGCAATTGTGAGTGCGAGGGTGTGTGTGTGATCTGCTTGTACATTAATCCTGTTCCCCTGGTGTAATCCTGTAATTTCCCATGTACACTTAATCATATATAAACTAGCTCTAAATACTTAATAATCTTAGTAATTTAATTACCATTGTATTGCCAGCACTGGTCTGTGTGCAGGTTCTTTTGTATCCCCGTTCACATTGTGTTAAGACAGGTGAAAGTCAGTAGGGGCAAATGAATGACTGGGTTATACTGTTTTTATATGAACATTTATGAAAATGTCATGACCAAGCCCTTCAACCATTTGTTGTGCAGCTCTACTTACACAGTATTTTGCATTGTTATGCCGCATAATGAGGTGACCCGAGTGTTGTGTTTCATTATTAAATAACAACAAATAAACATTTTTTATATCACCATATTTTATTCAATATGCTCCTTAGATATATTTATTTTATTATTTTCTCCTTATAGCTTTGTGAAACACCTTGAGATTACGTTGTTTTTTAAGTGTGCTTTATAAATCAAATGTATTATTATTAGAGACAGTAACATGATGTAAGGGATCATGTCCAGCTACCTTTAATTTGATCTATTTGATTATGTAGGATGGTGGATATAGCAATGAGCATGATGGGACAATGCCAGCACCACTTTTGCACAAATCCCTTTTCTGGGAATACACATGACTTAATCTCATGGCATTCTACTTTCTTTGGTTGGCTGGAGTGCACTTCGGAAGGTGGTGTAGTCAGCACAGTGTCTCTATGATCTCCTTTCAGATGTCATAATCTAGAGGTTGCTGCTGCTTATAACTATATATTTTTTTTAAAATAACTTTTGTTTACAGCGGCAACTCCATTTGCATTTAAGCATACTGTAAGTACAGTGAGGTGATTATTTTGTGTGAGGTAGGGCATGATTAAAATAGGGATTGGGAAGAGCAGATGGTCAAAGATTAAAATCTAAAAGAAAGAGCTGCTAAAGATTATCCCCCCCTAAAGAGTCAACCAACAGGTCATCTTAGAAAGTGCCACTGTGGTATGACAGTGTGGATTAGAGCAACAAATGTTTTCAGCCTCTGAATTATAGAGATTACCTGTTTTTTTTTCAGTTTTATAGCAGAGTAAAGGTATCGTTTTTGGACTGACAAAACAAGACATTTAAATTATTCGACTTTAAAGAAGGACTGGGCGTTTTTTCAATAAATCTGAAAAATAAACGGCAGATACATTTCAAATGAAATCATTTTTGTTGCAGCTGTAGTGTGGATCCTGCTCTAAACAGGAATTGGTCTGTCAGGAAAAGGAAGTCTAATGTAACACATGCGATGACACTCAGCATTCAAAAGGGTTCAGCAACTATCTGATTGTTACATCATCTAGTCATCTATTCTAATGCCAAGGGATGTCTGTGTATTTGTGCATACAGTATGCAAGTATGAATGTGTGTGGGTCTGCTTGAGTGTAGGCAAGAGTGTTTATGACATAACTATAAGACAGACGACATGCCTCTCCAAAGACGACTGCTGAAAAGATGAAACGCAACACTTCAAAACCTCGATGGAATAATTCATGTTCCTTTCTTGTGTTAAACTTGTAAACTGTACGCACTGAATTTCCACAGAGCCCACAACAAGAAGTGCAGATCACACACACTACAAAGCGTCTGGTGACACTTCCTTGTGGTGGGAAACTGGGGAAGCCAGCAAGGCAGGCAATGAAAATCTGAATGTAGATATCGACTAGGGACAAATGACGCAGCATTTTATTGATTCATTTATTTTGTAGCTTCACTGCATTTATAATAAAGCATTTAGCTTGATTTAAATCATATCTCTGGTATAAAAAACATGTTTGATTTATTATTTTCTTCAAAACGTAGACTATGAGTACCCTCACTTTTTCAGGTGACATTGACCCTAGAATCGAGACTATACATAATCCTCATCTCATTTGTTTTACAACTACACAGCTGACATTTATGATCATCTAGAATAGAGCATAGTGACATTTCATTTACCCCCTGTTGTTTCCCATGTGACTAAATGCCTCTGTCTAACTCTGGAGGGAATACATTGACTTTTAAAATACCATAGGCGCATCTTGGGCTTAGAATTGAATATCATGTTTTAAGTAGACCTACTTTATCTAAATGCAGGTGTGAAAAGCTTTCATCTCCTGCCTGGTGTGTGTTGCAGACCTTGGAGGGTGTTACCGTCAACCTCCGTGCTCCATGAAGACAAGCCATTAAGAGGAGTAGGATGGAAGGATGAGCCGTGATATTAAAGCATTTCAATAAAGTGATGCAAAAGCAATTATCCAGCCAGGGGCTGTAAAACAAAGAGATTTATGTAACCCAATGTTTCTTCAGATCAAAACTGTAAAGATGTCATAAAACACCACACCAAATGAAATACCAGACAAAAAGTGCAGCCCACAACAGTACATCTGAGAGGCCTAATACAGTTCCAGTTAATTCTGCTGGGTCCTGCCTGAAAGCCGATCAGGGACCTCTGGGAAACTCTTTTCCATTTAGCTCTGTCATAGATTATTACACTTTGATTGACAAGATCTCTCGGACGGCAGCTGTACTGTGCTATCAGATTGTGAGGCCTGTCATTAGTGCATAATGAATTCCTGATGGAGCGAAATGCAGAAAAGGCTTGGGGAAATGTGTGATCAGCCACTGATATTTATTTCATTTTTAAAACTGAACTGGTGGGTGGTTGGAATTTGATGGGCACTGGGTGGGAAGATGGCTGTCTTTGGATCAACACAGGGTTTGGGTTACCTGATAATGAGCCTGGTGAGTCCTATATTTTGCACTGCTCACACACTTAAGAATACCATGGAGGATTGGTTTAATACCGTTTATTGTTGGCATATAAAAGTTAACGGTAAGAGTTGTTGAAATATCCAGAAGAGGCCCGTAATCTTAGTTGTTTCTAACATTTTGAGCCTCTTCCCATATGTGGTGTGGTGTGGTGTGTGAGGCTAATATAGATCTTTTTTCTGGCTGACATTGGTCTTTTTAATTCAACAAAATAAATGGTCTGTCTCTGAAGAATGTGAGCCACACAACTTATTTCCTAAAGGGCAGATAGAGACAGAAAGCCGGGTAAAGCAGACTTTTTCTCAAGTGAGTTGGGGAACAGTGGAAATACCTAACCAAAATGGCTTGGTGAGTTTTAATGCAGTTTGTTTCACGGATGTATTTTCCATTTAATATGTAAAAGATGCAAGTTAGTCCTGTTCCTGAGATTTGGTTCCCAGTACTGCATTTCTCCAACTAACAGGCCATTTAACTGCATTTCTATGTGTACATAGAAATCTATGTACACAGACTCTCTTCATGGAGCTTGTAAAAAGGCATTCGGCAAAATTGAGGAACATACTTGTTCAACAGAACCGGTTGAAGCAGGCTCAAAAAAACTAAATTAAAGCACAATGTCATGAAATATATCCGGAGATTGATTAAACATCACACATAAGATCTCTAGAAGAATGACAGATGTTTTCCTATTTTCTGTTAACAGTCTTATATGTAACAGAATCATACAAAACTGTAAATGATACCCACACAAAAGAATACTCTCCCACACACAGACTCAGTGGTAGTGCACAGTAACACTGAACACATACACACAGAACAACCACCTTGATGCAAGACACATGCATACTTTCCTAGAGAAGAGGTGAGGAGAGGAGAAACAACATTATAGATCGGTGAGCTGTGACTCACCCTTGTGTTTTTCTTGGTTCAGCCCACACATGTTTTTCTATGAGCTTTATCGGTGTGCTGTTGGGAGCAGAGATTGTGGCTCTAATGTAATCATTGCATCCTATAAACCCCTCACTTATGTTTCATGTATGAATTGTGATGGCACTGCAAAAAGGTCACACACCCAAGTATAAACATGAAGGTGTCTGTGTCAAGGTGGGTTGCGTATATCGCCACAGACCCTTAAAAACACCTAGTAGTAATCCTGATTAACATTTGTTCCGGGAACAGGGAAGCTGAGCCTCAACCGCAGGGAAAGAGAGTGTGGCGAAAGTGCAGGGAGGTAGGGTGCAGTTCATCTTATGACCAGAGATGCGAGTCAGCTTCACCTATGGACTTTCCAAGCTGACTAGACCTAATAGCCCCAAACAGCAGCATTTAAAAAAAATACGATTTAGGTACATCCTGTACCCTCAAATGTTTTCAAATCCTCACTGAAGACTCACTTCTTCTCTCAGGCCTTCTAGTCAGAGCTGAGTACGACTCCTGACATTTCCCTGTGTTTTGTTTTTATATTTGCTGCTTATTATTATTATTGTCTTTTGTTGTTATTGTAGTAGTAAGTGTTTTTATTACATGTACAGCACTTTGGCTCAACCAAAAACATTTTTTAAATGTGCTATATAAATAAAACCTGATTTGATTTGATCCCTATGTTAAGTTATTAGTGAAAAAACGACTACTTAAAGTTACATTCCTTTAGAATGTACAGTAGTTTCTGTGTAACTGCATTTTCAATCTCTGAAAGTAAGTCTCGCTCTGTCAAGCTCATACTTTAGACAACTTCCTTTTAACCCACATCAATGAAGAGGTTCACTCATGGAGGTTCAGCAGTACTTCAAATAGAAGTGGTCTCTCCTGAACGGTCAGCTGTCAGGAAGATGGATAGGCTCTGTGTATTTGGACGACTGTGGGTTTGATGTCGGTTGATCTCAACCTCCCACAAACTAAAAGTCAATAAGCTGGAGGCCAACTGTCCCTCAGGGGAAATAAACATCCAAATTAAAGAACAGAAGCCAAACAAGTCACTTAAAAACGGGTCATATCACTGTGCTGTGCACCAGTGGACAAAGTCCATATCCATCAGCTGGAGGTCAGGGGAGGTCAGCCATACCAGTTCTGGACCATAGCCAAACATGGAAATGACTTAGCTTAGACTTGTCAGTGTGCTGTAACTCCCAGAAAGGACTAAAGAAAAAACAACTGAAGTCAGCTTTCTTCAGGCCATCAGTATTTTACAGGTGATCAAGGATTTACACACCTTTTATCATCTTTAATGATGGAACACCCATCAGAAAATAAATGACGGTAAAGGTGCAAAACGTCTCATAGGTAAAATATGAAAGTTGAAAGGTTGTCTATTCAATGGAGATAGAAAGGCTGTTGTGGATACTTCAAAGCTTCTCTCTAAAAGTTGCCATTCAAGCTAAAATGCTCCTTTAATGGTCAATAATGTCAAATGAGTGTGCTTGAATCCAACATTTATGAACAAATGAAAGATAAATATAAGGCTAAACTAATACAATTAATTTAGTATTTAACTATGTATAGAATAGTACAGTGGTAGGATGTAAAAGGAATGTATGATCCAAACATTTCCAATAACTCAAGAAGATTCTAAGGCCATAAAAATGCATATGTTGTTATTTATACATTTGTCAACACAATTTATTTAACAAAATATCATATTTCATACTTGAATAGCGTTTAGAAAAGTTTAGAGAATACTTTACCCTGTTTCCTGCTCAATGCACATTAAGGGATGCAAGCATTTCTAGGCTATAAACAAAGCGATCAAGCATGAATCTAACAAAACTTACAAAGATATATTCATTAAAGAATGTTGAATGAAAAAATAACTAGTACTCGTCACAATTTGATGAATCACTTTGTTCAAGGATTTAGTGTGTGTGTGATGTTGAAAAACATTCAAACTTCATTCAAAAATCTCAATGAATGACATTCAGTGAAGCCCGTATAGATTGGGGAAACAGTTTAGTGCATTCTTTCAAAAGAGCGAGCCAGGCATCACCATATCTTGAACCCATCACATGTGAATTTAATTTTCAACACTGAGTAACACCGAACCCATGAATATGATGTAATGTTAAATCCTTTATGACAATCAGTCTTTTACGAGACTACATTTTCTAACAGCTGTGAGCTGCCGTGCCCTGGAGCGCATAACTGAATCTACCAGCTAATGGTTACTCTTCTGTAACTGTCCATAATCTAACAAAAGTAACCGTCTCAATACCTGTTTATTATGAATCAACATGTTAGACACAATGTTAAGAACATACTCGAAAAAATGTATTACTGTTTACTGTACTGCATACTGGCCATTGAGCCTGACCTTACTGTATCTTTGTTGGAGGCATTAAACTGTAACCATGTAGGTATCCTTGGCCCTCTGCCCTCCACCATAAAACTGAATACAAGCAGCCAGCTACTGTAAAAGGCCAAGCACTTTCAACAACATGCTAGTTGTTATGGCCCCTGTACAGTCTGTGTTAGCCTTGGAAAGAGAGGTCGCCACCAAGTGCAACGACAAGGGAGTTAATTGTTACAGTAACTATGACTATTTGGATAAACATTTTGTGAAGTAAAAAATATTAAACAAGCCATAGTTTCAGATGGTCTGATGATGATTTGCTGGGTTTTAAATTATTTTTAGACATTGGAGACCAAACAGTAAATGTCATTCAGTAGATCAATACAATTATGTTTGTTGCAGCACTAGTCGACACGTAAAGAGAATAAGCATAGGCGCTTATTTTCACTACTTCATAAGCAGGTGACCAATGGGCTAATATCCCCAAAACCTGGAATACTGCACTTAGAAAGAGAGAGAGGGAGATATTGGCAGCTAGTTGGCAGACATGCCAGGTTGAGTATGTGTTGAAGCTGCAGCCAAGGCTCCCACCAAGTGTCTCTTCTCTCAAACAAAGAGCTGTTCTCACATCCTCGGTCCTCTCACACAAACACACACAGAGTATTACCTCAATCATTGAATGTGACAAGCTGGGACTGTGTGTGTGCGTGCGTGCGTGCGTGTGTGTGTGTGGTGTGTAGTGTGTGTGTGCGTGTGTGTGTGTGTGTGTGTGTGTGTGTGTGTGTGTGTGTGTGTGTGTGCGCGTGCTCACTCAGGCTGACTAAGTATCTTTGTAGGAATCAGGATTAGGTTGCTCACCAACACAAGGCTTATGTAAAGCTGACCTACAGTATGTTTGCACCGCACAGTGTACTGGCCTGCTGCAGTGCTACCTGTTTCACTCTGACAGCACACTGTATATCAACATAATGAATAATAACTTGATAAATGTTTCCCTGACACAATGATCCAAGGTATGATGTTAAGTAGTCATATTTTACATGATTTCTTTGTAACCCTGGACCCAGCCAGTATTTCCTGCAGTAGGTCTTAAACCCTGCCACAAGGCTCCTAACTAGCACCAACAAAAATAGTCTATTACTTTCAAAGCTCTGATTTAGAATCATAAATGTTTCTTCCCATTTATTTTTCCTAATGTAGTCCTACTACAAAATATTTCCTTTGGAATTGATAAAAAACACTAGGAGGAAAAGGAAGGCACTGAAAAAGACAGCACCTCACCACACAGCGCTCTGGAAAATCTTCTGATTCCTCTCCCTGATATTTGACTGAGCCTTTCAATTTAACCTCTAATGTCGACACAAACCAGAGGCAGTGATTTGTCAGCTAAAGTATGCACCACCACCCATGTATCACCTTGACATCTGCCCTTTCAGCAGACTGACTCTGCATCTGATTAATATTTAGTTTTAATCAAATACAACATGTGGAAAATCAACTATTCTATATTCTATGTGCTTTCAAAGGATTTTAGGATGATATTCCAAAAAATCCCTTTGAAAGAGAATAGGAACGTTGATAAAAGAGCGGTAAGCACCTTTTTATCTCTAAACTCTTTCTTATACACAATCTGTAAACCTCAAAATCCAGATAGAAATAAGAAATAACCCTTATAGGAGTGATTTTGGCCTACATACACACGCCAAGTCATAGAGTTGCCAAGAGGCCACTGTTAATGGACATTAGAGGTTTAACTTAATCACCTATGGATGGTGAGAAACATAGGCTACAGAATGCTATGTTAAGCATGTATATGTAGATCGCAGACAAATAACGTCAAGACAAAGCAGAAGATATTTTTCGATCTACAGAGATGAATCTCTATTGTTTGCTGCTAGTCTCTCCTACTTTGTCCTTCCATAAAATCGAGATACTGTAGATGCATGCATTAGAGTTAGACCAATAATCATGTCATAGCTGAATCTGCGCCTGTAGGCTAACACTTACAGTAGGCCAAAACGCAGACCTTGGTGAAATGATAGATGCCGATTAGAACGACCAGCCAGGACTATGAGCCCACTCCCTCGGTGAGGAGGGCTTCAAGCTGCTTGCCTGACCAATGACTCAATGCACTCAGCCTCATCCTGAATGCATAATGTGTTTAAATGTATCTGCACACACTGTAGGCAAGTGGACATGACAGAGTAAAATCAATAGCCAGCCCCTTTATGTAAATGTATTGAATCGAAGTCCTACATGCACTGAAGACGGACATAGATCATGTTTAAACTCTCTAATATATAACCATTCAGTATGAGGTAAAAGAGCTCTGAGGTGTAACAGCCCAGACGGCTTTAGCTGCATTTGCTGTGTTGGCTTTATTCAAATAAAATCAAATAGACCTCATCAATTGCAAGAGAAAATGTGATTTCCCTTACATACAAGAAAGGTTATGATGACAACATGCACATATTGGTTTTAAATTGTGTAATCAGTCAGAGCAGCCAATATGACTCAGCACCTGTATTTGCCACCCTCTCTCTTTCTCTCTCATTAAGCAGACTTGATCAGATTTCAAATCACCATTATATTTAAAAATGTGCATATTCTCAACATCTTTTTCAGAATCACATCATGTAATATATTCCCTAGGGTTCTATAGGCGTAGTAGGCTATAGCTTGGAAGTCCTGCACTGCCAACCGCAAGCAAGGCAAGTTCCCGCAGTGACCGCAATAGGTAGATCCTTTATGTGGCACCATGCAGATTGTATCCTTTCAACCACTCATTTTAACATTTAATTGCGTAATAAACCGATAATATCTAAAAAAAATCAATTACCCATATGTGCTTCTTAGATCTGTTGCTCAGCTGTGATTTCATAACAGACCAAATTCCGGAGCACTGCTTATCTAACCATGGCTTTTAAACACAAAAATTACACAGAAAAGACTCATAAAAAACCCAGATCCAGTCCTCCTGTAGACAAACAATGCGTCCTTTCCTCCATCCACACAGAGAGGGGCACCACCATCATTTCAGCTTGAATGCTTTCAAGGATTAAAATGGTCACAGTCGGGTGAAAATGCTCCCTCTGACTCGACAACATCACAATCGTTTGTTGTAGCATTGCCCTCATACTATTGTTTTACCAAGCTGTTAGGAAAATAAAGAAGTGTGATTTCTTACCTGTTAGGCGCAGTGTCTTTCAGTGCAACTCCGGGTCTGTCGGACACAGGGGCTCCGCAGGCTGCATTATACCGTAATGGAGGTAGTAGTCACGCCGTTACATTATTACTTTGCGCTTGTAATTACGGTGTTGTGCTTCACCCGTTTTCTTGAAATAGTAGAAAAATACACAAACATTCTGTAAATAAATTTAATCGAAGAGAATTAAATGCAATTGTAATAATGTTAATGTAACTCAAAAGGCAATTTGTAAAGTTAATATTTGGCTGACTCACTACTCACCTGGGCAGCAGAGCCAGCTAGCTTAAGGTAGGGAGTAGGGACACACCAAGCTGACACCAAATAACTCACACAGACGGACCCGACCGTTGTGTCGCCTCACGTCTCCTGCGTCTTGGCCAACAGTCGCACTGGAACCAAGCCGCAAACTCTGGGGCAGAGCCGGGAGGCCAATAAGAAAGTGCCAACAAACTGCAGTTATCTATTGGCCGATAGGCGATGACTGCAGAAAGGATACATTTCCATAGACCCCATGTTAAAAGGCCCAACTTTACAGCAGGAAGAAACATATTTCTGCCCCTGGATCCAATACTAATTATTCGGGATATAGTAAGATTCCACCTTCATGATTATGAATTGGTGAGTGGATTGTTTTATAACGCAACCCTTTTATTTATATTAGGTCTTAACGTTTTTGCATAAATTAGGGCGTGGTCACTTTGATGGACAGGTAGTGCCTTACTGTCAGCTAACAGCAACTTGTCCACTAGGCTACAACGTTAGCTAGTTGTAGTTACTGTACTTTATATATATATATATATATATATATATATATATATATATTAGTGCTGTCAGTCGATTAAAATATTTAATCGCGATTAATCGCATGATTGTCCATAGTTAATCGCGATTAATCGCAAATTAATCGCACATTTTTTATCTGTTCTAATGTACCTTAGAGGGATATTTCTCAAGTTTTGAATACTCTTATCAACATATGAGTAGGGTTGGGTACCGAGAACCGGTTCCAGTTCGGAACCGGTTCCAACATTTCGATTCCAACGGCATCATTTAATGCTTTTCGATGCCTGAGGAAATGTTTCTCGCCTCTCCTCCGTAGCCTACTGTATGACCTGCAGCGGGGGCAGGAAATGTAGCCGTTGTACCTATACCTTCCTACAGCGTAACCATGTTCGCCTAGGGCGCCAGATCTGTGGAGGCGCGCTGACAGCTCTGGGAGGGGAAAAAAAAGTTTTGACCGTTGGGGCACATCCTAATTTTCGGCCTTGATGTAACAACATTCATAATTAAGTAAATGTAACATCCTTTTCATCCCGGTTACACGTTTAATTTGCCCTGTACGATGGGCGCTGTAAGTGATGAAAATGGGGGATGTTGGCTTATCTGGCACCTGCAGCTCACAGCAAAGTGCGAGTGAGCATGGGAGCGAGTGAGGGAGAAAGGGAGGGTGCACCGGTACGCGCTGTTGTTATTAGCATCTGGTGCTAGCTGCTCTAACGGAAGAAGAAGATGTTTCTACAATGATGTGGAGGGAGAGTCCTCTCCAGTCAGACTGAGGCTGATAACTACAGCTCAGTGAGGGTAAAGGACTCTGAGTGTTAGATAGTTAACTTTAGTCTAAGTTATCTCAGTGGGTCTCAAACATTTTGATCACAATTTATGTAAACACATATCTCCAAGGCACTCCTTTATAATTATTGGGATTAAAACAGGTTTGAAATCATTCCAATGTATACTATAGGACAGTAAACCAGACATATCGTTTTAAACTGGAGAGATAAAAACATATGCATATATAAAATAGTAAAATAAGATATGAATGAACAACAAAAATAAAATACGTATTTATTTGACAGGGACAGTGCACATTGATTGACATTTCTGTAAATGCGCCAGAGTTAGCCAACAGGCTATTTTCATCTGTAGTCCCTGGACAGATGTTGAAAGTCATCCTAAAAACAAAAATTCACTTCAAATAACAGGTAAATATAATCAGTAAACAACATTTAACAGAGATGCTTATATTATGATAAAAGCATATATAAAAACATAAAAACTAAAACACATATTTCACAAAGCAGACAGATAGCAACAGGTCAAGGCACATGTACAAACAGAGTGTTGTAAAGTGCAGATTGTGTCAGTGTTGACAGAGCTGACTTTCCACTAACCATGTTTTTAAAATTAGATTTAAATAAACTGCAGGTGTTTTGTTCTCTAATCTTTACTGGGATTGAGGGGTTGTGGGAGTGAGTTCCGGAGGGAGGGGGCAGTGACGGAGAAGGCTCTGTCCCCTCAGGTCCGGTGATTGATGCAGGTGGGGATGGATAGGAGGTTGACTTCTGATGAGCGGAGGCAGCGGGAAGGAGTGTGGGTAGTGCATCAGCTATGTGAGGTAGGGGGGAGCCCTGGTTGTTGAGGGCTTTGTGAGTAATGAGGAGGACTTTGAAGTTGATTCTTTGTCGGACGGGGAGCCAGTGGAGGTTTTGGAGGACGGGAGTGATGTGGTCTCGGAGCGGTTGTGGGTGAGGAGGCGGGGCATTAGAGTTCTGGATATGTTGGAGTTTATTGAGGAGGTTGGATGGTATGCCGTAGAGCAGGGATGGGCAAATGGCGGCCTGGGGGCCTCCTCTTTTTGCGGCCCTCAGATCAATTTATAAACAACGTAATTAATAAAAAAGAAAGATGATTTAAAATGTCTTTTCTTCAAATATTTGAAAAACTAAACTTGTATTTGGTTTGTTATTTATTATTTAAAGTTACCTTTAAGATGTTTTTGTAGGTATGCCCAGGTTTAAACTAGAAAAAGTGAAGTGGTTCAATTTATCCCCTGACCTGGATCAACTTACCCCTACACTGGGGCAAGTTGAGTCACAAGACCACTTTTATTTTAGAAGTAATATTTTCACTGCCCTTGATCAAATATTAATTCTTATCATTGCCATTGATAGGAGACATCTTGAATTATATAAAAAAATGGCTCAATTTACCCCACTCTCCCCTACTGGTGAAATGCCAAGTGACATGTAGGTGAATGGTGATGCCTTTTAAAGTCCCTACCAAAAATACACAGCTGTAACTAATTAACATTAATGAGGCTTTTGAACACTGGTGAACGATAGTTACGTCTGTAACTAGGGTTCTATGAGTCCCGGATGACCGGGAGGGGGCCAGGTGGGGCTCGAACGGAGGAGATGATAGGGCATCCGGCAGCAGGGGCAGGTCCCAGGCCGGATCCCTCGGAGTGCTAGGAGGACGCTGCCGTAAAACCCCTCTCAGGGACACCAACCTGTTGCACCCCCGTGTGGCGCCGTCGACCCGAACATGTCGGGCAGAATAGCAGCCACCTAAACTCTCAGAGTGGAGTGAGAACGTCCACTATCTAGAAGGGACTGCTCTCTGGGCAACAGTATACATGTGTCCCAAGGAACAAGCACATGCTTGCCCCCCAGTTGGGGGTAGAAAGTGTGTGAGTGCAAGCTGCACAACCCGAAGCTCCAGCACATTGACATGGCGTGCACCCTCCTGGGCAGACCACTGACCTTGTACAGTTGCACCCCACCCTGAGATACATGCGCCTACGGTGACAGTCTCCCGGCGGATGGGATGGCATCCATGGGCACGCCCATCAGAAGATAGGCCCTGTCCCTCCAGCGTGACAGAGAGTGGAGGCACTGCTGTGACACTCTGACTTTCCTGTGCCTGTGCCACTTGGCGTCCAAGTGAAGGCTGTTCAGCCCCATCTGCATTGGGCGCAACGACAGCAGGCCTAGGGGCACAACGGCTGAGGCAGCCGTCATCCTGCCTAAGGGCCGGAAGAACTGAATATAAGGCACCATCTTGCCCGGCTTGAAGATGGGAAGAAGGTGGGAAATGTCGTCCACGCGATGAGGTGTCAGGTAGGCCCTCATGGCGACCGAGTCTAGGACCGTAAGTGACCTGTTGGAAAGGGTCCAGGCAACTATACCCGGTGCTCACTGTTAGGCCCAACCGGGCTACGTGAGATAAGAGGCACGCCGTATCCTGGGCCACTTGAGACCGGGACGGCGCGCAGACCAGCCAGCCATCTAAATACGGCAGGACCTTCACGCCCTGCGCCTGCAGGGGTGCGAGAGCTGCCGCCACGGCACTGGTGAACACCCTTGGAGAGAGGGAGAGACCAAAGGGAAGCACCCGGAACTGGTAGTGTCGGCCCTGAAAGGCAAACCTCGAGAACTTCCGGTGGTGAGATGCAACCGGCACGTGGAAGTAGGCATCCCTCAAGTCCAACAGTTGCAAACCACCCCCCCCATGTGCATGTGCTGTGGTCAGCATATGGAATGGCAGCACCTTCAGGAATCTGTTGATTCCTCTGAGATCCAAGATCAGGCGAAATCCGGCGACTTTCTTGCTCACAAGAAAGTACGCCGAGTAGGACCCCCCGGGCTGAGCAGAGGGTCTACTGGCTCGATTGCACCCTTGGCCAAGAGGACGGACAACTCTTGGGCCAGAGCTAAGGCCTCTGTCGGATCACTGACAACTGTCATTCTGACCCGGCCGAAGGCTAGGGGCCGGAACTGCAGTTCGTACCCCTGGGTTAAGGTGAAAACCACCCAAGGGTCGGAAGTACAGACAGCCCAGTAACTGAGCTGCTGCTGGGGAAGCAGCCGACGACTGGACCCGAGACCTACCCCCCGGCGCCGGTAAGGCTCTGAGGCACGAGGCCGCCTAGAAGGCCGGTGACCGGGGGCACGAAAGCCCCTGGGAGGCGGACGAGTGGGCCGCTGGGACCTCCGCAGACCACCACTGTAAGCTGGTGGCTGAGTGCGGCTGATAGAGGGGGATTGGATTCTAAGGAGCCCCCATGTGGCCACCAGAGGCTCTTTTTCCCTTCCAGTTGTCAGCATTAAACCCCATCCCTATTGTTCAGGTCTCAGGCTTGAAAATGACATTTCCAGAACAAATGACCATATATTCCCTTCTAAAAGGGGAAAATGAATAATTTTTTTTCTCAAAGTAATTTTAAACCTGTGAGTTGGATGTAGAAAAGTCAGAATCAATATAGATGTTTTTTATTTTAAAGAAAATTCAGATTAAACATAGTAAAAAACTGTAAATTATAGTGTCCATCCAAAGATTATTTTTTACTTATAGTGAAAACCACCCTTGAATGATGGGATGGTAGACTAAATGCTTTAGGAATCCAAAGTACAACATATAATAAGTACCCTGTATCAAGATTGATGCATTAAAGGGACATTTGACCTTTTGAGAGAGGTTTAGCAAAAAAAACTCCACCTCTGGGATGATTTGGGTGGAAATGGGCGTTTTTTGCCGTTTCTCTGAAACCCATTGGTCGATTTTGGTGATTGACATCTCTTTTTAACCATTAGAGCCAAAATAATCGAAGGGGAATTTCTACATACACACCAACTTTACCAAAAAAGAGTGGGGGCTATGCGCATGCAGTTTTGCCCAGAGCGAAAGCTGTCTCACGCTCTGAAATCTGAAAAGTAGGTTTATTGCTTATGGATTATCAGAAATCATTTCAAAGTGACACAGACACATTGGATTAACCTACGGATTAACCTTCAGCAGCGTTTTTATCGTTTATATTATGCCATTGAAGACAACTTTTGATCAGACAACAACAGAGGTAAGACCTATTGCTGTTTTTGCTACCTTGCGCCACGTGTTGTGATGTCTGTTTTTGTTTATAAAGTCGCGAGTTCTTATCTTGGAGTGATGATATAGATACCTATCGATTATGTGTACTCTCATACATTGGATTTGCAGTTACGATAAGTAATAAGGGTGTTTATACCGTGTTTTCTGTGCAACCGCCGTTAGCATTTTTTCGCTCGTGGCTAATTCAGAGGCTCAGCGTTAGCTTTGTGTTTTTCTTTGCAAAAAATTCAATAATGATCAGTTAGCTGAGTTTCTTCCCGTTACATGGATATAAAACATTCATAGTTTATTAAATATCAAGAAGCCCTCAGACGCTGTTTCCTGCAGATGATGCGTTTTTTCCGTGGACTTCCTACAGGTGAGGTCAGACTACTGGCTCCGCTTTTCATTGGGAACATACAAAATGACCCTTGCAAAGAACACGAACAAAGGACATTTCCTAGGTTTTTTGTATCATAGTCAGAAGAAGAGGAGAGAATCCACCTGTTTATGTAACATGCATTATCAGTAAGTATGTTGTTTTCCAAGATGAATTTGCTTCTTCAGACATGTGAAGCAATGGTAATTAAAAACCTGGATTAAAACCAAATTGTATTTACCCATACCAAGACAATTAATATGATTTCATGCGATTTATTTTCTAATTTTGGGCACTCTCATCCCTGGTAAAAAGCAACTGACACACATACTGTACAAGAAGATGAGAGTGATGACCTTGAACACCATCTGCCCATTAGGCCCCCTGGTAGGTATGAAGGAGGTTTTGCATGTGGGATCAAAGTACGAGCTGTTTCACTGGGACTATGGCCTTAAAATGTGGTGACCTCCATAAATATGAATTATTCGAAGCACTGAAATGACCTCCCATTAGTCTGTCCTTCCAGTACTACCTTTTATCAATGACATCTTAGATAAGTACACTTGGCTGAAGTTGCAGACATGTCACACGTGACTCAAATAAAAACCATGGAGGTAAAGATGCTTCACTTAATGTGTCAATTTCTTAATTGTCCGCATGACTTATAGCAAAAAAGGATGAACTGTTATTAAAATGATATTCCTCTATTCTAATCAGCCATCAGAGAAATCTAGAAAATGCACAGGCAGGCAAAGTATGACATTCACTGCTATATTTACTGATGTAAATGTTTAATAATAACTTTCATAAAAATATATATACATGAAAAAAACATGAAATTAAAAAGCACATACATATATATATCTATATTCTAAAGTCTTCCTATCCTGTCATTTTAAGACAGCTGTGAATGAATAAATAAATAAATAGTGAGTGACATCTACAAACAGTATGCAATCCTGAGACTATCGTACATTTGGGTAGTGCTAGTACATTCTTCTCTACATACAGTACCTCTTGTACATTGAAACTTAAAAGTATAGCATAAGCTACAGTAGTCAATTTACACTATTATGGCACATGCTACAATACTCACAAGATACAATTAAAAACACTTTAAAGTATTAAGCAGACACAATCAAATCCCTGTTCTGGAATGTATTAAGTATCCCACGGATCATTTAACATCAGGGTCCCAGATGTGAGGAGATCTGAAGAGGAAATAAAACAACTTTTAATACATTTATTTCACATATTGAAATCTGATTGATAGTCAAAACCACCCTTTCATAAATGATGACTGCTAATGTGTGATAGGATCCAAAGACTGACAGTTTGAACCTTTCAATCTTTATTACATTCCTTCCTTAATTATCCTAAATTCCTCTGAACAGTGAGTGAGCCATGCATTTGGTAATGACGACTGCATCGATCAGAAACCAGAAATCCATTAAAAAAGAAGAAATGTTTTTTTGGTAGATGAATGAATGCACAGACAATTAAATGAATTTCTAAATAAATAAATATAATGATTATGGATATAATTTATAAATGCATCTGGCTTATTTAATGACATAAAATATGTTTAAGTTATACCACTACCCAACAGCTAATCACCTATATGTCTGTACTTACATGTTAAAGTAAGGCACTGCTCTCTCAGCTGCTCTGGCTTTGTCCACCAGATGGCAGTGTAATACCAGAGCAGGAAGCAGGGGAGAGATGGGAGTTGGAGTTCTTTGCTGCTGAGGGGGTAGAGTTACACTCTGACCTCCTGTTGCCACTTCTTCTAGGTTTTCAGAGAGTAGGGCGTCTTCCTCGTCTTTTTGTAGAGGAAACTCTCGTGGCTCCCAGGGTGTCTGAGGCTGCCAGGAGAAAGAGTGCATAATGGAATTGAGCCACAATTCTGTAAATATAAATGAACAATTAATAAACTATGAACATTTTGGTGCTAGTATGTGCTATATGTATCACTTTCTATGCACACAAGAGTGAAAATATAACAAATATATATTAGATCTTTTTGAAGAGGAAAGAAACGTAAAGAATGTGCTACATAAGTTGTTAAATAAAACTCAAGATGACTTCCTATATCAGTACCTCCATTGCATTTAGACTTTACATTACATGTCATTTGTTAGACGCTTTTATCCAAAGTGACTTTGGGGGGGGAATCCCCACAGGAGCAATTTGGGGTGAAGTGTCTTGCCCAGGGACACAACGACATACAGTGGGACTCAAACTTGCTATGCCCTGATTTGAAGTCCAGCACACTATCTACTGAGCCACAGCCATTCATACACTTTAAAGGGTGTATCATAGAGTCACATAAATCTGATTCCTTATTTAAAAAAAAATCAAACGCTGTGCTTTAATCAGGGTTTGTATGGGTGCTGGGTAGCAATAGAAGGGCAACAGAGTGAAGTGGGGATATTTGTGGAGTGGAGACATTGATTTGGACTGTCTGGTTTAGCAGCAACTCATTTCTTCTCCAATCAAAGCGAAGTGGTACAAAGCACCGCAATCAGAATATAATCAACCACAGCGAAGTGGAAACAAGTATCTGTGTAGGCTCTCAAGGATATATCTAGGCTGCCCACACAATATAACTAGGGGAAGAGTATTGATGAGTGTTCAACACGTTTTTTTCCACTTTATACTTTTCCTCTCATCTGAAGCACATCATACCACAGACACATCTTTGACTGGAGTGTTATCTATTGTGTATCCGACCTGTATTTCAGTTATTTTCATAGTACTTTGAAATGAGTGTTTTAAAGGGTGATATATAAATACAGTTTATTATGATCTGGCTGCTATTTTAGAGATATGGCATCAAAATGAAACAGCCAATCGAACATCGCTGTGTATGACCCTCCTCTTTCCTGAATCAGCATACTTGGGGTTTCAGCTGCGGTGCTTTTGATCTTACCAGCCACTCCTCTGGGCTTTGCTGTTCATCAGTATCCAGCAGCCGAGCACAACTCAATTCAGCAGAGCTCTCCTCTCCTGATGTGCACATCCCGCCCCCTGACAACCTGCTGCCAAAGCCAGAGAGAAAAACAAGCATACCCCATGAAACTTCACGAGGAAATTACTCAACATTCCCCTTTCACACAAGTTGTATTTACATGCACAGAGATGAGCAAGCCAAGCATGCAATGGAATTGTATCTGAAACTGTATCTGTATCTGGAACTGCAATCTGTCAGCACAGACAGTGAGTCGAGGATTTGATCCAATTCATTTTCTGATAAAGCATGATAAACACTGACATTTGAGATGTTTGAAAAGGCTGATATTTCTCACAATCCACCTGATTCATATAGTTCCCTTTGCATTTTCATATCACCTGATGAAATAGTATTTAAATGAAGACTGGATTATTTAGCCTGTGTGTGTATTTTTTGTTAGTGTCTTTGGTTTTCACCTTTCAGGACGTTTTATTTTCGCCCATGATGGCCAGCGCAGCTTCTCTCTCTGCTCTAATTCCATGTGTCTCAGGGCAACCACGTTGTTATTGTTATCCTCCTCCTGAAAAGAACACATACAGAGAGATAAAGATGATATTTTCTGCACAAATAGCCCAAAAAAAACATATTAACTAAGAGATGAGACATTACCTGCCCCTCCTCTTTGTCCTCCTCTTTCTCTGCTTCACAGTTCAGAGAAAAGGAGTCAACCACCCGCCAGCTGCAAAGAAAGACACACTTTTGGTTTGTTTTTTGTGACAGACAGCGATGGTGGACAGTGGGCATAGCATTTTTCTAATTCAAAGTATGTTTTATAACAGCCATATTATTATGCATTTATGTTAAGAAGCTGCTTGTTTGGAAATAAAGGTATTTTACTACTGAGAGGGAAATCAAAGCTACCTTACAAGAGGTAGCTTGACAGACTTAATACCATTTCGATTAACAAGTTTAATGGGCAGAATCAAATGTCTCTTTATTGTAGCAGTACAGGGAAAACTGAGTATTTCACAAAGCATGGTTAAAGTGACCAACTGTATAAGAAAAACAGTTTCTACAACATTTGTAACGAAGTGCATTAGGACATAGCTACCCAGTCAGCTTTTATTTCCTACCTTGGTGTCAGGATGTCTTTGTACTGCAGCTTCTCCACTTTAGCCAGGGACATGGGGATGACAATGTTGTTGATGTTGTACACACTCTCTCCCTGTCGTCTGCGAACACAGCCCTAAAACGAAACATGGAGTGACAGTTCACACCAACGATTCTGAATTTCTCACACATTTAATGTCAGCCATTGTCGCTGTGATACAGGCTTTCTGTTGACTATAGCTTCTTCATATTCACATCAAATGTTTTTTGAATTTATGAAGTTAAATTATTTTCTTGGCCCGATTTAAGGGTCAGTGTTAATTCAGGTTTGGTATCCGGTAAAGGTTACTGTATACATGAATGAGTGTTCTCGGAAGTATACATGTTTTAAAATGTGTGTATTACCCGTGAGGCCTGCTTGTGTGGCGCCTGTGTGTAGCTGTCCTCCAGCACTTCATCTGAACTGTCTAGGTCATAGAGCTGGTACAGGTCATCTTTCTCATCTGGGTAACGCACGCGCACGCGCACACACACACACACCACACACACACACACACACACACCACACACACACACACACACACACACACACACACACACACACACCACACACACACACACACACACACACACACACACACACACACACACACACACACACACACACACACACACACACACACACACACACACACACACACACACACACACACACACACACACACACACACACACACACACACACACACACACACACACACACACACACACACACACACACACACACACACACACACACACACACACACACACACACACACACACACACACACACACACACACACACACACACACACACACACACACACACACACACACACACACACACACACACACACACACACACACACACACACACACACACACACAAATGAGACTAGTGTTTAGCTACAAAATACACTACATTATACACAAAACCTTTAAGTTACTTTCTATGATCCTGGAATACAGAAGGTGAACATACAGTATACATATACACACCTTCTAATAGCCTGTGGATGTGTTTTCTCTTCCTTTTCCTCTGGTTGGCTCTGCGGTGTTGACTCTGAGCAGAGCCTGCCATCCTGATAGGTGACAGACCCATAACTCGGCTTTTATGATGCTTTGCACGCTGCTTGTATTTGTGACCTACAATGGAACACACAGACAAACACACACACAAACTGAGTAAACACAACACAGGAATTTCCTTTCATTCCTATTTTCCCTTTAGTTCCTGAGGGATTTTACGCCTTGGTTTAAGTCTACAAAAGCTTATCCTTAACCTTTAGTCCCAATATTTTAGCTGGGGACTTCCTCTTAGTTTTATTAGCCTAACTCACACCATTAATGCAGATAACTTGCTAACAAAATGTAAAATGTTAATATATCTCTCTTCATAACCCAAGTGAAAATGATTGAAGAAACTGATCTAAAGACAATTTGATGTATGGAGGGACTTGAATAGATTATTTAGCTTTTTTTGTCCATCCATCCATCCATCTTCTCCCGCTTATCCGTGGTCGGGTCGCGGGGGTAGCAGTTCCAGCAGAGAGCCCCAAACTTCCTTTTCCCTGGCGACATCAACCAGCTCTGACTGGGGGATCCCAAGGCGCTCCCAGGCCAGCGAAGAGATATAATCCCTCCACCTGGTCCTAGGTCTGCCCCTTGGTCTCTTCCCAGCTGGACGTGCCTGGAACACCTCCCTAGGGAGGCGCCCAGGTGGCATCCTAACTAGGTGCCCGAACCACCTCAACTGGCTCCTTTCGACGCGAAGGAGGAGCGGCTCAACTCCGAGTCCCTCCCTGATGACCGAACTTCTCACCTTATCTCTAAGGGAGACACCAGCCACCCTGCGGAGAAAACCCATCTCGGCCGCTTGTATCCGCGATCTCGTTCTTTCGGTCATGACCCATCCTTCATGACCATAGGTGAGGGTAGGAACGAAAATGGCCCGGTAGACAGAGAGCTTTGCCTTCTGGCTCAGCTCCCTTTTCGTCACAACGGTGCGATAAAGCGACTGCAGTACCGCTCCCGCTGCTCCGATTCTCCGGCCCATCTCACGCTCCATTGTTCCCTCACTCGAGAACAAGACATTGCTTTTTTTGTAACAACTTTGTAAAAACAATGCCTGCCAGGGTTAGGGGTGCATTTACACACATGCACACACTTATCTTAGCCTTGTTTTAGTGCTGTGGTCAGAACTTTAACAGAATCCATTAGGAGAAAAGAAGGACAGAAGTAGAAGTAATGAAGGAACAGTAGGAAGGAATTAATGCCTGTGATCCACCTTCAATTTCAATAATAAAGTACATTATTTGTACTGTAGTGCCTTCGCTAACAGTTAAATACTAAATCCTTTATGCCATGTTTTATTATTCTCCTCACTCAGCATTTACCCATACGACCATCTCCTGCTGCTGGTAGTCCCAAAAACTAGGAAAAAGACCAGGGGAGACCGAGCCTTCTCAGCGGTAGCCCCCAGGCTCTGGAACGACCTGCCCCCCCATGTAAAATTGTCACCCACCCTTCAAACGTTTAAGTCCCGCCTGAAGACCCACCCCTTTTCCCTCGCAGTCAGTTTGAGCTATGTTTTATCGATTGTTGTTATGCTTTTATTTGTCTGTCCATAGCCCTTATGTGCCTTTTTATCTATTCTTATGTGTGCCTTTTATCTATTATTGTAATATTATATTTTATTTAGGGCTGTCAAACGATCAACATTTTTAATCAGATTAATCACAGCTTAAAAATTAATTAATCATGATTAATCACCATTCAAACTATGTCCAAAATATGCCATTTATTTATGTATATTGTTGTGGGAATGGAAAGATAAATGAAAGAAGGCGGATATATCCATTTAACATACAGTATCTATGTTTATTATAACATTTTCTGTGTGTCAAAATGAAAGACAACCCACACACCTATCAATCATCAAACCGTGGGTTCTTAATTCATTACGTGTTGATTTCTATCAACGGGGGAGTACTTCAGGAAAGTCGACGGAGGGGGGGGGGGGGCGGCGGCTAGTGGAGTACTTCGTGACCATAGAGTAGGCTTGTTTGAGACAAGCAAGACCTGCGCAGTTGCGATCCATGTCTTGCTAGTGCGTTGCATGATGGTTAGTCATTTTGTCCGACTTGCTCTGGAGGCTCGCCCACATGAGACTTTGAAATCTCGCGGGACAAAGACGCCCGCAGCCTTGAGAGCGAGGCGAGTTGGCGCAGTTGCTCTCCACGAGCTGCCGAAGCGAAATGCTTGATGGGAAACGGCTCGCTGGTATCTCGAGCTGAGCGCTCATTGGTGGTTTTTACCACGTGCTGCTGATGAAACTCTCCAATTGGCTGGCACAAGTTTGTTGTTGTTTTGTGTCAGTTTTACGCCACATCCATTCCCATTTGTCATCATTGTTCCACAATGTTTATCATCATGAAATTAATATCTATATATTTTATACTATACTGCTTACCGTTTTCATACTTTATATATCTTAGCATATTAATACACACTGTTCATACTGCTCACAGGCTGATATCTAGTGTATTCATACCCCACTGTTTATTCATCATTCAATTCATTCTATATGTTATTCTGTAAATTGTGTACATTACTTTCAGTGTTGGGTGTAACGCGTTACAAAAGTAACGGAGTTACAGTAATATATTACTTTTTGCTGTAACGAAGTAATGTAACGCATTACTAATGAAATGTGGGTAATATATTACCCGTTACAATGCTCAGTAACGCAGTTACAACACATTTTAACCCGAAAAATACTAACAACAAATTGTGTCAGGTGCGCGTGACCTTCTCCGCAGCGCGTGCATCATTTCCAAAGTGCTTCCACAGCAGTGACACACATCTGAGGACAATAATTTATACGAAAATGGTTAAAGCAACCATCACTAAACGCCAGCAACACTGCATCTACTGCAGACCGTAGCAACAGGTCAGATGGGAACATCACATTACCCTCCGCTGTGGACACTAGCTTACTCCCGCCTGACTCGCCGCCCTCAACCCCGGAGCAGCACTCTTCGTTGCCCGAAACTACGCCGCCCCTCTGCGGCCCGCAGGTGCCAGGATACCACGGCAAAACAGAGCCTGCCCAGGTATATCTAAACAAGTACCCGCCTGTACAGTGGGGTTAGGTGGTCATTTTGCAGCTCGTGGTATACAAATAGACAAGGGCTAGAATATGTGAAAAATAGTGCCATATTCTGCCATGCCTGTAGAAATGTTGGGTCAAAAATAATGCATACAATAGCACAGATGCCTTCACCACGAATGGCTACAAAAAGATCTCATATCCCAAGCTTATCAACGAGCTAATGTTGCAGCTGAAATGTTCTCCAGGTCACAAATTCAACCTCACATGATGAGGTGATACCAGTTTTCAAGGACAGTAAATGTTCTCTAGAGTATATGATGGGACCAAAGTGATGATTTAGTAGGCTACATGGTTTTAATAATACTTTTGCTTTTCAATGTTTGCCATTTCAAACCATGAGCTGGTTCAAATAATATTTGCCTTGATTTACAATATCTTCTCATTTGTTTTATCAGTAGAGTTTTGAAGCTGTTGTGCTTTTCTTTGCCATAGTCCACTTTGGACTGTATGAGATATTTCAGGATTGCACTTTTAACTCACTTGAAATGTTCTCACTTGCTTGGTTTCAAAACATAACAAATGCCATAATCTGTTCATTGGGGACCATCAATGCTATTTTTCATTGCTGTTGCCGACCACTATTGCTGCGCCCCCTGTAATCTCAGATTCACCCCGAGTCATTTTGTTCTGGAACCGGGCCTGTATGGCCATATACTAAACACACTACAGAGCCAGCCCATTCCGTGCCCTGTTAGTGTTTACTTCCTGTCTGCCTTCTTCTGGTGATTTATCTGACGTCCAGCGCTCCGTCTTTTAACCTCTTTTCCTTTCTCTTTCTTGATCCTCCTTAGCAACCTTCATTATAGTCCTTGACAGTGGTCTGTACTACTGTATTAACAACGTGTTAAGAATTTACACACAATTTACATCAGAATCGAGTATTCAACTAAGCCGTGTAATACAAGTTGTTAGTAGCCTTAAGGGCCTACACAGTTGTTATGCTATACCACATTGCCCTTCATTGGATGTATAATGAGCTGCACTAAACTACATGTTAGCATTTAAAATACCTAGCCATTCTTTTGCGTTATTTTGGTGAAAGTAACTAGAAAAGTAACTAAAGTAGTGTAACTCATTACATTTCAGAGACAGTAATTTTGTAATGTAACTTATTACTTTCAAAAGAGAGTAATAAGTAATATGTAATATATTACATTTTGGAAGTAACTTGCCCAACACTGATTACTTTCCACTTCACTGCTTGTTGCACCTGAGAAGCTAAACTGCATTTCGTTCTCTCAGTACCTGTAATATGTGCAATAACAATAAAGTTGAATCTAATCTTGAGCAGGAACAAATGTATTTACTTATCTGACATTAACGATTAAACACATTTGTGCATTCTTTATAAATGCAAACCGAGTCAAGCCGACTCCGGAGGTGGCGGTATGCACCTTAAAGTTGTTTGCAATCTGCCAAAAAACCGAGAGAAGAAGAAGAAGATGAAGAAGCCGTCTCCGAGCTGTCCGACTTCAGGCGAGCTTTTTGAGACCTCCCCCGGCTGCGATCGGCTACTCTCGTCTACTTTCGAGGCGAGCCGCAATGTGTCTCAAACAAGCCTAGTGTGAACGTTGTGATCAGCTGTTTTAGCGCAGTTCTCCAGTGAAGGGGGGAGTCTCCCTCCGCAGCCGGTTGGCGTAGTTTTGGCACAATTCCGTTGTACAGACCGACGTTAACAGCTCCCTGTCTGTGCACACGGAGACCGACTCTGTCGTCCGGTGATCTAATCGCCTTCTGGAAAAGCTTCACAAGTACGTCGGTACGCAAATGCGCTTTGTGACACAAGTGACGGTACGAATTTCAGATTACGCACATAACCTGCGTACCAGTTATGTGCACCTGTACTACAGCAAACGTATTCTCCGTCGGGACTTCCTGCAACAACACCACGCCGTTATCTTGATTCTGATTGGCCAGAAGACATTATCAAAGATGTTCTATTGAGAAGACGATCACTACGTGACAAAAGTTTTCAAAACCGTGGCTACTGAAATCAATCTTACTAACTGCTGTCTGTGCAATTTACTCCGCGCGAGTTGGCAGACTTTATTTTGCTTACTTTAACATCATTTTTCATGGTGGGGCTAAGCCATTTCTTGGTATGTGTGTAGCCTACCCCAGCCATACCCTGGCGCTGCCACTGGTGGCACGTATGGGGCGGGCCATTCTGCACATGCGTTAAATGCGTTAAATATTTTAACGCAATTAATTCAAAACATTTATTACCGCCGTTAACGCGATAATTTTGACAGCACTAATTTTATTATAATGTTATATCTGCTGTGAAGCACTTCGGTGCTGTGAAACACCCTCTGTTTTTAATATGTGCTATATAAATAAAGTGGATTGGATTGGATCTCCTGCTTGCTTTTACTGTTTACGTGACCTGATTCTACTTGTGCTACAATCAGCTATGACAAGGGGTTTGGTGATGTAGAAGGCTATTATCAAAGGTGACGTTAGCTTGAACGAGCGAACGGAGAGGAAAGGAGAATAAGATAATTCAAGAAATCAATAGAGAGGTGGGTAAGTGACATCTTCATCAATTTCCAATTGGCCCCCTGTGTGTTTCCTACTATACTCTCGACCTACTTCTACTCCAGCACTTATTGCCTTTCTTTTAAATCCACCGTTTCATTAAACACATAAAAGGAACGTTTTGGCGATCAGGGAATATGCTTTAAACAACCATGGTGATGGAAACACTTAAACCCCTGAAACCAGAGCTGCCAGAGGCATTTGCAGAAGTAAGTAATTGTTCATTAGCATCAGACTAATATATATAGACAATGTATCGACACTGCTGAAATGCCAAATGATAACTGCTCAGTTGGAAACCTCATACAGAGCCAGCGTGATATCTGACATGCGCAGAATAACTCATGAGGGAGACAAAGAAGACAAATTCCACTTGTTTTATAATTTATAAATATTGATTAAGTGTTATTTAGAAACAAGGTTGGATACAAAATCATTTAAATATTGGTTGTAGTGTTATGATAACATATTTTGTATTTGATTATAAATGTGACTATCAAGTGACTTTAAATGTAAAAATAGACACCAATAAAAAGTATACGAATTATAATACATTAAGGGCTGCAACTAACAATCGTTTTCATGATCAATTAATTAGGTTTATTCAGGAATTTGTATAAACATTATCAATCCTACTTAGTCAAAAGGATGTCACTTTTTTACCCGAAGTTAGTCAGTTTAGTGAAACAGAACGAAGCAGAAGTGCAAATTTGGCCTTCCTAAAAAAATGAACAATGAATCCATTATCAGAATATTGGTGATTTTGTGTCTGTTAAACGAAACGTCAATTAGTCGTCTAATCACCACAGCTCTTTTTTTTCATGCGACACCTTATCCAATTGGGACCAAAGCCCTAGCACCAGTGATGTAGCTGCAGTTGTTCTTAAAAAGAACACATTCAAAAGGTTTCGCCTGTGAAGCTGGAGCAGGTAGTGAAGACTTGTAATTCACATTAAATTACTACTGACTTCAAAACAGACTTCTTTGCTGCCAGCTCTGCAAAGAGAAGTGGATCAAAGCCAGCGAGTTTCAACAACAACAAGAATGCAGGTGCAGTCTGTTAAATAGCACCTCTGCCTTCCAGTCGATTCCATTACTCCTCAACACAGCTTGTTACGGTCCTGCTCACATGCATTCTGTGAGTTTCTACATGGCACAGCAAACGCGTAAGAGTAAAGTACATGCAGAGTAAAAAAGTAGACAAAGCAGTCATCAGGCAGGAGAGCACCATGGAACAGTACAGGATATGTCATCAATACTGGTAAAGGGCAGGATCTTACTGTTGTGCAGTGGTGTGGAGCTGGATCTGTTGTAGTGTGATGGACTGCATGGTTCCACAGTTATAATCAAAGGCCTTAGGGACCATTCTTCTCTGGATAGGGCCCTGTTTGATTGATTGGACTGAGGAGTACCTGAAGGAAGATGAGACAATTATACTGTAAGTATGCAGTTAAAACACAGTTACTCAGCACATCTCTTAATGCAAGCATGCAATAAAAGGCAAACACAAAGGCAGTGTATGACGCAAGTCAAAGCACCCGTATCCATTGTTCGCTATTCAAGCCCACACACATCGTGAAGCAAAGTAAGACATCATGATACACCACTGCTTTAGTCCATGTGCCCAGCTATCACTGCCTCTGTGTGGCCCGTCTGACATGCAGGCGTCAACTGGAAAATGACACATGATAGCAGGTGTGTGGTGCACCTGTTGGTTTACCATGTCAAATTCAAGCGAATACAATACTCTTGTGAACTGCACCTCTCAGGAAACAGTAGATAAATCAAATGTACCACGTTCTGGCTTTTCTTTTTTAAAGGTCACCTATTATGCAAAATCCACTTGTTCATGTATGTTATACATGTGTGTTATACATGAACAAGTGTCCCCTCTGCGTTAAGAGATTCTGAAAGTTTATATTTATTTATATAAAAACCTGTCTGAAAATGAGCTGATCAGATCTTGGCCAATTTCTGATGTCATAACGATTTTTTGGCATGTGTAACCATTAGCCAATCAGCAACCAAGGTAACCTCCCCCCCTTATCACCTGAATCTCCTCCAAGAGCACCATTGTGTATTTTTTAACCAAATATCTCTCAGAGGGTCGTGGGGAGGGGCTCCTTATTTTCATCTACAGCAGTGGTCACCAACCTTTTTAAGCCCAAGATCACCGACCTCGGCCTAGGTGAAAGGCGAGATCTACCTATTGCAGAATTTAGTGAAAAAGACGGCCCAGACAGTGCTTCCAATTTGTGGCCTTTTATATAATTGCATCTGAATTACTGTTACAATGAAGGCTCCATAATCAGCTCACGGCATATAGGCAGGGGTAAAGTGCTATTTTTTATGAGTGGGGGGCGGACTTCACCTCCTCTAGGGGGGTCCTCACCTCCTCTAGGTCCTCACCTCCTCTAGGGGGGTCCGGGGGGATGCTCCACCGGGGAGATTATTTTTAAATATTGAAGTTGAAAGCATCAATCTGGTGCACTTTGAGAGCAACATGAAGAGATCTATGGATACCTCTCTCAGCACCCATATGAAACAGAACTGTAAACAGATTTTCTTTTTCTTTATGGATATTTTACTAATCACTCAATCAGTATTCTTGTTTTACTGCCATATAGTATTTCATACTTGTTTTTCATTTATTCTCTTATTGTTTGTATAACTATAATGATCATATGAAGGTGTGCCGCGGAAATAATCTTTTGAAGAATTTGTGACAAAACCGTTCTAAACACTCAGAGAGCCCTTTAGCTCACCTGAGCCACTCAGTCTGACAGGGGAGGACTCTCCTCCAGCTTGTTGTGGAAACAGCTCCTTATGTCCGTTAGTGCAGCTAGCTAACCAGATGCTAACATCACGGTCCCCGCTAGCACCGGTCTCTCTCTCTCTCTCCCTCTCTCCCTCTCTCTCTCTATCACACTAAATGCGCTATTGCCACACACACACAGAGCTGAGCTTGAATGACACAAGCACACGTGTATTTCCATGCAACTCTCTGATTGGTCTGGTGTCTTGCCTCTGTTGCATTCACTGAACACGGGACATTGCAGTCCTGCCGTCCTCTCTTGTGTCATGATGAGGTTCACGTAAAGCACGGTTAATGTATTATATTATTGAGGTGTCTCAAATATACGTCAATCAAGTGGCACCTGCTAATGGGGTGGTGGATGATAGGTTTACATCTAAAAACGTATTTTTCAAACATTATTATTTTAATTTAATTTTTTTTTTTTTTTTACCTACCCACACTCGACTGGTTGGCGACCACTGATCTACAATAACAGACAGAGAATCAGCACTTTTGAAAACAGGGCTGAAACAGAGGGGATTATGGGTAATGCTGCAATGATCTGTTTGGTGTTTGGAGCCAAACACTTCAGAGACATGTTTGTACATGTATATATCTGAGACCTATAATATATTGATGAAAAAACAGTATAATAGGGGACCTTTAAATAAAAGGTGATACAAGTGTCCTTGTCTTCCTCATATTTAATGTTAAATAATGTTTTCACAGTCATACCATTCACACAATGTTATGAAGCAATTTGAATATGTATCCTACCAAATGAAAGAGACACTGCAGGGTGAGGGTTGGAGCTGGGGGTCCTTGAGGACAGGGCCCTGCTGGAGCTGCAGGCGGGGTCAGAGCACAGGACTACAGGGTCACAGGATGAACAACATGAACAGGAAGGTGATGAGAGAGAAGAGGAATGAGTACACGTGGACCTCCCAGAGTCCTGAAGCACAAAAGAGAAGAAAAAAACAGAAACACATTTATTTTTTAGATTATACAACTTGGTTTCTTAAACTACTGGATACACTTGGCCGTCTCCTTGTGTTCTTTTAAAGTATGAGTCAGAGGGAACTTAAGGGAGCTGCGCTGTGGGCACACTGATTAAAGTAATTAAGTTGTTAACATGCTTTCTTTTGCATCTGGCAATATCACATGTGAGCTGCCTCGGGCTGCTTCTTTTTATAAAGAGCTACAAACTCTATTAGGCTCTATGCGAGTTGAAGTGTTTGGCAAGGTGTTACAACAAATTTCAAACTGTTGGATTTGAACATGTCAATCTTTAAAATGGTTAATATCTTTGTATGTGTGCTAAAGAAGAGCAAGATGGTGATTAGAAAACAAAAGTTAAACCTTGTGTTTTTATTAAAGGCACCACTGACTCAAACATTAAAATCAGGCTAAAATCAAAACTATTTTACATTAATATAATAATAATAGATTTATTTTGTTAGCGCTTTTACAAAGAACAACAAATAAATATAGTTAAAGTTAAAGTCAAATAATACAAAAACAATCACACATTAAAAGCCAGATTGAAGAGGTGAGTTTTTGGGAGTTTTTTGAAGGTGGTGAGGTCAGTGGGTTCCAGAGGGTGGGGCAGCAACGGAGAAGGCTCATTCCATCATTATTTGAGGTATTATAATATAATATTGACTTAAATGAAGACAAAAAATACCCATTTCGTAAACTGAAGTCAAGGTATTGTGTAGAATATGTATGAGTTCATAGACAATCCCTTAAAACCTGACTTTGCAAGGACATAGGCAATGTCCCCAGGCTAACTGAAGGCTATAGCTTTAAATGAACTACTTGCAACCCGTTTTCTTGAAGTTCATCAAATTTGAAACATTTATTATAAAATCACAAATGTAGGCCTATATTAGGATGAATAATTGATGCATTATGGTTAGTAAACAGGGGCAGGAATACAGTAATCAGGCATAGTGCTGATGTCATCTTGATTAATGCCTTCACAATCACTTCCTCAGAATAAAGAGGGGGGAAATGCAAATATCTTCATTATCCTCACTGTGCAGGGACATGGTGGCACTAATGAACAGATTCTAATGAGTTATTCTAGAAGCACATACTGGTTCAAACTAAGATTAAGTGTAGGAGTAATAAGTCATAATTCTAACTGGACCCAATGTAATTCAAACAGCAAATAACACAACAAATAAAGACATGCATATTTGGGGTCAGACTTCATTGATATCGTTTTAAACTATTGGAAGATAAATGTGTCCATGTTTTGCGTCATGGCACATAGATGTGTATGTGTGCTGTGAGAGTTGCATTTTGTGAATGAGAAGATGGATAGACTGGGAAATGGCTGCTTGTGTGCCTACCTCTGCACTGCTGGAGTTGCAGGTGTTGAAAGAAAACAGTTTGGGCTTGTGGTAGGTGACCAGGGTCGAGTGCGGGCACACACGCATGACACATCCGATTTGAAGAGCCTCCTGGTCCCCAGTCTCCTTCTCTTGGAGCTCCCAGGGACAAAAACGTCGCCTTCTCTCTGACCACTGCAAAAACGAGATTGTTTAAAAAAAAAAAATTATTCATTGTTGGTCTTAGATCTTCTTAGAGAATAACAGCCAGAAACAAACAATAGCTTGTTACATGCATACACAGGGTGAAGAGCTGGGTTTTTTTTCTTAATCGCTTGGCTTTTATCTTAGAGCCAGACAGAGAGTTAAAAAGGGCAGCAGGAAGGATAGTAATGTAATGGGTTACATCACAACAACCTTGATCAGTCAGAATATAGAATACCCCTAGACCACACAATGTACAAACCTCTGGTGATACAAGATTCTCTGTCTCTATTTTAAATGACATGTCATTTGTGTTGGTGTTACAAATCCTTACAGTGTCATGCTCAGACAGTTAGTGTGAGTGTGAGTGTGAGTGTGTGTGTGAGTGTGTGTGTGGTGTGTGTGTGTGTGTGTGTGGTGTGTGTGTGTGTGTGTGTGTGTGTGTGTGTGTGTGTGTGTGTTTGTGTGTGTGTGTGTGTGTGTGTGTGTGTGTGTGGTGTGTGTGTGTGTCGTGTGTGTGTGTGCGTGTGTTCTGTACCTTGTGAAGGCTGTCTTGCCGCTCCAGGTGTGGGGTGTCTGTTTAGATAGCGGTGAAAAGCTGAGAGGAGGCATCAGACTGTTGACAATCTGGCTGAGCTGGGCACTCTGCAACAAAGAAAACATCCATATAATGCTTAGGGATACATACAAAATAATGGATTGATCAGATTGATAAACATAGCATTCAGGTTTAAGGAAAAAGCTCATTTTATTCAGGTACCTTTGTTTAATTGAGCTTCAAATGTGCCTGGTGTTGCACAATAGGATTGGCAATTATTCTGGATAGAAATTAGGTGAAGACATCCAACACTTTTATTTGGCCAACCAAACTCATTTCTGTCCAGTGAAATGAAAACACACAGCCGAGATTTTGTCGAGCTATTGACGGGCATAATTTTGTACTCAATTAGCCTTCTCAAAGCAGGTAATTGTTGTATTTATGTAAAATGTTTAATATACTTTTTGTTTTAAACTAAAACAGATTGACTTATTTGTATGCCATTAAAACAGTTTGCACTTGGATTAACAGTCGATTTTCGGGCATCAGCTCCCCTCCTACAACAGATGAAATCCCTTTAGGCTTCACAAAGCAGCAGGAATGTCTGCATTCCATATGCAGTCTCGCTATCTAGCATAACAGCTAAAGGTCAAGCAACATGCATACTCTAATTAATCTGTCTAACCTTCTCTAGTTCCTGTGCTTTTCTACACAACAGACACATTTGTAGGGTTATTCTCATGATTTAGTGTATGGAGTTAGATTGGACAAGATTACTATTCCTCTTTACACAGCCGGTATAACTTGTGTCTTTACTGTTTCCTCGGCCTCCTACCTGTCTCTCTATGTTGTACAGAAGGCGTGTGGGGCTGCAGGGTTCATTGTCATCGTCTGGATCCGGCCGTGCAGGATAACCCCGCCAGTTCTCTCAGCAGGGTCTGCTGAATCTGTCGGTCTGTCAGTGGCTGGGACTCTGCAGCACCACACCACCCTAAGATATAAACCACACACACACACACACACACACACACACCCACACACACACACACACACACACACACACACACACACACACACACACACACACACACACACACACACACACACACACACACACACACACACCACACACACACACACACACACACACACACACACACACAGCACACACACACACACACACACACACCACACACACACACACACACACACACACACACACACACCACACACACACACACACACACACACACACCACACACACACACACCCACACACACACACACACACACACACACACACACACACCACCTCAACATTTGGTAAAATCTGCCTGAACAGACAAATAGTCCGTTTGGATCCTTGCTATAAATATATATATATAAATATGTTAATGGATTAGTGACCAGGATTAAGAAGAGAGACACCATATTTCTAAGCTTTGGTTGTATACTTATAAAATGGCATTATCTGAGAGAACAGTCCATGACAGCTGCTTGCATTGTTTATGTATCTTTAAAGTGAGACTACAGTGGCCCACTTTTCTATAGGAGATTTGATCAAAAGTCTTACCTCATGTTACAGTATTGCAGCAACAATTGGCAGAACATTTATATTCTCTTCACTCAAAACTGACTTGTATCAAGGCCTCAGTAAAAGTCCTTAAAGGTGAGGTAGGTAAGTTTCAGAAACCGGCTCGAGTGCACTAAAATTTGAAAAGTACACAGCCGAAAAGAATCCGCCCCTTCCTTCAGACTTCCTTACAGAGCACCTCCTCCAACACACATGACGTCAGCAGACTGGTGGCCGCATATTGCTGGCGAGTCATTGAAGTACTGCTGCAATGCACGCCCAATAACGGCACGCCCAATGAGGGCACGAGATACATTTGTGCGTGCACGAGATGGAAGGCTGACAGACAGGGCGGCAATCCAATCCGTTTAGCCGGGCCGGCTGTATACTTTTTACAGTATTACGGCTTCCACAGATGACATTTTTTTATGGATTTTTTGTCAAAGCACTTAAGATATTCATTGCTATCGGGATGTTAAGAGCATTCCATGGAATATAACAAAAAGTGTATCTCGAGCCGGTTTCTGAAACTTACCTACCCCACCTTTAATAATTTATAGCTGTCAATTGTGTCAACTGGCCTTTATTAGAGTCTTTACAGAGGGCTTTTGTCTTACCTTGCAAGAGCGGATGTGCTTGTGGAGCTCCACCAGTTGTTGTGTCCTCCCTTCCAGCTCGGCCAGACGCAGCTGCAGCCAACTCCATCTGCTGCCCAGCTCCGCTCTCTGCTCCAGCCACCGCCTCTCACAGCTGCTGCTGCTGCTGCTGCTGCTGGAGGAGGAGGACAGGGTGATGGATGATAGAGAGAGGACACTTAGACCCGTGTAGTGGTATTAGTTATATTACTCTCTGTCAAATGCTCCAGAAACTGTTACAACCTCACAAGAAGAAAATGCTTCAGCCAAGAATGGTGAAACAATTTCAAGATATTGAATGCAGTTATAAATTCCAGTACAATCATTTACTGGAAGTGTGCGAAGAGGCTAGCATGCAAGAATCACTGGCAGGGAAATGTGTGTCACCAGTGGGAATAGTCACACAATGAAGGGAGATTGAGAGACACAAAGAGAGCACTTGCAGCACAATCCATTTGTCAATTCACACTGTTGTACTGCAGCACTGCTTTCTTAAGGCCTATCTTACACCAATCATGTTGCCGTACCATTTGGCATCCCCCCGATTTTGCTGAAGCACAAAAGCTTATCTAGGCCCTGTTGATTTGTGCGGTGTGTATCCATAGTATGTTTCCATGGCACTAGCCTGTTCAGTGAGCATTCATCTTCTGTGCGTGTGCGTGTGTGTGTGTGTGTGTGGTGTGTTGTGTGTGTGTGTGTGTGTGTGTGTGTGTGTGTGTGTGTGTGTGTGTGTTGTGTGTGTGTGTCCAGCAGAGCACTAGTTGCTATGGCAGTGCTATTGGACCTTGGCTAGGACAGGAGGGACTCCCCCCACTTCAAACACTCAGATGAGGACTGAGAAAGGTTAGGCCAGTCAGAAAGCAGCTATATAGAATACATGACATTACCCCTGGGTGTTGTGAGGTAGTTATTCTACAATATCATCTTGTGAAGTAAGATACCAAACATGTTGTGTGCTCGCCTGATCAAAATGAAACCCAGTGTTTTGGTGGATTTCAATAAGAACTTCCCAAATAAAATCAAAGCTGTTTAATAACTGCTTCTAGACTGACTTTGAATCAACTCTAAGCTAATATCCGTTGGTTAAGGCTCCCTCTTTACTCCGCAGACAATGACCAGACCTGGCTGCCCTGCAGCTCTTTCCAAATGTATAATGAGAAAATTCCTGGAATATCTTCCAAGCAGTGGGAGAGGGTAGGACAGGAGAGGTTACTATTTACCTGGTAGTGTGCAAGCATTACATATTTTATTGTTATTCAAATCATCAATAAAATGAATGGTCTAGTAAACCACTGGCTACCCTCCAAAGTGAGAAGGTGTGAGTTTCCATAGACACATCCTGGTATCATTCAAGGCCGGCCCCAGCAAGTAGCTTTAGGAATTCCCCCATTTGGATAGCATTTCCTGACTCTTGCAGAGGCTCTAGAGCGGTTGGGTGTGTCTTGCACTTAAGATTTCCAACATGAAACTTTTCACAAATACTCCCAAAAATCTAAAATAACAAAACTACTGAAAACTGAAAATGAGCAACAGCTGGAGGTGTGAAGGTTCCAAATTAAATCAAACCAAACATGTCACTGCTTTACAAGTTAAAGTGTCAAAGGGCAACTGTTTCTACATTTTCTTACAGTTTTTAAAACCTTTTCTCATCCCTGCTCTCTCAGTGGCTTATAAAAATGCCCCTTTTGTAAACAGCCCGTTTATTGGACTGATTCAGAAAACACAAGGGTTGAAGAAGAACATCTAACAGAAATAAAAAAAGTTGTACTGCTCTTAGAAAGGTCTAACTGGACCAAATCCAACATTAAGATTTGACACCTCTTTCCCCCCCCCCCCACTGACGCATCCCTGACGTCACCACATTGCTGACTAGGAAATACATTAGCCTAGTAACATGAGGTTAGTTGCTCTGGCATAGCCTATCTATCTCAAAGTAAACTTTACAAATAAAAATGTTGAGCAAATATATACTATGTAACGATTAGCAGTTTTTCTCAAATTATATTAATCAGGTAGACATGACCATCGAGCCACTATGTATTCAAATAAAATATAAATGAACTGCTTTACACCTGGTTGGTTTGTCATTGCATTTTGAGCCAATTATGAGGTACAACAAACCAACATGTTGATTTTGTTATTTGCACATAAGTATTTTTGGGTGCTTTTATGCCTTTATTGTGACCAAATTGCTCCTCTTTCCTAAATGTTATGTTTCAGTGTTTCTCATTAACGGATTTACTTTTGTGGCACATTATTAAGCAAACCAATACAAAGATCCAAACAGCAAAAATATTTTTTTAAATAAATGTTTGTGCGACAGTATGTACACCGTTTTGAAGCAAGTTGATACGGCTATGTGGCTTTTTAATGCCATAAAAATACTCTCGCCTGGGGCAATATGACTCCCTAAGAGAAAGGACATGAGTAAAGCAGCAACGCCCTTACTAACCACCACACACACACACACACACACACACACACACACACACACACACACACACACACACACACACACACACACACACACACACACACACACACACACACACACACACACACACACCAAACACACACACTACACACACACACACACACCACACACACACACACACAACACACACAACACACACACACACACACACACACACCACACACACACACACACAAACACACACACACACACACAACACACCACACACACACACACACACACACACACACACACACACACACACACACACACACACAATATAATAAAGAGGAGCAAGATGGGGAGGAATGGCTGCCATGTGGCTTGCTGGCATCGCCGTGTTTATTTCCTAGCCTGTGGGCACAGTGTGTTGAACATGTTATGAATGTAGCATGGAAAAAAATGCGTGCGTGCGTGCGTGCCTGGCTGAAAAATGTCATCATACTCTCCACAGCTGGGAAGACAGAACTAGTGCTTACAACAAACACAGTGTAATCTCTTCTGAACGCCAAGTAAAATATGTGAAGTACAGACACAGTGGAACTCTTTCACTCAGATGACTTTCCAAATCGTATAATCTGCCGCCCTGGAAGAAGCCAATCTGATTAAATCTGTGTTTTTTTTAAACAAGTTTCATCTCGTTGAGTTTCAGTATCTCCATTGTCCTGAACTCATTGGCTCCATCGACAACAACAGCTGGCTTTTGGCAAACCCAATCCCAGAAGAGCATAACAAATATGTTGGCAGTGAGAGTGCAGTTAACTTTGTGTAAATAGTTTCCTATTGTTTTCAACAACACTAGTTGGTAACTTCATATTTGACACTGTGTGAAATGACATGGTTCTTCTTAACTTGATACACAAAATATATGAGGTTCAAGGGATTCTCAAGTGTCTCCTTTGTAGCGTGTTTATTTAGCTGGAATAACCAGTGAAACATGTGACAAACTGCAGCTCTTAAAAATACACAAAGTTCAAAATAAGAAACAGACCTCGATTTGAAAGTGGCCCACAACATAAGAGACCAGGAAATGGGTCTTACTCAATTTGCTTGTAAAAATAGAAACCGACCTTTCCATGCTCAGTGAGTGGAAAACTAGCTTTCGAATAAGCAAAAGAGCCCAGTAAACAAGTAGCAGTTTAAAAAAAAAAATGGATAACCAAAAGTATGGGTTTTATCCATGAAAGGGAACCTATTATGCAAAATCCAATTGTTCATGTCTTTTATACATCACCATGTGTCCCCTCTGTGGAAAGAGATTCTCAAAGTTTCAGAAAAAAAGATTTGCTCACTTTTTGTCCTGATCCATTTATATAAAAACTGTCTGAAAATGAGCTGATCAGATCTTGGCATTGACCATTGTGTTATTTTTAACCAAATATCTCTCAGAGGGGCGTGGGGAGGGGCTCCTTATTTTCATCTAAAGTAACAGACAGAGAATCAGCACTTTTGAAACAGGGCTGAAACAGAGGTGGGGATGCTACAATTGATCTGTTTGGTATTTGGAGCCAAACACTTCAGAGACATTGTTTTTGTATATATCCGAGGCCTATAATACAGTATATTGATGAAAAACAGTATTAATAGGGGACCTTTAACAATCATTTAATGGCTTCACATGATATTTTAAGTAAAAAATGAAAATACAAATGATAAGTAGCTCTGAAAAGGGATCCAGAAATGTAGTTTTGTCTATTGGTGTTAGGGTTAGGTTACTTATAAACTTCCACCTTCCGGATACTCACACAGGTGACGTTTTCTTTTTTAGTGTGGATCCTAACTTTCCTCTCCCTCCTCATCTGAGCTGCTGCTGGCGGTGGCCTCAGAGTCCAACGCCTCCTGCAGGCCTCTCAGCAGCGCCTGGCTGGAGCAGCTGAACTCCCTGAGCTCTGAGAAGGAAAACGAGGCTGTGGGCGAATCCAGCCAAGAACAATAGGGATCACTTCCCACTTGTGGAGGTAGTATAAAGGAACTTAAGGAGTCTGAACTGTCCAGAGACACGCCGCTGATTTGACAATGCTTTTTTCAGCCCCTCTAGTTGCTGGTCACAGTGTTGCAAAGCATGCTCTCCTAGCAGCGCTTGCAGTCTCCTCTGCAGCCTCTGAGCTCGGCTTTGCAGCCCTGCCTGCCTGCAGAGCTGCTCCTTCACAGCTCTCGGTGCCAGCTGGTCGGAGTTCACCCTGCAATTACAAGGCTGCACTGAAGATGCACTAGGACAGCCCATTGGAGTCACTCTCCCCTGTGATAGTGTAGGTTGGAGTGCAAAGTATGGAGTGTAGCCCTGGGAGCCACTCTCTCCATGGCAATAAGAAGGAGGAACACTCCGCATAAAAGGGGAATGCTGCACATCACCACCACCTGGCCCATATTCAGGAGCAGCACCATGCAGCAGACAAGTCTCTTGGCCATTGTGCTCAGGGACAGGGACTAAAAACATGTCGGGTACACCTGGGAAGACGCAGGCCACCTGATGAGAATCTCTCAGGCCTTTAGGGAAGGAGAGGAGGCTGAGGAGGGAGGCCGGGCTGGGGAGAAACTCGGTCTCACACTGCCTGGCAGACGTCTGCAGACAGGGGGAGAGCACCGGGTTGGCAGGGAACTCCAGGGGGCTCAGAGGGAGACACAGGTCCAGAGAGGGGAACAGGGAAAGGTTCAGCCACATCTTCTGGAGGTCACCGTCATCTGTTAAGCCCATCTGAGATTCCAGCTCAGAATTACACATGACTCTTCCATCTGAGTCTATTCTGACCGAGGCCGGAGGGGAGGACAGGTGGATCCCATGGCCATCTTTCAGGGTTTTGGTAAGAGCCGGGGCCATACCACTGATGGTCAAGGTAGCCAAGGCAGCAGATTTCACCTCAAATTACCTGACAGTAAAAAAAACATGTTAGAAGGTAATGGACACCTACTGATGAGAAAAAAGCTATCAATAAAAGCAAATATGATACAAAATACTGTTTGTCTATGGATAATGAGACCATATAATGTGTTGGGGTTAGATTGGTGAATTTACAACCTTTCAAGACATGGTAATACTATTTATTACAGATGGGAAAAATAGAAATACTAAAGTGTAAAAATACTCTCTTACGAGTAAGAGTCCTGCATTCAAAATCTTACTTAAGTAAAAGTATAAAAGTATTGGCATTGATACTTAGAGTATCAAAAGTAAAAGTACTTATTGTGTGTCATGTCCCCTTTCAGAATCATATCAATTACTGGATTATTAGTTTTGGTGCAATAATGTGTTCATCAGAGCTGGAAAAAGTGGACCTACTTGTAATACGTTATATGCTACTGCTGCATATCCTAATCATAATTGTGTATTATAGTTTATGTATTAGTTTATGTTTTGTAATAGATATTAATCTGAATCTGTAAAGTAAATAGTCATTAATTGTGTCAAATAATTGTAGTGAAGTAAAAAGAACAATATTGGTTCCCAGCTTGTAGTGGAGTAGAAGAATAAACTAGCATGAAATAAAATATTCTAGTAAAGTACAAGGACCCAACAATCTTATTTTAGTACAGTACTTGAGTAGCTACATTACACCACTGGTTACAGGGTATCTGTGAGCCTCGTTTTGAGGCTAAAAGTGCTCTCTGTACCCTTTTTCGGACACATATTTTGGTTTTGACACGGAAAATAAATCCCTCATTTTGCTCACAGCTTATTTGTTTCAACTCAGTTTACAACGCCTTCTTAACTAACGGAATAATAACGAAATAATAAAGAAATAGGACCGCTGCTGTTTAAACGGTTTAATTACAGTCACGTTAAAGCGTTAAACAGCTATGATGAGGTAGTGTGAAAGTTACCACAACAATAACACATGTTAATTTACGGAGCCAGGTAACTTAACAAGAGCTGTATCCGTTAAGTTACACTTCTGGATATTCTCGTCCATCACAGGTTCAACATACATACGTTTAAACTAACATTACCAACAAAAATGACACTGAGTTACCGAGCCCGGACGTTAATAAAGTATTTTATAACGCATAACCGCTCACCTGATTGAACATGGTTTACTCCCGTAAAATATACAGCTGAAAGCTTAAATCTTCAGTTGTTTCCTTTGCCGATCGTTCCAGAAAATGATATCTGACCGGGTTATCTGGCTATCAAACTCCCGGTGAAACGATGACATTATTTTTTCGTGTTTATCGGTACATCCGCTGTACTTCTAACTGACACCTCCCTGGTTCACTCATCAACTGCCGAGGAGCGAGGAGGAGGAGGGGCTGGACCGCACTCATGATGCCTTCATGGCCCCTTCAGAAGATCAGACTCGGCAAGTGTTTTCCTTACCATACTTTCATTACATTTGTTTAATTGTACCCAAAGAGCCAATTTGGCCTCAGAATATTGTATTTTTCTTTAAGGTTTGATATTAAGGCTTTGTGTGAATTCAACTGTATTCAACACACATACATACAATCGTATTACCTCTTTATCTTGTAATGTGTCAAGGTAAATCTCTCTAACACTTTAATTTCAAAATAACAGAAAATGATCTTATAAATAGAGATAATATCTCAATTATATCACAATTACAAGACACTTATTGTATTATTATAATATAACATCTTTCAACTATGTACGTTCCAGTTAATGTTAGTTTTTCTTAATATCTCAATTGTCAAATATTTTTCTCCCAATTATGTACAATGTATTTTGTGTTTATACAAAGCATTTCCAGAATATTGTAACTGCTGTAAGGCTCCTGTATAGAAAGAGATTACTTTCTCGTATATTTACATTTTTGACTCCTCAAAATGTGAGCCTTTGCCATGGTTTAAAAAAATGTTAATTTAGAAAATATCAGGAACGATGTTAGATTAAAGGGCCAGTAACCTTAATTGTAGTCCATATGGTTTTGGTACAATTGTATAGACAAATTACAAAACCACTATTACAAAAAGTTACGGTTTTTAGTCCAATGGTTTATGATGTATGCAGTCCAAACAAGGCAATCATTTAAACCACAAAGAATGTGAAGCAAATATTGTTACATTTTAATATTGATATACATTAAGCCTCACCACAAGAAATACAAAGGATCATACAGTTGTACCACCTGTTTTTTGTTGTACAGAACAAAAAACAATTCAGCAACTTGTGTTTTACAAAGATACTCTCTTACATTTCGCAGGTCATTAAGATGTTAAATATAGATAACAATATTTACGGAGGTATCATTTCAGAGCATGTGATGTGACCTCTGCCAGCATCAAAGGACAAAATCATTGATAGAAATATATTGTTCACATCTTGGATATTTTGTTTCTGAATCTTTGCAAATTAAAAGTTGTAGAGTGATTAATAGATTCTTCCTTTAAGTAAAAATAAAATGGGGTAAAAATCCTGCATTTAACCCTTCTGTTCGGGTCAAATATGGCCGATTTACTACTTTCATCAATCATAACCTTTTTGTTTTACATTCGATTGCATTAAGGCTGTATGATATCCTTCACAGTAGACATTTGAAAATATAAAATTGCTGACCACCACTTTCAATTTTTATTTTATTTTGGATGATTTAGTCAACTTTGTAAGACCCGTGTTCCCGGTCAAAAATGACCGCTATAAAGAAAAGGAATTAGTAACCATCCGGATCAGATCAAACCCGGATACACACAAACACCCACAAACACACACACATACTCTAGATGTGTGTCCCCCCCGCCTTATGAGCCCAATCCCCCCATGTGAATCACACCTGGCACCATAGACTGTATGCCTGGCACACACACACGCGCACACACACACACACACACACACACACACACACACACACACACACACACCACACCACACACAACACACACACACACACACACACACACACACACACATCCATTATACATCACTTCAGGACATTACATTGACTTACATTCATTTCCTAGACTTATCCTAACCTTAACCATAACAAATACATGCCTAACCCTAACCCTTACCCTTAACCGTACCCTTACCCTAACCCTAAACCTAACCAAGTCTTCACCCTAATATTAATGATTCCCCTCATGGGGACCTCCATTTTGTCCCCATAAGGGAGGTGAGTCCCCACATGTGACCGTGTAAACAGATTTAGGTCCCCACAAGTATAGTAATGCTAGGCCACACACACACACACACACACACACACACACACACACACACACACACACACACACAACACACACACACACACACACACACACACAACACAGAACAATATGACACGTTTCCCGCTCTTATGTGCCCATCCCCCCACATGGATCAAACCTGGCACACGCAATACCAACACCTCTCACTCCCTAAGCGTCCAATAGCGACGTTTGGTCAGTGTCCGTGGCGTCCAATTGTGACGCTCCTAGGCTCCTTCAGCGTCATAAAGGGACGCAAATAGCTTTCAACTGATTGCAATGTATTCCCATCTGCGTCGGGATTTGACGCTCATGGAAGCACGGCATTCGTTTATGCCGGCTGCCCGTAAAGGCAATGTGAGCATCCATTCCCATTGGATAACGGAGAATTTTACACCCGGAAGTAAGTACTCCTCTTACTGTCTGATTGATTTTACAGTGATATCTGCACTACTCACCGACTAAAAAACACCAGATTATCCTTGTTAATTACACAATATTGATTGGTTTAAATTGTGTGCAATGCTTTTGTATTTTTCCCCTTCGATTCGGATGGCAGAAGACACTACACTACCCAGAATCCCCAGCTATCATTTGGCCTACACCATGTGCTCTGTTTGACAAACCCCGTTTTTTTCACATTCATTCCGATGGCTGGCGTCTATGTCACGTGATCTTCAAATTTCTCCCTGCAGAAAAAGAAAACATGGCCGAAATTCGTTTTATTCTGGGTGTTGTTAAATGCCTATTTTAAAGTTAGTTTGGCCATTAAAATGCGTTTTGATGTCATTTGATGCGGAGAATATGAGTTGTTATTTCAGATTATGTGTGCAGTGGATGTACATGACTTTAGTTTTCTAGTTATTACGAAGATTACTTCAGGAAATCGCGACGTTTTCATTGTTACCAAGGTGGTTGCTAGGGACGCTGCTATCGATATTATTTCTGTTATGTTTGTGTAACTGTTTAATGGTGTTATCTTTATTGCTACTCCCTTCCACGTCAATGTATAGTGTTGGTCCACAGCCTAAACATATTAGTTAACAAAAATCCGCATCTAAAGATCGTTATTTCCCCCCTGTGCAATTCCAGGCTCACATCTCAGAGCACATCGTCATTAACAAAATACCGGAAACAGACCAAAATAATAATAATACCTTTTCCGAGTGTGCTTGCTTTTCTCTTTGAAAGTCATCACATAACGGCCTTGTAATACACGGTTCGCTGCATTACATATTACATATCTGCCGTAGTTCTGTATTTATAGAGCCCTGATGAGAAGACAAACATGAGGAACTGATAACGTGACGTGGATCATAAATATATCAGCCATTAAACAACATCTTACATTTCTTTTCACACAATACGTCTCCTTGCAGTATCAACACTAATTCGGCTCACTTTTATATTTGATCCAGTTGGTAGATAGGCTTATTTACACCATAAAGGTGCACAGCTGATATAAAGGGACACCTGGTGGTTTAAAGCATGTTATTGAATTTCAATATTTTTATTATTTAGATATTAATACGATCCCTATAAAGTATATTCATTACTCGTTATTCTCTACTAATTGTTAATTAAGACTGTATGTAATGACTATTTTGCACAATCCCTTTCAAGATTTCAAGATTTTCTAAGGTTTATTGACATATCATATAGGCCTACACAACTGTGGTGTAGTTCTGCACTGAATGAAAAACTTGGGTTGCAGGTTCCTCAATAGTGCATTACAAGACATCTATCAATATGTGTGCATACCCTCCAGCAATGTTAACTATGTTGAAGCACTTTATTTTAACTGATATTATACATAATGTATTATACTCTTATGAGATGTATGTAGATATTTCATCTCCGGCCTTGTCAGGTATTGAACAATCAATAAATAAAGAACACAGAATTGTTGAATATAAAACACAGAATTTATGTGATTATACTAAATGATTTTCAAATAAACACAACTGCATATTTAACTGTTACACATGCTGATGTAACGCAAATGTTCCAACTTTGGATCAATAAAGTATATCTTATCTTAAGCTGATCGATGGCTACTGCCATATTTGCAAAATGTGTCTCTGAACCTTGACAAGTGCATGTTTCAGGCTTATCAATTAATGTAATGTAATGTTATCACAGGGGTCACACACATAAGACCAGCTGTTAAATAAAGCTCTTCTGACCTTAGCTGGCATGTGTGTATATATATTAATACTGCCCATAATGGGCACAAGCAATTTTCACCCATTTATTAATTATGTGTTTTAAATGTGAGTGTTTCCTGTCCCCTAAACCTCCAGGGATGTACACAGTTTAATACTGGCAACTTCTTATTATGGTAAATACGAAAACGTCTTTTAAAACTACAACTCCCAGTTGAGACGTGCCATAGAGAACATGTTGCGAAACAGAATAGCCAGCATGTGTAGTTCTTGGGACGGGTTGGGGGAGGGGGGACGCGGTGGACCCGTTCAAATCCAGTTTTGGACAGTCTGCCGTGGTTCCATCCCATTTCAAGTGCTGTTCGAGAATCGGCTTAACCCTCGGAGCACACTCTCCAATCACAGAGCTTGAGGACTATCACGGGGTTTGTCAAGAGCACATGGTGTAGTCCAAACGATAGCTGGGGATTCTGGGTAGTGTAGTGTCTTCTGCCATCCTTTACTCCTGGGAATGGACGCTCACATTACCTTTAAGGGCAGCCGACATAAACGAATGCCGTGCTTCCATGAGCGTCACATCCCGACGCAGATGGGAATACATTGCAATCAGTTGAAAGCTATTTGCGTCCCTTTATGACGCTGAAGGAGCTTAGGAGCGTCACAATTGGACGCCACGGACACTGACCAAACGTCGCTATTGGACGCTTAGGGAGTGAGAGTGTGTTGGCAATACATGTTCAGTGTCTATTCTTTGTATATTTACTGCAGTTTTTCATGTATGCCAGTAGTCTGACTCTGATACAATATTTACAGTTTGAAAGGCTGTTACATGAAATTTGGTGATGATTAATGGTGTTTGTGTTAATGTAATTACTAATAGCAGTTAAAACAGGACCGGTCAAATTTGACCACGAACACCAAAGTAAGTAAGGGGGGGGAAACGAAGACAATAGGAGTGTTAAAATAATCTATGGTTTCGGACACATGTGATTTATTATTACTATCATTATGAATATTTGTGTTGAATATATACACATTAATATGAACATTTTTGTTGAATATATAAATATTATTATGAATATTGATAAATACTGTATTCTAACAATACGGTATTCTGTTTTTCACCTTTTTTTAAAAAACCTTTTTTTAAAAAACCTTTTTTTAATCTGTTCGAAATAAAGATGGAAATGAAATGAAAATGAAATGGTTATCAAAATGTACCTTATAAGGGTTTTACTATTATAACTTATACGATTACTTATACTGATGCATTAGTTTGTAAGTATCATGTGACTGTTGTAGTTGGTCTGAGCTGTAATTTCTAAGAAAGTTATGAATGGATACATGTGAAAATAATATGAAATAAAGCAAATACAAAGCTTAAAACACAATAGAAATATTACTTATAATTTTTTACAATTTACGGGGCACCTTGCCATCTATAACATAAACACATCATATATCATACAAATCTAATTTGTAGATAGATCTCAAGTTACAAACTGTAGCCTATGTTATGGTATAAACCTAACAATTAAAATAAAGTGTTAAAACACTATAGAAGCACTATTTTGTTGCAAAAAATCTGTGGCAAATACTTCCGGCATATGCCACAGATGCCACTACTCCGTGGCATCTGTGGCAAGTACTTCCAGCATATGCCACAGATGCCACAACTTGCCAAGGCATCTGCCGCTGCTCAACGGGAGTGCACAAGATGCCAGAGCAAGAGAAGGTTTACGGTAGCTGCCACTCGCCTTCCGTGGCAAACGCTGCTATTTAAACCCGTAGGCTATTTATCGTGTAAAATGTCACTGTTTAGGCATGACTTTATCGAACTGATCTGTACACAGGACTGATGTGCGATCTCTATTTTTCAAAAAGATTATACATTATCATTTCTATTCAATTTTACTTGGAGCATGGTTTGCTAAAATAAACAAACGTGCTATATTTATGATGAAATATTGGCGAGTGAGGGTTGCAACGCCCGTGGCAATTGTCGCTTCTTGAGGGGATTTTCCACTGCTTGCTACTATAAACCAGGTATATGATGACTAGTAAAGACAAATAATTAACAAATAAATATCTGTATTGACACAGCAACGTGTACACTGGTGTTATTAGACTTGGCTACAGACTTAGGGCAGCTGTAACTGATTGCAGTTGCCACTGCTAGTGAGATGCTAAGGTTTACTTTATAAATTAGGCAAAGGATAGTTATATTTGCCCCATGCCTTCAGTAGCAGCAGGCCATTCACTTTGATTTTATCCCGTTATGAAATGTCATCATTTCGACAATAAATAAATGCTACATAAACGTTATCTTGCACCTTTTATCGAACCATCTCCGTTTCTAACTTTCAATATATTTTAAAAGAGATCTCTCTCTCTCATCTGCGTGCGGGGGCGGGGCCTCACAGACACGCTGCATCTCTCTCGCTCACAGACATGCTGCAGCGCTGTGCAGTGTACACAGTTTTGCTGGCATGGGCGGCGCCAGGATTTTTTTGCTGCAGTAGCTTAGCAGTTGCTATATGACAGCACGGCGTTGCTAGTTAATTTTCAAAATATACAAACAATACCAGTGGGCCAAGCACGAGCCTGTTCATATTGTAGCGTTCACCGCTATTCAAGATCACTCAAGCCTTCAATGTCGAAAACGTTCTCTTTATTTACAGAACCAATCAATCGTGTAATACTCATGACTTTCACGTAACACACACCGGAAAACGCACACACATACACACCTGGAAGGAGCGGTCTCTCCCTAACTCCCATTAACAACATTGCCTAAATAACGCACTTTTCCTCCTCTCTGGCCTCATTCTGTGACTCTCCTCCTCCTCCTCATTCTCAGTTCTCTTCTCCTCATTCACAATTCCCCGTGTTAGATCTCACTGTCAGCACGCCTCGAACAATGCGCCATGTCGGAAAATACAACACATTCTTGATTCATTTAAAATGACCATTTGTAACTGAGAGGAGTGACTGCTCATTTCTGCCGAGATGCTCAAAGGGTGAGACACTGTGTCTGAGAATCACTGACTAGCAGAATTTGTATATTCTGGAGTGGAGCTCTGCAGAGAGCAGGGTGGAGGAAATGAGGGCAGTGGATCATCACGGTGCGGAGAGGAGCAGCGCTAGTTCCACTGCAGCTCGTGGTAGCAGCTAGCTGGTCCTGCTGCTGCGGGTGCACCTGTTCTTCGTGGTCCCAATCCTCCCGGTTTTCATAGTGAACATCGGGATCCTTGTGGATAGCAGGGTTGTCCGGCTGGACCGGCTCCGTTGGAGAACGCGGTCGTTTACGCTGACTTGTGACTGTGAGAAATGTTTCCATTTTCGATCTACTGAGAATTAGCCAAGTAACAGTTCACGCAGTAAATTACAACGACCCGCCCCTGATAGATCCCGCGAAAATGTATCATATGTATACACATTCTCGCGGGCTGCGAGAATGTGTATAAATATGATACATTTTCATATCAAAACAATGGGGTTGCTAAGCCGTTGCTAGGCCAATTGTTGGAGTTGCTATAGCAACTCCTAGATACCCCCTGGCGCCGCCCCTGTTTGCTGGTAATGAATATTACATTTTGTGAGGAAACTTTTCCACCAATAATTCCAATAAGTATTCCAAAATGTATTCACTTCAGGTTTACGAAAGTAACTGTAATCAGATTAGTTGTTTTTCAAATGTAACGTGAGCTGGATACGTCAGGCTACTTGATTTTTGTATTATGATTACGTAACGCCGACGCCATTACATGTATTCCGTTACAACCCAACCCTGTGTACAGATCATCAGTCCTGTGTACAGATCAGTTCGATAAAGTCATGCCTAAACAGCGACATTTTACACGATAAATACGGGTTTAAATAGCACACACATCTTGTGGCAACTCTCGCTCAGCAGCGGCAGATGCCTCAGCAAATTGTGGCATCTGTGGCATATGCCGGAAGTACTTGCCACAGATGCCACGGAGTAGTGGCCTCTGTGGCAGATGCCGGAAGTACTTGCCACTGCCTGCAGATGCCACGAAATGAGCTTGCTGTCTCTCGTGAAATGTGTGGTTGGATGGATGAACGCAAGGGGAAGAAACTTGTACAAAGTCCACACAGAGCAGATCAGGTACAGGACTCCCTGTAGGATGCCAGTGGCGGTGACCCTCACCTGGCTGCGTAACCATGGATGGGACACTGGCTGTCCGTTTGCTACCATACGACGCATGTGTCCACACAGGTAGACTACAGTACAAAGACATCACCATCACACACAGACAGAAAAAGAAGTGGATCTTCAGAATACAAACCACAATGAGGAATACATATTTGAGCCATTTCAAGGAAGAAACCACAGTGTCATGATCCATTGTGGAATTGCTCGATCCAAATCTATAAAACGAATGGCCCAAATACAAGGTTGTAAAATCGAACACGGTGTAAATCCTCTCAACAAGCCAAAAGCAGTAGATGATGGATTTGACATTATTCTTAATCCAGATGGAGAGAGCACTCTGCGCAGGTACAATCTGGGTGTAGTAGAAGAAATTCAGCCAAACAGAGGATGTTATACTATTGGACAGACTGCAGACCGCCACCACATTTGAGATTCGAGAGACTTTCCAACTTTCAGCTTGACGAGAAAAGACCATCACCATAAATGACATCAGGTATGTTATTGAACATCCAATCAAGGTCCCCAGGAGAAGCTGCAGAGGTTGTTTGATCCCTTTTCCGTTAAGTGGACAGCCGATGCAAAATACATAAAACACATTAGCAAAGGCATTTAGAAAAACAAGAGGTCCATTAATTATGAGAAATATAAGGTGGTTCATCTTTAATCTGTTTGCCGTTTCCGTGTTAATGTCTTTTTCCTTTGAAGTGAGCTCACAAATAAAGCCTGCAAGGCAGCCGTATGCAATGAGACCAATCTGAGCACTTTGCATACCATGCAAAGGCAGATGTAAATAAAGCACATTCGTGAGAAATTGCTTTAAAAAGATTACGGAAATTACTCCGTGTGTTTATTTTATGTGTTGATGATTTGAATAACCTTGAAATTGTGGGATTTTATTTACAATTTTTGTGTTTCCAAGCAGGATGATTCAAACATTAGAGTTTATTTTGATAAAAATTAGGCAGAACATTGCATCATCTAAATCGGGCAAATGTAGTGCCTCCTTCTGAGTGCAGTGGTGGAGCCAGGACATTTTTAGTGGGGTGGCCAGGATGGAACCAGTGATCATTTTGGGGTGGCATTGAAATCACTATTATATGAACATAAAAATACATCTCACTAGAAAATAAGGGGTTATTTAAGGCACCTACAAGACACCTCTACATTATTTGGGATTAAGTGGTGGAATAGATCAAATAATATTCAGTATATCTAACTATTTTTTTCGTATTCCCGCAGGCGAAGTATCAACGAAGCTTACATTATACAAATGTAATGCAATATACAGACTGTTTAGCTTATGGTGATCAGCAGCACTATGAGCTCATTCTCTCAGTGTGTCATCAGGAATACAGAGACACACACACATCATTTAAATAACAGTTTTTAAATTAAATGATAGGTTAAGAATAAACATCTTAAAGTAAATAACAATAAACAATAGCCCTTAACCCTGTAAGGTCCCCGGTTGTAATTTTACAACATTACTTGAAGCTATCCTAAAAAAGTCAGTACATTTTTTGTTTTTTTAAAAGACTACATTTACATAGTCAAAAGGTCCTTTTGTTCAGCCTCACAATGCTATTGGGTAGTAAATGTGTTTATAGGTCCTGCCGTCTGGCCATACACTCACACAACCAGGGGCGCCGCCAGGGATTTTGGGCCCCATGGAAATATATCACATTGGGCCCCACCACCAGGCCCAGGCCATGCCAACCAAGCACCATTGCTGTAACCACACCTCCAGAACCCAACCGACTAATTTTTTACATCACATGTTACTTGTTAGACGCTTTTATCCAAAGCGACTAACATACTCAATACTGTGGACAATCCCACAGGAGCAATTTTGGGGTGAAGTGTCTTGCCCAGGGACACAATAGAGGCTTCTCAATTCTTAAATTTCCCCTCCTCGACTCCCCTCCTCGAGACTTAGTCCCGCCCACAGGAGATGCGAGCGGAGGACCGAGGAGGGGAACCGAGGAGAGAGGAGGGGAAGCAGCAGAGGTCATGGGTGCGGGAAGGGGGGTGCTGAGGGCGCTGCAGCACCCCCTAGCGGCAGGCAGGGGGTGCGGAGCTCCCCTGTTTGAATTATTATTTGACGGTTATTGCTGCTCCCGCTGTGCATAATCTGTGTAATATGTAGCCAATAAATTCCACATTGTTGGTAAAATAATATTTTGGCCTGCCCCGAATGTTTTTTCTGTAGCACCAGACAATTCTACCTCAATAATATAATACATTAACCGTGAACCTCATCAAGACACTAGAGAGGACGACAACGGAAGTCCAAAAACGGTTATCGTCACGTGGTTCATGTAGACGTAGATGTGATCGTTCCCCGGAAGTTCATGGCAGGCAATGTGAATGCATTGAAAACAGGAGATAGAACTACGATTTTTGGTAATTATTAGTGAATAAAGGTTTTGATTTGCAATATTTATACAACAAATCGATATGTGTATGTATATACATCAATATGTTTTAAAAAATAAAATCGAATTTGCTAATATTAAGTGATAATATTAGGATTAGTGTGAACAACTAGTTTACATGTTAGGCTAACAGTGCCTTGGTCAAAGAGCCTGTTGCTGTTTATTTATAGCTTTGAATTATTTCAAACCAATATTATCTTCTTAAACTTGTATGGTAGTCAGGAGCATCACTTTCTTATGTTTATTGATACATTTAGAGGGAGGGGATATAAAGTAATGCTTTAAAATTCAGATTAGATTAATGTCTACCATTTTGTTAAATTCATGGTAGTTTCAGTAATCCCCAGGTAATTGAGGACACAAGTTATCTAAATGACTAATGTCATCTTTATAGCTTTCAGAAAGGACAGGAGACCGACAGGTGACTATCAAAGGACTAGCAGCAGCAGGACTAGCAGGACTAGCAGCATATGATGATGATGATGTTAAATGTGTTGTTTTAGGAACATCCATTGCAAATACATGGAATTCAATAAACATTGAATAGCATATCATGCAGTTTGTCGGTGCCTTTTCCTCCGTGTTGTCCTGGTTTGCTGTGCTGCCTCCTAGTCGCCACCATGGTTTGCTGTGCTGCCTGGGGATGCTCAAATCGCTCAGAGAAAGGAGTACGAATGTACGGCTTCCCCACTGACACAGAGCGGAGGAAAAAATGGCTGGCTCAAGTCAGCAGGAGCAATTTCACGACCAACAGCAACAAAATATGTGATGTAATTATATACAAACACTGCATTTGCACTTTTTCACAAAACGAAAACCACACCATTGGGAAAGCTTAATGTTTTGTTTAATACAAAACAACAGGGAAAGGCTTGAAAAACACTGAGAGTTGAGACTCAGGGTGCAGGGTGAGGGTCTCAGTGCAGGTATTCAGGCTCCATTGAATCCCCCTCTGGTTCTTGTGCTGAAAGAGGGAGTAACAGACAGGAGAAATGGTTATACACACACAGCACACCTATTGGATGGGAAATGCCTTGGGGAGATAAGGTGTTTACTTATATAAAACAGTAGTATTAAACTTACCTTGTGTTTTCACTCTCACTTAAGTCCCTCTCCCTTTGCCATCAATCCAAAATCAGCTGAGCTGCAACATTATACAGACAGGTAATAATCAACAGAATCACAAGGACACAATATGGCTCTGCTAAAAACACTCACTCTTACACGCACCAAAGTTATATTTATCTAATATTTAACTCCCTCCACCCACGCATACAATCCCGTTTAGAAGCCCCTCTTCTCTAATTCAACATGTTGGATGAAATGACATTAAGAGAACGGAATTTACAATTAAAAGGCTGTTCAATGTGTGTTGCTAACTTGCTTCGGTATGCTAGCTTAATCTGTTATCTGTAAACGTTCCCTAAATCTACTAATTTAGGGATAATCCACTGACATCCTTTAATACACATGTTCATTTGAATCAGATGTACTGATAATATCCGCAATATAAATCTTTAAACTTCTTCTTACCTTTAAAAGTCCGTCACGAACGGTGTATTATGCTGCAACTCCACAGCTCTGCCAGCCTTGGCGCTAACTTCCGGGGAACGATTGAGAGGCTCCACGATCCGCCATTGCTGTAAAAAAGTGGTCCATTGGAGTGAACGGAGATGTCGTAACTCTTCTATTAAATGGCTCTGCACCAGACCAATCAGAGAGTTGCATGGAAATAAAAGTGTGCTTGTGTCATTCAAGCTCAGCTCTGTGTGTGTGCGGAAATAGCGCATATAGTGTGTGTGAGAGAGGGAGAGAGAGAGAGAGAGAGAGAGAGAGAGAGAGAGAGAGAGGGAGAGATGGAGAGAGAGAGAGAGAGGGACCGGTGCCAGCAGCAGGGACCGTGTTGTTAGCATCTGGTTAGCTAGCTGCACTAACGGACATACGGAGCTGTTGGTTCCACAACAATCTGAAGGAAAGCTCTCCTCTCAGACTGAGAGGCTCAGGTGAGCTAAAGGACTCTCTGAGTGTTTAGATAGTTAACTTTAGTCTAAGTTATCTCAGTGGGTCTCAAACGATTTGGTCACAAATTATTCAAAAGATTATTTCCGCGGCACACCTTCATATGATCACTATCGTTATAAAACAAATAAGAAAATAAAGGAAAAACAGTTATGAAATACTATATGCCAGTAAAACAAGAATTCAGTTTGAAAGGGGAGTGATTTGTAAAATATCCATAAAGAAAAAGAACATCTGCTTACAGTTCTGTTTCATCTGGGTGTTGAGAGATGTATCCATAGATCTCTTAATGTTGCTCTCAAAGTGCACCAGATTGATGCTTTTAACTTCAATATTTAAAAAAAATCTTCCCGGGGGAACATCTATGAAGGTAGATATGGTGCAAAATGTGAGAGCGTGTAAAACCTGATGTGAGCACTTGCAGAAAAAAAATCGGAGTTTGTGTGCTTACATTTACACTTGTATAAAATATCCACGTAACTGTGAACCAAATGTACACTTGTATAAAATACCCACGTAACTGTGAACCAAATTTACACTTGTAAAAAATATCCACGTAACTGTGAACCAAATTTGAAGTCACAGAAGAAAAAAATAAATGTTGTAGCTTGTAGAAAAAAATGAACTTAGAGATGAAATGTTCACTTGCAGAAAAATACATATTTTTTAAATATATTTTCCATTACAACTGCAACTTTATTTATTACAACCTCTCAAATCAGTCATTACAACTTGACGAATCTGCTCTGTGGCAGTATAAATCGACGGATCTGCGGTCTTGACTTTTGCTACACTTCTTGCGATAAATGTGTCGCAAAAGTAATTTTCACCTGTAGATGTGGGGGGAGGGAGGGGGGTTGGAGCGAAGGGGCGGAGCTATCAGAACAACGAGGCTTGGGTCAGTCACAGTCACGGCCCCTACACACGGCGGCGTGCGTTGCCGCTTGGCGGTGGGCGTGTCTTGAGCTTGGGGAGTCAACGCGAGCAGCCCGACCAACAACCAACCACATGAATGTCCCGCCCTGGACATACAAAGCAAAGCATTCATGCTACATCCATGCTGGCTAAATATACTGTCTATGCTTGCTAGCTGTCCATTCAAACGAAATACACTGGATATAAACTCCCCAAACAAGCGAAAACCTACCAGTTTCCCCCACTGTCTTTGCCACCTACCCCCATGCCTGGCTCCTCCGGTTTGTATCCCTGTATGTTCCCTACCGCCACGATCATTTTCTCCTCCTTTTGTTGACATATGGGAAATAACTGCGGTCTGGCTCTCCCAACATACACCCAGTTTGATTGGCTACTGCTTGTACTGTCAGATTTACATACGAGGGATTTGATTGGCTGACGCCTGCGTCGAGGCGGCACAAGTAGAACATTGCTCCACTTTTGCAGCGAGCACCTCGAGAGAAGCTACGCTTTGCTCCCACAATGCAGTTCGGCGAATCGTGACATCACCCCATTCAAAGTGAATGGGCAGAAGCGTTGAAGCGGCAACGCACGCCGCCGTGTGTAGGGGCCGTCAGGTCGAACCGGATGACTGCGGGGCTAACTGTTCGCTAACGGTTCGTGTCGCTACCAGTCCGCTGACATGGCGCGTCAATCAACGGTAAGTTGTGCCCATTACTTGCCCAGTATTACTTTGAATATTATTATTGTGATTGAGGATTAAATCCGCTTTGAAGACCACCGTTTTATATCGTGCAGTTTAGCGGCGAAATAACGTCAGTCAGCCAGCTAACGCTAGCTTTGTTGAGTTTATGCTAGCTAAACAAGTAGTGGTTGTAGTCTATACAGCAGTCATTCATATATTATAGCCTACTGCTTTGGCACTAACGGTTGATAACCGTTTATGAAAATAAAACCAATTGAACTGTACTGAAATAATGACAAGTTTTATAATTGTCTTGGGCTCCTGCTGTGTTTTTAAAGCCTTTGTAAATTATCCATGCTATTTACTATTTAGCTAACGTCGAAGTAGTGTATGTGAAATCAACCTCACAATAAGATGTGTGTATATTACAATTATTAATGTCATATTTCAAGATGATTACTTAGATATTACAATATGGTTGGTTGAGCTGGAGTTCATTATTGAGCTTACAAGTTAACGTCACAGTCATCTGAAGAACGAACCCAAACCTTGTTGTTTTTATTAATTGTATTACAAATTGATATCAAATAAACAGTAAGCATTGGTAACACAATTTCCAAAGTTACAGTAAAATAAAAAGGACCCTGACTCGGACAATACAGAATCCAACATGATTCAGAAGAGAATCAGTTATATTGTTTGTACACATGGTACTTTACATAATATATATCTGTTTGTTTAAAGTGTCCAGGTGATGTAAACAGGCTGGACCAGAGAGTGAGAGACAGAACTGGACTCCTCACAGCAGTGAACTTCAGCACAGGTACTAATGGCGCATTTCCACTGCAGCGGGTAGCCCTGTTTAAGCGTCCTTAACCGTCCTCAAGCGGCCAGGCCAGTTTTTGGTGGCATTTCCATATAGCCTAGTACCGGCTAGCGGGTACTTTTTCCCTCTTTTTCCGGCCCCATAACATCGTGGTTCTATCAGACCAGGCCAGGGCTGTGACGTCAACACTCGACTGCTGATTGGTCAGAGAGAATCGTCACAAGATCGCGCGCAAGATCATCCCTCGCGTCACATATATATCTAGAAGCAAGCTTGCAGCATTTTGTAAACGGAGGAGCTCCAAAAATGGCAACGTCGAAGAAAAGCACACCGTGGTCGACCGAGGAGGTGACGACGTTCCTACATCTCATTGGGGATGATAAAATCCAGCGGGAGCTCGACGGAACAACGCGAAATGTGAAAGTGTTCCAGGATGTCTCTGCACAGATGTCCGAACGTGGATTTTCGAGGACTTTCCTGCGATGTAGGGAAAACGACAACGGCTTTACTGGAGTCCCTGCAAGGTACGCTCACTTCTAACAAAGAAGTCTATGTTATCCTTACATTAATGTTCGACAACCCATGCTTTTATGGAGCCCCGAAGAGCTACATAGCTAGCTAAGGCCGATAGCCTAGGCAGACCTTAGCTAGAGCTATTGTTTGCTAACACCATATGTGCCATTGTTTACGTTCAGTTTTTCTTTTCTATAGTTGTTGTTGCTATTTAGTATTGTGCTGCAGTAGTTTGTGGAATTAACAAGTCATTTTGCTGTTCTAGATGATTACATTGGGACTCGTGAGGAGGAACATTCCCGAACAACGGTTGATGGCAGTGTTCCTGTGAGGAATTGCAGTATCTCCTTCTCCTTTTTTCTGTTTGTTTGTCTATCTGTTTGTCTGTCTTCCTGGCTGGGCGTGGTTGACCTACTTTCCGTTTTCCGCCAACTCACCTCCGCTCCTGTTTCTCATCATCACTGATTACCACTACTCACCTGGTGCTGCTTAAAACTCCGGTTCGATCATCAGACTTCGCCAGTTCTTCGTATACTCACAGTGGTAAACTCCAGTTCCGGCTGACTAGTATTGCTAGTCTTTTTGTATACTCTTCCAGTTGGATTTTTCATATACTAATCCTGTTCTGTTTTGTGCCTGTTCCAGATACTCCATATTCCATTCCGTCCTGCCTGCCACGTCCAGCCCAACCTCCGTCTCAGCCCTGCTCCACGTTCTTCCCACTCTGTTGAGAGTCTACTTTGTCTCCTGCCTGTTTTTTGAGGAACGTAAATAAATCCAGTTTTTTTGACACTACACCTAAGTCTCCGTCCCAAGTGTTCTTGCATAGCGGGTTCAAGTTTTGAGTCTCTTTACGAGGAGCGTAACAGAAGAACTGGCCAAGAATGAACCCCGCAGGATCCGGAGCGGATTCTACCCCAATCCTTCATGCCCTGTCTAGTCAGGGCTCCCTCCTGGGTGAACACGAGAAGCTCATCCGAGCGTTGGTGGAGAGTAACCGGTCCATGGCTCATCATGTCTCCAAGTTGGCGTGCCAGATCTCCGCTCTCACTACCTCGACGGTAGCATTTCAGGCTACTCCCAGTCCAGCCCCTTTGCTCCCTCCTCGCCAGGATTTTCCTATCACCGATCCTGAGCCATTTCACGGAGATGTGGAGAAATGCAGAGGTTTTTTGTTCCAATGTAACAAGGTTTTTCGCCAGCGTCCTGTTGCATTTGCTGCTGAAGCAACGAGGATTAATTTTGTTTTGGGGTTGCTCCGCGGGAGAGCTTTAACCTGGGCAGAGGCTTTAAACTCTTCGGTGGATTTTGACACTCTACGTTTTGAGGGCTTCTCTGATCGGTTCTCAGCTGTTTTTGATCATCCCAACTCCTCTGGCTCCGCCGAGAATAAGCTGCTTAGCCTGCAACAAGGAAGCCGGACAGTGGCTGATTACTCCATCGAGTTTCACACACTCGCTGCAGAGGCTCGATGGGACGAGGCGGCTCTCAAGGCGGTGTTTTTAAGAGGATTAAGGGACCAGCTTCGGGACGAATTGGCAGCACGAGACGTTCCAGCGGATCTCTCAGAGCTGATCTCCTTAGTGTCTCGTTTGGACGGTCGTCTGCGGGAGCGCCGAGCTGAGCGAACACGGAGGGATTCACCAGTGTCACTCAGTAAGCCCAGTTTTTCTTCCTACTCTGCTCACTCGGTGTCTAGACCTCCCTCTTTTCCCCCGTCGTCCAGTGTGCGCACCTCTTCTCAGGAGGAGCCCATGCAACTGGGTCGTGCTAGACTTTCTCTGGAGGAGCGTCAGCGCCGGATAGGTGCAGGCCAATGCCTGTATTGTGGAAAGACTGGGCATAGCATTCCCAACTGCCCAGTACGGCCAAACTGGGAGGCTCGTCAGTAAGATTGGGGGTCCTGACGAGTCCACAGCAATCATCTCTAACCCCATCCTTGACTCGTTTTCTTATTTCCGCCAAGCTCTGTGTTAGTTCTATGACATTGCCTCTCCAGGCTCTCATTGATTCTGGTGCGGAGGATAGCTTTTTGGACCAGGAGCTAGCTGAACAGCTGGGACTCTGCTTGGAGCCGCTAGAGGAACCGTTAACTGCCTATGCTCTAAATGGACAAATCATCTCCTCAATCACAGCACAGTCACCCCTTGTGACTTTAATCACCTCCGGAAACCTGAACGTGAACTTATCCAGTTTAAGGTAATATCCTCTCCTTCTACACCTCTGGTTTTGGGTTACCCGTGGCTACGTACTCACAACCCACACATTGATTGGGCAAAGGGAAGGATTATTGAATGGGATCAGCACTGTCTTGCTAACTGCCTGTGTTCTGCCATACCTTCAACTTCTGTTTCCCCAAATCCTGTTGTCTGCCCTGATGCATCTGTAGATTTGACTGGTGTTCCTACTACTTACCACGACCTGCGTTGGGTCCTGCGTATTTTATGTTGTGGATACTTTAGTCTCCATCCATGTTTACAATTGTCCACACTATTTTACACTTGCATTTATGAATATAGTTTTGCTGTGTTTTACACTTTAGTATTTATGTTTATAGTTAGCTTTGATATTCGCTTAATTTATTTTAGAAAGATTTTCTTTTCATGATCTGATATTTCCTCAAATGTTCTTATTATGGGGCAGTACTTACTGGTGCTTGAAATTCAAATATTTACTAAATATTCAATTCAGATAACATTTGTTTAAAACATTTGACAAACACATGTATATGAAAAAAAAAAGATTTATTTATGTTCAATACAATGAATGCAATACAATGCATATGTAGTAGAGATGTTAAGATTCACCGATTCGCATCGGTGCATCGGCATAAACGTTCAAGATGCGAGTGCACCGGTTGAAAGAGTGCACATCGGCTACAGTTTGGGTTGAACCGGGTTGAACTCGCGATGCATCGATTGCGTAGCGTCTTTGCATCGGAAAAAAAACGATTCATTCATATAAAATCCCCTCATCCTGTCAACGCTCAGCAGAGACGATCTTTGATTTGGATATTTGCTTCGCCCGAGGCCGAGAGTCTCAGTTATCAACACACACGGAAGTTGAGGAGAAAGAGAAACACAGCGCACCGAAAAATACCTACAAATCAAACATTTGGCAACACTTCGGATTGTTCAAGGAAGACGGTGTAATAGTCCTTTTATGCTATATAGTTGACCGCAGGTCATGGAGAGTAATAAGGTATCCGTAGACCTTTGTATGAGGTAGCCTATCTTTATTACTCAACAGGTCTACAGCCATGATACATAGATCCGTCCTAGATGCGGGCTTGCATACACACAGTATCACTCCGCAGCCGCACCCCATCAGTAACGTCCTGATGGTATATGTGCGCGGCACTATATACTACAGTCAACTTGAAAAATCGCTCGCAGATTGTAAACGATGCCGAGCCGCTTTAAAGTACACAAGTAGTACGAGGAACTTAGCGACGCACATAAAGAGGCGACATGGGGTCTGCGGCTGAAAAGAGAAACCTGAAAGTTAGACATATGAGTTAAATCACTCAGTGAGGTGTTCTGTCAGAGAGAGTGGTGTTTAGTTTACAGCAGCCTGTGACGGTCAATAATAATTTAAATGTCTTCCTTACTGTAAGCAGTTATGAAATACCTGTTTGTGAAAGGTTATTTGTATTCTTTATTGTTCATATCGAACCCACTGCTTTCTGCTCACTGGTGAGTTAGCCTATGAATGAATGTTAAGCACATCAGGCTGGCAGCTGTATGGGCATTGCACTATGGTAGCTGTTATTTGCACATTGTTAATCATGAGCAATGCATCCTTACATTGTTTAACTGTGAGGTGTTATACAATTGTACTGTACTCTGGAGAGCTTTTAAAGTTAAAAAAATAAACGGCATGATGGGATGTGCAGTACCAAATATGTAAAGCACTTTTTTGTTAATGTATGATTTGCTGCATATAAGGAATAAAACAAAAATCCTGTCGTACCAAATTGAAGTATCATTATTTTTGCATTGTGTTGAATCGCATCGTATCGCACCGAATCGCATAATATTGAATCAAATCGTATCGAACTGTATCGCAACAGGGGTGAATCGTATCGTATCACCTGGTGTTTCAAATGTATCGTTAATGTATCGTATCGTGGCAACGTATCGAGAAGCGCATCGCATCGGCCTCAGTGATGGAGATGCACATCCCTAATATGTAGGTATTCAGGTAGCGCATCAAACCCTCTCTGATGTCAGTGCCCTCCTCCTCTGCACCTTGAGCCTCTGCTACCCCAGGCTCTGCTGCTGGTGCATTCCACCCATCATCATAGTCCTCTCCATGACTCTCGCAGACGTTATGCAGAGCACAGCATGTCAGCACCATGGATTTCACAATAAACAAGAAAACGATCGCTTCCACATCCTCCATTGTTGTGTGTGTTTTGTGAGTTGTGTCGCATTGAAAATGACGCCACTGCAGTTTTACCCAGCGTCGCTCCGCCCAAAAAGCCGATCGTCCCGCCTACACTGCGTTGCTACCCCAGGTCCTAAACTGTAATGGAAATGCGCCACGGCCTCGGACGGCCAGCGAGGCAGCCCGAGGCCTGAGCGAGGACGCTTACGGAGCGTCCACACTACAGCTCCAAAAATAGCTTGGAACTGGGCGTGTCTGGAGCTTGGGGATTTTATTCAAGCAACACGGCCAACAACCAATCACATGAATCTCCCGCCCCCAACATACAAAGCAAAAACCCCCGGGGATTGTATGGGAGCAATATATATATAAACTCCCCAAACAGGCGAAAACCTACCAGTTTCCCCCACTGTCTCTGCCACCTCCCTCCATGCCTGGTTCCTCCGGTTTGTATCCCGGTAGGTGAAGAGGGTCTGGTCATACAAAACCGAGTGATTCGCTACGGCGATAGTTAGTTTCTCCTCCGACTTTTTTTGAAATATAGAAATGAACGGCGGGATATCTCTCCCAGCTTAGACGCGGTTTGATTGGCTACAGCTTCAGCTGTCAGATTTTGGGAAACAGGATTTGATTGGCTGGCGCTGGCTACTCCGGCGACCAGAGACGCCTCGCTCTGCTACCCACAATTCAGTTCGGCGAAAAAGCGCGGCTACGTGACGTCACCTCATTGAAAGTGAATGGGCAGCTTGGAGCAGCTTGGAGCTTTCGACGCTGTCGACGCTGTAGTGTAGACGGGCCGTTAGGGACGCTTAAACGGGGCTACCCCGTTGCAGTGGAAATGCGCCATAAGACTCTTTTTTCATATTGTACAAAGAATCAAGAAAGATATTGGTTTAAATGAATGAAGTATTGACTTGAATACACTGATATACATTCCATTAAACAATACTAAATACTAGATCACCTACATATCAGTTCAGTTGAGGGTTTTTTCCATGCAAAAAGTCACATTTAGATGTTAACAAGCAATATGACTTTGTCAGCTTTCTAATTTAATGTATTGAAGGCAAAGATATTTAACACATAGTGAGAACTGCTACTATTTATCTCTCAATATTGTCTGTAAAAAACGTGGTAAAAGTTATTCTTTCAGTGAGACAACAGAGCAAGCTTCTACAGTTGCACTACGTTTTGATAACAGTTAAATATTATTTTGATAATAACATATATTTCAATGTTGATGAACTTCATACTGTTCATTCATAATCTGATTACAATAAAAAAATAATTATATCAACAGCCTCATAACACACAAACACACCTCTTTCATAAATAACACACTTGTTCTGCAATAATGTTTTATGTTTCCTGTAATTTTTGTTAGGAAAGGACATGCCCGAAAGACACGACATCTTCTCCTTCTCTGAGGGTCAAGAAGAACATCCAAGAGGAACATTAAAAGCTGATGTTATGAGATTTTAAGACCAGTACAGGACATTCACTAAGAAACTACTTTTATTGTGAAAACAAAGATCTGCACAACGAATATTTTTGTAGTCTATCAGAACCATCATTTGTTTGTGACACTGCCTGCACCTCAGAGAAGGGGTGGTTATAATCAGGCTTATAAAGTGTGGCGAAAAACATAGTCAGCTGATCGAATGCACCTATTTCCACATCTACACTCCATCAGCTGATTATTTCTATTTGCCTCACTTTATGAGCTTCACATCACCTGTGCCTTGTACCGCAGAGTTTGCAACGTCACAAATAAATGGGGCCAATCTTCAGTCAGATGTGAATGTGTAATATAACATTTTCAGTAAGAATAATGGACAAAAGGAATGCAAATACAAATACAATTTATTGAAATGTGAACCAAAAGTTAATCAAATGTTTTAAATAAAAAGCACATATGGACAGGTGTAAACCTATTAAATGTATAAGTAAACACATTTAGTCAAATAAAGTGACAGGACGTCCATCACACGGAGGTTTCTCCCTGAAGTCTCTGCAGCCCTCTGGACACCACGCTGTCTCAATCCGTCCACACTGAATATGAGAGGGGGAAAATGAAAATAATAAATGCTTTAGACAATAAGAAATATAAAGTTGACTGTTGAGTTGCTCAGTTTTTTTAGATTGTCAATACTATTACTGTATAACTAATATCTCAGCTTAAGAGGCACCTTCAAATAAAGATTGGTCTTTAAATACATGTTGTCTTTTGAATTGTTTGTCTAAAGTCAAGGATCTATAACTGGTACTTAGTTTTAATGATACAGTCTGGTTATTATGCCGTTTGGAGGAGGCCTCACAGGTAAGAGCACTAACTAGCTACCATCACATGTACCTTAGCTTGACTTAAATGTATTAAACGTATGTTACAACCCGGCTCCTGGGCTGCAACATAAAGCGGGGAGGCGAGACGAGGGGTATGATAAATAATGTTCATTTATTCCAAAACAAACAAGTAAACAAACAACAAGAACCAGCAACAGGTCCCTGACGCTGCACAGGACAAGTGCCCAGAGAAGACAGAGCGACGTAACGGCTGGGCTCCTCCTATATCCTCTTCCTTTCCAGGTGTAACTCATCCGGCAGGTGCGCCTCATCAGACAGCTGCAGCTGGAACCTGCAATCACACACAAAACCACACACACAACCAGACGGCACCCCACGTGGTGTGGAGGGGTCGTCACACGTATAGTTCAGTGATGGAAAAATATAAATAACTAATGTCATGCAAACATATTAATATTTGCTTGATTCCAGAGTTGAATTTAGCACAATTGCATACAAACGTTAAGGGATTTTAAGATTCTGAAGTCTTCGTTCTAAATAGAAAATAGCATGGATAATTTACAAAGGCTGTAAAAACACAGCAGGAGCCCAAGACAATTATAAAACTTGTCATTATTTCAGTACAGTTCAATTGGTTTTATTTTCATAAACGGTTATCAACCGTTAGTGCCAAAGCAGTAGGCTATAATATATGAATGACTGCTGTATAGACTACAACCACTACTTGTTTAGCTAGCATAAACTCAACAAAGCTAGCGTTAGCTGGCTGATTGACGTTATTTCGCCGCTAAACTGCACGATATAAAACGGTGGTCTTGAAAGCGGATTTAATCCTCAATCACAATAATAATATTCAAAGTAATACTGGGCAAGTAATGGGCAAAATTTACCGTTGATGGATGCGCCATGTCAGCGGACTGGTAGCGACACGAACCGTTAGCCCTGCACCCGAGCCTCGTCCTTCTGATAGCTCCGCCCCTTCGCTCCAACCCCCCTCCCTCCCCCCACATCTACAGGTGAAAATTACTTTTGCGACACATTTATTTTAGTGTAGCAAAAGTGTAGCAAAAGTCAAGACTGCAGATTCGTCGATTTATACTGCCACAGAGCAGATTCGTCAAGTTGTAATGACTGATTTGAGAGGTTGTAATAAATAAAGTTGCAGTTGTAATGGAAAATATATTTAAAAAATATGTATTTTTCTGCAAGTGAACATTTCATCTCTAAGTTCATTTTTTTCCTACAAGCTACAACACTTTTTTTTTTCTTCTGTGACTTCAAATTTGGTTCACAGTTACGTGGATATTTTTTACAAGTGTACATTTGATTCACAGTTACGTGGATATTTTATACAAGTGTACATTTGGTTCACAGTTACGTGGATATTTTATACAAGTGTAAATGTATGCACACAAGCTCAGATTTTTTTTCTGGAAGTGCTCACATCAGGTTTTACACGCTCTCACATTTTGCACCATATCTACCTTCATAAACATCCCCCCGGACCCCCCTAGAGGAGGTGAGGTCCGCTCCCCACTCGTAAAAAATAGCACTTTACCCCTGCCTATATGCCGTGAGCTGATTATCGAGCCTTCATTGTAACAGTCGCGGGTATACTGTGTGTTTGCGTGTGGGGAGTGCTTTTGTGCGTGCTCTAGTGCCCGTAATAGTGTTCACTGGAGTCCAGCACCTCCCACTCAAAATACCTTCCCGCGCCTCTGGCAGAGGTTTAAAGAAATGAGAACTCCTCTCCTCTGAGCGGTCATATTAAAGCGACATCCGTTCATTATTAGTGGCAACAGCTGCATCAGCTGTCGAGTGTTTTGTCATAGCACTGTATTTTATAATCTCTGTTAGATCAGCTGAACATTGTTCCCCCACATATTTACTTTGAATTCATTGAGAGTGCGGTATAATGAGACAATAACAGGCTACAGATGTGGACACACGCACAATATATTTATATAAATATATACAATTTAAAGTATGAGAGCACTCTCATAATAACGTAACACAATCAGAGACTGGATATATCCCCCCCCCCCTCTCTCTGGTCGCTGAAATGGGGAATTGAAATTACGGGCCAAAAGTTGTATTTACAAGTATTAAAAGTAAGCAGAGGACACCAAACCAACTGAGACCCGTCTGTCCGCCGCATCTACGCACTGTACAACCAACCCGATATCACGGCAAGACGTGAACATGTGACGATTTACCATGCTGGGAGACGTGAAGATGTCACGATTTCATCCCTTCAAACGTGACAGTTACACGGTATTGTTAACCCATGTCAGAGCCCTGACCCATGTTAACCATTGTAGAAATAACCGGAAATGCCAAGCAAATGCTACCCCGACGGTCGGTTGTTATTGTCAATATTAATATAATAATGATTTATTTTTTAATACATTTTCTTGTTACCCCAGCTGGTCGACACCTCTTTTAGCAGAAACAAAGGCTACATTAATGTAGTAAATCGATGTTAATCCATGCGTGTAGATCTGGTGTGGATGTGGAATTAACGGACGTGACGTTGTGCGATTGAGTTGCCAGGCAACAGCTTCGGTTCATGTTAATTTACAAACTCTTCAACTACAACCGTAGTTATATTTAAAAACATGTTGGAAGGCCTCACGAAGTACTTTAATGCAAATTAAAATGTAAATGTGAAGGAATGTGTGTATAACAAGATACATCGGTGATAAATAAAACCGGAAACTGACGTAGGCAAGATCATCAGCTCGATGATTGGATGGTTTAGCCGCAATGCATGCTGGGATTTGGGGTTTATGTGATGTGAAATCTGAAAACGTTTTTTAAAAACAAAATAAAACTTTATTCCGAGTGTGCTTGCTTTTCTCTTTGAAAGTCATCACATAACAGCATTGTAATACATGGTTCGGCTGCATTAAGTATTACATATCTGCCGTAGTTCTCTATGTATAGAGCCCTGCTGAGAAGACTTCTAGACAAGCAGGAAGAACTGCCGCCAAAACTGAAAACGTGACGTGGATCATAAATATATAAGCAATTAAACAACATCTTACATTTCTTTTCACACAATACGTCTCCTTGCAGTATCAATACTAATTCGGCTGACTTTTATATTTGATCCAATTGGTAGATAGGCTGTATTTACACCATAACGCTGCAGAGCTGATAGAAAGGGACACCTGGTGGGTAAAGCACGTTATTGAATTTTATTATTTATTATTAGATATTAATAGGAGGATGTGTAAAACAGACAAACTAATAAGGCTTAATTCAAACATTAAAGAGTACTTTAGGTTAAGGTCTTCTTTTGAATAAGAACAAATCTTTGGGGGTATAGAAGAAGAATATGGAGGGATGAAACCCTCTTTAATGGTCACACATGCAGAGCACACAGCACACACAGTGACATTTCTCACTGGATGAGTTTCAGGCGTACCGATTATACTGGAGCACCAACTAACGTTCATGACTTCAGCATGGGACTTCAAACAACAACAAACCACGGTGAACAATAGTCAAACATGAACGAACAAGCTGATGAGACCGCTTTGGTCGGCCCCGTGGATGGGAAATTTTGTTTTATAAAACGGACGGATGGAAGCGTCGATAAGAGCACGGTTGTGTGCAAATTATGCAAAAGAAAATTGCATATCACCGCAGCACATCAAGCCTAAAGTATCACCTAAATGCAAAGCATGTAGCAGCTAGCGTGGACGTTAGCCCGACTCCGAGTGCAAGGAACCACACCCTGACCCAACCCACGCTCAACCAGATGACTGGTTTCAGGGCCAGGATAAGTAAGTCCACGTCTGAGAAAATAACCAAGTCCCTGGCTCACTGGATTGCACTCCACTTGGAGTAAAATCCATGTGAAAATGGCTTCTCACTGTTCGCAGGTCAAATATGTATATTTGATTAAAAATGCGATTAATTTCGATTAATTAATTACAAAGCCTCTAATTAATTAGATTAATTTTTTTAATCGAGTCCCGGCTCTACTATTAATATCTAATAATACAATTCAATAACGTGCTTTAACCACCAGGTGTCCCTTTCTATCAGCTCTGCACCGTTATGGTGTAAATACAGCCTATCTACTAGGGATGTGCATCTCCATCACTGAGGCCGATGCGATGCGCATCTCGATACGTTGCCACGATACGATACATTAACGATACATTTGAAACACCAGGTGATACGATACGATTCACCCCTGTTGCGATACAGTTCGATACGATTTGATTCAATATTATGCGATTCGGTGCGATACGATGCGATTCAACACAATGCAAAAATAATGATACTTCAATTTGGTACGACAGAGGATTTTTGTTTTATTCCTTATATGCAGCAAATCATACATTAACAAAAAAGTGCTTTACATATTTGGTACTGCACATCCCATCATGCCGTTTATTTTTTTAACTTTAAAAGCTCTCCAGAGTACAGTACAATTGTATAACACCTCACAGTTAAACAATGTAAGGATGCATTGCTCATGATTAACAATGTGCAAATAACAGCTACCATAGTGCAATGCCCATACAGCTGCCAGCCTGATGTGCTTAACACTCATTCATAGGCTAACTCACCAGTTAGCAGAAAGCAGTGGGTTCGATATGAACAATAAAGAATACAAATAACCTTTCACAAACAGGTATTTCATAACTGCTTACAGTAAGGAAGACATTTAAATTATTATTGACCGTCACAGGCTGCTGTAAACTAAACACCACTCTCTCTGACAGAACACCTCACTGAGTGATTTAACTCATATGTCTAACTTTCAGGTTTCTCTTTTCAGCCGCAGACCCCATGTCGCCTCTTTATGTGCGTCGCTAAGTTCCTCGTACTACTTGTGTACTTTAAAGCGGCTCGGCATCGTTTACAATTTGCGAGCGATTTTTCAAGTTGACTGTAGTATATAGTGCCGCGCACATATACCATCAGGACGTTACTGATGGGGTGCGGCTGCGGAGTGATACTGTGTGTATGCAAGCCCGCATCTAGGACGGATCTATGTATCATGGCTGTAGACCTGTTGAGTAATAAAGATACCTCATACAAAGGTCTACGGATACCTTATTACTCTCCATGACCTGCGGTCAACTATATAGCATAAAGGATTATTACACCGTCTTTCTTGAACAATCCGAAGTGTTGCCAAACGTTTGATTTGTAGGTATTTTTCGGTGCGCTGTGTTTCTCTTTCTCCTCAACTTCCGTGTGTGTTGATAACTGAGACTCTCGGCCTCGGGCGAAGCAAATATCCAAATCAAAGATCGTCTCTGCTGAGCGTTGACAAGATGAGGGGATTTTATATGAATGAATCGGTTTTTTACCGATGCAAAGACGCTACGCAATCGATGCATCGCGAGTTCAACCCGGTTCAACCCAAACTGTAGCCGATGTGCACTCTTTCAACCGGTGCACTCGCATCTTGAACGTTTATGCCGATGCGAATCGGTGAATCTTAACATCTCTACTATCTACCAATTGGATCAAATATAAAAGTCAGCCAAATTAGTATTGATACTGCAAGGAGATGTATTGTGTGAAAAGAAATGTAAGATGTTGTTTAATTGCTTATATATTTATGATCCACGTCACGTTTTCAGTTTTGGCGGCAGTTCTTCCTGTTTGTCTAGAAGTCTTCTCAGCAGGGCTCTATAAATAGAGAACTACGGCAGATATGTAATATTTAATGCAGCCGAACCGTGTATTACAATGCTGTTATGTGATGACTTTCAAAGAGAAAAGCAAGCACACTCGGAATAAAGTTTTATTTTGTTTTTAAAAAACATTTTCAGATTTCACATCTTATAAACCCCAAATCCCAGCATGCATTGCGGCTAAACCATCCAATCATCGAGCTGAGGATCTTGCCTACGTCAGTTTCCGGTTTCATTTATCACCGATGTATTTTGTTATGCACACATTCCTTCACATTTACATTTTAATTTGCATTAAAGTATTTCGTGAGGCCTTCTAACATGTTTTTAAATATAACTACGGTTGTAGTTGAAGAGTTTGTAAATTAACATGAACCGAAGCTGTTGCCTGGCAACTCAATCGCACAACGTCACGTCCGTTAATTCCACATCCACGCGCATGGATTAACATCGATTTAATACATTAATTTAGCCTTTTTTTCTGCTAAAAGAGGTTTCGACCAGCTGGGGCAACAAGAACATTGGCGTAATCGAGTGTGAATATTAAAAAATAAATCATTATTATATTAATATTGACACTAACAACCGACCGTCGGGGTATCATTTGCTTGGCATTTCCGGTTATTTCTCCAATGGTTAACATGGGTTAACAATACCGTGTAACTCTCACGTTTGAAGGGACGAAATCGTGACATCTTCACGTCTCCCAGCATGGTAAATCGTCACATGTTCACGTCTTGCCGTGATATCGGGTTGTGTACAACACACACCTACACACTGTACCACACACACACCTACAGCTCCTAAAGCATAATCAGGCTACAGCCGTTGTGTATTTTATTATGTGAAGCACTAAATGGTTTTAGAAAAATATCGACTCTTTGTTTGTAGATATCTACTAAACTAAAGCAAATAAAGAGAGTATGCCTGTTATACTGAGTGATATATATTAGACACTGCTCTGCTTTCTGCACGGACCTCACAGCTGTTCTCTCTGGAAACATCGCGACGTGATGAAAGCAGTTTCTAAAATAATATCCAGGGGATGCATGCAGAGCTGTCATTGGCTGAGATAAGTCCGCCGTGCGTCACGCCTCCCCCGTTCCCGGAAATGCATCCGCGGAGGAGCCGTGGAGGAACCATCAGTGTATCCTCGGTTAGAGCTCCTCGACGCTCGATCCTCGGTGTGCATTTAGAGAAATGAGATGTCCTTCAAAATGGCACGCTGAAATTCATTTCCGGGGCACTACCAAAGGACCGAGGAGTCGAGGAGGGGAAATTTGAGTATTGAGAAGCCTCTAATGCTGACTGCAGTGGGGTTTGAACCTGCTGTGACCCCCTGATCCCAACACCAAGGCTCTATCCACTGCGCCACACGCCTCATTTATGCTTTAAATAACTCCTACTGTTAAGAACTCAGACACTTAGGATGTAGGACCCTATTGCACGACCCGGGAGACAGAGGTAAAGTATTGGTAAGATACTTTATTTTCCAAAAAACAGCAAGATGAACAGAAAATGGTCACTATCGAATCTCCAGTTGAGATGACAAAAATTGAGAACAAAATGAAAGCGCTCACGTAGTGAGGAACAAAACTTGCACAAATAGAGCATAGGCCTGACCATGGCAAGAGACAAGACGAACTGACATTGAACACTGGGAGACAGGAGAATTTAAACACATGACAACAAGACACAGGTGAAAACAATCAGGGGCGGGGCTGACGCTGATGAGGGCGGGAGACACACACCAGGATAGGAAGTGGGAGACAAGACAGAAAATGGTTAAACAAAACATGAAACATGACTAGACTCAACATTTCTGTCGGTGCACAACACCTACTACCTGTACAGGCTTGCATCTATCTTGTAGTCCAATGCTAACCGCACACTATTTACTGACACTGAGCTGTGAAAATATAACACATATGTGGGGACATGGCTGCTGAGCCTCGAGATGGATCTGTTGGTCCTGGCACCAGGGGGAGGGACAACTGATTTAGTATGAATAGCTGCTAAAAATCTACCTGCATTTGTTAAATGTCAGCTAAAAGAGCAGTGCAATTAAAAACCTCTGCATTTTCTTTATAAATACTAACAGTACTTAATGTCAGCTTAGTAAAAAAAAACATAACAATTATTATTTACAATGGACTAAGCATAGCTAACAGACTAATTTCCACCACTCATGGACCACTCCCACCTTTTCTTTGAAAAACTGGGTGACATACTGTCGCCCTTTAGTCCCTCTCTCTTGTCTTTCTCTCCTTTCTTTTCTCTTTTGAAAGCCTGACTTTGTGAGTCGTTGAGACATGGCACACATGTAAGTACTAGCATCCCTGCTCCTCACATGCTCTTACTCTCTGCTAGAAAGTGCGGCGGTGCTGCACCGCGTTTTGAGGCAGGACCAAACCATTACATGTAAATAGAAGGGGGTGTACAGAGGCTTTGGATAATTAACTTTTGGAAGAAAATAAGTTAAATGAATTATAAGTTTAGTGATTACATTATCGATATAACATCCTATTAATGTTAATTCTTGATGAATAATGAAAGGTTACTTCATAATTTGGGCCCCCTTGGTGAGGGTGTTTGGGGTGGCCAATAGGGTGGCCAGGATTCAGCCACCCCCCAGCTCCGCCACTGTCTGAGTGGCTTTGGAAGAGCTTAATATATAGACTAAAAGAGAGCTTATAGTTATAGGTTCATTTAATATACAATACAGAAATGATTTAAATACAAATAATGAGGAGGAGAGACATGTTGGCCTAGATGACCATAGATGCAAACACCTCATATTGCAATATTTCCGACAAATCATGAAGGTAACAACTTTATTAATTTGACCTCAGTCCGAAAGAAAGAATAGATTGACAGAAAGGTATGGTTATATCTCTTTAGTTTTGTCCCTGTAAGTGCCTAAATGTAATTGGCAACAGGTGAGGGATATATATTTACTATCTGCAAAATTAACACAGATAACCGGCATTAACACACTATGACACTATGATGGAGCAAATAATAAGCATTAACTTCACATCATATATTTTCCATAACTATTTTAGTTTTGTGTGTTAAGGAAATCAAATCTTGACTGAATCTTTGTGAAACGCCGATGGAGTTAGGGTTTAGCCAATAAATGAATATTTATGCATAATGTCATATTGCAGTTGATTCTAAGGGCTTGTGGCTTTTCCATTAGATGTTTCATCAGATGTTATTGATTGGGGAAGCCTTAATTATCCTGCTGTGTTGCCCAATAATAATTTCTTCACTCTTCAGAAATAATAAGGATCCCCCCTTGTAAATGTTTTACTTTTTTTGATAATATCAAAACTAAACTTTTTTGATAAGGGTCACGCCTTATATAAATATATTTTACCAGAGTATTTTTAAACACGAGTATCTGTACTTCTACTTGAGTAAATGATGTGTGTACTTTTGCCATCTCTGGATGTGATCAATCTGAGTAAGGAGTGATCATTCTGTGCTGTGCAGCTTATGCAGCTTGATTATGATTTATTACATTACATTACATTACATTGCATTTAGCTGACGCTTTTATCCAAAGCGACTTTAGTATATTCGACCAGGAAGACACAACCTTGAAGAAAACAGAATCATATAAGTACATCAGGTTTCATAGAGCCAAGTATTTCAAGTGCTACTCAACTGGCTATAGATAAGCCAGTACTTTATTAGTATATAAGTGCTTTGTTAGCAGTTATTTGTTAGTAATTCTATCGCTCGATGTGGAGTCGAAAGAGATGAGTTTTCAGTCTGCCCCGGAAGGTGTGTAAGCTATCTGCTGTCCTGATGTCAATGGGGAGCTCATTCCACCATTTTGGAGCCAGGATAGCAAACCCACGTGTTTTTGCTGATGGGAACTTGGGTCCCCCTCGCAGCGAGGGTGCAGCGAGTCGTTTATAAATTATAAACTTTTTTTTTTATAAATTATGATTTATCTTGATTATGTCTTGTATTGCAGATGAATGACATTTCAAAGTGTCCATTAATGTACAATACTAGTCATCAGTCATGTTACTTCTCCAATGATGGCTTGTTATTTCATATTTATACAACAACTTTGTTATTTCTATATTGTCCTTCATTATCTGTTCAAACATCAGCCTCCACATATGGGGGCTCACATTAGGAATCATAGTTTTTGACAAATACATTAATAAACATTTACCTTTATGTTTATGCAATTACGTTGTAGTATATCATAATCCTTTTTTATCTTTATAGACGTTTGATTTATAAATATAGGAGGGTTGTATTAATGTGAAAGACATTCCTCTGGACAAAAACGTCCACTAGGCAACTTTACTAAAACCAGGACCCATTAATCTCTTCTAAAAATACATAGTAGGATGAACATAGACATGTTTGAAGAATCATGATGGCAATAATAACTAAATTGCTGAAACAAACATGGTTTTTTATTTTGCATTTGAATATATTAGCTGAACCCCAGTCTTACAGCCGCTTAATCTATCCATATATCAGAAATCAAGCATGTACAGGGATTAAAACATAACACATATTATAATAATATTACTGTATTTCACAAAAACTAACATATAATACCTCATGGACATCTGAGGTATAACTAGAACTTGTGTTACACATAATTTATCAAAGTATTCACTAATATGAAATACAGTGAGCTAAAATAATATAAATACATTGTCACGGTTTGTATTTACTGGACAGACATTGTTTACAGCACAAAGACTGTCGTCGTTTGGCACGATGTCTTGGTACATTGCACATGTAAAAAAAGAAAAATAGAAATAGATGGTCTGTCCTTCATATTTTCTTATTCACAGCCAATCATAACAGTATCGTAGGAAAATAAGAGAAACAAAAAAACATACAAAAAAAACGTAGTTCCCACTTGACAGTTAATGGAAAGAAACAAAACAACAACACCAAAACATCACATGTACAAGGAAAAGTTCAACACCCTCATCTGAGTCCTATAGTTCACATATATATATCAGTTGGTTCTTGGTTTTAAAGCTATACCCCATGCAGAATTTACAAATTGCATTTATACAAGAGATAATCTACATCAGGGTTTGACATTTAAAACATGAAAACAGTTATTTTTTCTGAGCTCCTTCAAGGATGCAGCATATCCCTGTCCTCTGGATTGAGCTCCTGTCTCACCCTCCTTGTTCAGTCTGTTGTTCTCTGCAGCATCGAGCTGCTCTGAGCCAGATGTCCACTGCTCTCCGCCTGAATACAGCCTGACCAACCCCCTGGGCCCCCGTAGTGCCTGACATGTACAGGTTAGTGACAGTGAAATGGGTACAGTGAATGATATACATAGGGGGACGTCCATTGGAAAAGAACTCGTACATAGTCCACACAGCGCAGACCAGGTACAGGACTCCCTGTAGGATGCCAGTGACGGTGACCCTCACCTGGCTGCGTAACCGTGGATGGGACACTGACTGTCCGTTTGCTACCATACCGTGTCCACACAGGTAGACTACAGTACAAAGACTCGTCATCACCACCATCACACACAGAGATAAAATCATGTGGGTCTTCACCACATACGCCATAATGTCATTTGGCATCTTCGATTCAGATTGTAAATGAATTGTGTCATTATATACCGTGAAATTGTAACTGTAGCCATCAAATGTATAATTCCCTAAAGTACGATAGTGTACTACTGTACCATGACATCACACACAACAAAAATTCTCTCAGCAAGCCAAATGCAGTAGATGACCGACTTGATATTCTTCTTAATCCAGATGGAGAGAGCTCTCTGCGCAGGTACAATCTGGGTGTAGTAGAAGAAGTTCAGCCACACAGATGAGGTCATACTAGTGGCCACACTAGATATATATAACAAATATAAGGCTTTTCTAAAATACAAAGTGACATCTTTTGATTCAGTGAAGGACAACACAGTAGCTAACATCAGGCATGTTATTGTACAGCATGTCAAGGCCCACAAGAGAAGCTTCAGAGGTTGTCTGACCTTTTCTCCGTTTAGTGGACAGACCATGCAGAAGATGTAAAACGCATTAGCCACGATGTTAAAAGTAGCAATGTTGATCAGGTCACAGGGTAGATATTCCATCCTTATGTTTTGTAACTCTGATGAAGACCCCGTTGTGTTGAAAAGCTTGTCGAGAGATCCGTCAGTGTGCAAGTCCTTTATTCACTTTGAAGTGTTCAGTTCGTATCCTGAGAAGCACCTGATGCAGCTGCACATGGTTGGGAGATGCACATACTGTAGATCAGTGAATTCCTCCTTTGTGGTCCTCTGACAGAGGAAACCTGTGAGGTGCTCCAACTCTGAGCATAGTAGCTTCTCAGGTATTTGCATCACATGCAAATTGGAATATTAAAATTACCATTAAATTACAAAAAAAAGTAGGAATACAGTCGTTTCTTGATAATTTGGTGACAACAACTCGGAGGCCCAATGCTTAAAATGTATACTTATAAAGTGTCATGATCTACTTATAGCTCTGTATGATTATGACTAAAAGCAAACATTCAAAACGCCCTATAAGATCATTTTACTTAATATTATAAAACCTCTTGTAAGGATTTATAAGGACAAGTATCTTAGTACTTCATTATTCCTGGTCACTCACTGACATTTATTTTTGCGAGTATCATAGTATTTTATATTTCCCACAGTTTATTATAATATATTTGTTGTAATGTAATCATATGCTCTATACATTTAGACATAGGTTTGCATTAACATTTCAGGATGAACCAGTGATTATAAAGCATATGATAATTACTTACACTTACACATTCATTATAGAATCCTAATGAGTCATGAATATTTCTATAAAATACTGAATGAATTATGAGTTTGCATAATTGTGCTGTAAGCTAAATATGATGCACAATTAATATGTTTATGATGCATTATAGATCTGAGCATCATTGAAAGTGTTCACTCCAGCGATTACGTATTGTACTCTGGGGAGCAATAGGAGACAGATTTAGAAAAAGGGAAAGGTCACAATCCAAGGTCTTTATAGGTTTAACTCCTAAAACACAAGATTCTACCTCCCATGATGCAACTCATAAGGGTGTTTCATAAGACATATTGATGTCAAAAGGGATATTTTTTCCAACTTGAAAAGCTTCTTCCATGGCTGGAAAATGTATCATGTTAGGTAGTGTCCCTCATTACGTGGTAGTTCAACATCTTGTCTGAAAGTCTGAGTTCTCCTTTAATGTTGAAGTCATACAAAATGCCTTTTTTAAACACCGTCACATCTGGTTCTACTCACACTTTCTGTTTAATCAGAGGCTTGGTACAATAATGTGTTTACATACAATCATTGCATGTCAAAGCATGAAGTGAACCTCTTCTGATACTGCTTTGTCCATAATACAACCCGCTGGAGTTGCGTTAAAAGGGACATTTACGTAATTATGTTGCTATTCCATTCATCAATTGAAATATTACACTGTATTCAATGATTCCTAGCAACACTACCATCGCAAACATCTGATAATCACACTTACATTCGGACATCAACAGTTATAGTTGCTATTTCAACTGATGTCAACTGGCTAGAGTGCGATTTCACATCACTTGTGTTCATGCCAACACCACACATTGATGTGATTGCCTTCCAGGTATCGGCTACCTTTTGCCTGAATATAGCCTGACCAATGCCCAAGTTCACTGTGGTGCCGGATATGTATATCGTGGAGACTGTTAGATGTATCCCAGAATCGAAGTAAAAATGCGGGGATAATTTGCGGGTGAAAGAATAAAGGAAAGTGAAAGTGGCAAAGAGTAAAAAAAGGACTCCTTGAATGATTCCAGTGATGGTGACCCTTATCTGACTTTTCATTTGAATAGTGGCAGAGTAGATGTTGCCCTGTGTCACTGTTTTTATGTGTCTATGCAAGTAGAGGGCAGTGGAAAAGCTAGAAACCAAGATAATACACAGATATAACAGGGTATGCACTTCTACAATGATGGAACAAACATTGATTGCCTGGAGAAGTCCATCATTCCAATATTCACTAAATGTACCGTTGACATAAGTTATGGTGTAACTATCTGCTGTAGAAATGACACTATAAAACAAGAAAATGATCACGTCAAAAAGCAAAACCATGTACATGAGAATCTTAATGTTCCTCTTTACCCAGATCAGAAAAGCTCGCTGTAGAGGGACAATCTGGATATAGTAGTAAAAGTTCAGCAAAACCGAACATGCCATGCTATTTCTCATATAGCAATCCACAAACACCCACACCACGATAACCACTTCAACATGATTCTCTATATGTAAGACACAAAACAGAAGGGCCATAGAGACACAATAAGTAATAGAGCACCAGACAAGGACTACCAGAAGCATCTTTAAAGGCTGCTTGAGTCTTTGTGTTTTGCAGAAGATCAAGCAAGATGCATAGAAGATGTTCGCAGTGAGGCTGATGAGGATGAGAGGAACATTGATTAAAAGAAAATCCTGCTCACCCAAACCAATGAGTTGACGGTCCATTGCTGGTTTAGAAAGGTCAACAAATCAAAGGAAGTTGTGCCTCTGTGTTTCTGTTCAGTTCTAGGGAGTCTTGCACTGTTGAGACCAACATGGAACATGGATCACAAATGCTACGTTATGTAAACAGCAGTAGCACGCACATTTTCATATTTCACCACTCAAAGGACTATTTCCATGTTTTTGCATGTTCTAGTCTATTTGCTACACATCACATAAAGAGTATATCACTGTTGTTTTCTATACTATTTGAACGTGTTTTCCCACATTCCTACATCCAATGATTCCTGTCTAATGAGTAAACACCACATCTGCATTAATAATCATTGTGCATTAATGCAGAGCAGATTTTTTCTCGATAATCTGCAGTGCATTGCCAGGCAGCAACGCGGCAGATATGATTGTTTACTGTCATGGATCACCTACCTCACGCACGTTTCAAGCGTCTACAAATTGTTTTCCACAGATTTTTTTTGTACTGATATAACTTGTATTGTAAATTTGTATTATTGCTTCTTATGTTACTCTAACCAATAACCTGCATGAAATGTCTTCTAAAAGAAAAAGGGCCATGGGGCTGAGTCTGACCCCAGTATGCAACATTGTTAAAGTATCCAAATGCAGTGGTGAGCCATGCGTTGCTAGCTAATGGCCATACATCACGCTACAGGAAACCAACTGCAATGGACCATGAGTTGAGTACATGTAAAACACTTTTTCCACAAATAAACAAATATTCACATACACACACCTTTGTGCAAATCAGGGCACAAACACATATGTTGTATTATTTTATGTATTCATCATCAGTCTATTGCCATGGCTATACAGCATCACAAATAAAAAGATACCAGAGAAACAACAAATATTGTTGAAAAATGCAATTTTATTTCAGTAAGTATTTTTAAGAAGACACCATACAGCAGATATTTTTGGTTTTGTTTTGAGTCAAATGTTTCCAGGGTATGTTGCGACTATCCAAGACTAATGCTCTTCCTTCATTTGAGATGTGCTTAGAGAGCTGGGTGAGATCCTTTATTTAAAGAAGGTTCAAGAATGCAGGAAGCAGAAGAGAGTTTATAAAACATGGGTTTTATATGAAAGTCGTGAAGGAAGATTTAGGCATGGGATGCATGACAATAGTGCTGTAATAGTGGTATATAGCTTGATATGTGTTTACTTATTTATTTTCATACTTTTTCTTCTTGCTCTCTGAGTTTGCACTCGTTTCAACATGGGTCCTAGATAAATCACTCATCTTTTTTAATAGGAAATGTGCAGAATAATGTTAATGGTAGTTTTTTTTGTACTGATATAACTTATTATTTGTATTATTGCTTCTTATGTTACAGTGTAGACTCTAACCAATAACCTACATGAAATGTCTTCTTAACCCTTGTTATTCGGGTCTGTGGGACCCGTTTTCATTATCTAGCTAAAGAAAAATCATGTGATAAATAAAACATTTCAAGCCCACACTCAATGGCCTTGGCTCATTTTCTGTGAAGAACATATATCAGAACACATTTACAATGACCACCCACTGTACCCCCCCCCCCCCCCCTACACATTTACATCACATACAGGGTGTTTGGGGTCCACTGGGGCTAACAAAAGTGTGGAAATTGTAGGTCCTGTGCACCTGTCTGGGCCTTCTGTGTGTGTGTGTGTGTGTGTGTGTGTGTGTGTGTGTGTGTGTGTGTGTGTGTGTGTGTGTGTGTGTGTGAGACTTTTGTGTTTCTGCCCCTGCTATTCCTGCACAAGGTTGCAACATTGTTGATCGATTCAAGCACGGACACCTGTCTGCTCTCACATTCCTGCATTATGTTTTGCGGGAACCAATCTTTATTTTTGTCACACTCTATCCAAGATGCACATTTGGGGCAAGACCATAGACTGTATAAATAAAGCTTCGCCAGTTTGACCCCAGAATGCACATTGTTAAAGTATCCAAATGCAGTGGTGAGCCCATAGACTGTGGGTGAGCCATACGTTGCTAGCTCGTGGCCATACATCACGCTACAGGAAACCAACTGCAATGGACCATGAGTACATTTTCCACAAATAAAGAAATATTCATTAACACTTAAAGAACAAATGTAATGTTTGAACAATTTAAATCTATATGAATTAAATGGAAAACTGTTAAAGAAAAACCCAAACGGTGTTAATAAAAAAAAATGTAAGTATTTGAAATACCTGGAAAAAATATTCCTTTGAATGGAGTCAGAAAGTGTTGTGCAATTTTTTTATTTAAATAAGAAACGTCTGACTAAAACGCCAGAATCAACAGATCATATATAAACACAAAGAAGGTAAACAGTCACATAAAAATATACATGTCAGAAACGGCAAACTAATTATGATACTATTTACAATCTTTACAGTGAAACACTCATTAACAGTTATACTCCTTCTGGTATAGTTAATTACTTGTCACACACACACACACACACACACACACACACACACACACACACACACACACACACACACACACACACACACACACACACACACACACACACACACACACACACACACACACACACACACACACACACACACACACACACACACACACACACACACACACACACACACACACACACACACCCCCTCTCCGGTCTGTCAGTGTGTATATGGGATGTCCATTGTGCTACATGTCAGGGACTTGGACATAGAGGGGATAAATAAACATTGGCATCAGAATTCAGTCATTCCTCAGTTTATATTAGCATTAAACCAACCTTTGTGCATACTTCAGTGGTTGTATATGGTCTTGTTCAATCAATACTTAATGGAATCATTAAAGAAATACTTTTGAATCACAGCAGTAGCACGCACATTTTCATATTTCAGCACTCAAAGGACTATTTCCATGTTTTTGCATGTTCTAGTCTATTTGCTACACACATCACATAAAGAGTATATCACTGTTGTTTTCTATACTATTTGAACGTGTTTTCCCACATTCCTGTCTAGTGAGTAAACACCACATCTGCATTAATAATCATTGTGCATTAATGCAGAGCAGATTTTTTCACGATAATCTGCAGTGCATTGCCAGGCAGCAACGCGGCAGATATGATTGTTTACCGTCATGGATCACCTACCTCACGCACGTTTCAAGCGTCTACAAATTGTTTTCCACAGTGAAGTAAATGAGAATCAGTGGCTGTCTGGGAGGCACATCAAAACACATTAAACAGTCTTTAACAAAACTGCAGAAATGCAATGTGTGAGTTGAAGTAAATGAGCTAAAACATGCAAAAACACTGAAATGGTCACACAATAACACTATGGGACACATTTCACTTCCACACACACACACCCACACACACCCACACACACACACACACACACACACACACACACACACACACACACACACACACACACACACACACACACACACACACACACACACACACACACACACACACACACACACACACACACACACACACACACACACACACACACACACACACACACACACACACACACACACACACCTGTATGCCACCCTGAATGCTGATGGTCAAATGGGTGCTAGGTAGCATTCTGACCGTGAGAGAAACCCATTATAACGCATCATAATTATCAGTAGAAGAGATGGCCATTCTATGGGTGTGTGTGTGTGTGTGTGTGTGTGTGTGTGTGTGTGTGTGTGTGTGTGTGTGTGATCAAGGTGGGGCAGTTAGAAGTAGTCTCTTCTTCGTGAATCTTCACTGATGAAGGACGGGTTCCACTGGGCGGGGTAGATGCACGAATGGCGGGACCCCGGCAGGCCTGTAAAGGGGTACAGGCCGTTTCTCTCCAGGTCTGAGTTACGTAGCGCAGGCTGGGGAAAAGAGCACAGAAAGGAACAATAATGTTTGAGATGTTTGTTTTTGACTTGTATAGTGATTTATCAGTGGTATTCAAACACACAAATCAAAGCCTTAACTTGAACAACGAAGACGAATGAAGGTGTGTGAGATAGAAATGAGTAGTGTTGTATGTCCACTTACAGAGTAGTAAATGTCAGCCATCTGAAGCAGGTTCTTGGTGCTGCCGTTCTCTTGCATCTCGATGGTCTCCCTGCCCCACTCCGTGGATATGCGGTTATTTTTGGGGAAGTCCGCATACGGGGACATCTGCATGTCGCCACTCTTGAAGATGATCTTGTTTATGTCGTTCTTGTCTTTCCTTGGAGATCAAACGTGTTTATAAAAGTGAAACCTTTGCCACATTTCATCAAGATGATTCACTTCATCAAATCATTGAAAGTGTGTTTTGGTCATTTGGGTGAACTGATGCTTAAACGATCACTTGTTTTTTAATCTGCATCTTGAAAATACAGTAGAGAAAGGCAGATTAGTGTGTACAAAAACTAAATAATCTAATAGAAAAAGTCAGTTTAGGAATAAAAAAGACGAATTGAATGCAAACCAAAACACATTTCTGTGCTAAATGAATAACAGCAACTCACTTGCAACAGACGACAATGAGAGCGATGATGAGGATGAGGAGCATAGCGCCCCCTGCAGGCGACACCACGATTGCAATCAGCTTGTAAACTGAAATATGAAATCACTACATTTGAATGCTTATATGATTAAATCAAATGTGCCATTTGTTTACAAAGGCATCCTCTATTAAAGCTGAGTTTAAAAGCCACTTACAATTCCCACAGTTGAATCCTCCAAATCCGAACATGCACCTGTAAAGTAGACCCAGAGTCTGCAGTGAGAATTTGGATTTGAATCGTACAGAATAAGTTATCAGTGCTGAAAGGAACACATAAATCAACTTACGGAACACAGGTGTCATTTTCCAGCTTGTAGCCATCCCCACATTCTGAAACAGACATGTTTTGTTGAAAAGAAGCTCTTTTTTTTCTTCTTCTTATATCCCTCTTGCTTTTCTTTTAGCATTATCCTTTTTTTCCACCTCATTGTTATTTACTTTAACTCTTATTTCTTGCCTGTAACTTATTTGTGCCTTTTTAACGTTTTGTAAATCAATAACATATATGTTTCTACTTATTTCATCACAAGTCAAGTCAAAGTCAACTTTATTGTCAATGAATAAAGCATAAACAATAGTAAAAATGCGCACTCAGCTCACCTAAGCAGGACAGGTCGTCGGGGGTGTGCTTGTAGTATCCGTGGAGACACTGGCAGCTGGCCGTGCCGCTGCTGTCCGTGCAGGAGGAGCGCTCTGCGTCACACTCAGTCTTCTGGGCCACACACAGACTTTCCACTGGAACACAGAGTGGACACAGCTAATCATGACTTCTGCAACAACACAGGAATCTGCTCTCCGTCTCTCACACCAGGATGTCTTGTTTCCCTCAGAATATCTTAACCCACATTTCTGATTCACAACAACCAGACAACATTCACAATGTTGTTATATTATCATGGTATTACATGCTTGTATTCGCTGTTACTGTATGATTTCCTGTAGTAAAGCGTAGTGAAATATAGATTAGATTAGATTCCTTTATTGTCACTACACACAGCGAAATTCCAAGTAATCCCGATGGTGCAATCACACATAACAGACAGTATAATTTTCACAATACAAGCTAAAACTTTTAATATAATATATAAAGTGACTTTAAATTGGACCTATTGTTAGGGATTAATTTTGACTTTACTTAAGATATTTGACCTTTCGGCCTGTTGACATTTACGACGAAGCCTAAGTCTGTTATCCGTCTTAAGGAATGGGAAGTCTTAGCTATTGCTGAAATGATCAGTTTTATGACCGGTCAACTCTCGGTCACAAGAGCCATAGAGTCAAATAAGTGATTCAGTGCCTCCAGGTGGTCACGTACACCTTCCCCCAATATGTGGGTTGACTCTTAGTGAAGCTCGTTAAAAGGTCTGCCAAGATGAGAGGGTGATCAGAATTGACATGGCAACCCACCCGTGCAGTCAGAACCTTTGACCGTGTGACTTGTGATATGAATTCTCCGGCCGATGCTTGTATTAAACTACCAGTGTTTGACATCAGAACTCCTGCTCGTCCTGTGTCTCCTTCATGAGTCGGTGACTCCCACTGCATTGCTACACAGAAGTTTCCCTTACACCTATGATACATTGAACAGTACGCTTACAAGACAATACAACATTACCATACAAATACAAGAACAATACGGTCAAGGCAGTACAAAATGTAAACAAGTCAATAAGTAAGTTATTGCACACAGCTGTATGATGACGTTTCTGAGTGATGTAATGATGTAACTTCAGCAACTGTGTACAGCTTTATTATGCCCTCTAGTGGCTGTAAACAAACTCACAGCTACTTATGGTAGAGAAACCAGTTCAAAAGCACCAAAAAAACCAATAACGTCTATGTCTATGAAGTTTACCATGATAAGCGAGCTGGTGGTGCAGCACCATGCGGCAGTGCGCCAGAGAGGAGCTGCAGTTGCGTAGAGACCTCTGGATGCTGTTGTAAACCTCCGCGCTCGTCACATCGGCGGAAATGGAAAACATGTTGGCAGCTGAGATATGAACCCCGTCCTCCTCTCTGTGGGGGAAAAGGTCAGAGGTCAAAACAGAGGTGGCAAAAAACGTCCATGTTGCATCGTTCAGTGAAAACAATAAGAATGTTTTGACTTCCTTAGTTTTTCTTCCAATCCAGGCCTATAAATGTTAATGTTTTCATCTTTTTCATCTTGTGATTTTAGAAATTACAGAAAAAGTACAAGAATAACACGTTCAACTACGGCAAGGACTTACTTCTTAGTCAGCGTTGAGCGGCTGTAACCTCGTAGGACTGACAACGAAGCATTGAGCTGAGGAGGAAAACAGGAAGAGAGTGAGTAGCAGTACACATAGGCCTAATGGAGACGTTATCAGAAAGAGCAGGGACACGGCGTGATGTGGACGGCCTCTCACCAGCTGGATGATCTCTCTCTGGATCTCATGCATGGTGGCGCTCTTGAAGATAAGAGGGTCACGTGGCAGCCTGTTGACGCTGAATGTGCCCAGAAACGTCTTTGCTACGGAGGGAAAAATACTGTTGGCTCTAGGGGAAACAACTTGTGCATTATCTTTATATTCTCAAAATAGTTAGCAACTATATTGAATGTTTTTATTTATATATTCAACCGTGCAATATTGACTTATGAGAACAAAAACTGTTTGCAAGTATTCAACTTTGCAATACTCCGGCATTGACACTGTATTTACCTATTTAAACTTAGCATATAAAAACATTCTTATTTATACTTATTTATATTGAAGTGTACATATTTCCACTGTATCCATTGTATCTACAATCTTTTCCTATACATTGAGGTATAATGCACATATTTTTACACGGTTGGTTCTATTTTTTTGTATAAGCTATCTATATTTTTTTCTAGAATGTGAGCAACTATAATGTCCCATACTTTTTCGCAGGGCTGTGATTCTGTTATGTATTAGAGGGTTGTACCTCTGGTGCAGGTGCGCCCGTCTTCCAGGTCGAAGCCGAGCGGACACTCGCAGCTGAAGGACCCTCTGGTGTTCACACATCTGGAGCCGACGGGACAGGGGTCCCTCTCACACTCATCCACATCTGGAAACACAAGCACATGGACATATTACAAAACCATTTCTGAAAGGGTTCTCACTGAAACCTTGACACGTATCATAATCCTCTGACTGCATTGTACTGTATCGATAAAGAGCATTTTCATTATGCTTTTCTGGATATGTCATGCTTGCTTAAATTGAAACACAGCAGTTAAAGTGCATGCTGCTGATTGTGTTGTGAGTAATGAGAGAGCAGCTCACCCTGGTTGCAGGTCAGTCCGGTCCATGCCTGCTGACAGTGGCAGGTGAACTGATGCCCTAAATAGCTCACACACATCCCTCCGTTCATACAAGGGTTTGACACACAGGGGTTTCCTGCAGTTCAGAGAGAACACAAAAGCCATTATTAAAATAGTTCAAAACAGTGTAATCATTTGACACGTACAGTTGTTTCATACTGATATTCTTTAGGGCTCATCAATCTCTTTTTATATAGATACGTTTCTATTTCTGCGATAGGTTTCCTTCTTTGTATTGTTACTCAGTTTTCCAAACATATAATTAAGTAGAGACATCACTGCGGTACTATCAGCATCAAAGTCACTTTAAAGTCGAGGATTTAGAAATGCATCAACGAAAAGAAAGCACCTTCTCCAGACATTAGAGAACAGATCTGCAGTCATTTGAACAAACTAAACTGCCTTTGAATCTACCTCTAATCGCTCTGTCGTAAAGTTTTACACCAAACCCTATGCAGGACATCAACTAAAGTTTTAATTTGCCAACATCTAAAATAACGTCTTAACATTATCTTTAATGTTTAATGCTTTTTTGATGTCATTTCTTTTACATTCTACGTATGAGATGAGGCTTTTGAATGAATACTTTATGATGTTATGATGATAATGGTGTTGTTAATAGCCGTTTGACTGCCTCTTTATTACAGTTGCTTGCCTCACTCTGTGTGGCAAGTGGGAGAGAAAACTGTTTTTTATGTTGTTTTGAAAACATCAAATGCCAACAAATACAAAAACTATTTCAATATAAAAACATGTCAGTTTTGGAAATGATGTGTCGTTATGTTTCTTTGTAATTCTTCTTTAAAGCACATTTGAATGATATAAGTGTTAAATTATTTTATCTACTCTGCAAATATAATGTTTAAAAACAATGGATACACATGCAAACAAATATAATCTGGGACAAATCGTGTGTGGAAACGACATGTCAAGGTTGGTCATCTGGAAATTAAGTAAATACAAAACACTGACTTAGTGGTGTTGGTGCCTTGGTGGGTGAAGTGGTCCCCACCAGCTGTGTTGTTCCCCCCTCTGTCTGTTCCTTCCCGGGGGTCTGCAGAGCCTCTGTACTCTTGGTGGGGGTGCTGGTGGTGTAGGTGGTGGTTATGTGGCTTTGAGTCGTGGTGATTCCCGGCGTGCTGGTGCTGGTTTTCATCTGCAGGGTGGTGGCACTTGTGGGGTTATCCATCCCAGTTGAGGGCCCCTGGGTTTGGCTGGGGGATACCCGGTGAGTCGGGTGAGCTGCAGAGGTCAGCAGGGCCAGGGTGGAGGAGGTGGTTAAGGGGGTAGTGGAGGGAGTAGTGGAGGGGGTAGTGGAGGGGGTAGTGGAGCGGGTAGTGGAGCGGGTAGTGTACGGGACGGTGGCCTCGGGGGGCGAGTCTGTGGTAGAGCTGATGGCGGTGCTGCTGAACCCAGAGGATGAGGTTGGAGCTAGAGGAGTGGAGTTGGTCGAGGAGGAAGTGGCTTTAAAAGTGTCTTCCTCTATAATCTTTGGTCTGTTAAAGAGAAATTGAATACATCAAATCTTTAACAGAAATAAGTATGTACAAATTATTTTAATCTATAAATAATGAGGACGTTATTGCTAATTTTAAACAAAAGAAGGCAAAATATGTTTTTGCTTTAAATTATCATTAAGAGTTAAAATAGTTCACTGCAAGATGCAAGGTACTCACATTATATGCGTTTAGATTGGTTCCCAATAAGACTTGCTTTCACTTTGCAATTCTGTCTGCCATTCAACATGGTATAATCTCCTCGGAGATAAGTCTCAATTAACGTTGTGGATCAAAAAGAGCAGTGTGTTGTGTGCGGTGTCTTTAACTCTTTTCGAACAATAGTAGCTCATAAAGTTGCTATTAGTCCGTATTTGTATTTGTATATTGGTGATACTATCACACTGCAACTAGTCTAAGCAGCATTCAGAATTAATTAGAAAATAATATATGTATGAGTTCATTTATTGCTCTTTCATAGATTTTCTGAAAAACATATACTATTGTTTCTTAAATAATTATAAAAACGTACCTGTCTGTAACAGTACTAGCTGTGGTGGTGAGGAAGGCCTCAGTAACCAGCACTGGAGTGTCTGTTAGCGGACTGTCCACTTCCAATGTTCCACTGCTGACAGTAGAGGGCGCTATGGTCAGGCCCACGTCCCCGAGGTCCTCCCTGGTGTGGGCTGAAGCCCCCTCAGTGCCCTCCTGGTTCTGGGTGCTGGAGCTGTGCCCCCCGCTGGAGGACTCAGTGGAGGCTGTCACACTGAAGCCCCGCCCCTGCTCTGTCCAGGAGACGTTTACAGGACCTCCTGCAGGCGAGGTGACGGATGGTGAGGAGGACACGGACACTTCAGATCTCTCAGTACTGAGCTCCGTCACTCTGAGAGGCGGCGTCGAGTCGGAGGTCTCCTCTGATGTGGCGGTGTATCGAGGGTCGGTAGCATTAGGTTGTCCGGTTAAACTCTGGGTCCCTCCTGAACTCCCGGTCTCTGGAAATCCCGCCTTAAAGGAGCTGGTACTGTGTTGTAGGTCTGTTGTGTCCCCGCTGTCAGTCCTGGTGGACAGGGCGCTGCGGGTGTAGTCCTCAGTGTCTGTAGCCTGATGGGAGTTGGAGTCCTCTGTAAAGGCGGAGGAGGTGTGGTTGCTGGAAGAGGAGGTGACGGACAGCAGGGTCCTCTCCCCAGCGCGGCTGATGTCGGTGGAGGTGTAGGTGCTGTCGGTGTGGACGGCTGTGTGGGACGTCCAAGCATCTCCTTGTCTGAGGGTGGTGTCCGGGCTGTCCTGAGGGAGTCTGGCCTCATCTGTCATCATCTGGGAAGAAGCCTCCCAGGATACAGCGGGGGAGGCGCCTGTCACCCGGTCTGTCAGGGTGGAGTCCTTCCAGTCCCTGCTGCTGCTGCTGCCGCTGCCGCCGCTGCCGGTGCCGTCGCTGCCGGTGCCGCCGCTGCCGCCGCCGCCGCTGCTGGTGCCGCCGCTGCTGGTGCCGCCGCTGCTGGTGCCGCCGTTTGTGCCGCCGTTTGTGCCGCCGCTGCCTGTGCTGCTGCCGGTGCTGCTGGTGCCGCCGCTGCTGGTGCCGCCGTTTGTGCCGCCGTTTGTGCCGCCGCTGCCTGTGCTGCTGCCGGTGCTGCTGCCGGTGCTGCTGGTGCCGCCGCTGCTGGTGGCGCTGCTGGTGGCGCTGCTGGTGGCGCTGCTGGTGGCGCTGCTGGTGGCGCCGTTGGTGGCGCCGTTGGTGCTGCTGCTGCCGATGCTGCTGCTGGTGCCGCCGGTGCTGCTGCCGCCACCGCCGGTGCTTCTGCCGCCGGTGCCAGGCGGTGCTGCTGCCGCCAGTTCCGCCGGTGCTGCTGCCGGTGCCGCTGCCGCCGGTGCTTCTGCCGCCCCCGCTGGTGCTGCCACCGCCACTGCTGCCGGTGCCGCCGGTGCTGCCGCCGCCACCGGTGGTGCTGCCGGTGCTGCTGCCGCCACCGCCGGTGCTTCTGCCGCCCCCGCTGGTGCTGCCGCCGCCGCCACCGGTGGTGCTGCCGGTGCTGCTGCCACCACCGCCGGTGCTGCTGCCGCCGCCGCCGGTGCTTCTGCCGCCCCCGCTGCCACCACCGCCGGTGCTGCTGCCGCCGCCGCCGGTGCTTCTGCCGCCCCCGCTGGTGCTGCCACCGGTGGTGCTGCCGCCGCCGCCGGTGGTGCTGCCGCCGCCGCCGGTGGTGCTGCCGGTGCCGCCGCTGCTGCCGCCGGTGCTGCTGCCGCCACCGCCGGTGCTGCCGCCGCCACCGGTGGTGCTGCCGGTGCTGCTGCCGCCACCGCCGGTGGTGCTGCCGCCGCCCCCGCTGGTGCTGCCGCCGCCGCCGGTGGTGCTGCCGCCGCCCCCGCTGGTGCTGCCGCCGCTGCCGGTGGTGCTGCCGGTGCTGCTGCCGGTGCCGCCGGTGCTGCTGCTGCCACCGCCGGTGCTGCTGCCGCCCCCGCTGGTGCTGCCGCCGCCGCTGCTGCCGCCGCCACCGGTGGTGCTGCCGGTGCTGCTGCCGCCACCGCCGGTACTTCTGCCGCCCCCGCTGGTGCTGCCACCGGTGGTGCTGCCGCCGCCCCCGCTGGTGCTGCCACCGGTGGTGCTGCCGCCGCCATCGGTGGTGCTGCCGCCGCCCCCGCTGGTGCTGCCGCCGCCGCCGGTGGTGCTGCCGCCGCCCCCGCTGGTGCTGCCGCCGCCCCCGCTGGTGCTGCCGCCACCGCTTCTGCCGCCCCCGCTGGTGATGCCGCCGCCGGTGGTGCTGCCGGTGCTGCTGCCGCCACCGCCGGTGCTGCTGCCGCCACCGCTTCTGCCGGCCCCGCTGGTGATGCCGCCGCCGCCGGTGGTGCTGCCGCCGCCCCCAGTGCTTCTGCCGCCCCCGCTGGTGCTGCCGCCGCCGCCACCGGTGGTGCTGCCGCCGCCCCCGCCGGTGCTTCTGCCGCCCCCGCCGGTGCTGCCGCCGCCGCTGGTGCCGCCGCCGCTGGTGCCGCCGCCGCTGGTGCCGCCCCCGCTGGTGCTGCCGCCCCCGCTGGTGGTGCTGCCGCCGCTGGTGCTGCCGCCCCCGCTGGTGCTGCCGCCGCTGGTGCTGCCGCCGCTGGTGCTGCCGCCCCCGCTGGTGCTGCCGCCCCCGCTGGTGCTGCTGGCCTCAGTGGAGGCGACAACAAGGGTGGAGGAGAGTGGCCCAGTAGACAGACTCACGGCCTCTAATGACATGCTGCTTGTTTCAGTGAAGGTCTGTGTCTGCTCAGTGTCTGTGGAAAAAGAAAAAAAGTATTAACAATATATTTTATTTGTTGTAAATATGCTTTGTATCACTTGCTTATTTGGAGAAAAAAAAAATGAGAAAATCAAGTATTATCAATATTAACAATATTCAGGTCAGCTGATCAACTGCTCCTGAATGTGCCCAGAACCAGGTCTAACCACAGAGGGGACCGTTCTTTCTCTGTAGCGGCTCCTACACTGTGGAATAATCTGCCCATGTATATCAGACAGGCCGCCACACTGTCTGTTTTTAAATCGCTTCTGAAAACCCACCTCTTCTCCTTAGCGTATTGACATCTTGTAGTTGCTTTTATTGCTTATAAATTGTCTATTGTTTTTACTTGTACTTGTTTTATGGTGTGTTAGCTAAGCTGTGTGATTCTTTTGTTTATTTGACTGTATAGCACTTTGGTCTGGAGGTGTTAAAGTGCTTTATAAATAAAGCTGTAATGTATTGTATTGTATCTGGCTGTTTCTGCACTTTCAATCACGAACTGTACACATGGCAACTCACTTTCAGCTGTGGCCACCAGAGGGTGCTCACCAGACTGCAGAAAGGGGGAAGATGCTGTCAGAAGAGCTGTTGTTTGCTGCAGCAGCAATGATTTTGGGTGGAGAACAACTGGCAGCCAGGCTTGTCTGCTTTAACAAAGGTTTGAGGTCCTAAATATGGCGGTAACTGTCTCCTCTGGGAATCAACCGTTTCCTTCCTAAAGCTGAGTGAGCACAAGGCTCTGGCAGAAAGCTGTCACCATGAGCATGGGTGTGTTTCATACTCAGTGGCTGTGGAGTTTGTTTATAGCCCGGCTTTAAGATGTTGTTTAGTGACAAAATAAACCACCCAAACATCATCAGAAGTGTCAAAACGAATGTTGCAATAGAAAACAAATTTGATTGTTTTTAGATATATATTTTTAACTGATTCCTTTTGGCAGTTGAGATAAACAAGAAAAACACGTAGAAAGAAAGGATGATAATGAAAATACAAGATGAGTTATAACTCATTTATGAAAATAACTAGAGGGGACCTGCAGAGTTGGATAATAATTATCTGTGGGTTCATCTCCATATATTACATACTTCTCAAACAAGTACATTACTACTATGTACTACTTGCAGTTTGTAGTAAGGTCTTTGCAAATAACGCATGTGTAGTAGGTAGGTAGAGAGCAAATGAGTGGATAAATGGATTATACAGCACAAGTTGTTTGAGTGTGTAAACATATGTTTTGATAAAGCTTTTCTGTTGCTAAAAGTGGCTCTCATATAATTCAATACATTGTGACTTGTATACAGTTTTAGGATCCTTTGCTTACTGAGGAGTAGGGATGTCCCGATCACCTTTTTTTGCTCCCGATCCGATTCCGATCATTTGATTTTGACAATCTGCCGATACCGATTTTTCCCGATCCGATCTTTATGCAATGCATTAAGAGAAAAAAAATGTAACAGATAACGGCTGGTCATCCAACGCGATGAATTCAGCTATCTTGGCTGTTATTGTGTTGGCTGTTCTGGGGCAGTTTCTCTTTCCTTTTAAAAGTCTCTGAAAGTGTTGGTTGTTTCAGTGCCGTTACCTGAGTGGCCGCTGTGTACTCGCCGTGTTGTTGTTGGTGTTTGTTTCTCAGGTGGCGCGTTAGATTGGTCGTGTTGAACGTAGCTCTGTTCTTTCCACCACACGGAACCTCCGCCTTGCAAACATTGCATCTGGCTGTTACTGCCTTCGCTTTCAATTTTATAATGCTTCCAAACTCCTGACATTTTCTCTGTCCCGACTCCCGAGTCACCAGCTGAACGTAGCCTCTCGTTAGCTTACTGCTACTATTAGACACTGCGCCCACTCTGTTGCCAGATTTGAGAGGAATAAGCAACCAGGTCTGAAAACAAGCCCAAAAGAAGCAACACATACATGATGTTGTGTAATTTTAAACCAAAACTAAGTCCTCAGGATGACTTTAAGACGTGAACATGGTCATTTTTGTTTTGTAACATTAAAAAAAAAAATCCCGATCCCCGATTTTTTTCTCCCGATCCCCGATTTTTTGAAAATCACGTGATCGCCTCCGATCCCCGATCACGTGATCGGATCGGGACATCTCTACTGAGGAGACATGCAGGAAGTCTTCTTCGAGAACTCAAGGTATGGGTGAATAATTAATATACAAATGACCAGGTTGTAGGAAAAGTATTATTTCAAAGTTTCAAGTGTATGTGAGAGGAAAGAACACCTCTCACATAGGTCTGCTGGGTACAAAGTATGTGAGTGTGTGTGTGTGTGTGTGTGTGTGTGTGTGTGTGTGTGTGTGTGTGTGTGTGTGTGTGTTGTGTCTCTGCCCATCACTGAGGCTGTGCTGTCTGACAGCCTGTTATCTGGCCAGTCTCCAGCAGCCCAGGACTGGAGCAACAGCGCTCTGAGGACGAGTGTCGGTGCTGGACGGCATCCTGACAGCCAACACGTCGCAGCCAGCGTCCAAAACCAAAGGAGGGGAGAGTTCAACTGCAGAACAGCCCCTCCACTGGGAGTCTGGGAGCAGAACTGGACCACTTTTTTTTCCTTTCTCACTTCCTCTGCATGTGTCCCTCTCATTATTTCATTTTCTCTCACTGGATCCAGTCAGGGCAACACACCTCAGACTGGAACGTGGTTCTGGCAACAATCGAGGGACCCTCCCAGATTCTCTGCTGGTTATCACTCTGCTATTGACTGTTAACACTGCTGTCAGTGTCACTCTTCACAACTGTTATACCAGAAGCTCTGCAGCTAGCATATTCATTTAGGCAGTAGGGTAAGCATATTAATGAGGACGGTATGACCTAGCAGTGTTTTGAATGTATACTAGTTGTGTTTTTGGCTTATCACCAGACGTCTGTGACCCGAAGCCCTGGTACGTGACAGGAAAGGTGACACTGCGTGACATCAGGGAGAGGAAAGCGAATCATTTCCACTTTATCATTCAAACCAACTCTTTGCCTTTGATAAAAACATTTGACCCTCCCACTGCATTCTGTGTAGCTCCAAACGCTTTATGATGTGCTTCATAATATTCTTGATAAAGTCAGTGTTGTCTATACATCTCAGTTGCATCAGTGTATGCAGTATATTTTGGCTTTACTTTTGGTTTAAATGAAGAAGCCAGTGACACAATATACCATAGTAATCTCCCTTATATAAATACATGTAATTACAAATATCTAGCATCAGAGAAACATACTAGTGCAGAATGCCGTGGGGAGGTAATGGTATAATGTTGAGTGACTACTTGTGTGGCAAATTGTAGCATTAGAAGTATGACAGTATTCATGATAATATGTGGTGGCGTGGACTTGCTATATGAAGCAAGGCCCCCGACCAATTAGATCCTTGGGGCCCTTTGTTGCCATTCACAGCACCTGCACTGTCTCTCCCCCATTTTCTACATAAACGTGAAAATGGCCAAAAATAAGTCTTAAAAAAAGATTGAAATTGCATTTGTGTTTAAAAAACTATAAAAGCAACCGTAGATTTGAAGAGCAAAACTGTAATCAAGGTGCATTAAGCTATCCTAAATGCTGCACATGTACACATTGATTTTCAAATAGATAATGCAGGCAATACATTTAAACAATTACCAAAAAAGGACACTTTGGTTTTCCTTATTACTCATTGTGCTATCTTTATATAGTTTGTTTAATGTTATTGTTAAAAAGGAATTATTTATTTATATATTTTGAATATATATGTATATGTTCTCTGTGCGTTGTGGAGAGAGCTATAACAACATTTCATTTTGCATTGAACTGTTTGTTGGATTATGTCAATTGGCTTCAGGAACTTTTAGATCTATCCCTTTTTCTGAAAATGTGTCAAGAAAGTATTGAATCAATTTACTGAGAAAATAATAATCAAACATATTTAATGAAAATATTGAAAAAAATGACAGCTCTATTATACAGAAGTAAACGAACATTACACCTGTTTCATTAGACTGTGTCTAGGATGCAAATCTGTTGAATTCAATATGGGCATGCAGTCTGTGCAAGAGACACATTACAGTTTTTTTCTTTGCATTCACATTTCAGCTACTCCACAAAAACACGATTTAATTCGAACTTTTTACTTTGAAAGTTGTAAGATAATTTTCTATCCCACACAAGTTATTGATAGCCCATATCTAAGTGGTATAATGCTAGCATCATTAATGAGATGTCTTATTCCTATTGTAGCCCATACTCCTAATGCTCATTGTAATATTATGGAAATTAAAAGTCGTGACTTACACAGCTCTAACTTTGCCAGGGACAGAAATGATCATATGGAGCAATAAAGTGACTGAAATAAGTCTTATTCTAAACAGTTACACTTGTTGCACACAGGCCTCGGTGACAGGGGTCTTACCGAAGCTTCCAGCAGCAGCGGTGTGTGTCTCCGCGGAGTGTGTGAGCAGGATGTTCCTCTGTGATGAGGATAAACTCTCGCTGGAGGAAGAAGTTGAAGTTGCATTGTTTTCAATGATGCTGAGTTCATCTGTGGCGGGTGAAGAGTAAAATCCCGCCGTTACCGGGTCCGTGACGTTATTACTGGGGGTCCCTGCCCCGAGGGGCCCCGGTAGACCCAGCAGCAGGACCGACAGAGACACGCCGAGGACGTGATTCAAAAACCACGTTTCCATGATTTTCAAGACCCCAAAACGGTCGCCGAAAGTTTCCGTAAAGTCGAGTAGAGGCCGGGGAGTCTCCCGGGGAAACCATGGGAGGAGCGCAGCAGCGTTTAGTGAAGGTTCATTAGAATTAAATAAATCCTGGAGCAGGTCCGGAGGTTATCCGCTGCTCGGACGGCGGGGAACGGGAGATAAGAGCGGAGCAGCAGCCTGTTATCAAGCGGAGGAGCCGGACTCCTCCTCCTGAAGCACAACACACGCGGGCACCAAAACACATGCACGCGCAAACCACTGCGGTGTTTTACTCTGGCTGCATCTGCTGCCTTCTTCAGGTGTTGTCGGTGTGTTTGTTTTCAGAGCATATTTCAAGTTTCAAGACGATTGAGGCTTTCGCTACAACAATTACTGCTGGGAACTAATAAATCTGTTGGCTGGACTCTGGAGCCATGCTGTTCTAAAAGCCTGACTGTTTATAGGTGTTCTGGCTTGGATCAGTGAAAAGTCAAGAACAATTGCATATACGCTGGGGTAAAATCCATATAATAAAGTTGTACACTGTGCATGGTGTCCAACTCATTAGCCCTCTCATCCAGAGCTCTCCTTCATGACTGTAAGAAGTATTTACCACCACCAATGTAGTCATCTGCAGACCAGGTAATGACGAGGAAAGGTACTATTCTCTTTACAGAGAGCCATGTGTCTCTCGGCAGGTTGCACACCTGATACCAAAATGCAGAGAGGAAGTGGTTTTCACAGCTTTGTTGTCAAGCTGCCAACAGTGCAACAGTTCAAAATAAATCCACCCAAATAACACCTTATGTATTATGACATACTGTATATTCATCATGTTTTGCAAAATACATTTAACTTCTTCTGGTATAACCTGTATATACTGTCTATGTGTATAACACAGCAGATCAGACACTCTTCCTCTTCCTTGAATATCTCTAAATGTAAACATAATTTCTTTCATAGGATGGCTGACATTTATTTTGCGTGTTCCTCAAGTGGTTCACTTCGGTGTTAAATATATTCAGGGGTACATTAAAAAAACACACAAAAAAGCCCGTGTTGGTTTTGATATTCCGAATCTTAAAGCATGAATCTTGTAATACAGGACCTTTCTTGTCCACTGCTTTGGTTTTCATCAGATTTATTTGCAAGGACCCAAAGTCCACATTTGAAAGGTGATGTCAACTAGTAAAGGCAAACTAAAAACGACCAGGACATATTGTATGTAGAATGAACTCATTTTAATGAAACCTTTGTAACATGTGTGTACGTACGCTGCATGTGGCCCACACGGAATGAGGCAGGAAATGTGGTTTGAGGCTTACAGCTATGACATGAAACAGAGGCAGAGTTAAGTCAGTCAGTCAGTGGGCTGGTGGTTGCACCATTGTCTCGGTTCTTATGAAGGACGATTGGTGGTATCGGTGACGAGAGGCAAAGTCTGCATTTTCCTCCGTCAGCTGCTTGGTTTTCAGCCCGACCCCGGACAGAGAGGGGGTGACTACGATCTCATCCTGAGGGGATACTTTCCCCCTGAAAACAGGGAGAGAAATAGGCTTTAGGGACATAGGAAATGATGCATAACAGGACCAATATGTAGATCACATTTCTTAGTAATACAACAATTAATTGATTAAGGCAGGCATTTACTTTTTATTTAGTTCCTTTATAAATGATCTGGACAGATAACTTAGACATTCTTATGATGAATTGCATTTTAATGTCTTATGTGTCCTACAAGCAGTCATTCTTATAACTTGATTCTTTACTGATCATTATGTATCATAGCAACCACACAATACCTGCAAATGCTTTTCAACGACGACTTGAGCCACACGAAAAAGCTGAATCGAGCTGCAATACCTGCAAATAAATCTAAATCAAAACTTATCTGGAGAAATTAGCTCAATGGGTTGGACTAGCCTCAGTTAAACCATTAAAAACACATGCCATCACAGTCATTTAGTAAATTTAGTCATTTACATTTTCTGAGTTTATTGTGTCACAATTTGAAGTTGTAACAGTGCACAGAGGAGTGGTTACGCACAGCATCACATTGACCACCTGTGGGACAAGTGTTTAACACTTGTGGAGCTTGTGCTCAGAAACGGTGTGAGTCAGACAGCCATGACACGCTGCACTGTGGTGAGTTTATTGCACAGATGCTGCTGGGTGTCTCATCCAGCTATTCTAGAAATCCTAAGCCACAACAGCTGCCAGCCTGCCAGGCAAAAAGAGTGCAAGTGATACTCCCAGAAAAGTGCCAGGTCATTACAACTGAGCGCGGGGTGACACATGTAAATGCTTAAAAGGGTAAATAGCACATCAAGAGGTCTATTGTTGAACATAATGGGATCATCTAGAGCAGGGGTGCCCAACCTTGTTTGAACCGAGAGCTACTTTTAAAGTTGCCAGTCTGCCGAGATCTACCAGTCCAAATAGAGAGGCGTAGCCATTACTGACAGCCTGCTACCAGGTAAATACACACTTCTACTTGTATAAAACTGAGTAGTGTTGCTACAAATTAGGCTTACTAATAAGACAACTCAGATCTGAAGCGACACAGGAATCTGCTGCAAAGTGCAATAAAAAAGACAAAATTAATAGAATCAAACCCTTTTTTTGTTGCATTTAGTAGAGTATAAAAATAAATGCCTTTAAAATAGGATGCAAGCAGCACTCGTTTCTTAACCTGAATTGATAATAGTGCCCACTGCCCACCAGCCACGCCCCGACACATGGGGTCACGCCGGCTAATCACAAAGCTTTGATGCGTTCAAGTGCATTATTCTGGCACAGGAAGATTATGTTATAGGACGTTAACGATAAAACAGAATATTGTTGTTCTATTTTTAGACACATATCGCGATCGACTGGGAATCTCCCCGCGATCGACCGGTCGGGCACCCCTGATCTAGAGCTAAATATATACACAGCAAAAAACAAAAAAAAGAGGCGTAAAAGTAGGCCCCGACTTGTTTTATTTTTTTAAAGTAGCTCTCATCCTAAAAAAGGTTGGTGACCCCTGATCTATTCTAGATGATGTAAAAATCGTGATTCAGCTCTTTTTTTTTTTACATAGAGACTACTCATACTTTTATACAAGTCCTAAGACATTCAAACACTTAGAAAGCTATTCTTTTTTTTTTTTAAATTGCTTTCATTATCTGAGGTTATATTGTCAGTTAAAAGAATATCCTATTCTTCCTTAGAAAAACAAATGCTAGCCTTTACAATACATGTAACTCATGCCAGCCTGAGTCAATTGTATTTCTACAATTGGAACAGGCATATGGATTGGCTCTGGTCGGTGTAAGTTCATTGATTGCATCATATCAAACCCGAGCTGCATTGACTGTCACAATCTATCAGACACAAAATGGACTAGGCCACAAGAGCAGGCTAACATTAGCTACATGTATGTGTGCAGAGTTAAGTGCTGCCTGGTATACAGTGTCAAAAAGCTTTATTACAATCCATTATCTATTGAAGTTCTAGTCTGGCATACAAAGCTGGAAAATGCTGCACATGTGCAGGTGGTTTATATGAGAAAGACGCAGGAAATCCCCACAATATGTTAGCACAGCATTCCATCATCTTGTACTTTCCATCCATATTGCATATGCTTTTTATCTGGGACAGTCCAAATCAGGACACATGGTCTCCATGACAGGACCTCTCATCAAGTTAAGCTAAATGTGTCTAAACAGGAAATGAACTGAAGGAAATCACCTATAGGTAGTCCAGGACTCACTTTCCCGATGTAGAAGAAGAGCAGCAAGGCTAAGACTATGTTTGCTAAGGCATAAGCCCATTGAATAACAAACATAATCAATATGGAGCTCAATGCCTGAAAGAAAGAACATAATAATTAATATGATCTTATATTCTACCATAACAACAAATGAAAAAGGGTGTTTACGAACCCCGATTAGAGCGACCCAGTGGTTGCAGAATTTCGCATATAACGAATCCTGCATGGGTTTGATTTCAACGCTCTGCTGCTCCGCTTTACCTCCGGCAACTGAAAGATTAAATATAGGGTCAGGTTGCTTAAAACACACAAGACTAACACTGAACTCTATGAGCTGATCACCTGGGCTGTGATGGGGAGGGTCACCAGCTGAGTCCTGTGGCTCTTCTGCAGCCTCCTCACGTGGAGCAGAACTCATCTCCTGTACGTTCTCCTCAGGGAACATATTCCTGTTTAGGTCCAAGCCAAAGCTGTCCATCAGCATCTGCTTAGGAGTGACTGGAGCTGTTCTGCCTTTGCATCTACTGCTCAGCTCTTGCATGGAGGAGGTCTTCTCAGCCACAGCATCAACATTTGACACAGGGGGAAATATCTGGTCCATGTCCTTGGTAAACTCCAGCAGAGTGCCTTTCATCCGCTGCGGACTCTCCCCTCCACTCCCATAGCTCGGAAGAGATTCCTCGATCAGAGGCCTGGAGCTCACGGTTGACCCACGCCCGTATCTTTTGGCGGGGGATATGGTATCCCTCTTCTCTTTACTCTGAAGCTGGCAGGTCATGGCCACACTGAAGTAGGCGTAGTCGATGAAGCTGTAGGTGAGCATGAAGTTTATGGAGACGATCGGAGCCAGCACGTTGACCTGACCGATGAAAATGAAGGCCATGGTGAGCAGACTGGTCAGACAGATAGCAGCCACGGGAGTCCTGTTAGGGCCTTCCTGTGAGAGAGGGAGAGGGACACAACAATGATGTCAAACAATGAAAAAACGCAATAATAGAAACAAGAAATGTGGGGAAATGTAAACTGAGTGTCCAATGGTGGTCTGGTGGGACAGGAATAGGATTATAAGATGAGAAAATAGTTTCCTTTAGGCTTTAATTGTATTTTTGCTGTTTGTATTATTATAATGTTTTCATTATTTTGTGGTGCCTTATTTTATTTTATTTTTTATTTATCCTTTATTTATCCAGGAATGTCCCATTGAGATACAAGATCTCTTCTTCCAGGGAGTCCTGACCAACACGGCACACAACAAGTTTCAACATAAAACAAGGGCATTAAACAAAAAAAACATACAATTCAAATATAAATACAGAAGGCCATTTGTGCAGTGGCAAGAAGCATAATCACATCAGCAATAGCATCAGGTAAAACAGTTCCATGTTTCATGAAGGGCTAATCGTAGCATGCTTACAGTAGGAAGTGCCTCTAGACAAAGTTTTACTTGCAGCGTATTCCATAAAAAGGGAGCATCGTGGGAGAATGCAGCTTTACCAAGCTCTGACTGCATCAAAGGAACATTTAAAAGCATCCCATTTGCTGCTCGTCTGGTATTAAAAAAGCAAGTATAAAAGGACAGAAGTCTGGAGATATATATTTATGCATGTTAAGGAAACAATGAAAAAAAACGTTTTTTATTAAGTCAAAAAATGTTCTAGAGATGCATCTGTCACACAGGTAGTTGCTTTGTAAAAAATCAACATGCTTTGTGTCACATTCTGTACATAGGATATCGTCTTAATTCTCCAGATTGAGACACTGTAGTATTAGAACTTCAACCTTTTGCCCCAAAAACACTTAAGTATAGGCATACTAGGGACAAACAGCCACCTAGAAGGACATCTGAACTTAAAGTTATATTTGAGAAGTATAAAACCAAACCAGTAGAGTTTAGTAATTGTTTTAACATGTGATTTGCTAACCAGCTTGCTTTTACATCCCAGGTCCTAACACACAGTTGAAGGAGCACCGCTGTGCGCCTGGCGGGCCTCCAGAGCACACAGCGGAGCGGGGCCCTGCCCGCCGCCCTTCCTGCGTTTGTTCTGAAGCTTTGATTTGGGCCAAGATGTCTAGGGCCTCATTCCAGCCCGCTGAGAGAGGTCAGACACCGCTGCCACCCAGGGAAGTCTGAGGAAAACTGGGGTGGACGGGGTCAGGATGTCAACGTGACAGAGAGTGTGTGTGTGAGTGTGTGTTGTGTAACAGAAGTAAGTCTCGACTATTGGCTGTTATGCAGTCAGTAAACTCACTTCTATGGAGTGGAGTCTGCACTCTATAGTTAGGCAGTCCTGTCACTGTTTCCTGTTGAGTACACCCACCACACCCCCCTGCACATCCAGACTACACACTCATTAGCAGTGGTGGAGGAGGTACACAGATCCTCTACTTACTCTAAGTGTGTGTACTAATACTAGACTTATATACTAAAGTACAAATGACATGTCTGCATTGTTAAATTAAGTATAATCAGGAAATTAAATGTACTTGTTGTAATGTTTTAAAAGTATATTTCTAAGATCAATAAATGCACTTTGACGATTAAATTATATTGTTTTAAAAGGTTGTGCAGCCATCAATCTTCTTCAGTGTGCATCTATACTTTTGAGAGACACTGCTTCACATAGACTTCATGACTTCATGACTCTAAAACTAGGAAAATCTCACTATCCAAAATAACTGAATGCAGAGCATGAATAAAAGCATCTATGAGTTTGCTTAACAATGGCATAGTTATAATCATGAAAAGCACATTGTACCATTTCTTTATTAGTTGGTCTTTGTTTTCCGATCTATTGCATCGCAGGCCACTAACGGCCCGTCCACACTACAGCTTCGACAGCTTCAAAAACGGTTTCCAACGCGTCTGCCCATTCACTTTGAATGGGGTGACGTCACTTTTCGCTGAACTGCATTGTGGGAAGCAGAGCAGAGCTTTCCTGGCGTTTCAGGCTGCAAAAGTTGAGCAATGTTCAACTTTTGAAGCTTCTGAAGCTTTCGGTGGAAGCGTCAGCCAATCAAATCATATGCCAGTACAAGCTCTAGCCAATCAAACCGCTGCATGTGTGTCAGGGGCGGGAGATTCATGTGATTGGTTGTTGGTCGAGCTTCAGACACGCCCAGCTCCAAGCTTTTTTTGTAACGGCCCGTCCACACAGCGGCGTGCGTTGAAGCTTCCAACGCTTCTGCCCATTCACTTTGAATGGGGTGACGTCACTTTTAGCCGAACTTCATTTTGGGAAGCGACGTGGAGCGTTGCTGGCGTTGCTCGCTTCAAAAGTTGAGCAATGTTCAACTTTTGGCGCCTCGGCAGAAGCGTCCGCCAATGAAATCCCGTTTATGCAAATCTGCCAGTACAAGCGCTAGCCAATCAAACAGTGTGTATGCTGGGAGAGACCAGAGCCCTAGAGATACTATCTCTCTAGGGCTCTGGGAGAGACTACGCAGGTCATTTCCTCATATTCCAAAAAATGGAGGGACAATTCATTATGGCGGTAGTGAATCACCCGGTGCTGTATGATCAGTCTCTGTTCATCTACCGGGATACAAACCGGAGGAGCGAGGCATGGAGAGAGGTGGCAGAGACAGTGGGTGAAACTGGTAGGTTTTCGCCTGTTTGGGGAGTTTATATCCAGTTTACTTCGTTTTAACATTGCTATTGCTTTGTATGTCGGGGGCGGGAGATTCATGTGATTGGTTGTTGGTCGCGTTGCTCGAAAAAAATCCCCAAGCTTCAGATACGCCCACCTCCAAGCGTCAACGCACGCCGCTGTGTGGACGGACCGTTAGACTTTTGGCCTATTATGTGTGCAAATTAGTGCTACGACTAATATGTCCCTCAGGTAGGAAGATGTCCAAATTCCAGCCAGACACTACAGGCAAGAACATCCCCTTTTCAATGCTATTCACCTGTGATGTCTCCCCTTAGAAGTGTGGGTTTATGCTGATCTAGGAGCTGCTTACTTCGATCATCCCTTTATTGCAATCATGTAAACAGCTAACGTAAATGTGACAATTTAAAAAAGGTAACGTTTTGCTTCAAATAAGTAAACTTAATGGTGCATATAAGTACACTCTCACTAGATAATTTGCATTGACATCAGGGTGAGTGTAGCTTATATCTTTCACTGTACTGTTCATGTCCAGACATCCCTCCCTTTATGGTTCCATCCATCCACCTACCCCTCTTCCCAGGAAGGCCAGAGCGGGGATGACCCTCTCCTGGGCGATGCACTGGAGGATCCTGGGTGCTGCGTACAGGCCGCCCATGCAGGAAGCCAGGGAGGAGATGTAGAGGCCCAGCAGAAAGAGGAAGCCCACCAAGGAGACCTGGAGGAAGAAGGAAAACAAACAGAGGGTGGAAGAGGATGGGGTGGGGTCGAGAGCTCACAACAGCTACACCCAGTTCGGTTCCGCTGCAGCCAGCCCCTTGTGAAAACAATGAGAGCTAACCACTGATGAAGAAGTCAAGGATGTTAAAAAGAGTACGTGATGGGTTCAAGTTAAATCAAATATTATTGGGAGAGGAAGTTTGTACACAACAACCTTTGATCTAGAGTCTACTAAACTCTGGTAATGTGAATGTAAATAATACTGAATCACACGTCATACATTTTGACTCGTCTGTTGATTATCATAATCAGCCTTGAGGCTTCACCACCACTAACTGGCCTGCTGTGAAGCTGTGCACTCTAATCAGCTGTGGGGCATTCTGAGTATGTTCCTAACAGTGTTAGGAAAAGTGCACAGTGTGAAGTGGACTGTGTGTTAGTATGTTTCCAACATTGGACTACTTGTCAGATTGTGAAAGTGCACTTGCAAGTGGGGGTATTGGGACGGGCAAAGTATTGTTCATATACTTTAACCTGGGTTTTCAGCTTGAGTCAAGAACATTCATTTAGTCAGAACCTGAACTATAACCACGTCAACAAAGTGAGGCATCGTGGGGAATCCCCTGACCTCAGCCCTTCTGATGCCTCTCTGACGGGGCAGAATGGAAACAAAGACTGTGGGGGGGGGTTTACCTTTTCTGCTATCAAGAAGTCATAGCGCAGAGCTTCTCTGGTGCAGATGGCCCCCAGAAGGAAGACAAAGACCAGATACAGGAACCACCTGTGGGTCAGCAACAGTACATCACACAGGATTATTAACCACAGCGGCTCTCTCACTATTAATAGAGGGATTGTGTAATCAAGCAGTGTGTGATAGGGCGCACGCTTGATCTCTCCAGTGGAGATGGAAAAAATGCCCCTTTTTGATAGAAGATACCACAGAAAGGGATCTGAGAGAAACATTTGGAAAGTACCACCTAGGATGATTCTTACCTTGAGGAATAGACTCCACAAATTAAAACTATCATTGTAGTACGACATGAAGTTAACATTTATTCTGTAAGATAACCATTTTTATGTCGTGACATGTTGATCAACAGCTTCACATTTTGCCACAGCTTTCTCTGTAGCTCAGTGTTAATGATTCTACAGTTTTCAGTCTGTGCACATAGTGGTGCTAATCTTTGGTGTGTGTGTGTGTGTGTGTGTGTGTGTGTGTGTGTGTGTGTGTGTGTGTGTGTGTGTGTGTGTGTGTGTGTGTGTGTGTGTGTGTGTGTGTGTGTGTGTGTGTGTGTGTGTGTGTGTGGTCCTACGAGGTGAAGACAGCTGCCAGTGTTCCCACAGGGATGTTGTGTTCAGGCCGCTGAAGGTCTGAGCTCATGTTGAAACCTGCCATGACCCCTACAGACGCACACACACAAACCATAAACATGAATAACACATACCGTACAATACAAATGTCTTTTCACACTGCCTTTAGTTGCAAAACAAATGAAAAGTGGGACCGATTCTCGACAGTCAAAGGTCAAATAATGTGTTTCTTATACATACTGCACATATACCATGCAAAGTGTAAGTGTGTTACTGCACGTTTTCACAATATTAGATTAAAAAGAGATGATGGGGTCAGCCTCACCTGTAGCAGCAGGGAAGAAGACCCCAAACACGGTGAAGAAGCTTTCTCCTGAGGTGTAGTCTGGCATTGTGTTGCTGCTGAGCAGCCAGGGTGAATAACCAATGAAACCATGTTCTGAGGAAGAAGACAACACACAAATACTGTAATTACTGAATCTGTATTGGATTAACTGTCCAAGGTATCAACAGTACACATTTGTTAACAGAAGACATCATGTCCTTTTAAGTAACTTGCTTGATTGATCTTGAAATTAACTGGCCAATGGGCATGATATGTTTCTATAAATCGAAGAGCTTTTGGTTTTTAAACTTTTCTCGAATTCATATACATGACAGAAGATGTTTTTATTTTTTTTAAATGTCCCAAAAATACCTTCAATCAATCAATCAATCAATCAATCAACCAATCAATCAATCAATCAATCAATCAATCAATCAATCAATCTTTATTTATATAGCCCAATATCACAAAGTTACATTTGTCTCAGTGGTCTTCACAGTGTGTACAGAATATCAGTATGACAATACGACACCCTCTGTCCTTAGACCCTCACATCGTACAAGGAAAAACTTCCGGAGAAAACCCACAGTTTAAAGGGAAACATGGGAGAAACCTCAGGGAGAGCAACAGAGGAGGGATCCCTCTCCCAGGACGGACAGACGTGCAATAGATGCTGTGTGTAAATCGAAGAGATAATACATTTTTCAGCGTAGGTAGACCAAATGTTTGGAAACACCAAATGTTTGGAAATGCATGTGTCTATAATAAGAAGATGAATCCACGAGGATGTCAGCAATCCTGTGGGAGCCATCAGGGAAGTGAATGCATCCACATATTGCAGATGGTCCAGTCTCATCTGCAATATCGGTCATATATGATTGAATTGTTAAGACTGAATGCTTTAGATTTAACATAACATTCTGATAAGACAAAGGACAAACAGACAAAAAACATAACCCCCCAAATGGCCAGTGTTATAGGCTGCAGGCGGGACGCTGTATTGCATCCTGCAGCCACAGTATGATTTAGCACTGATTTAAAAGTTATCATTACGGTGGTGTTTTTATTTGCTTGACTTCATTTTCCTCCTTGTCAAGTGATTAGTGGTGAGATTTTGCACTGCACTTCTTGGAAAAGTTGAGACTGAGTGGAAATGTAAACACATCATGTCTGCCCCGGGGATTTTCCCAGGAAAGACCTACAGTGTCAGACACAACGATTTTAAAACCATATCTATGATAGGTTCTTAAAAATATTGCATTTTGCAAGTATTAGTTAGAGGTTTTATAAATGAAACTTCATGTTTATGTTCATATTTAACTTGTTATACTCCCCCAAATGTGGAGCAGCACTACCTGATCTCAGATTGTGTGACTTTAATTTGAAGCCTAAAGCATGTATTTGTAACAATAGGTAGTTTAACACTTGTGAAAGTATGCAGCCTAAGTCATGGTCAGTGAGTTCAGTGTCAGGTCTTTGTTTGTCGAACGTGCAGGAGGAGATTGTTCTGCATTGCGGGGGCCATTTAAACCACACGGGCTGAAGGGCAGGCCCATGTTACAACACCGGACATTTCCCTCTTGGTTATCTTGCGATGGGAAAGAATGTGTTCTCTCGGATTAATGACATGTTTATCCAAAAGGAAGTCGCCACCCTTTTCAGAAGCTCAGCGGCTTCCAAGTTTGTGTAAAAGAATGAGAGTGAGCAAGAGAGGGAGACAGAGGGAAGAGAGGGACTTGTTTAACACAAAAGCCAAAAACATAAGGTCTGAAAAAATCACTAACTACAAATGCACATGTTCAGCCGGAGAAGAATTTAAGGAGGCCGTAAAAACCGACAACAAATGGAACAAGGTGCCCAGACTCGTGTTCACCCTGTGACCCTGTGAGACCGCCCTCTGTCCAAACAGCCAGAACAGATCCAGGCCACTCAGGGTTCAAGTCTGCATCACCCATATTACAACATGCACTCCAGCATCCAACCATGCTTAACTCTATGACTGCTCAGTTGAGTTTGTTGGAAAACTATGAACACAAAATGCATTGCTTGGATACACTTCCAGAGTACAGTATAAACAAACTTGTTTTTCACAAACTTTGGTGCAAGTTATTTAAAATCATACAGCAAAACAAAATGCCAACTAACATGTAGACTGTAAATTCTACATGGTTAATCACATTGTTAACTATGATGAACTGATCATGCAGAAAAGCACTGTTGGAAACAAAACAAAAGCATTGCCTTGGTCGGTGTACAAACAGCAGAATATATGTAGATGGCAGTGTACATATATTTTGCACAGCAACCATTGTTTTTTTTGTTTATTTCAATGTCTGTTAGTTTATGGTAATTTGATGAAGGATACAGCCTCACTGAGATGGTTGGAAAAACTGTGAGTAAAACAACAGCTATTAGCGATTTCACTTTTTATATCTTATATTACAAGACAACTACCAGTGATGTGGGCCGACCTTAGTATGAATACAAAACATCAGTCTGCTCTAGGGAGGCCGACAGAGCAATAAAGATCTCAGAAAGCTGTGGTGACAGCAATCATATTACAGTATCATATTGTCTGAAGAACAAGTGCATATGCAGAGTGGGGCTCCTCTCTGAACTCAGCATTCCTCTGATGCAGACAGGAATGTGTAGTCAGATTTCACGAGGCCTCTCCCACACTGACCAGTATAAAGTGTTGTGCACAGAGCGCAGAGGTGGGGCAGGTCCCACTGGGATGATTGAGAGCTATATATTATAGAGTTGGATGGTGGGGAGATGGTGTGGCGTTCTCTGGGGGAGCAACAGGCCTCAGATCCGGCCTTCTCTCTTTGTCATTTTCCAAAAATGTGGGTGAGCCTGGGTAACACCCTAAACCCCAGATCATAGCAGCACATTACGACTTCCTGTTCTGTTGGGAATAGGCTGCAACTAAAGGGACTGGGTGAGGTTGGATTGCATGTGTGCACCACATTCAGAAGGATTTGTGGTTGAGTTATTCTGCTGCAGAGACAATGTGTTGGCAGTGTAACTAACCAAGCTAAATCATTTACGACACAAATACTACAATTGTGAAATGAATGCTCCTCCCATCAGGGACGATAAAGCACTATTTTTAAAGTCCACCTGTCTCAGTGCTGCAGGAAGGACTTGTCATTATCAGTCCCTTAACAGATCCTTAAGGCGGGGAAATGTGGAAGCGAGGTCAGCCTACAGGTTAAAGTTCATGTTCATACAACACCCCTAAAGACTTCTACACATGAGCTTCACATGTTCAAAAATAATGACCAAGAGCTTTTGACAGAATAAGGTATGAGGTCTACTGGTTGAAATTTCACGACCCATCCAAATAACAAAAATGTTGATTTTTCTAGCTGTTGATGCTCACAAACCCTAGTAATATAGTATTTTCCTTCAAATGTATTTGCTGTTGATGTTCAAAAGCCACAAAATCAGGGAAATATAATCCTTGACACAAAATGAAAATGTCTGTAAAATGTAAAATAAACACTAAAAAGGCCAGGGTGAAATCTTCAAGCACCTCATATTTGTCTGCCACAATCCCAACACTAAATGTATTATATTTAAAAATAGAAAATGTTCAAGTTAAGGAAGCTGAAACCACTGAAGGTTTGGGCTTTTTGCTTGAAAAACACCTTTAAACCACTCATCTATTAATTGTCTAATCATAAAGCCATTAATTATACTATTTCAGATCATGAACACAGACATTTTTTTGAAAGCAACATTTGCTAACAAGCCAGTATCCCAGCGTGCTGTTGATATATAAGGTCAATTGGAAAACATGAAATGAATGGGAGTGATGTACCACAGTGAACATAAGTGGACGTCTTATCAAACTGTGACCACATGATTTTGGTGGTGGCTCCTTTTCTTCAGGACGGGCCTCCAGATTCAGTGAGGGCAGCCAATCTGGGCTGTTTCATCCAGCTAGGGGACCTGCTGGTGCTCTACCAGCCATGAGGTCACCACAACTCACACAGAAGCTCTTAATTGGAAAAACCTGGAAAAACCATTATGCCTGCTACTCCCTCAAAACTTCTGCAAACCAGCCTACTGTAATACTGTATGAAGACGGCTGGAGGTTGGGAGTGGTGGACAAGTTCAGGTTAGGGGTCCTTGTGGTTTGCTATAGGAAAAGGCAACACAATAGGACTAAATATTATTATTTTTAATTTTTTTTTAATCGTGTGCACTTTAGATAACCTTTTTCAGTTTCTGCTTGTATCCAAGTAATAGGGTCTATTTTATGTCCTATTCATAAAAAAACAGGATTAACTCCTGGAACACTTTTCTCTTCCCACTGGACAGGACGTTGATAATCAGTGAGAACAGGAAATGTGGGGAAGGACTTCCTGACGGCCAGCAAAAGAATACAATCTACTCAAAAAGGCAACATTTCCTCACCACAAAAGAAAAAAAGAAGGAAAAAAAGTATTCTCAGTAAACACACTGCCGGTCTTAGAGTTTGCTCAGGCTTCACGAAAACAGCACTATCTATGTTCTAACTAAAGCAAGAAGCCTCTGAAGGCAGGGAAAGTATCTTTGGAGAAAACGAGTAAACTGACAAAACTGGGTAAAATCTGTATCAAAAAGATTTGAACTCAAACACCATCCTTCTAAGAAAATGATAAATGATACTACAGCTACACCTGCTGGCCTCAACAGGTCACTGCCACTCACCACTCAAGTGAACAAACAGTCATTGTTCCCCAATATTTCCAGCAGGCTTTGGAGGTTGAGCAAAATTATCAACATCTCTCCATAACATGACTTGACTCATATTTTTTCAAACAGTAAAAATGCTGTGGAAACTATAAAACAAGGAGCTAAGAGGAATTTGACATCAACTAAAAAAATATGCGTTTGAATTGATATGATTATTTTACTTATGTGTATGCTGTTCTTTCCAAAGAATTCTTGCTAACCTGAATGTGTGTAGCCTTTGGAGCACTATTGTTTCTTCATCGCTCCCTAAACAGACAATTCATCAACCTTTCTGCAGTAGACATTTAAACATGTTATGCCAGAAAAACACAGTGGAACTAATAACATTAAACTTCCTAATTGACTTAAATAGCAATGTGTTTTCCCTGATATGGTAACTGCTGTTGAGATTTTTCAATGGTATTTTCTGAAGACTTGGCTACTCGGTTAATGATGTTAACATGTCCTGGAAGTGCTTCTGATTGTAAGTGTCTACTACATGATTAATTGTAGCATGGCTAAATAATGCTTCAAAGGCTCTTATATAAATAATATTAGAAGACACAAAACATGGATACTGATTTAACCTTCTCACGATCTCCGTTAGCTTTTCACTTTACCCTTCTAATGTGAATATATCCACATCCCTACCTGGGTCAAGGTGCGTGAAGGTGCCGATCACAAAGTCCAGTGTGGAGACGGCCAGCACGGCCAGCAGCAGCAGCTGGAGGCGAACGATCCACTTGACACCGGCCAGGTTGATTCCCAGCAGTGCCAGCAGCACTACCGCTGACATGCCGCGCACCGCCCACTGACTCTGCAGACCCAGCAGCTCCGCCACTGACTCGGAGAAACCTGTGATGTACATGGCTCCAGCTACGCACTGCAAGATGGGACGCAGCATGAGAGATAAGAGAGCATAAGAACATGTCACCATCTAGGCTTTTCAAAATAGGACTAATAAATACCAACACATAATGGAAATGCAAGAAAGAGATGGGCACATTTGTAGAGCTCATATGGGAATGATCAATGGTCAACCCGTTTTGGCAAAGCATGTTGGAATTCTTAGAGGCATGGGTAAGGCAAGGCAAGTTTATTTATATAGCACATTTCAACACAAGGCAATTCAAAGTACTTACAAAAATGAAAGACATTAATAGCATTAAGAAACATATTATAAAATGATATCTAAAAAGCAATGACATCAAATGGCATTTAAAAACACTCATTTCAAAGCAAAGATACATGAATCACAGTTACAGTGCAATGTGAGATACACACATCTGAACAAACCCCCCTTTGGAAAATTATAATCTGACCCCATGGTACCTTTTAGTTTTCGCCGAAACTATTCCTCTTTTTTATTTTTAAATGCACATAGTTAAGATTACCTTGTCTTTCTATGACTTTTTTGGTATCCTCCGTGAACCAGGGTCTTGAAACCAAAACTAATTGCTGTACCCCACGGTACCTTTTTAGTTTTCACCAAAACTATTTCTCTTTTCTTTAAAGGGATAGTGGAAATCCGCGAATTTTGGGTTTAACTTATGTATTTTTATTAAAAATAAGCATAATAAACCATTTTTTTTAATTTCATGCGCCTAGTTTCATTTTATTTTCAATTTTACTGCTCCCGACCACGCCTTCTCAATGAAACGAAATACTTCGGGAATTTTCGGGTGATGACGAAAACAAAGGAAGACGGGCACAAACATTGGACGAGGCACGAGTATTTTATTATGTTTTCTGGCAGATTTAATGCATCATTAGCCTGTACCATTGTGTACAACGCCATTTATTGCCTGTCGATTAGGCGACCGGAGGCCTCGTCATCCGATAATCCGGTACACAGTGTCGAATGTGTACACTACAGTCATCATATAGACATGATAGACTAACAGTACTGTGAGTACAGCCTACACTTGACAGGCAGCCTGGCTAGCCTAGGATTAGGACCATACTACGTCAAAAGACCGATTGGCTCCAGCTGTATATCATGCTAGTATACAATTTATTTAAATGTATTCATGTAATTAATGCCCATAAGGCTGTTACATATACAATAATAAATGTGACAAGATAATTTATGTGAACCTGACCCTGGTATGTTATGAAATGTACCCTACATGCAGTCATCCTCGGGCATAGCCATAGGCCTACAGTGCATGCATGCCAACTTTTGCAATATATAATATAGCGCCTCGCGTGAGCTATGCTTAGGGACCTACCAGTCAAGATTATTTGTGCGTAGGGGTGCATCATCTGGCACCTGGTCCTGGTCATCCTCGCCATTGCCCATGCCGTGAACTAACTCCATCACCTCGGGCTCGAACAAATAAGGACGTAATGGTCCATCGTCTGGCTCAATATTCTCACCATCGTCGCTTACTGAACCGGATTCAGATTCAGTTCCTAAAACTACATTTTCGCAGGAAAGCCGAGAGGATGTTTCTGACTCGCTATCATCACTGGATACCTCGTACAATCCTTCTTCTTTGTCTGGTATATTTGCCCTTCCACGTTCATTCTGCATAGACGCCATGGTTTGTTATTGTTTCGTCTTCCTGAGTTTTCCTCACTTCCGGTTTGGCTGAATCGATCATTTCGTTTCTAAAAAATTCGGGGAAGCTGCAATAAAGTGCTTCTAACATGCGTAAGGCAATTATTATATTTTTTTAATCAGGTGTGATTGTTTTGGTACGTAATTATGCTTGTATATAAGTTAAAACGAAACTATTTGGGGTTCAATTTCAACTATCCCTTTAAATACACATTAGCTAAGTTTAAGTTGTCTTTTCTAGGACTTTTTTGGTGTCCTCCACAAACCACGGTCTTGAAGACCTGTGAAGACACCATTACAGCAGTCGAGTCTCCTGAAGATAAAAGCATGGACAAGTTTTTCCAAATCCTGCTGTGACATTAGTCTTTTTATCCTAGATATATTCTTTAGGTGATAGTAGGCTGATTTAGTAACTGTTTTAATGTGACTGTTGAAACTCAGCTCAGAGCCCATGGGTGTTTCTCAATCGCGAGGATGCTGGCTTGGTAGTCGCGTACTTCCAAGTCACTTCCTTCAGAAACTAAGCAAGTATGCTTCCAAGCCACGGCTTCGGAAAACGAAGAAGAATGGAACAGGCTAACAAGTGTGCCACTCTCTCTAACGGTTTCAACATAAACTGTACCGAAAATAAATACCTCACGATGTCTATCTAATTATGAACTTGCTTTACTTTCACGGAACACATTTTTGGTGATAACAAACAAATGTAACAAAGTAACATATTTACCAACACATGTTCTACGCCAATATACTTACATTGAAATGTGTGCTGCGTCGGTTCAGAAATTCTCCGCAAGGGTTTTTGAAATTGGTCCGTGCGCAAAGCATTGTGGGGATTTTATGGACGCGAAGTCTACCCATGTGCAGCCTCGAAATTTCCCCCAAACCAAGGACGCGGCCTCGGTGGAATTCCAAGAATGCTGGAGATTGGAACAGTCCTTCGGCGGCACTCGATGACGTAGCATCCTTGAAATCTTGGCTTGGAAGCCAGAATCCTCGAGATTGAGAAACGGCCCATGACTACACCTAGATTTCTGGCTCTCTGTTGTTTTGAACATTCCAGACTGAAGCTCAGCGCTAACTTGTATATGTTCTACCTTGGCTCCAAAAACCATTACCTCAGTTGTATCTTTGTTTAATTGGAGAAAGTTCTGACACATCCAGTCATTGATTTGTTCAATGCACTTACTCAGTGTTTTAATTGGAGAATAGTCTCCTGGTGAAATGGTTATGTAAATCTGTGTGTCATCCGCATACCGACTGTATGGTAACTTATTTTGTTGTTTTTCAATATCTGAGCCAGTGGTAGCATGTAGATGTTAAAGAGAAGAGGCCCCAAGATGGAGCCTTGAGGAACCCACATGTCATATTTGTCAACTCAGATGTGTATTTACCTATAGAAACAAAGTTGTTTCTGTCCTTTAAGTAGGGTTCAAACCAATTTAGAACTGTAGCCGAAAGTCCCACCCAGTTTTCTAGTCGGTCTCGTAATATGTTGTGGTCAACAGTGTCAAACACAGCACTGAGATCTAATAATACTAACACTGAAGTTCTGCCACGGTCTGTGTTTAAGTGGATGTCATTGAAGACCTTTACAAGAGCAGTCTCAGTGCTGTGGTTTGGTCGAAAGCCTGACTGGAACACATTGAAACAGTTATTTAAATGCAAGAAATTACTCAACTGTTGAAAAACAACTTTTTCAATGATTTTACCTAGAAATGGCAGGTTTGATATGGGCCTGTAATTGTTCATTACTGAAGCATCTAGATTATTCTTTTTTAAGAGCGGTTTGATGACTGCAGTTTTAAGGGCACCTGAGTGAAGAGACTTGTTTACTATATGAAGTAGATCTGAGGCCATGCAATGAAAAACATTTTTGAAAAATCCTGTTGGAATAATATCAAGGCAGCAGGAGGAAGATTTCAGAAATTGTATAATGTCCTCCAGGTTTTTATCATTAATCTGATGGAATTGTGTCATGGTGTTTGAATTGATTTGAAGTGGACACAGGGACAAAACATTTGCTGCACCTGATGCAGAGGCACTGACTGCTTGTCTAATTTTCTGAATTTTGTCAGTGAAGAAGGAGACAAATTCATTGCAGGCCCTGGTGGATAGAAATTCAGAGGCTACTGACACTGGGGGGTTTGTTAGTCTGTCAACGGTAGCAAACAAGGCACGTGCGTTGTTTTTGGCAATGATGTCAGAGAAGAAAGACTGTCGTGCAATTTTCAATTCTAAATTATAAAAGCCAAGTCTCTCTTTATCGATTTAAAAATGAACCTGGAGATTTGTTTTTTTCGCCACCTGCGTTCAGCTTTTCGACACTCTCTTTTTTCTGTTTTCACGCTCATGGCCTTTCTCCATGGAGATATTTTCTTGCCAGTCACTTCCTTTACCTTAGTTGGAGCAATGGAATCTATAATCTTTTTAATTTTGGAATTAAAATGATCTACTAGCTTATTTACTGAGATGTTAGTAGGGGCAAGTATGGAAGAAAAATTCTGAGTAAACATTTCCCTAGTATTTTCAGTTAAATATCATTTTGATGTTACCTCTTTTTGTGAACAGAAATAGAGCTCTCAAAGAAAACACAGGAATGATCAGAGAGTGCAACATCAGTCACCACAACCTTAGAGATATTTAGACCCTTTGAGATGATTAAGTCCAGAGTGTGCCCCTTATTGTGCGTGGGCTCCGTCACATGCTGAGTCAGTCCATAGTTATCAAGAACACAAAACAGTTCTTTAGCCCCACTGTCATGGGGGTTGTCAACATGGATGTTAAAATCACCAACAATGACTAGACGGTCAAAGTCAATACACACTATAGACAGCAGTTCAGTAAAGTCATCAAAAAAGCTTGCACAGTATTTGGGTGGTCTATAGATATTTAGGAACAGAGCTCGAGGGGAGCATTGCAGCTGAAAGGCCACATATTCAAAAGAAGCAAAGTTGCCATAAAATGTCTTCCTGCATTGAAGGGAATCATTGAGCAACTCCACCTCCTTTCTTATGCATTCTTTCCTGACTCATAAAACTAAAGTTGGGAGGTGTTGATTCGATAAGAACAGCTGCACTGTTATTTTGTTCAATCCAAGTTTCCTTTAAAACATAACATCGAGATTGTGCTCAGTGATAAAATCAATGATTAAAAACGTTTTTCCTGCCAATGACCTGACATTTAAAGGAATGGTATGCTCATGACACTCATTTTTTAAAAATTATCATCCGATAAAACAGACCAGTCTCTGCCAGTCTCTCTCTTTTTTTTTTTAATCCGATGACATTATCAGTGTTTTTAAACTGATTATATACCGAAATAACATCAACACTGTGGGCGCCGCCATTTCCCGGACGTGACGTAATCCATGCGTTTGGTTTTCGAAGACACGTTGATCTCCATGTTATTTACTGTAGTTTCTCTATTCAAATATGCCTCACTGTATCGCGAAATATTGCCATAATTCGGATAGGAACAATCCACGGAATGCTCGGTTCCATCTGTTGCCAAAAGGTAAGCATAAGAAGTACATTCGGAGGCAGTGGCTAGCGAAATGTGGCCGGCCCGAACCGAGAGATTTACAGGCTCATGTATGCAGCGAACATTTCAAATTTCCGGACGACTACTCTGAGAGTATGATCAAACATAACATGGGATTTAAAGAACAACCATTACTCAATGGAGATGCAGTACCATCGGTCTTTCTGGTGTCATCACCGACCAGGACACCAGTTCGGCCAGTAGAGAAATCGCCCTCTGCAAGTGTGAAGCGACGGAGGAGCAGAAGTAGTGCTCGGAGTAAGAATAAGGTATGTTATAGCGCATTTCCATTGCAGCGGCTAGCCCCGTTTTAACATCCAGGCCAGGACAGTTTTTGGTGGCCTTTCCATATAGCGTAGTACCGGCTAGTGTGTATTTCCCCCCAGTTTTTCCGGCCCCATAAAATCGTGATTCTATGGCCAGGGACAACGAAGCTGAGTATGCTAAACTAGAGAGGGAATCGCTAGCAAGGGTGGTACTACATGCATACATATAGTATCTTATATCATCTTCCCATTATACACACATGCATTTCCAAACATTTGGACTACCTATGTTGCAAATGTATTATCTTTTCAATTTACACACGGCATCTATTGCACGTCTGTCCGTCCTGGGAGAGGGATCCCTCCTCTGTTGCTCTCCCTGAGGTTTCTCCCATGTTCCCTTTAAACTGTGGGTTTTCTTCGGAAGTTTTTCCTTGTACGATGTGAGGGTCTAAGGACAGTGGGTGTCGTATTGTCATACTGATATGTATGGATGAATTCCCCCATCCAATCTCTTCACATTGGTCAAAACTTGTTCCTCTGCTGACGAGTCCGAACTGAAATACTCCACCATATTTCCGTGTGTTGACAAAGTGAACGCATGGATGACGTCACGACCATCACGTGACTACTGAAAATGGCAAACATGGCGGCGGCCAGACGGAATATACAGGTCTTGATAAAAAAGAGCTATAAAATCATTATTTACCGGGGAATATCGCTGATTTCTTCAGGGTATGGTTTAAACATAACGTTTCACTAAATACTGAAGTTTTGATTAATTATCTAATGAGTGGACCATTCCTTTAATAAAGCTAGTTTAAGTTTGTTAAATACACTATCAGTCAGATTTTTTAAACTCACACAAACGTTCGAGCGCTTCCGTTTCTAAGCTGATTCACCGATCTCAATCTATTACCTATCAACACAGATAATGGCAAAGCTACTGGCAGGCAGGGCCCCGGCATGTCCTGGAAAGAGTTGAGAGTGCCATACGCCCTTGAGCCTGGACCCAGCACATATCAGTAAGAGTTTGCTGCATTTTGTACACACACATTCTTATCAGGCTTTGGTGACAGCAGATGGTATCTTGAAGAGGGGGGAGGTGGTTGACGTAGGCACGGTGATGAAGACGGGGGAGATGGTGCGCGTCTCTGTGGGCGTCGTTGAGGGGCGGAGGTAAATGACATGCTGCCCACCCTGCGTATCGCCTTAATGCGGTCATTGAACTCCAGGAAGGAATTGGTGCCATCCTGTATCTCCTTCATGTGATCTCCAGGAGGGTGGGCGAGGGTGAGTAGAGAGAGCTGTGGGGTGAAGGAAGAGTATCCTCAAAGGTGATAGGGAGGGTGAAGGGCGGTGGAGACTCCTCCATTTGTCTCATAGGTTTCCCATAATCAAGACATTCCTCAGGCGGGTGCAGTGATACAGCTTCAAGGTTTTCTGAGCGATGTGTTGTGTCTTTCTCTTGTTTTGATTCCTCTAGTTGCTTGTCCTTGGCAAAGGGAACAGATTGATGATGCAGACAGTTGAATATGTTAGAGATAAACAATTTCACTCCTAACTTGTTCAGGCAAACTCCATCTGTCTTAAAAAGATGTCTGCAGTCCCAGAAAAAGTTACAATTGTCAATAAAATTGACAGAATGGTCAGTACAGGCAGTTGAAAGCCATGTGTTTAGTGCAAACAATCTGCTGAATCTCTCCACTCCTCTTCTGACTGGCGGTAGAGTGCCACTGATGAACACCTCCGCATTTAGAGAGCTGACCGTTTCCAACAAACATTTAAAGTCTTTTTTCAGCACTTCTGACTGTTGTTTCACAACATAATTTGTTCCAATGTGCAGTACCACATTTTTTACAGTCGGATGTTCAGCCCCAATATGCAGGATCTTCTCAGCCAAGTCAGAGACCATATCCTTGGGAAAACAGAGTACTTTGGTGTTGTTCTTACGACACAGACTTGTTACATCTCTTACAGCAGAGTCACCCACAATCAGAGTTTCAGGCCCAGTCGTTAGCTTTTCCTCTAGCCTTTTATTTTTGGAGTAGCTATTGGTCCTTACCCTGCTGTGTGAAGAGGACAGGTTATCCAGGTCATCAGAAAGAGCTCTCCGGTTCTGGGGTCAGCGGAGTGTATCTGTTCTGGATTGGCACAGTTGGTGGTTTAGGAGGATTGTTTGTAGTTCTCCCTTTAGCAGCTGTTCACGGCTGTTTCCTAGTATGAATAGGGGTTGAAGAGGCGCTCTTCCTGGGTGATAACAATGCAGGCCGGTCGCATCACAAATTTCAGAGCGCTGGGCTCTGCCTGTTATTTGTCCTTCCAAATCCCATGGAAATTAAATGTTACTCTTCAGCCTTGCACCCAGAGAGTTCCAGGGAGGACTACCACTTGTAGATATTACCCAGTACACAGCCCTCCTGCTCCTTGGAATCCTTGTAGCTGCTAACTAGCATGCCCTTTTCCATTCTTTTGCAACACTGGTAAAGTGGTGTCATTCCAACATAGTCCATTCACTTCCAAGTTAAATTCCAACCGCTGCATTTTCATTTCCAACACGGCCATCTTCTGTAGAAGTTTGTGGAAGTCATCTGTAGAGAACGGAGGCATTTTGCTGCTAACTAGCTAAATAGCATGCAGTACCAGGCTTTAGCTGTTGCTAGGCCACGCTACTGTAAGGCTGAGGTCGTCGTAAAAATATTGAAATATGTCTGAAACCCTCCATCTATTTACGAAGAGTAAGTGTCCCAGTGATAAGTTAATATCCAGGAGCCACTGCTCGAAGTTATCAGAAAAGAAAAATAGGAAAATCAGCATAAAAAAAGTAAGCAGAGGCAGGAGCAAGCAGAAAAGCGTCTGCTTTAGAAATGTTTCATTAAAACTTTCTTTCTTAGGAATATACTTTCCATTATCCCCACGTTTATGCCTATTAAAACAGATAGTTTTAATGGCTGGGATAACCTCAGCTGCCAGAATTATATTGAGACACTGGAAATTACCCACAATCCCAACATTTAACGAATGGAAGACTCTGATGAGTGAAACAGCATCATATGAGGTTATGTTGGCAAGAATCAGGGGTAGAGGACCTGTGGTTCTAGGAAGTTGGGATGACTTTGTGGAATACCTGACCTCTAACTGGTAGCCTGACTGTTATTCTAATCAAGCATCATTTGTTGTTATTATTTTATGATCGCTGTAGTGTCTGATTGGTAATCTTACACCTTTGTATTTTTCTTTTAACCAGGTACACTTAACTAATATGTTTTGTAGCCTGACCTTCCTCTTTGCTGTACCATGTGAGCTATGTACCATGTATGTTCATAAATAAAAACTTTAATAACAAAAAGAACATGTACCACAGCTCACATCTAATTGGTCTGGATATGTTTCTCACCTGTCCAAAGATGTAGAGGAGCCCTACTGTGCCCCCGACCCGGCCACCCAGGACGGTGGAGATCATGGAGTAGACTCCTCCACCGCCAACACCGCAGTGCTCACACACTCCGATCCCCGACATCACCACCACTAAGGCAAACAGCACGACCATGGAGACCAGGAACATCCCGAGCAGCACGCCTGTGTTCCCCTGGATGATGATGATGATGATGGAGACAAGATGACACAAAATACTATCCCATGTGAAAGTGTTGCACATCTGCAGCATGTAACTCATTAACAGCTTTAAATACAAAATATTTGTACTAAAAAAATCTAGTTACTGTATATAGTCTTTTACTTTAAAATATATTTGTATTGGGGTCTAAAACCAATGAATGAGCAATGCAATCAAGGGAATCTTATCCTTAAAACTCTGGATAATTATTACTTTTTAAAAACATACAGTTAATTGCATATTTATCTTTGCAAGTACAGAATGATGAGGCCAGCACTGCAATTCATGAATAAATCTTCTGGGGGATCAAAAAAAACTTAATCTGCAGCTTTAAATTAAAATATTTATTTTATAATAAAGAACCAAAGCACACTTAGTAAATAATTCAAGCATGCTTGTATCATATTCTCAAATATTTATTCCGTTAATGTCTCTGCACATTTTTCTCATTAACCAAAATAATTAGTCAATCTTTTGCTTTTAATGTAACGCTCCTGTGTTCAAGCTGTAGGTAAATGTGTGCAAAAATCATTATGTCTTATCTAGGAGAAACTGGAAAGAAAATTGTTACCCGCATGATATTTGCTTTAAACTCTCTCACACTATTATTTGCAGAGTTAAAACCATATGGTTAGATTTCTGCTTTAGTATAATGGAAAACTAAGGATGATAAATGATGTTCATGTTTGGAAGACATTCACACTTCACTTTCGCACAATAAGTAGTGAAAGAAGCAAGTAATTTATGAGGAGATTCCTCTCACTCACACTCAAGTTACCGTTTTTCTCACATGACAAACTATGTTTAAGCTGTCAAGTGTAACTCAAATGAATGTAGTAATTAAGATCAAAGAGTCTCTGTGCTGAATCCGGAGATGACACATGCACATTAAAGTGTTTGGGATCATCTGATGCAGTGACACACACTTAATGATGGTTGCAGCTAAAAACTCAAATCAAACAGCCTTAACAGAGCTAGAAAGATACATGTAAAGTAGAGCCAAGCCCAAGCTTGAGTCTACAGATTATAAAAGGGAAAATATAAAAATAATTGGTCTTCCAATTGCCACACATAGTTCATTTCTAATTTGAAAAGTCACTATTTATTTGCTCTTCGAAAGCACCTGATTGCACCAGTTGTGCACACTAAACACTTCCAAATGCATTTCAATATAATAATATTGAAAGGGAATTCCTTTAGGGAAGACCATACAAAAAAAAGCTTACTGAAGGGTTCAATCTTTGGGCAGATTCTTTATTGTTTTCAAAAGATAAAAGTAAAAGAAGGAATTTGGAGGTGGGTGGTTGCTCCAATGGACAACACTCCCAACATATTACCGATTCATACTTAAAGAAGGTAATCTCTTTTACATTAAGCTGAGGGCAAACTTCATCACTAGATGCAGCTCTAAGAGAACAATAACATTCAGCATACATTCACAAAATGTATGGACTATGGTTAAGATAAAATAAAAAAATGTGTTGTTTTTCTGTTGATTAATAAACAAGAAAAATGTGTGTGTGTAGTCAAGCTGTGATTATTTCCTAATATGTAATATAGATAGAAGAACCAAAAGACAAGAAGGAAACAATACTAACCACAAGGAAGCCGGTACGTAGGAATAGCACCACACCAAAGATGTTGATCATGCAGGTGGTAAATACTCCATCCCAGGTACCGAAGAGCACTGGCTCCCACACAAACAGCTTGATCCTCCACCAGGGCTGACTGGACAGCTGCAAGCCCTGCCGAAGACAAACAACAGTCACAGAACTGGCTGGTTTAGTTATCCCAAAATCAACAAGTCAATATAATATTTGAGGAGCAAATACCTGTGCATCTTCATGAAACAGATCATGGATATGTGAGTTGGTGTCAGTAACTCCCCCCTTCAACAGGTCTGCCCTGTCTCCCTCCGGCAGGGTTTCCATTACAACGATTACAACCTATACATGTGAATAGCTGTGGTAAACTTCAACAGGTGGGCTGTTTTCTTTAAATTAAGCATAGGTGTAATATCACAACATGAAGAAACTCGATTAGGATTTGAATATATTTCAGACAGCTTATTGTTAGAATTCATTAAGTGACCACAGCACATTACTTATGGACATGAGTTTTTGTTGAAACTGAAATTGGTCCCACCTGTCATGGTTAAACAACAGGTGCAGCACGCGGACACCCGGATACACCTGGGTGTGCTCGTGACAATAGGATCCAGACACTATAGCTAATTCAGTAATTAGCTAGAAATAAGCTAGCTAAAAATAAACAAGATTAAGACCACAGGCCGCAATTTACGGTGAAATACTAGAAAGTATATGGGTCATTCTACAGAAAAGGTGGAATCTGGGTGATACAAATCTGCTGAAATATATTCCTTCTAAAAACATCTAAAACCTGTTAAATAGCAATAACTAACTCTTAACTTGATGAATCCACAACAAGTAGAGCCTAAAATATTTTTATTATTTTTATACAAAGCTTATTTGTATAGGAATGTCACTGGTGTTACGTGTTACCAGGAAGAAGAGTAACACCAGTGACGGTAACACCAGTGACAATTTGGAGAAAACACTACCATTTTAACAAAATGGCTGCAATTTGTCAGACCAAATATGGCTTCAGTCAAAATCAAAATCGTTTAACTCTTCAATACAATACATTTTCCCATTAAAATGTTCACCCCTATGCAATGAGTAACACTAATGACAGACTTGAAAGACGCATGTAAAATTTGAAGATAAAATGACACCTTTAACAAACAAAGTAAGAAGTATCTGACTTTCCTTATGTCTGTCCGTGTCCACTGCACTGTCTCAAATGATCTCTTGTTACAGGAGGCACTTCAGAGACAGTACATTACTTCAAAATAAAAGCGTTTTGTGTAGCAGTAACACCAATGACGTAATTTTGGGTGACTGACATATATTTGATATTATTAATAATAATTTGCGTTTTTTTTTTACCATTTCAGTGTTATATTTAATGCTTGTAATGTTATGTAAATATAAATTAGATTTATTTATTGAAAATATGATGTATGATCAAAATGACAATTTCCTTGAACTTGACATTTTTGACATTAAATAAATTGCAATTTACGTATAAAAATATTTTTTATTTAGTACCATTGCAAAGACAATCTCTATTTATTCAACATAATGAATGTGAGTATTAGGTCAACGTCATGTATTTTGGTGTCTGCAAAAGTAAGTGACAGCACTTCCACCTTTTCTGTAGAATGACCAACAGCATTGGCATCAAACAGCGGAAAATATTGTATTATAACAGTCTTAACTTACTTTTTTTTGTTTAGCTAAACAACCGTTTTTCTTTGCTAAATATATCTTGGGGGAACCTTACTAGTCGTCAGCAAAGAGAGATCGTCATATTAAAACAAAATTAAAAACACATTTTTCAATGTAATGTTTCATGGTGGCCAAATGGAAAATTAAATGGAAATAAAAAGTAAAAAAAAAATGCTCCAGGTTCTGAGTCACTATTTTTAGTGTTAAATGAGACAAAGACAAAAACGTAACTATGTGGCCAGACCATAGACTGTGTATGTGTATATATATATATATATATGGCCAGACAGTAAAACACAACGACTATCTCTTAAATGTTAATGTTGGTGAGTTTAAGCCTTTAATTGAGCAGCAAGCATTCAGTAAAGAAATGTATTACATTTGTATTTTTTACATTAGGGCGTGATTCATGGAGTTTCTCAGCTAACGTTAAACTCAACAGCTGGCTAAACCTACCTTTCAGAGTCCCTTATCTTTCCATGCTAAAAAAGAGGAATAGTTAGTTATCAACATACAAATCGACATACCAGTTCATTGTTCCTCAGAGATGTCTCCAGTCAGTGTAAACAGGACTCCCAGCTCCTCCTGCTGTTAGTGTTTGGTGTGAAAACGAATCACAGGCTTCTGGTAACTTTTGATAGCCTACCTCCCAGGGCGTGTTGCTGCTTCCAGGATCCTGTGTTAGTTTTGGCAAGCCCTTCAGCATGTTGACTAATGATTAAATAAGTGAAATGCAGGTGCCACTCAATATCCTTAGCATTTTATTTCAGTGGAATTATTCCCTAAAACCTGATTTGGACACTTGATTTGGGGAAAGGAGATTATGGTTTTAGGCCTACATGTTGTTAGGAATATTTCTACCGGTCTACATGTAAATAACAGACAATAAATCATTCATGTTTATATTTTTGGAGTTAACAAATGAGGGCTATGTTTATCAAGTGAAAGTGTCCAGAATAAAGAAATTGGATTTAACAGGTAGCAACATTGGTGATTTTACTTTATCAATCTTTATCTATTTCCAACCTTTCCTATCTTATTATTCTTGACTATAATATTGTAAGGATCTATATCTTTGATCTGTTGGTTTGGCTCTTGGAGATTGTGATTAACACTTTTTCAAATGTCATAGACATTTCACAGACAAAGGGAAAAAAGATTAATAAAAAAAGGACCCTCGTAAAATCTTCTGACCGTCAAGTTTACTTTTGTGACTCAATTATTGAATGACACCACCAGCAGCTTAATGGTCTTTGGATATCAAAACAACTTCAAGGTATAATACTGTGAATAATTTTATTTATAACGACATGACACAACAATCAAAACAACAATTGAATCAGATCGTTTACAAATCATAATATATAGCAAAATATATAATCATATGGGTTACTTGACTGAAATGAATCAGCTACAATTAAAGCTGCACATTAACCATAAAACAAGTTCACTTGACCCGACAAGTTAGAGACCATGCATTTAAACCTTGTTGTCCAACTTAAGATCGAGCTAACAGTGAAGCAGAAGGGCTTCCTCGTCAAGTTCTTTAAAAGTATGAAAAGTATGCCAAAGTAGGAGATTCCCATCAGCAATTGAAAGATCTTGACACAAACGACTTGTACAGAGATAAATGAGGGTAGCAATAGTGACTGCATATGATATACTGTACATATCAGTGCCTTAAATGACATGTTTCAAAAATAGTTTTTATCAAAAATTCAATAATTCAGATCTTTTTACACAAAACAATTTTTCTGGAGTTTATACAAGGACACTTATGGCCAGGTTACTGACAAGTTAGTTTAAAGGAAAGGTACTGCTGATATAATTCATGAATATTCTTCAGTTCTGGATATTGAATTGCTCAACTGAATTAAAACTTCTCCATGAACAATTAAATGGATACAATGAACCGAAGCAGTCTTACTGCACTGTGCTTTCAATAATGTCTAACAATGAAATGTAGCAAGTGAAATTTAAACCACAACACTTTTAAGTTATACTCCGCCCAAATGCTATTTTAACTGACAAGATTTCAATCCCACCTCTGCTTCTTGATACTTATAAAAAGAGTGATTTCAGGTGGATTATTACTAAAAACCAAATCAACATTTTCTCAGTGAGGGCTTTTCATTCCGTGGCAAATCCCAATATAATGAACAACCTTGATTTACCAAAAAAAAAAAAGAGAAATTAATTTTACCTAGTTGATTTAACTCTTTATAACAGTGGTGAGATATATAGTAACATTAGAAAGCCACAACTTTGTCAGCAAGTGAAATGGATTCATTGTTGGATGTTAAAAAAAATCCTCTGACAAAAAGTGTCTCTTGCACAAGCCTCTCTATTGACACAAAGATCTACTGTAACAGTACTTCTCAGAAGAACATAACAATATACAAAGTATTTACAGCAGTATCATACATTCTTGTGGGAATGTTCAATGAGGAAAAATAAAGCATTTTTTCATGATTTATGTGATTGCGGTCTGTCCCTGATTGTCTGTAGAATTTAAACAAGAGGGAGCTAAACACCAATTACCAAACATAATTTGATGGCGCATTTTAAAACAGTGATTTACACATAGCACCTCACACATACTTGTACACATCGAAAACCATAAACAGTGTGATGAAGTACAGATGAGACCTCACTCCATCACTTTTCAACAAGGCCTGAACAGATGTGGTGATAATGCTCAAAACTGAAGATTCTAGCACAGTCAATGAAAAAATGCTTTTTCCATCCATCCACAGATAATAGTTTGAGAACTAAACTCGGAGCCATTTCTTGCTAAAATAATAATATATGATGCGCAAAAATAAATAAAGCTCCCATATTTCAACGTATTACAGACTGAATAGGTTGATAGCTTATGTTTTTGTTGTTATTGTGCAAGAGGAATTAGTAGCCATAGCCAAAACTGACTGAAAAACTAAAATACAGGAATGAGTAAAGGAAAGCCTGTACAGTAATTAAAAAAATTAAAAGGCACAGATGTAAAATGAATACAACTGGAAAACAAAGCACCTCATTTCCAGATGGACACTCTTTCATAATATAGCCTTAATGAGCATTTAGGGGAGTCTAATCACATTGTTTCCGAAAGAAAACAAAGTATTTTAAACTGCAGAAAACAATAGCCACAGCATCATCTGTAATTTAAAATTACCCAAATCAGAAATGATGAACTACATTCCTGTAGTTGAATAATTGTGCAAATTGTGCAAGAGTAAAGCACAATCCTTGTAAGTAATCTTATTTCAACTCATTTATACTGGACAACAGTAATAACCTGGCAACCATTACATGGATGTAGCTATTTGAAACCATAATCATTTTTTAGTTTTATTTTTTTAACACAAATACAGCCCAACATTTGCCTATTCTGTCACAAAGTGCTGTGCCAAGAAATTAACCTACAAAGCGAACGTTTCATTAATGGAAATACAATTTCTTCTCTTTGGCCAATTTACAAAACAAGTCCGATCTGCAAATGGAAAAAAGAATTATATTCCATATCAGATGAATACACTCAAATCAATGGGGCACAGTACACCCATCTCAGGTGACAGTAAAGTGACTTCAACATAAGTCACATTTATGATCTAATCATTTTCTAATTTCTTAGACAACTTAACAGGAGTCACACTGCTGGATTAAGATTGTAAGTAGTGAATTTCATATAATCAGCAAGCGGGGGTAGCTACAGTAAGAGCAAAGAGGCAAATATAAGTAGGGGGCTATTATTAACAAGTGGTTGCATTAAGCAGCGAAAGTGACAATGATTTTTTTTGTGCAAGGCAAACTGATTGACTTTAAACATAAATTCTGTGGCGATGCTATGAGAGGATATTTAGCTTTGTCCTGCATTACACTTTGGTCATGACTCAATTTACATTCTGGGGCAAGAAATAACACATTTTTTAAAGGGGAAGTGCTAATTAAGTATTTCCATTTTAGGAGGTTGCGCTTAACAAACATTTTTGTTCATGTTTTATGACAAAATACGTTTAGAAAGAAAACATAGTTACAATGGGACTTGTTTTGGCTGAACAGGAGACATGAGATAAAGTGCCGCTGAAATTCTGAAGAGGAAAATGAATTCTTCAGCCAAAGGTTTCACTGGAGGAAACGTCAGGGGACGAGTTCAGTTGAGACCTGGTCTCGACGACTCTGACTAAGGGGAACTCTGAGAAGTCTGTGCTGTGTGCTCGGAGACTTAATTGTCCATTGGCAACGGTAAACTGTGAGGAGGATCCAGATCTTGATGTATGGAATTGGGATTTGAAGTTCTGATCGAAGGAGCTTATTTGAAACGTCTGAATTATGCCTTGAGAAGAGTCTGTCTTTTTGGAGGGCGAGACCTCCTCCAGAAAGTCCTCCTCAGCCGGAGACACAGCAGATGGAGGGGTGGTCTCGTCGCCTGAAAATGAAAACGAGTGCTGAGAGTCCCCGACGAGTAATCCAAAGTGAGGTTTCTCTGAAGTGGACCTTAGCGGAGAGCTCATGCCTGATTTGAACCTGCTGGGGGAAGGAAACTGTTTCTCTGTGGAGAACAGAGGTTGTCCCGCTAAGGTGGGGTTTTCCGAGACCAAGCTGAGGCTTTGGCTGGTCAGGTAGCTGTCGTTCTGGCTGGTCCTCTCAAGTGCTTGCTGGAGAAACTTTGAGTATTCTTGCAAGAGGCTGACCTTTTCGGTAGCCGGCTGAGGCTGGGCACTAGAGACCACAAGGTTTTCCACAGGGCTGCCATCTGAAACCTCAGAGGAATTAATGGATATGCTGGATGTCACCTCTGTGTCGGCCACGCTGAAGGAAATGTCTGATTGCCCGTTGGCTTTGTTGGAGTAATGTTCCAACAGCGTCTGAAGAACCTCGTCTGGCAACACATTCTTGTCATGCGTGGCTTTAATCTCTGCGCTGATAGGCTGGGGCTCCAGGATGGTGACGGGGACATTCTCGTCAATGACGGCAGAGACTACGGTTTGTGTGACAGGCGGCTGGGAGGAAATGCTGCTTGTGTTCAGGCTGTAATCTCGACTGTTGTTGGCCATCGCAGCCTGAAGGTAGCGCTTCTTCTTCAGGAACTGCATGGCGTCGTCGTAGTTTGTGCTGCTAGCTGCTGGCTTTGTTGGTCCTTCTTGAAGAGTTTCAACTGACTCGAGCTCTGTGTTGCTTTCCACCTCTAAAGGGCCTTGCTTGTCCACGATCTCAAAGGTGTACTGTGTGACCTTAGTATTTTCCTCAAAGGAAGACGAAGTGAAGAGGCAGGGAGGAGTTTGTTCACTGGACTGTTTGAGACTCCTCTTGGGGACTTTCTTCAGGACTAGTCTGGGGGGAGTGGTGTCCCCCGACGACACTTCTCCCTCTTGGTGTTGGCTAGCCGGTTCTTCAGGTTCCACAGAGAAGTCAGCAATCACATACTCGTGTTTGACCTTGGAGGACACAGCAAAGAGAGGTAGACCTTCAATTTTATTCTGTCTCTGCTCCTCCTTCTCCTCCGTTTCGATTCCAGTGACAGTGTGCCCATCTGCCTGGGCAGCAGTGGAAGCTTCGGGACTCTTGTCTGCACACTTTTGTCGTTTTTTCTTGGGCAGTGAACAGTCATGGACATGAAAAGGGAGCTCCAAAGAATCTGCTTCACGTAAAGGCCCGACTTTACCAGCTGCTTTGTTGGTCTTTCTCTCTCTGTTCTCGTGACACATTCGTCTGTGCTTTAAAACCCGGTCTGTTCTGGAGAAGTACTGTAAGTAGACCAAAAAAAGTAACTTTATTTTACCAGGAAGTAGGCTCAATGCAGTGATATACAGCATATTCATTGTTTTAAAAGGTCTGTAGTAGATGTTTTTTTATTACCATCGGAGCTTCAAATGAGAAATGAAGTGTGTCTGTTTTAGGACGTCATCACAACAAGTAAATACATCTTACCCAAAAAAAAGTGATTGAGCAGTTATTCTTTTCTTACCAAGTCAACTTCAATCAGTTTCTACAAGTAACAACATTCAACCTTATGACTGAAACTCCAAAGTTATCTTACTGACCTTCTGCTGTAGGCCTTTTTTTCTACCTGAAAAACCTGCAGTAATGTATTAGCAAACAGAAACAGAGCTTGCCTGGTGACAGTAGTCACATTGGTATGGTTTCTCTCCGCTGTGAGTCCTCTTGTGTCTCTCCATGTGGTACTTCTGGATGAACCTCATCCCACACTCTTCACAGCGAAAAGGCTTTTCTCCTACACAAAGAGACAAAAAGGAAAAACAAACACTCGAGACTGAAATGGAGCAAAAATAAAATCACAATGCATAGAGGCTGCATTTATTCTTTACTCACCGGTGTGGATCTTCTCATGTCTCTGGAGGAGATATTTCTGAATGAAGCGCATATCACACTGGCTGCACTGAAATGGCTTCTCACCTGGGGTTTGAATTGTAAACATCAGTTTATAAATAACAATAAAGACACTAGATTTCATATAATGCTCAAGGCAACTTTTTAGATTGGCATTGCTCCTCTTTAAACATGATGTATCATTTATTTATAAAGAGATGGTATTGTGTTTCAGTCTTTATTTCATGGTCAAGGCAACTTTTTATTTTCAACATGATATCGAATTTCAAAGCAAGAGGTTGATAGGGCTGCATTTTAAAACATGACTGTGGTATCAATACCTGTGTGAATGAAGACATGCCTCTGTAGGTGGTAGTTGGTTCTGAATGCAGCATTACAGTGAATACAGACGTGACACTTGGGGCTTTGGAGGCCCAATGATCCATCATCATTGATGCTGAGAATCTACAACAGCAAAGTGACAAAGACATATCAGTATTTGATACACAGTCTACACCGTGGACAAATATTACAAACATGCAGGTCAGGCCATTTAAAAAATATATTTTTTAAGATAAAAACTGACCTGTACCTTTGCTGGTGAACGCTGCTTCCTTTTCTTCTTCTTGGGAGACACCATCAGGTCCTGAACTGCTTTTTTCTTCATTTGGCCCGGTGCCTCGGACAGCTTCAGTTCCTGCTTGATGCTCAACTGTGGAAGTAGGAGCACAGATAGGAAAACACATTTTAAAAGGCACATAACCTACTTCAAAGTCCACCCACTCATCCAGCTGCTTATCAGGGTCAGGCAGGTTGAGGATAATAATCAATGTGAGGGGACTTCACCACGCAGCAGCTTCCCCTCCACAATTTCAGAGGCAAGTTGAACAGGTTCAAGCATCCTCTGGGAATAACCAAAGGGAAACCTCAGGTCCTAGAAAACACAGGGCATGCTGAGATATCTCCTCTTCCAGCTGGGAGCCTCTGCAGATGCCATATGACTTATTTAACGATGCTGCCTAATTTTAACATTTGAGCATTACGAGTGTTTCGTACAGAAATTATGGACATGTAACATCCAAGTTGTAAGAAACAGGAATTCAATCCTTAAGCCTGATCCTCAGTTCAGATGTCCTAGAACCTAGATGTTTACACTCACAGCATTAAAAAGTATGTTTACTGTGCTGCTGTATATTCATTCTTCTGCAGCACACACATTTCAAGCTAATGATTTTATCTTTTGAGACTTTTTGACTTTGAATGCACAAGCGGTAATTCCTCACAACAATATATTATCCCTAATGTTGGTTATTTTCAACTGTTTTCAGTGGGATGACAGACTTTATACTTATATTATACTAATATGAGTTTCACACATATTATATCAATGTCTAGATTTAACTGCGTTTAATCACTGTTCCTAAAAACGTTTTGTCATTGTTTTGCAAAGCAGCTCTAAACCAAACCGTCAACAGCATGATGGTTGTCATAAATCTGTCCACACCTGTGAATTCTCAGTGTAGAAGGAAATAATGTCCCATAACAAATATTGCATGGCAATACATGAAAGGGAAATTAATATAATGACGTCCAGCTACAGTAGCAACATAAATAATCTCGTTAATACATGGACTACTTCTTATGAACTCACTGGCATATGAAGCAAGCAGGGCAACTTATTGGTGAGTTTTAGGGGGAAATGCACCTCTCCTCCGCCCTCCTCTGCTCCTCCTCTACCATTCTTTGTCATCTCCTCCTGCATCATCAGCTGATCTGGAGGAACCAGGTCATGTGTGACCAGCGAGCTGCCAGTCAAGTCGTTGTCTTCATTTTCATCGTCGTCGTCCAACAGAGGGTGGTCTGCCAGTGATCGATCCCCCAAGGTCATCACCACCAAACCTCCCCCGCCGCCCAGTCCGACTCTCCGTCCTCCGTCCAGCCCTCCACTGCTGCCCTTCAGCAGCATGCCCTCCAACTTGTCCTCAGTGTTCATCTTACATAGAGTAGTTCTTTAGTCTGTAAAAACAGAAAGAAATAGGGAGATGACTGGACGATGTTGGCAAGCTAAATACTAAACATTTTGTTCTAGTTTATTTGACCATGAAAAAGATTATTTAAAATCACACACATTTGCATGGACTGTAAAGAAGTAGCTCAAATGTAACTACTGTGGTGAACTCACACTTTAAAGTTAACCATAGGCCCATAATTTACCTTTTTTCCAAAATTGCGATGGTTAATGACTATATTAAAATGCAAAAAATGTCCTTTTGTATTCAATTCTGGCATTTTAAAACCCTTAAAAATATAATTTGTGAAGCACGGCTCAAGCAAGTCATCAACACTAGCTTTAAGTCACTCGTACTTAACAAAAAGGGGTAAAAGGAACGCTGCACTTGGTCAAGAAAACTGCTGTTGATTTTGTAAACAAGTTAAAATGCAGGTACTCTTACAGGAAAATGCAGTTGACTACCGTTTAGCTGTCATACTTTGAGTGGAAGCACACAGTAAGTGTTGGCATACTGAAAAGCATCTCGTATTGTAAGTTACACATCCTTTTTTGATACATGCATAACCAATGTGTTTACCAGTCAATACTTTACCAGGGGTATGATCACACAAGGATTTTAAACTTACAACCAGTGTGCCTTGCATTCTTTTCAAATCGTCAACTTAAACCAATTATTTCCACTTAAATTAAGCTGGACACTCATTGTTTTTTATTCTTACTGAAGAACCAGCTCTAGCCTAGTTGGCATGAGTTTCCTATTAAGGTGATATTTAAGAGACTCAGGAGCTCTACTGCTATACATATGATGTCCCAGTAGGTTTCACTAACTTGCCGCACATATATGGCTTTAGCTCTAAGAATATGAGCTTTTAGCACATAGTAAAACGTAAGGAATTGTAATCCTACTCAGTTCCACATTTGTTGTCTACAATGCCGTCTCCCAGTAATGTGTCAAGTTTTGGAAGTGGGTCAGCTGTGGTTTCTGTGATCTTATCTTAACGTTACAACATGTACAATACAGTGTAAAGGGATAGCAAGCACCGTGAAGCAGCCCAAAAAGTCGATAATGTATTGACATGTTGTGCTGCTTTTTTTAAGACGAAGTAGTAAAACGTTTGGAGTCATTTTGTTGACGTTAATGTACTTTACTCAACAGCCAGGTATATTTTTTTTAACGGCTCATCGCGAGTCTATGTTGATAACTTCATATTTACAGAACCGATGGTATAAAAATAGCTTTATATTTTAGTCAGCAACATTACACTTGTGTTTCCTTCCCTTCAATAACACCTAATTAGTTAACTAGCAATCACTTGATCTGAAAACGGTAACGTCAACGCTAGCTAACCTAACGTTAGCTCTTGGTGACAGGTTTGACCTAACCTTAGCTAACACAGATCAAACTCAGGAGACAGTAGGGATCTGTCACGGTTCAAACACACAACAACAAACACTTACTCCCATATGTAAACACACTCACTATGCCACAGGTTAAATGGGTTACGTCTCTTGCTAGCTAGCTAGCTAGCCGCGCTTGACAAGGCTGCTACATCACATTTTACGACAGCTAATGAAGAAACGTAGAGAAAAAGGCGGATGTGCCTTCAAAATAAAAGCTCGTTCAACACCTCACATTAAACTACGACCACAAACTTTACACTTAAACTTCTAACTATTTCATAACAGTAGAGTCATGCTATGAAACAATGTCGGCTATTTAAAGAAATCAAGACATAATTGTGATGTATATTAGGAAGTCATGTAGCTGGCTTTGGATCAGCTGTGATGGCATTAAGTACGATTATTTGAATCAGTTGTATTTACTGTTATTTAACTGCATTTCTATTTAGTTTTATATTGTAAAAACTGCCATGTTGTATTTTAAACATCTGTTTTTATAATGACGAATGCTATTTAAATAAACTAAAACAACTAAAACATGAATAATTTGTCCCTTTTTGGGCTTTTTTTTGGACTGACGTTAAGGTTTAAATTGAAACAATTACTATATCTTGAAAACACTTAACATCAAAACAGTTGCATTACATGGAAGTTGACCGGAAGTTGTACTTTCCTTCACCGGCTTGACAAAAGTCTACGGCCTGTTGAAACTAGCTAGCTAGCTGCTGCTAGCAAGTTGCAGAAAACATTGCATTTTGTTGGTGTAATATACAGTTGACACTGCATCGCCATTGCATTGTAGGTGAAGTATTTAACAATACATTTTAGCGCTCATGAAACAGAATACATGACACAAAACACAACTTTCGTTTGCACCTTTTACCAAACTTGTTAGCAGGGCTAGTTCGCTCAGTAGGCCACAATGTTATTGGCTGCTAGTTAAGCTATCGTTCGCTAACCCGCAACTCATCCAACAATAACATTCATATCAGTAGCGCACAAGTAACATGTCAACTATTAAAGCTGCATTGTTTCTTCTTACCTGCTGTGCGTCTTAAAGCCGTTTAGCTGTCATGATTGTTATGCAAGACTACAGTGTAATGATGGTGTGCGGAATAATCAAATACACCATCACATTTTATGAAGACTTGATTTTTATTTATTTGTCGCCATCTAGTGGTTCACATCGGCTGAAGGTACAGTGCGCTACTGATCACTCGGGCTCATAATGTTCCCTCATGCTTCAGTTTGGCAACCTACTTATTCTATAATCATTATGTCCTTTCCGCGCATTTTAATCAGTTTTTTCGTAATAATATTTTTTACATTCAGGCAAAAATAATGATTTCTAATTGTATCCTGTATAGTGGTTAATTGTGATTTGTGTTCACAGAATCCATCCGGAAATGAAGCACGATACCATTAGTGAGGCAACATAAAACATTTGTTTCATGCAGTCAATATGGGGTGATTGTAAAAGCTACAACCTTAGTCTACACTTTAGTCACTACTCTGCATTTTTCCTTACTAAAGTTAAATGACAAACCGATGTTCCTATTTGTTAATGACCATGTTATTGCAAAAGTCCAATTGAAGGTATAGCCTCGGTGTTCGCTAAGAAGATGTCCCTTCAAAAAACACACCCAGACAATACAGCTTCTTCAAAAATAACCATTTCGTTTTAAATAGTTTATCTCCTGCAAAGATAGCATACTTGACACGTTTTTTCCCATTACATTTCTAAACCATTTGCCTTTTTTATGGGATTATTGTGGGATTAGTTATTTTTGAAATGGTGCAACATGAGAATTACCCATAGGCCTATGTAAATTAGCAATAAAGGGCAGATCAAGTGGGTTTAGTGCAATAACCATCTGGATTCATCTAATCCTTCCGACTGACAGCTTTGCTTCAAAAAGGGATACGGTCTTGATAAAAATGATAGCCTGTCATGCTGAGCCATCACACAGACACACACACACATTCACACACACAGACACGCACCGTCGTGAAGAATACTAATCAACCTGTTTGCAGAAGCTCGGCGCACAACTTTCATCCATCCTGTGTCTACTCTCTGCAGGATTTCCTCCAAACCTCCACCTGCTGAATTTCATCGGGTTTCAGTAGTCTTCTCTGTCTCTCTCTTCCCTGTCTGTGTCTCTTCAGAGCGACAGACAGCCGGAGATAGTGAGTCTGAGCCTCTGAGGACATACAGCTCACTCGTACGTCGCTTCCAAGAGGGAAGCCCCCCACTCGTTGCGCGCTGAGATCGCCGGTAGAAACTCGAGTGTGCACGTGCGACAGGCTATAAATGTGTGTGTTCGTGCACGATACAGCCCCGGACTCCCTCCTCAACAGTTGCTGCCGGAGCGGCGGAGAGGAGCGGTGGAGAGCGAGAGAGACAGCAGACTGAGGACGGACGCGGCGCTCTGCCCGGCTCTGCTCCTGACATGCACTCGATCATCTCTCCGGTGACCAAGGCCATCCTAGTAGCGCTCTTCATCTTCGCGATACTCCTCATCCTCTATGTAATCCTTTGGTACATTTGCAGAGACGTGGACTGCGACCACGGAATTTGAGGATATTCCAAACGGCAATACCGGGAATTTCTCAATGGGGCGCACAGAAGAGCCCAGGGTCATCCCGTAAGTCTGCATTTTTTTGTAATGTCTTTCCTGATGGCTGTTTCTAGGTTATCTGTGGATGTGTGTGTGTGTGTTCACGCGCTTTTTGGTCGTGCGTAATGTTAAATGCGCTTTGGTAAGATCAAGTGCGTCTCCACCCGCACGAGGGATCCCAAACCCGAAATGAGCAGAGCCCCAAATTCCTTTCTGTTCAACTTGACAGCGGCCGTCTATCGATACCGGCTCATGTTTTAGAGAGCCGGCGTTGTATCTGACAGTGGATTCTCAAAGGTGATACAATGTCATCAGAGGATATCGAACTGACGCGTGTGTGGGCTATCAATTAATGGATTGGGAAGACCACCGGTGACATTGCGGTAAACGGCGTGGGTGTCCCTTAAGGTCAAGAACAACAGTGTTTACAAGCAGGTTGCCAATATTGTGTTGTTCTCCCCCTCCTCCTCTTCCTCATCCTCTTCCTCCTTCGGTATATCTGCAACATTAGTTCATGTTCAGTTCATCTTGGTCTGAGGATGCTTCCACATTTTACATCCTAAGAGATAACAGGATTATCTCTATTGGCTCCTGCACGTCTAATTCCTAATCTGTTTTGTGCCATGTTTGTGACTCCTTATCAAGAAAACGCCGCTAATGCTTTTACGCATAGCGCATTTACATTCCCCATGACAGCAGTGAGCTTGTTTAACAACATGAGATGTCCGATGTTAGTTAAGAAAGATGCTCTCACATTTACTTTTACGCACACACACACACACACACACACACACACACACACACACACACACACACACACACACACACACACACACACACACACACACACACACACACACACACACACACACACACACACACACACACACACACACACACACACACACACACACACACACACACACACACACACACACACACACACACACACACACACACACACGCAAGCAAGCGCACAGCATCCCTGCACGCTTAATAAAGGACTTCTCAATATTGCAGGCACGTTGCCCCAATGCCCACATGCTGTCACATGGTCCATAAAGCTATTAAACATGTGAGATATGATATGATGCCATTTTTCATCGGAGTCTAAATCAGTTCTTGAATTGGAATAAAAAAGGTGCCAGTACTCTAAATCAGCAACTGTTTCAAGTCAATTTATTTATACAGCCCAAAAACAAGTATTTGGCTCAAAGTCATAGAATATCCTATAAATGCTGGTGGGTTTGTCTCTTTACTGTATATTTTAGAAAGGCTTACTGTACTTAAACAAAATGACTCAGGGTGCATCTGAGATTAGAGGGGGTGCAGTGGTAAAGTGCTATTTTTACAAGTGGGGAGTGGACCTGACACCCTCTAGGGGGTCCGGGGGCATGCTCCCCCGGGAAGATTTTTTTTTTTAAATATTGAAGTTAGATGCATCAATCTGGTGCACTTTGAGAGCAAAATGAAGAGATATATGGATTCCTCTCAACATCCATATATATGAAACAACTGTAAACAGATTTACTTTTTCTTTATGGATATAAAAGAAAGTAAAGCCTGACTCCTACTGGTGGCTGGTTAATTGACTCCTCGTCCCTGAGTACACTCACCATCTTTCAGCAGGAAAGGAGAGAGGGAATCCTTGTCCGGCGACAACCGCTGTCTTTTCGCACTATTATTAAGCCACGCTAAGATTTTCGGAATGCTAACGTTATGTGATGTCTTTTCTGCTCTATTGCTGCGGCGTGCCATAGATGCGTCATGAGATGCCGCCAGCGGCTGAGTAACGGCACCTTGCCGGTACTCAGTAAGAAGTGCTGGTACCACATGGGTAAAAATCAGAAGTGCCGGTACTGCGTACCGGTGAGTACCGGCCCAATTCAAGCACTGTAAATGCATCTCAGGCAAACCATAACCAGGAAAAACAACAAAATGTGCAAGCGGATTATGTGAAGGACAAACCAAGGACATTTTGCGTTTTAATGTTTTTTAAGGACATTCAATTAGGAATATAGTGAGGAGGATGCACATCAACACCCAGTATCTATTTCCTAATTTGCACAAAACAGTTTACTCATCTTAAAGGTTCCTGTGAATCTTTAAGACATATGTTCGTTATATGTTGTGATATGAAAGAAGGATGGCCTTTTTTCTGTAAAAGAAACAGGGAAATATTTTAGTGATTGCTGAATGATATCCGCTGACTGCAGCTCATACGAGTTTAACCACCTTTTTAAGGAGCACCACATCACTATTTTACATCTTAACACCTCAGAGGATTTAAACAGCCGAGCATCTCCCCTAACTCGGAGAGAAAGTGCAGGTTTAGGCTTAACATTTTTAGATCTTCTTATTTTGAACACCACCACACTCTAGTAGCCTACTTAAAAATCCACAAGCTTCCTAAATGCTGGATGCAGCCATGAGGAAGGAACCCCGCAGCCTCCTAAACTGTTTGTGTGTAACTCTCGCCGAGAAAAGGAGAGAGAGCCTGGTCTGTAACCGGACTACAAAATGATTCCTGTCAGCCAGGAGTAGATCAAGCCAGTATCTGCCCTCAACACGCAAACACACACGCAAGCCAACACACTTACAAATCAACTGTTAAGGACAGTCCTGACTCTATATGCCCAGGCCTTAAATAGTGAGCGTAAAGGTTTGACAACTGCTTAAACTGATGGTGTCTGTTTAAACTGGTGCCCTGGATTGTCTGTGTGTGTGTGCAAGTATATGTTTTAAGGTGGAAAGAAGGGAAAAATCTGTGACTGAAGAAACGAAGAAAGCTGGTGTGTGTGTGTGTGTGTGTGTGTGTGTGTGTGTGTGTGTGTGTGTGTGTGTGTGTGTGTGTGTGTGTGTGTGCCTTTGCATGCCTGTGAGCAAGTTTATTGACAATGTTGTCTTTCATTAAAAAACATCTGAAAACTGTAATGTACCAACTGCGTATGGTTTATATCATAGCCGCGGGAAGGGGGGTGCTCGTGAACGAGGGGGGGGGGGGGGTGCTAGTGAACTGTCAACAGGGAGGGGGGTTGCCTCGCTGCGGGGACACGGTGGACCTCTGTTGCCTGTCAGCGCAGCTTCAATGATGCCGGTCATTCTGTGATTCTCCAGATTCTATCTATGGGGTACCCCTACTTCCCGGGGCTATGGTTTATATAGCGAGAGTGACCTAAAAAGTTAATAAAATAATAATTTTACAGAATAAATTGTATCCTAATATTTTCCACTTTTATTGCGGTAAGATTATCTGGTTTTAATTTATCCCACAAACACAACATGAATAATACACAGTTCTTATGATTTAGGAAGCAGAGAAGCACCCGCAGTGGGAACGGTTCAGGGATGTTAATACACCTTGATAGATCTAAGTTCAATTGAGATTAAATTCATAAAATATGTAAGAATAAAACTAAAATATTAAAGTTCAAGGCCGTGGAGAGGGGATTTGTTATCCTATTATGGCCTCACGATGTTCATAAACTTCCAAAGAATGAGTGTGTGTGTGTGTGTGTGTTTTTATGCATCAGTCGCTCGTTATCACAAATCATTTATAACGGACGAGAGGTCCTTATGCTAATAATTCTAGTCCTCTACAGTACTGCCTTCATAAATATGGATATAGTCACAAAGGTTTCCCATCATCAAACTATAAATGTGACTTTAAAGGTCAGGAGTTTTTATTTGTGTTGCTGAGATGTGGCTTTTAAGGTCACAGAGCAGAAGCTGCATCAACAGCTGACGAGAAGGTAGCGCACATCTATTAAAATAAGTCTGTGATGCTTTTGTTTGGCTTTCACTGTGAACAATTCATTATTCTTTATTTCTATTTTGTATTTTTCCTTCAAGCTAAGAAGAGCTGGAAATATGGTTTAGCATACTGATGATAACTTAGCTTCCAATGTAGACCTGCATCATTAATCACCATAACAAGAAAAAATACAGGCCGACAACTTCTAGCTACTGAATAAATGAAACCATCATATACATCTGAGAAAAACTGAAACAAAAGAAAAAATCTATAAAATGAACCTTAAAGTTGCAGATCGGTGTTAGTTAAATCTTCTGTTTCCTATATTAATAATAATAACGTTTCTGAATCTTTTTATTTATTGAAGTCAGAGGTCAAGGTGAACATTGCTGAAGCTGGAGGGTCCACGTCTGGCTCAATGATACGAAAGATAGGATACTCAATGTTGCGTAATTACATCGTCAAACAAATACTGTTTGTAACACGTGCCATTATAAGTGTTAAATAATAGTTAAACAACATTGAGATATTCATTGGACTCCCAGTAGGCTCCATTTCCCTAAAATGTGCTCTTCTATGCCCAAAATAATCAAAATCAAATGCTCTTTCCTTGTTCAAGATGGAATTGAACCATCTTCTCTTTATGATTTGGATAATGTAATGGGTTATTATAGCCATTAAAAACTCTAAATGAATCTATTTTAGAAAGTTACAGAAAGTTATACAATACTCTCACAATATTGAACAGTTATTATCTGAAAAACGATATTTGCTCTTTATTCCTGCTGAAAAAAGCATTGCGGTTTAATAGTTTGGATAGATGTTTGACAATGGTTTATATGTTGCGAAAAAATTAATTATGAAGGTGTGGTTTGTTAAATGCAAGTTGTAGAATACAAATAATATAGATCAATTATAAAAAAGTAAGCTGCATTATTAATATTTAACTTTTTATTTGTTCCATTCTTGTGTGTCCTGTGTGTGTTTCTCTGTATAGAAGACCCTTCCTCTATTCTCCTTATTCTATCCCCTTAGCTGTGTGGTCATTAGGGGAATTGGATTTAATTTATTGAATGTGCGATTATACATTCAAGGTTTGTTGAGCAGGAGTTCTCTAAACGTGCTCTGAGTGCAAATTAAATCTTGTAGAGCGTTAGGCATGGAGCCAAGGAATAAGTGACTTGTGTTTGGATCAGATCCACGTCCAGGAAATTTAACAGGGCACTCTTAACAGTGTGACATTGAACATTTTTACCTTTTTATGTGAACTACAACACTGGAGCAAGTATCCATAGTTAATATACTGCACTCTCAAGCATACAAGGTTAAAATAATAAACATTTTGTATAATTAAGATAAAACTACTTAGATAATGCTGCCTCAGTGGATTTATAAACTCTGTTGTGTTCTCTACCAACTGGAGTCACACTAATAAATTGTCTGACTTTAGTTTAGAAACATAATCCATTCAATTGCCTATACAAGAAGCACTTAAAAAGGGCATTTGGACATAACATGTAAGTCATTGCATTACATTTGTTTTTTCAAGTTCCATTATTGTATCAACCTCGAAAAGCCCTGGGCTCTACTTCTCACGTAAAATCAAAGGTCGAGACAGACTGGTATTCTGGGCAGAGAATAACTGCTTTGATGGTGTGCCACCTTTTTGTATTTCAAGTAACTGATTTTAGATGTTGAGCACCCACTCTCCATGCAATTGACACTTGTTGTGATATTTTCCTATTGTCTAGAGTTTGTAATTTTGTGAATGAAAAAAATATAATTGTCGGCTATATTTTTTACTTTTTTATGGAATAATTCTTTGCTTTTTTTGTTCTTGAGAGGCTTCTTACTCCATTCCTTTCAGCTCTCAACTGTAGTCTCATAAAAGCAATTCCCCCCCAAAAAACCCTTATTAAAACTGCACTATATCCTCACTTAACCTAATCACTATTCTAACCTTTACCTCAAAACCAAGTCAGAGCCCTCAAACTGCACCTTAAAGGGATTGTGAAGCTTTTTCGGGATGACCTGACGTCACAATGCCCTCTTTCTAAAACTCAAATTGGCTCTCAGGAAGACAGAAGCAATGGAACACGCACACCTCAAAGCCATAAAAATAGATTGTGAGTGACTCAGACGTTATGTAAAGTCCATCTCTGATAGGGCCGCCTGGGGCTGTTTATGTCAGTTTGGCTTGACGGCACTGGAGCTGAGGTGACACGTGTCTGCTCTGTCCGAGTTTCAACACACACTCACCACAAACACGCACACACTTTTCCCAGATGATGCGTGCCAGCCTCCCCCCGTTTCACTCTTCCTATCTTTTTCCTCTCCTAAGCCAACATTCCCCAGTGTGTGTGTCCCCAATGGACAGAGATGTGATACAGTCAGCGTTATGGACTCCCTGCAGCCCAAACAGCAAATATCATTAGCATTTCAGCGCAGACTTGGAGGGAAACACCACGGCAGAATCACATCCTCCTTCCCTCTGGCGGGGTGGATGGTTCAATCAATACTGGTAAACATGAGAAATCCACAATTTAAAACTGGAGCCAGACTGATGCTTCAGCTTTCTCTTTACTTTAACACCTGCACTAGATTCTTATGCTCAAACCTTTACTTGTATTAATGATAATGAGACATTTTGATCATCTCTCATGCAAATATGTTTCCACCCCGTTTTAACCTGGGTACAGGCTTTTCCGTCCGTTAAATTCATTAGGGAAACACTACAGTGAGTGTTTTAGGAATAATTGGAAAGGCCTTTTAGTTTGAAAATATCACATTTCAATATCTTAATTTAGACAAAAAGGTTTTTGTTGCCAACCAATAACGAACCACCTTCTACTTTGGGTGAAGGTGGATCAATGTGGATGATTGTCATAGTAGTGTACACTTTGTATTGAATGCTGTAATGATCTTACTGTCATACTACAAATTATCAGGAGAGGCATCACATTCATACGGGTGATATCTGATTTAATTTTCTCTGTGTCAGTCAGTATGTATGTGTGTGTGAGAGATAGATAGAGTGTGTGTGTGTGTGTGTGTGTGTGTGTGTGTGTGTGTGTGTGGTGTGTGTGTGTGTGTGGTGTGTGTGTGTGTGTGTGTGTGTGTGTGTGTGTGTGTGTGTGTGTGTGTGTGTGTGTGTGTGTGTGTGTGTGTGTGTGTGTGTGTATGAAGTTGCATGACTGAGCCGAGGCATATGAATTGTCGGGTTAAACAGAGGGGTAGGTGAAGGGCTTGAAGCCAAGGAAGCAGAAGACACACAAACATAAACACACCATAAAGTCTCTGTGTGTGTTCATAGCGCTTTAGGGAGAGACAGAAAGAGAGAGCAAGAAATTAAAAAAAAGGCCCTTCGCAATCCTGAGTCAGTGACAACAGGTATCAGAAAAACAGAGGCACGCACACACTGACTCCCAGACTGTTAAATTAAATGTGTTAAATACTGTGTGTCTGCGTTTGAGCGTGTGTGTGAGTGTGTTGCACAGATTTAATGACATACTTAATTGGTGCAAGCAAATATCCCTCCCACTGCTCCTCATTCTACATCCACTAATGGAATGGCATCCTCTCCCCAAAGACAGTAAGGAGAGTTTCGGATGTTTTTGATGAACCTTTAGTGCGCACACACACACACACAACCACACACACTGATTGCTGTCGTCACAAGATGAATTAATGACACACACAACTAGCATAATTAATTCAAAAATATCTGCACATGAATGCATAGGAATAAAAAAAGAAGGCAGTTTTACAAATGTAGATTAAAAAAGCATCTACAGGTGAATTCAGTCTCACAATAGTAATGTTGTAACGATCAGTATTACTTAATTAATGCATTTGACTACTAACTGATTGATAGGTAGGTACGATTAGTAACAAAATAAAAGTGTCGATTGTTATTTTGGCTGCATTTGTGACTTGTTTTGTTTCAAATGTCTGTAAGTCAAAAAGAGATGACACGAATCTAATAGCTGATGTGAATGCAGGATGCTGTTATGCTGTGTGCAGTCGGCCAGCGCAAACACTTGCAGAAATCTTAGGTTTCACTTTCATGTTTACAAGCTGGCCTTTGGCTCATCTCCCCATGGAAAGCCTGTGGCGACTGCAGCTGAGGCGACACAATTACCAAATCTGTCCACGTACAGTCCTCTGCCTATTCCCACCCTCGGCTCCTACGGTAGTGCACAGGCAGCCATCTGTTGCGGGGGATCGCTCTCCGAATTGCCTCTCCTGAGGATTCTTCCATTCTTTCTCCTTCTTACGGTTTAAGTATTCGTTTTTATAGAGAGCTGTTGTTGAGTTGAAACACCATGCCGTTGTGGGTAGAGCCCCGTGGGACACTGTCGGTGTAGGCCCTTTCACACATGCACCGCAACCCTGAACTTATCTAGATGTTACCCAATGGATCTGTACTGTTTTTGAGATCTCCAATGGTTAAATCATTCCTTCAAGACATCCAACATACTTTACCATTCCAGCTTCTGAGTACAAAGCCTGTGTAATGTCCAATTGAGCCCATGTATGAATATAGCAACTCACTGCCGTAGACTTCATGGCGAGTTAATGAGTGTGTTGATGATGTTTCTTTCGTGGATAGCGTTAACCAACAGAAAGAAAAGCTCATTTAGAGAGATAAAGACATTCAGTAACTTCCGTAAATTGTTGGACAAATTCAAGGAACAGCAAGAGACTCAGTTGGTTACAAGCCACCATAGGATATTTTCTGCCATGTTGTACTTCCTGCATGCTGAGAGGCGGGGCCAGGGGCAAACCATTGGCCTTGCTTAAAAAAAACAAGTGTACATTTACAATAGCTGCAACCGTGTGCATGCATTCACACGTAGAATCGGACGGATGAAACCCCTCTTTAATGGTCACACATGCAGAGCACACACAGTGACATTTGGCCTCTGCCTTTAACCCATCCTAGTACCAGGAGTCTACTGGGAGCAGTGGGCAGCTATTGTACAGCACCCAGGGAGCAATGGGAGTGGGGGGGAAGGAGGTTGTCCGGTGCCTTGCTCAAGGGCACCACGGCAGGGCAGGAGGTGAACTGGGACCTCTCCAAGTAGCAGTCCACACTCCATATTTAGGTCTGTTCGGGGACTTGAACGAGCAACCCTACAGCTCACAGTCCAAGCCCCTACTGACTGAGCCACTGCCACTTGACCTCTATGCACATTTTAGCCTAGGAGGTCAAAGTCTTCGGCCACCAAAGAGTAGAGAAATGTCCATGGACTGACGATTAGAGCGAGCTACAGTAGTGGTGGTGGTCAAAATAAAACAAAATAGGCCTAAAAATGTAATAGACAATTTTCAAGCAGTAATGTTTGAACTTTGACACAAAATCATAACTGTAAATTCATTATGGCTCAATTACAGTAGTTTTCCAGTTAAGCCTTATCAGCGAGAGAATGAAAAAGACATGGAACTGATTTAACTGCATGAAATGTGTTTTGAATGTAAAGTATATTTTGATAAAGCAGCTAATAAAGACAGAAAGCTGTCGGAAACACAGCCATATGCTTGATGTTGCAAAAACAATGCTCACATGCTGTCTCATTTGGTGCATATATCCTGCAGCTCTGGTGGAGTCTCTGAGCTTCAAGTCCATCTTGATTATCTGCCTCTCAGAGAAGGGAGACGTCTCATCTCAAACCGGGAGAAAACATCCGGATCAATTCACACAAGCTGTTGCACTCTGGAGCCCAAATACCTCATGATACATCCAGAAAATCCCCTTTCTTCACAATATGACACCTTACCTGCCATCCCCTCTGGGCTGATCACATCAGTAACGAAAACAAACGCGAAGCAAAGTGCTAAAAAACAGTGTGTCAAAACAATCCTATTTAGAAACTGTTTCTTGCATTTTCTGCTAAAAATATCCAACATCCTGCAACTTATTTTCTCACAAGGAATACATCTATGAGAAACATGAAATAAAGATTACATTTTAACTGGCAGGACACCCACCCACACACACACACACACACACACACACACACACACACACACACACACACACACACACACACACACACACACACACACACACACACACACACACACACCACACACACACACACACACACACACACACACACACACACACACACACACACACACACACACACACACACACACACACACACACACACACACACACACACACACACACACACACACACACACACACACACACACACACACACACACACACACACACAGGGATCTCCTAGAGTTGCTGTCAAACCAGATTTTCTAAATAAGACAGCCAGCCAGTGGTTGTCATATAGGACGAGGTGACTGTTGTTTGAAGCTATTTGGATGCTGCTCACATGTCATTTACATCACACACCCTCCTGTCATTTTCTGTTCCCAGCACATCTTCATTTGTGTGTGTTTATGTGTGTAAAGGGCTGTCTTTCTGATTACCCATCATCCCAAATAATCATCCCATAGTCATGCATGAGATGCGATTTCCTTTAAACAATAGCTGGCCATCTCGCCTCGCTGACCCACAATCTCTCAGGCTGCAGCAGAACAAACACTTGCATGCACACACAAACACACACATGTCCTCTTAGCTTGCGTTAACAGCTACAAATACACATTTTAAAATACCCACACAGCTTGCTCAGCCTCCATCGGGGCAGTGGTGATGACACTGTCACTTTATGTTGCTGTTCATTTAACTTCCTTCAAAGCAGACTTTAATATCTGGGGCCAAGTGCATATCAGCGCTGCTGCTTTTGGCCTGACTGGAAAGCACAAACTAATGTAATGATTTCCCTGCCAACAGAAAAGAAGGGACGTGATTGTGAATGCTCCAGACCTGTCTTTAACATAAATGATAGTAATTTGGTGGAAAAGAATACTTGCAGAGTTTGATTGGCCTACTTTGAGTGCCATAGATAATTCAGCTAGCTCCTGCCCTGCAAGCCAAGCACAATCCATCACAGCAGTAGGCTGCCCGTTCACATTTTGGGGATATGAATCCCAATTTCCATCACAAAACGATATGATGCAGATTCACTGGGTAAAAATCTTATTGCTGATATCACAGTCTGCCACCATACGATTTGGTTTAATTCATTCACTTTTAACAATCAGTTGCAATTATGTCAACTCACAAAAAAGCTACTACAATCGATTCAACAACCAGAACCTGTTTCTTTTCAATTCTGCACACATTTTGATTTTAAGCATCCAATTTCTTTAATCAGTGGCTGGTAATTTATTCTATTCTTATTGAAGTGTTGCTCAGAGGTATGTTTTTTTTTGTTGCACATTCAGTTTTTTTGCAACCCATTCATACCAAATATCCTCCATTATATAGCGCCCCTTTTCACAGCCTCAAGGAATAAAAGACTGTTCAAAAATGTAGAGTGGCCCTCTCAGCCATCTGACTGTACCAAATTAAGCTTTTGTGGCAAGCAAATCCATACTTTTAAATGGTAAAGTAGATTGAGTGATAACCCTTAATCAGCTTTCACTCTCACACAGGACTTACATATTAAACTAACAACAGGTCATTACATTTTAACATTGCTGAAAGGGAAGGTGAATCTGGTAGTGAATCCCTGGTCGCTTCACAGTCCTCAATTACACACATTGAGGCATTAATTTTACTAATTTCAGCTGAGCTTCGTGGGAGGATATGCCTCGCTCAAAGAGAGGTGGTTGAATGATTGCCACTAATTTTAGAAACCCGAACATTAAGCATACATTTGAAAGGATACTCCTATGAAAGGAAAACATTTGCATGTATTCACAGTAAGGCTTTTAGCATCTTGGCAACATGTGATCACTCTAGGGCTAAAACAGCAACAAATCACTGTTCCCCAAAGCTCTGAGGATGAGGTAGAGATGACAAACTTGGATGCAGAAAACATGGTACACCTCAAAAGATAAAATCAATGACTTATGTAATATTTCATCTTTACATTTCAATCTTAAAAGCCCATTAAAAATGTTCTCAGTGGTATAGTTTGGCATGAAGTGTCAGTATCTCTGGAAGTGGTAATTAAAGCTGTAATCGACACTCTTATGATGCTGAACATATTTATTTGATTGCATCTTCAGGCTACTAAACTTAAGAAAATGTATAGCCTATTTGAAAACTAAGGATCAGATATCAGAAAGAAAATATATTATTCACAGCTGAAGTTCTATCTGACTTTATATCACAGCAGCCTGACTAGCCTCTGATAAAAGTAGACTGGTGTGATGGACGTAAGTGATCCCAGGAGAGGGAATCATAAAACATCCACCAGTCCGACACAATGCAGGCGAAGGGCTGCAGACAGGAGCTGTAATGCTGCTCCTAAAGCCTATCTTGGGATATTACGGATCAAACTAGGGTGTCATGCCTCTTTTGCTTCTGTCATTTGTGACCTCTTTGGCAGCAGTTAATGAGATAGTCAGTTAGCTGAAGGGAGCAATATGCTGGGTGGATCTAAAGAGAAGGATCATACGGCACATCAGGCAGCAAAGCGGCAGTAAAGAGGGCCCTCAATCAAACACTTATCCCACCTCCCTTATAGATAAGTGATGGATAGCTGCAGGGGGGGGCATTTTCTTTCAAGGTCAACCAATCAGTTACTGGGCTGTAAGAGCTATTAGTCAAGTAGAAAGCCCTTTTCAAATTCAGTATGAGTTGGTATTATTACAGTAACGTTGTCCACTATGTGTCTGTCGACAAGGAGGGAAGCGAGGATGGACGACTTCATATTGGAACGTATCCCATAGACGGAACTGCTCTTTCTACCCGGAGCTGTTCCTCCACTGCACTGCTCACACAGTAACAGCTCCACACAGAGATGTTATCCGCTATCCGGTGTTATCTTCTACCAATTATCAAACTTCACCTGCTTGCTTTGAAGGTCCTGCTGGTTCAGCTGCTCATCAGACCTTTCAGGCTGCCAGGTGCGTTTAACTCTCGATACGTTGTTGTGGTGCACTTCCGCTGAATAGTGTCACACTCCGTAACGGGGCAACGTCCTCAGAGTCATGAACGTTAGATAGCTGTTAGTGACTGGCTTTGTTATTTAAATATTACATGAAGGCAATTGAAACACCCAGCGTGCAGGAGGCTAACGTTAACGTAATGTTAGCAATGTTAACGTTAGCTAACATTAGTTGGAGAGAAGTAGCAACATGAGTCAAATGAAATGTTGTCTTGTTTGTTTGTTATGTTTGCCGAATTCACCAGAAGAGCTTAGCAGTACATACTTTTCTCACATAATGTATATTAAAATATTTGCATTTGTCGCAAATTGATATTGGTTTAATCTCCACTTTTTACAACAAAGTTTTGTAAACAGGTACAGAACGTGTCTTTGCTACAGGTAGATGAACACGCTTGACTGACAGTACACAACTGATTATTAACCAATGAAATACAGTAGATATTGCTAAAAGAAAAGTTCAATCAGTTTGAATGTAATTGGAAACTATTTGTTGTTTTAATTAAGAGGTTTATTTATTTACGCTGGGTCAGAAGTAAGACATGCACAACAAATCACTTGTGTTTTGATTTATATAAATTACTATCAACTTTGGTTCAAAGTTGATTAGTGTAAAAAAAATGCAAAAAAGCTTTATTTATCCATGCTCATCATCACACGAAAATCAGTATCTGATGACGACCATGAACAAAAACAAACTTGTTTAGGTATTGTCTGCACATGGCCTGAAAAAAAGAACGTGTCTCATTTAAAGCTTACTGTAATTTGCATTACAAAAACAGAGTTTACAGTAAGTACCACAGTGAAACTTTAAGACACAAAGTTCTTTGGGAAAGTGAAGGAAAATTGCGCCATAGAATGTAAAAACCCAGATAAAGTCCATCTGAGATTTACAGACAATCTAAAAGTCTTACTACAAGGACTCCTTATATCTTGAAATAGTGGCCTGTCTTGAAGCAGCGTCCTTATCAAATGACATTCCTACTGATATCTGCGTGTCCTCTTCTGTTTCTGCCAGTGATGCCCAGACAAGATGGCAAGGTTGCCATAGTGACAGGAGGAGGCAGGGGAATCGGCTATGAGGTAGTCCGCCACATGGCCAGGCTGGGGGCGCATGTTATCATAGGTACAGTATCAAGCTCTGCACCAATGACACGCAACCAAGACACTCAAGCCCATGTTATTTAAAGAGGTTGGCAAGCACATCAATAATAATTATAATAATAACCTTCATATTTGTTGTGCCTTTCAAAACTATAATGTGCAATTTCACACACCAGGCTGGACGCTGTGACAAAATTATTTTTAAATTTGTGTCGCATGATAAATGAAATAATCACCATAGAAGGCAGAATTACCTGTGAATAGCTGCAAACATGACAAAATAATCTGTCAAAGCACTTTCATGCAGGCACGGAACTGATGGCAGAATTAAGCCTCATTTCATCACAGATAATGGCGCCACAATCACCGCTAAACAGTCTGAGATTAGTTTCGCCCAGTGCAGCAGCAGTAATGCAGGGAGAGGTGAAAAGACTGTCAGCGTAGAGTAGAGGACAGCTAACTGATGGCATGACTTTCAAGGTTACACAAAGTAACGTAACATAACAACACCTTGAGGAGATTTTTCAATCATTATTGAAAAACCTTTTCAAAATAACTTCACTAACACAGATACAACTATTCATTATTTGCATTGTTACTTGTTATCTTTACATTATTTTCTACAAGAACATGAATGACAGTGAAGTCACTGAAAATCTTAGTTTCAGATATCTCACATTTTGGATGATAATAATATAACTTGTCTCAATGACTGGATTCCAAAAAGGTTGAGAGAGAAAACACAAAGCATATGAATCTTTTGGTAATGATGGATTTGAATCAAAATCGATTTTGGATTCAGTACGTGGGGTGCTTATTTCAAGATCTGCTCCAGTTAACCTCTGTGTGGCAAATGATGGCATAACAACAGGTGTGTGTGTGAGTTTAAAACGTAGGAGTTTGCATATTCAAATCATGTATATCAACTGATTGCAATAATGTCAAATTATAGTGGCAAATTTAAGACTAAAGGTTATATTTACTTGCCAATTTTAAAAATACATTTCACGTAAAATAAACTGATATTTTGTGGAATCTTTTTAATAAAACCACACATTAATGTTGCATCAGTAGCAATGTCTATGTTATTTGGAAGACATTTGTTGCATATCCATTCAGATAAGATTCATGATTCTGTCATGAATGAATGTCTTTCCCCAACTTTAGACAATACAGTTAATCTCCTAGCAGAATAGAGTGATGTCCATGTCAGTTAGCTTACTGAGCTTCTATGCTACAGATGTATGATCTTATAATAAAGTAATCTGTATTGTTATGTGAACAAAACCACAGCCCTGCAGTGCCAATCATATTTAAGGAATGCTCTGTGTGTGCGTCCCTAAAGTCGCTGTCAGAGGTGCCTTATTAGTATCAGATGGTCAACAACTCATCAGATGCCTCTTGACACCCCGCTGATCCGTCTTAAGGCTTTGGAACAACATCAAAACAGTTTGTTTTCATCATTTTAAAATATGTGCTAAACTTCACCGTGAGATGATGTAATGTCCTTCTGAACTCTGCTGGGATTAAAAGGCTTTTATCAAAACATTTGGTAAATGCAAATGTCCATTATGAAGGGCCGTTTTTTTGTTTGTTTTTTCCATATTGTTCCATTTACTGGTAATAGCTGATGTCTGCAGATAATTGGAATAGACCCATGTTTTATAAAGTGTGGCTGGTTTTATGCCTCATGCCATGATTCTTTTAGTATGTGAAACTCCATCATTTTACTGTGCAGAGTGCAGACACACAAATACATTGTAAATAAATACAAAGTCTTAGTAAAAACAATTGACATCAACAGTATGTATGTATTCCACATGTGTACTGTATCTATACTCTTCCTTCCTTGAAGTGCCATCAATCAGAATCAGACACTAGGGTTACGTAAGGTTATTGTAACCCAGCTTCTATGAGTATAGGCGCAGCCCTCTAAGGCTATAGCTATTGGGTAAACCCCACTGCACGTGTGCAGTACTGACAGACTTATTCCACGCCCACCTACGACGTGGGCCCCACCTCCGGGCTCACTTCCGTATAAATAGGAAGTAGGCCCTACAATCCGCTCCCACAGCTTTTCTTCAGCTATTCGCGGCACCAGTGGGGCCCGAACTAGAGGGCTGCGCCTATACTCATAGAAGCTGGGTTACAATACGTAACCCTAGTTCTGTTTCGTATAAGACTTCGCCCTCTAAGGCTATCGTTATTGGGTTAAGGGCGAAGCAGGATGTAGTCTACACCCCACTGGTTCCGTCCGTTACCAGAAGCACAAAACACACCTACTCAGTTAATAACCCATGTCCATTTCGCCGTGCGTAAATGGAGCATCACGTTCCCAGGGAATATAGCATTTCCAAAATGAATATTTCCCCATCAAGGAACGAAGGTAGGCTTACTCGGGCTACCTGTCGTTTAAAAAGTAGAGTTCTTTAAGTCTTACTTGTTAAAAACGATCAAGAGAGGGGAGCAACGGCCGCGTTCTACATGCCGACAGGCAGGAAAGAGGCCTGCAATTTGGAAAATCCCCGATATTCCTCAATCTGGCAGACTATTCAGTACTGAATGTGTCAGAGAGGAATGGGAGACATCCCTCAAATAAAAACGAATAAACGAACAGGGTGAAGACCAAGATGCAGCAGTGCAAATGTCTTCCACTGTCATTCCTCCAAACAATGCCGTAGAAGTTGATATTCTCCTGGTGCTGTGCGCTTTAATGTTTTCCGGTGGATCCAACCCAGAGGAAACATACACCTGTGACACCGCCTCACCCAGCCAGTGTGACAGGCGCTGTGCAGATAGAGGCTGTCCTACTGAGCGCTCTCTGAAATGCACAAACAGACGCTGGGATTTGCGTAACGCAGCCGTGCGTGTAACATAGCATGCCAGCGCGCGCACGGGACAGAGGAGATGAGATGTGGCTTCCTCCTCTGATGTGTGAGGCGGAGGAAAGAAGCCCTCCAAAGTTATCACTCTCGATCTGAACGAGCTTGTGATCACCTTCGGCATAAACGCCGGGTTCGGGCGTAACACAGCTGAGCTGCCATCTCCTTGGATCTGGAGACATGAAGGAGCCACAGAGAGAGCAGACAAATCACTCACCCTTTTAGCTGACGTCAGAGCCAGGAGCAGCGCTACCTTGGCTGACAGAAACTTCAGGGGAACTTGATCCAGCGGTTCAAAAGGGGCTTTACCTAGTGCGCACAGCACTACAGCCAAATCCCATTGAGGCGCTAACGCGCGTGATACCGGTCTGAGTCTCTGTACTCCTCGTAGGAAACGTTTTGCCAGCGGGTGACTAAACACCGTGCTGACCCCAAACCCTACATGGCATGACGAGATGGCAGCCGCATACGTTTTTATCGTGCTATGGGCCAATTTCCTGTCCAGCTGGAGGAATGACAGCACGAGAGGCAGGGGACACGCCACGGGGTCCACGCTTTTTCCTACACACCATCGTTGGAACGCCGTCCATTTGGTTGTGTACAACGCCCTGGTGGACGCGGCTCTGGATCCCTGAATAGTCCTCACAACATCTTGAGAGAGGCCGAGCCCCTCTAAGTGTTCCCGTTCAGGGGCCATGCCCACTAACGTTGGCCTAACACTGGGTGACTGCTGATTGCTCCCTCCACCTGGGAGAGAGCATCCCTCCGCCACGGAATTTCCCACGGTCTCCCTGACAGCATCCGCTGCATGCAGGGAAACCAGGACGCTCCCGTGCGCTCCGGGGCTATTAAGACCGCTACCAGTCGCTCCTCCTGCACTCGGTCCAGGAACCGAGGGATCAGATGGACTGGTGGGAAAGCGTACAGTAACACCCTGGGCCAAGGTCTGTGTGCGAACGCGTCCACCCCCAGAGGGGGGTGATCCTGCCTTCTCAGGGAGAACCAGAGAGCACACTGCGCGTTCCCGCGAGCAGCGAACAGATCACCTCTGTCCCGAACCTGCTCCACACTTGGGAGACCAGCTCGGGGTGGAGGCTCCAGTCCCCTTGTCGAGGACCTCCTCTGGACATGAGATCTGCCCCTCTGTTCAGCTCGCCGGGAATATACACTGCTCTGATCGAGAGCATGTGTGTGCGCGCCCAGCACAACAGCCGCCTGGCTGTGTCCAGCAGCTGCGCTGATCGTACACCTCCCTGACGATTTATGTAGGCTGCCGCCGTTTTGTTGTCTGTCTGAATCATCACATGATGATTCCACAGCAACAGGGCAAAGTGCTGAATTACTCTCCATACGGCGAGTAATTCCAGCGCGTTTATATGAAGGGACATGTGCGGCGGCCACTGTCCCCCCACTGCCTGCGACATGCATGTTCCCCCCCCCCCTCGCCACTCTGAGTAATACTCTGAGAGCGCACACCTGGTTTGGATGTGCTGTGGTTGTCATGGTGACGAGCCACGTCAGAGCCCTCGCCGCCGTTGCCCGTGCCGGACCGAAAAAGGCTGCGAGGGGCCCTCCACACGCTGCATCTCACACCGGCTCTCATCCTGTCTCTGTTTCGGAGAAGGCTCGAAAACTGGACATTGAGGCGCGTTCACGCTCAAACCCGCTGAGGGAATGAGCGGAGGTGTGTGCAGTGCTATTCACACAGTGCGTAATAACAGCCCTAGGCTCATTACGACCGTGTGTAGTATAGGCACATCTGGGACAGAGTAAAAAACCCGTGCTGCCTATAACCGACAGGTTTAGGAGCATCAGGTTTAACCGTCAAGCCCTGCTGTTAAGTAACCGGCTGGTTAATTACAGCTGGCTTGTGCCGCGAGCCCCGCTGCCGCGCTAACCAACAGGTTACAGCCGGCTCAAACGGCGAGCCCCGCTGTCTGTTTAACCTTACAGGTAACAACAGCTGGCTTATGCACCTCCCCACGCTGTATTACACAGCGGCTCTCCTCATGTCGCCATTTAGGAGCTTTTAAAACTCGTAAAACGGACATTGAGGAATGAGCGGCGGTGTGTCTAGGAGGCACATCTGTGACATAGGAAACAAACCCGGGCTGTCTAATTAACCGACAGGTTTTAAAGACAGCTGGTTTTAGCCGTAAGCCTTGCTGCCTAACAACCGACAGGCTGTGAGGCAGCCGCTTATGCAGCTTTATGTCATCCGGAGGAGAGCTCTCCTGAACCGGGAGATCTCATTAGGCGGCTGCCTTTCCGATGATCTCCGGGAGTTCCTCCACCTGGTGATCCATGAATGGAGGGGAAGGAGTCGCCTGACTGCTGCCCGCCATTCGGATCCAATAAATAAAGGGCTTGGTCCACAGAGTAAAAACTCCTGGAGCAGCCAATCATCCTCGGCCGCAGCAACGAGAGCGTCCGCTCTCCACTGCCTGTGGGCCCGAGGGAGATGGACACAATGAGTGCACGACACCTGGGGAGTGAGAGCCGCGTTTGCGTGCTCTAATCCCCGGCAAAACTCACACCGTGAGCTCCGGTCGTAACTCATATGTCGGGTTGACCCTGTTTCCCCCGTCCGGAGGAGAGGGAGGATGGGCCCAGGGGAACCAGGAATGTTTGCTCTTTTAGCTCTTAAAATAACTTGTTTTGCCTGTCAATGCTTCTGCAACGGAGTGCTGAAGAAAAGTAGGAGCGGATTGTAGGGCCTACTTCCTATTTATACGGAAGTGAGCCCGGAGGTGGGGCCCACGTCGTAGGTGGGCGTGGAATAAGTCTGTCAGTGCTGCACACGTGCAGTGGGGTTTACCCAATAGCGATAGCCTTAGAGGGCGAAGCCTTATACGAAATAGAACAGGTTTATTACCAGGTAGGTTGAGACGTACGAGGAATTTGACTTGATGTCATGGTGCATACATAAAAGTAAAACAAAAATAAAAAAATACAGATAGAGTACTTATTTACCAAGAAGATATACTCCTCTACTCACTCATCATGTATCCCAGGAGCCCCTTGCTGAAATATGTTTACCACATCACCTCTAATGTCTTCCTTGACTCTTTGCTCAGTACAGTTCAAGGCTTCACCAGTGACTGACTGTGCAGCTCCTTCACACTCTTCAGCAGTGGGTTGAGCCCTCTGACTCTTGGGTCTGAAGTGAATTGCTTGGTGCACATTGATGAATGGAAATAGGCCTCTTTTTGATCAAATATCATTTGGATAAATGTTTTTCTCTAAAAATTATTTGCCGCTATATCTCAGCTTGCTATTGACAAGATGAGTATTACAGTCTCTTGCTTTAAAATGGTTTTGTATTCTTGGCTTGATGTATCAATTTGCCTGTGAGGTACAGCAAGGACGTTTCCGTCGAGCAGTAATCAATGTTGATATACGTGCAAGAGGCCCCGTTTAGATTCACATGTTAGATCTGTAGGCATTTGTTATGTTGTGTTGCAAATACAAAATATAAAGCATTATGTCCGAGATACTTATGGCAGAAACGTGTTCTTCAGGGCTGCATGTAAGTGGACATACAGTGGGGATGTTTGAAGGAGAGTGCATGCCTTTTTTTTTTGTTTTTCCACATGGGGGCTAGCGCATAGTGTGCTTCTGTAACCTACTGTTACACAACAACCTTTCTCTTTGTAAATAAGCAGTAATGCAAGCCTAATTCTAGTTTCAGGGATAATATATTCAGTGGTTACTAAATAAGAAGCTGGAAACCTAAAGTTCTTGCATTTCAAAACTGACTCAGTTTTGGGCTCTGGTGATTACAGTCATGATCAAGTCAGAAAAATACGTGTCACATAGACCTCCTCAGCTACTCCGATGCAGAAGGTGTAATCTTGCCTTCAGAAGACAAGGATTTTCTGCTTTTTCAGACAACCCTTACTACATTTCTGAGCCAAAATCTCAAACATTTCTGAGTGCTTCTTTTGATTCATTTCATTCAGCTATTAGTTACTAAATGATAGGAAACAAGTGCAGAGTTGCAGTGACATGCACCGATGGTCCACACTTCAACACTAGCCCACTTCAACTCATAAGTGTGTATATTTGAATACATGTAAATATAAGTCACAATCTGAGGAAAAAGCAAACAAACACTGATCACAATGACAACCATTATGCTAAAGATCTGTTAAAGTGAAAGGCCCTTTATATTTTGCCTGACAGCATCTGAATCTGTTTATATCCTGATCTGTTTCATCTGTAGATTTCTTTGTGGTAGAGACACACAAGTGGTAGGATGGCTTCCTGTTAAATTGTTTCTATTGTTGTGCTTTGTTCTTTTGTCTGGAGGGTTTGGCTGGGGATTTATGTTTTGAGGAAATGAATTTTTCCTTTTCATCTAAGATATCTCCCAGCAACACTCTGCAACTGAGCTAACTGCCATTAGCATCTTCTAAAATGTACACTCCCATGGGGTTTTAGTCATTTCTGCTGCTACCATTGGACTAACAGGATCCAGTTTGCTCTTTTCTCTGTTTGTAGTCCCCCGTTGGTTTGGTTTCAATTTAAGTCAATCATTAGGTCATCAGAATAAACCACACAACTCTCTCTAAAATATTTGAAGTGGTGCAGCGTTTCATTTGTATTGTCCAAACAGGGTTTTACATTTTACATTCTGTAGAATTACGTTTTCTACTTTTACTTAATTCATAAATGATTGGCCCATTTAAACAAGCCTTTTGGTTGGCTCATTTATTCAGCTATATCTTATAGGAATTGTGTTCCAAACTAAGCTTTGAGCTCCAAAATCAAATTTGGATGAGGCGGAACAAAACCAAGAAACTAGTTGCATTATTAATTGGTACTTAGAACAACTGTGAAAACAAGAGCCATATAAAGACAATGTATTGTCCTTTTCTTTATGATTCTGTATATTGCTATTCCTTTATCATTTAACCCTGATGCTAATGGTTGTGCGAGGACCTGTTCATTGTTGCTGGCAGCTTTCAAATGAATATTATCTGGTTAATTTGCAGCTGGTTGTTTTTATTCAGTCAAGACGACAGAGGATAATGAGGAGGCAAGGGGGTGCTTAGCATTATCAGTAGACCATTGCTACTATAAGTTACAGACATTTGCAGTGACAACTACGGTTACTGCCATGGAACTTTCAAAAAAACACTCCCACTGCAAAATCCAAACGCCTCCAACATTCCGTGCAACAATATTTTTTCTGTCTCTTGGTTCTCCCTTTTTCATTCAGTTACAAAACTTTGAAGATAACTCTGCTTTATTCATCCAGTCACAGTGAACATACTGTACCGCAATGTCAGAGTATCCTTAGAGACGATTGGTGCAGAACACACAAATGACTATACCTAATTGCACACAAATTAATATAAGCTACTGTTGTACAATCTTTATTGACGCTGATCCTACTGGACACTTAAGTATATCTTTATTTCCAATATCCCCAACTCATGAGAAAATTCATGTGTGGATATTTATGGTAAAGTGGATCCCTCTGGTAATGGAGTGGATGCATATTTCAGATGGAGTGTAAGCATAGTGCTTGTATGAGTAGAATTCATTGTTTGAGCCTCTGCTCTGTCAAACACCAGTTGGATATTAACCAGGATGCAATTACGCTTCAAGGGTTTTTAAGTACATTTTGAATTAAAATGGTTCCTTTTGGAGTGTTTTTAAGATAACATAACATAATTTAAAGTCATTCGAATTGGAAAATGAAGTCTTTGCAGCTGCAAAATATGAAAGGAATGGTATGAATAGAACTAAATTACAGCATGTTATGCAAAGCTGCACCAACATGTATAGATCCTTCCATAATACAAAAAAAGGAATTAAACAAGGCCACACCTAAAACCCCTGCCTTGGGTTCACGCTTCATCCCCAAAAACCTGCAACAACATTTTATGGATGCAGTGAACATTATTAATTGGGGGAACGCTCTGTCCTCTGAAGATATTGGTGAAAACAGTGATCTGTTTATATCTCAAATGAATGATACAATGTCTTCCTTCTCAAGGAGAGGGTGCCTTAGGTACAGGAAGGAACATCATCGTCCCTGGCTGAATCTACAGTGCAGGAATTTAATGAAATCTAGAGACCAACTGTGAGCCTCTCCGCTCACACAGTGTTCAAATAGGGACGGAAAGAGCAGGTCGGTTTATCACAGGCGTTTATTAGCTCCAAACAAAGTATACACCGGTCTCCCACGTTGCCCGTGTGGGAACCTTCACAGGTCCTTTGGCGACCTTCCAGGATCCCGCCTACTGCAAAACATACAAGAACCAGGTTAAGACATGCTTTTATTCCGGCACTGATTACCTGATTCCGATCAGCTGTCTGGCCTCCGGCCGAGCCACTCCCTTCACTCTAGCAGCCGGCGCCCTAACCACACCCCTAACCACATACCCCCACCGCCCGACTCAGGCCGGGATCCCGCCGGCCGCAAGCTGACTCTTCCCCCCCCCCCCCCCCCCGCCCCTCCGCTGAGCGAGAGAGGAAATCCGCCACGACCATCCGGTTACCCGGCCTGTGGATCACCTTGAAGTTGAAAGGCTGTAACGCCAGATACCACCGAGTGATCCGAGCGTTGGCATCCTTAATGCGGTGGAGCCACTGGAGCAGGGCATGGTCCGACCAGAGGGTGAAAGGGCGCCCCAGGAGGTAGTACCGCAGGGCGCCGACCGCCCACCATATGGCGAGGCACTCCTTTTCCACCGTACTGTAGTTCACCTCCCTCTGGGCGAGCTTACGGCTAATGTACAGTACGGGGCAGTCGACCCCCTCTACTTGCTGGGACAAAACGGCCCCCACGCCACTGTTCGAGGCGTCGGTCTGCAACACAAAAGGGAGAGAGAAGTCAGGAGAATACAGAAGCGGCTTACCACAGAGGGCTTTTTTAACCCTCTCAAACGCCAGCTTCGGGTCAGGTCGGTCAGGGGACTGGTCAGCTCCGAAAAGGACGGGATGAACCGCCTGTAGTAGCCGGCCAGCCCCATGAACCTCCTGACCTCTTTTTTCGTCTTGGGCGCCAGACAGGCTGAAATGGCGGTTATTATTAGCTAGAGCAGGGGTGGGGAACCTTTTTCCTCTCAAGGGCCATTTCAAGTTTTTCAACATCCTCCGAGGGCCGTACAAATTATTGACCTCTGCTTAAAAAAACTAAAATCACAGCCCATTCATTTTGCCTTTCTTTCATGCTGTGCAAAGAAAAAGCAACCTCTTAATCCAGATATCTTACCATGATGATGCGTGCACATGCACGGTTGTGGCATGACCACCCAAACAGAAAGATATGGACACAAGATGTGTGCAAATGTATTTAGTTTCCTATCCATGTGGACATGTTTTAAGTGTGGGGGGGGACCCAACCTCCTCTAGGGGGGTCCGGGGGATATGCTCCCCCGGGAAGATTTGAAAGCATCAATCTGGTGCACTTTGAGAACAACATTAGGAGATCTATGGATACATATCTCAACACCCATATGAAACAGAACTGTAAACAGATTTACTTTTTCTTTATGGACATTTTACAAATCACTCCCCTTTCAAACTGTATTCTTGTTATTAATAACAACTTTTTGTTACTGTTATATAGTATTTTATACCTGTTTACTTTATTATCTTATTTTTTTATAATAATGATCATATAAAGATGTGCCTTTACCTCACTGGTTGGAGAAAAAGCTTCTTATATTCGTTAGCATAGCTAGCTAACCAGATGCTAATAACAACAAAGTTATTGACTGTATGATCAGTATGACAGTCATGAACAGATCGCCACTGGGCTTACAACTAAGACACAGCCACGCAACAACTGCGGCATGTGTACGGCTCCTTATGGGTAGGCTACTGCACTTTTTGGAAGTGCCAGAGCGGTGTTCTGGTGCTCTCCGTCAGCACTACACCCCTGTCAGAGCCCCTGTCAGACGAGACATATACCACGTGATGACACGTTAGGCTCGTGTTGTGTTCAAGGACCCTGACCTTGGCCAGGAAAAACAGGCACTCGCTTGTTGAATTTTTTTGCAGTCTTGATTTTTTTTATTTTTGCGTGTGTTTATAAATGACCTCGAGGGCCGTACCAAATGGTCTCGCGGGCCGTATACGGCCCGGGGGCCGGAGGTTCCCCACCCCTGAGCTAGAGGATGGGAGTAATACAAGCACTTTATCTCCCGGTGAAAATTGTCTCAGTTTCGACCCTCTGTTGTACAGGCGCTGCTGACGTTCCTGAGCCTGGAGCAAATTCTCCCGTGATATCTGCTCCAGTGAGTGGAGTTTTGCTCGCAGGTCCATAACGTACTGTATTTCGTTTTTACTGGTGCTTGGACCCTCCTCCCAGTTTTCCTTAACTATGTCCAAAACACCCCGGGGCTTCCTACCAAATAACAGCTCAAAGGGAGAAAATCCCGTGGAGGACTGGGGCACCTCCCGCACTGCAAACAACAGAGGATCTAGCCATTTATCCCAATTACGACTATCTTCGTGATCGCACTTACGAACCATGTTCTTTAGTGTTTTGTTAAACCGTTCCACCAGGCCGTCGGTCTGCGGATGGTAAACACTTGTCCGTATTGAATGGACGCCCAGTAGTTCATACAGCTCGCGTAGTGTGCGTGACATAAACTGTGTGCCCTGGTCAGTCAGGATCTCTTTTGGGATCCCGACTCGGGAGATAATGTGAAACAGTGCTTGCGCGACGCTCTTTGCAGAGATATTACGCAGCGGCACTGCTTCGGGATATCGCGTTGCATAATCCACTAGGACTAGTACAAAGCGATATCCCCGTGCACTCCGGTCTAATGGCCCGATGAGGTCCATACCAACTCTCTCAAAAGGCACCTCAATCAAGGGTAACGGGCGCAAAGGCGCTCTGGGGATGGCCGGCGGGTTAACCAGCTGACATTCGCGGATAGATGCACACCACCGCTTCACATCTGCGCGAATGCCCGGCCAATAAAATCGGGCCATTATCCGGTGTAGTGATTTGTCGTACCCTAGGTGACCTGACATGGGGTTATAATGAGCCCCCTGGTAAACCATTTCCCGACGGCTTTTTGGCACCAACAACTGGGTATTTATCTCTCTTGTCTGTGTGTCACGGCTTACACGATACAGCCTGTCCCTAACCACCGTAAAGTGTGGGTGAGTGAGTACCGCGTTTGGGTGTAGCTTAGAGCCATCAATACTCACCACCTGACCGAAGGCGTGCTGAAGGGTCTCGTCCCTCGACTGTTCGAGGGGGAAATCCTCCACGGGAAACACCAGCGGGTCCAGAGGGACCTCCGCGGCCCCCTCCGTGTCAGTTTCCCCCTCGACGTCGTCAGCCGCCTCCGACTCTTCACTAAACACAGCACACAACTCACATTTCCCTGCCGTCCGTGAACGCACCCCCATAGCCCCCGCTAGCTTAGCAAACCCCGGCCAATTCGTTCCCAAAATCAGGGGGTGCGTAAGGCGAGTGCTAACTCCAGCCCTGACTCTATGCTTTTTCCCCTTATAAGAAATTTCCAGCGTCACCTCCGGGTACTGGTGAATATCCCCATGCACACACCTCACCTTCACCCACGATGCTTCAATCAATGCCCCAGGTCGAACCAAGCGCTGATGGATCATCGTCTGATTACAGCTCGTGTCCATCAGAGCCTGGTGTGTACCCCCCTGTATACATACCGGTATACGGTACGTCCCTTCCAAATCGGGGGAGGCAACTGGCGGTCCCGCAACCCGAACCACCTGTCCGACCTCCATGAGAGGACACTCCCGTCGGAAGTGGCCGGGCTGCCCGCACCGCCAGCAATCCTGCCCTGACGTCTGAGGAGCCCCCCGTGGTGCCGGACGACCAGAAGCATAGGCCGGACCCTGGGGAGAGATAAAAACAGGAGGGTAAGGTAGGGGAAGTGTCGGGGCTGCGGGGTTGGGGCCGTGTGGTGGTGGGGAGGGAAGGGCAGCTGCTCCAGGAAACCTCCTCCTCGGGGCTGGGACGGGTCGGCCCGCTGAAACGGCTGGTGGTCGGGGCTCCTCTTTCATGCTCCGCCGGGGAAGGGAGAGGTGGTCCTCCGTGAGGACGACGGCTGCTTCCAGGTTGGCGGGGCGATGGCACTGGACCCAATTCGCCGTCGAAGATGGCAGGCCGGCTATTAACTGCTCCAGCGTAACCTGCCCGACGACTTCCTCAGCGGAGCGCACCCCCGGCTGGAGCCAGCGGCTCGCTGTATCCAGGAGCCGCTGCGTGTAAGAGAAGGGCCGGTCAGCGAGGGGAACCGGAACCGGAACCGGCGGCGATGTCCCTCTGGCATGCTGCCAAGCCGGTCCAGGATGGCCTTCCTCAGATGCCGGTACACATGCCGAGAGGCTGCTGGCAGGCTGTGGGCGGCTAGCTGCGCACCCCCAGATAGCAGAGGCAATAGCCGCGCTGCCCACTCCTCCTCCGGCCACCCACACGCCGCCGCTGTGCCCTCAAAGATGTCCAGGTATGCCTCCGGATCATCCTCTGCCGTCAATTTCTGGAGGGCAATTAAAGGCGGTCGGGCCGGGTTCGTAGCGGGATCGGCCTCCCGAGCGGCCGGACGCTGCAGCAGCTCCCGTAGGAGAGCCCAGTCCTCGCGCTGGCTCGAGGCGATCCCGAGCAGAGCCTCGCTCTGCTGTCGCTGTAATGCTGTGGTGGTCTCCTGCATGTGAGCGAGACGTTGGAGGGCCTGACCCAGCGGGGTTTCTCCTTCCGACATGATGTCCCTGTTCAGGCGCCACTGTGAGCCTCTCCGCTCACAGTGTTCAAATAGGGACGGAAAGAGCAGGTCGGTTTATCACAGGCGTTTATTAGCTCCAAACAAAGTATACACCGGTCTCCCACGTTGCCCGTGTGGGAACCTTCACAGGTCCTTTGGCGACCTTCCAGGATCCCGCCTACTGCAAAACAGACCAGAACCAGGTTACAACATGCTTTTATTCCGGCACTGATTACCTGATTCCGATCAGCTGTCTGGCCTCCGGCCGAGCCACTCCCTTCACTCCAGCAGCTGGCGCCCTAACCACACCCCTAACTACACCAACTATTGGAGCAGAGCTTGAAATCCGGACTATCCACTGATAGACAGAAATGCACTAATGCTTGTAACGAGGTAACACAAACAATAAGACAAGCATTTTCATCAATATAATTGAAGGTTCGAAAGGTAACGGTAAATAAGTTTGGCAAATCTTAAATAAACTATTAGGTAAACAAACCAAACAGGAAAATAAAAAACGTCTTCCCGCCATCTGGGGTCTCCCATAGCCCGACTGTGGATACACACCCTGTTTTGACCTGGAGGAAATCACAGAGGCTGAGGTAGAACATATAATCTTAGGGTTAAGAGGTTCTAAGGCTAGGGATGCAGATGATTTAGACACCGACTTTATAAAAACATATATCGACATTCTAATAAAACCAATTACTAGTAAATCAATCTATCAGCACGAGGGAAGTTCCATCATCCTGGAAGGTGGCCACGGTGACACCGATCTTTAAATCTGGGGATAAGGCAATAATGTCCAATTACAGACCAATCAGCATCCTCCCCTGTGTCTCTAAGGTAACTGAGAAATGGGTGTCAAAACTAATCACCAAACATTTAGACAAAGGTTTCGCTCCACTCCACCCAATGTAGTTTGGTTTTCGTGCTCACCACTCCACTGAGACAGCTAACTGTCTTTGTGGAAAAGGTTAAATGTATGTTGGACACGAGCCCATATGTAGGTGCTGTCTTCCTTGATCTCAGGAAGGCTTTTGACACTGTTGACCACCAAGTGCTCCTTACAAAGCTGACTCATTTCAATTTGTCAGCAGATTCAATACAGTGGGTTAAGTCTTACTTATCGAACAGAACACAGTGTGTTTTGTCAACCCTGTTGGGGTTCCACAAGGTTCCATTCTTGGACCATTACTGTTTTCACTGTACATTAATGACTTGCCTAATGTATGTCCTGAGTTGAATGTGCAAATGTATGTCGATGATGCGGTCATCTTTGTACATGGGAAAAACACTGAAATAATCTCATCTTGTCTCTCAAATACTTTGGACAAGGTTCAACACTGGCTGAACAACATTTGCTTACAGTTAAATGCAAAAAAACAGTATGCATGATGTTCAGTTAACGACCAGTCAAAATCGAACGATCCAATGTGTTTTTAAACGGAGCAGAAATAGAACTAGTCTCCCACTTCAAGTGTCTTGGAGTAGAGAGAACGGACTCAAACTTGACTTTTAAGAAACATATTAAGAAAGTATCCAATATCATTAAATTCAACATGCAACATTTTAAACAAATTAGACCCTTCTTAACTGTCATTGCTGCAAAGTCATACCTCCACTGTATGATTCTATCCCACATTGAATACTGTTTGACAAACTGGTCTTTTGCTTGTGCCACAAACCTGAAACCCATAGAACAGCTGTACAAGAGAGCTATCAAGGTGTTTGACAGAAAGCCACATTCATACCACCACTGTCCCATCCTTGAAAAACACAATTTCTTGAGTTTTGACAATTTTAAGTCTTTCAAAAGTATGTGCTTTTTTTATAAATGTTTACATGGACTGCCCCCCCCCCTCCCTTAGGAGAATTCATCCACACAAAACACACTGGACGCTGCACTAGGTCAGAAACCAGAGGAGACTGTGAGGTCCACCGTAGAGACGGAGCACTTTTGGACATAATGTCCTCTCCATTAAAGGCAGCTCATTGTGGAATAGCCTCCCAACTGAGATACAGGATTGTCCCACTCTCAATAGTTTTAAAGGTCAACTCAAAGAATGGTTGAGAAACAAACAGACGTGCAATCACCTCTAAATGCACTTTAACACAGGGGTATCTCCTCTTGCACTTTATGTAGCTCTTGTATAATCTCTTGTACTTTTATGTATCTCTTGTATCTTCTCTTGCACTTTATATACCATAGCTGCTACATTGTACTGCCATGTGGTAAATGGTTGTATGCTGCTCATGCTCTTCCTGCATATCATGTATTTATTTTTGCTATGTATATAAATGTCATGTTCTTATGTTGTATGTGAGGGGACTACGGATGGAAATTAGCTCAAAGCTAAAATCCGGCTCATTTACACTTGTAAGCATTATTTTTGTTTGAAAGTGTTCATCAATGTGCACTGTCCCGGTTCAAATTACCGATTAAATGAAAAAATGAAATATAAAATGTCAAACTATACTCAAATAGCAAATATTCAGTATATCTTCTTGAGTAATTTGATATAATAAGAATTATATTTTGGCAAACAAAAGTCATTGTAGATAAGCTTTGGCCTGCTGTGGGGAACTTCATAGACTTTCAAGAAAACAGGGCAACTTGGTGAATCAGCTTCAGCAAAAAAGTAACTCACCTAAATATCAAAACCAGACTTTGTGTTTTCATACTGCTAATGAGACAGATACATTTCATTTCCAGACAAAACATTGTGGTACGGCACTCTCCTGTGTCCTTATCAGTGCCAATGTCCTACATTTCATAAAGATATGAATGAAGGCGGATGCCAATGACAGAACACTTTATCAGTGCTTCAAATATGCAGAATAAAAGCTGAGAGCAGTACTTCATTGCTTTAATCTGTGTCATTTAATAAGCTTTAAATTACACATATTCATATTTGGGTTTAATGAATTGGACTCAGAAAAGATATCGCCCTTTGTGCTTTGAAAATCTACTTTTGCTACAGTGGAAGTAAATGTATTCTGAAGCCAACTTTACCCAATTAAACAAGAAGTGTACATATGTACTTGCGATGATGTGCACATCCTTTTACACCTATATAAGCCAGGTCTTGGATGTGGTGAGAAATTGTCGCCTTTTTTAATTGTTCCAAACCAAAAAAGGAGACCTGTAATCTTATATATAAAAGATGTATAACTAGAAATGTTGCTTAAAATGACTGCATGGATGTGTAGATATTTATATTTTTTAGAAACAGCTTCAACACGCTGTTGCATTTGCAGGTAAGCAAAACAGAAACATTGAATGAATAAGAGTGAGTGAGTGAGAATGAGTTTTAGTGATGTTTTCAGCGCTCTAATTACCACACAGACAGGAGATTAGTATTGAATTTGATGTATTTTTTCCCAGGCGTACATTTTTACTCTTGATAAGATTATTTACGTAAATTAATCGGGTTACAATTTTACCCCCCGGTCCGGATTATTTATTAGGCAAATTAATACCTCGGGGCATTTTTTAAACAGGGGCTATTTTAATGGAGATTTTTTTTTACCAAAAGCAGAATTATGTATTTAATGCCATGCAGCGTTCTCAGCGACTGTTGGTCCATAAGCAGAGTAGCGTTATAAAGATCAACTATTTGTCTGAAATGATTCATTTGTGCGAGATCACTCTGCGTGGGTCCTGTTTGTGTGACCCTTGTGACAAGTCAACCAGAAGACCTGCATCCTTAAACTCAGCATGAACGGCAGTGCATCGGGGTAAATGATGCTGTGCCCTTCAAAAGGCCGGCGTGATAATCCAAGATTAGTGTGTTTGTGTGTGTGCACAGAGCGGGCTATTTGTCCCTATGAATATGGGTATAAAGAGTTTGCTTGTGTGTGTGTATTCACAGTCTGTATCAGCATTCCGCAAATCTTCAAAAAAATGTATTTGAGAACAAACTCGTGTTTATATAATTTACTCATTGCTTACTTGATTTATTGTCTGTATTGACTTGTAGGACATGACTTTATGAAGTGATTGTGTCTGCCTTTGTAGGTGCCTTTGTCTGTAAATGCGTCATACTTGAAGTTGTTATTTTGAAACGAGGCTCAGTAAATAACACCAACAGCTCTTGGTTTTTTGTATTTCTCTCTCTCATATTTTTGCATACATTTCTAAATATATGTTTTCTCTCTTTCTTAGCAGCAGGGTTAATTTCTTATGCAAACATCATCTGTAAACAGAAACTGTCCTGACTCAGAGAGACTGTGTGTATATTCAACAGGGTATCCAAGCGTGTCCAAGATATGGAAATATCTAATTTAACCAATCTTAAAGTGGACTTATCATGCTATATTTGAATAATATATTGTAGGGCCATACCTATACAAAACATGCCTGCGAAGTTTTTTTTTCAAAATACCAAACAGATCATGCATTTTAGCCATGCCTTATTTCGCTCTATTTGCTCTTTTTTAGCCCTGTTTTTGCAAGGGCTGAATCTGTGAGAAGTCTTCTTCGCTGCTTTTGTGGCAGACTACAGCGCCACCTACAGGCCTGGCATATGGACTACAGCGTCTCCAGCGCTTTCAAAGGGCAATGGCCGTGGCTGTCTCCTCCTGATAGGTGGAGAGTTGCCCATATAGTCGGAGCTCCTCGTTTCTGACGTCAGAGATATTTCAAATCTGTATCAGTCTGTATGAGATCCGTTGCAGCCCCGTTTTTAGAGATTTGGGTATAGAGGAAAAGAGAGAGGGTTGTGTTTTCTGACACTTGGTGAGTTCCCTGACACACCGGGGACAAATATTCATGTATAAAAGACATATAAAAGTGCATTTTGCATGATAGGTCCCCTTTAAAGTAAAAGACTGTTTGGTTGATATTTGGTTTCCTATTTCTTGTCAGAAAATGTTTTATATACCAGGATTGTATTTTATTCAATAGTACTTGGATGCCTGCTCTGATTTCAAAACAGCTATTTTGATAATGTTGCTCTTTCTTTACCATCAGGCATCCCTTTTATTTGATATGTTATACATAATTGATGGTATAATTAATTGTACTATGAAAGTACTTTAAAGTCTTTGAAACCAGGGTTCTGCTTTAAGGGATAAATAGTTGTCAACAACTCTTTTCATTTGAAGAACCCTTGGTGGTAGTACATATTATAAGATGAAAGAACACAGCTATGAGAAAGAAAAAAGGCCAATCCTTGTTGTTTTATTAAAAGCCTCTAAGGACTTGTCAGATATCATATTAATCTTTGCGTCCTCTTCCTTTCAGGTGGGAGGGATGAGCAGGAGGGTCTGGCGGCCGTCAGAAGGATCTGTGAAGAATACAAAGAGGCCAAAGGTAACATTACAAACACATGCACAAACACTCACGTGAACATGCAGTTGTGTACCTCCTTTTGTGTGCCAGTGTTTGAGGATAAAGGGCAAAGCTGCAGTGGTGTGTCCCTCAGGCTTGTTTGCACAGTTCTTACTTGGCGCACACACATAATTGCACACTTGCAGGTATACACACTCGTACACAGACACACAGATCTCCCTCGCTGGCTGTCCAATGTAAGCAGTGTTGTTGATGCACCGTGAGGAAGAGGTGGATGGGGGGGAGAAAGGCTATGAGACAAAGACGAGGGGAGATAAGTCAAGCGAAATGTGAGAGAGGAGGGGGAGAGGTGGACCTTGAAGGAGGCAAAGGGGTGGAGGGGAACATGACAGATGGGCAAAAAGAGGAAAATAAGACGGGGCAGGGAGAAAGACGAGGCGGGGTGAAAATTGAGGTGCATGGGAGTCAACGGTGATGAGAGGAGACAAACGATAGCATCGAAGAGATTTATTAATCCATTGACTAACACTTACAGTGTTCTCTATAACTCCATGTTGAGAAATTGCTCGGTTTGACCTTCACAGCACCATAAATTCCACCATAGCCTCATGGCTTATGAGACACATAAGTTATTCTTCACTTTACCAAACAGCCTTGAGTCTTTATCACCTTCCAAGGCTTGTCATTAGGCAGAGGTGTCAAGTGTTCACACATTCATTACTCAAGAAGAAGAAGTACAGATACAGAGTCTTGTGAAAGTGGAAGTACTGCTTCAACTTCTTTTATCGAGTACAGGCTCTGAAATGTACTCCGAATGTCAAAGTAACACTTTTTTATCTCCCATCTATTGAAGTTAAAATCTGAAATGATGTTGGGAGGCCATGTCATGCAAAATATATATATTAAAAAAGTAACAAGCCTTTTTTTATCGAAACATTATTACAGATATTTGTTTAAAAAGAATATGAGATCAAAGTAAAAAGTTGTCAGAGGAAACAAATACTCAAGTATTTTGGAAATGTAGTTCAAAAGTACAATAACAGAGTATTTGTAGTTTGTTTTGTAAGTGTTTACTCAGGAGATGTTCAAAGATGTGTAATAATAGAACATTATTTATGTATATGAATTCTGCTATGTTTTAACATACTTTTATATATCTCCCTTTGTGAAGAGTATACCAATGTTGTCAGACATATTTGTAGCAGTGGTGAGCCGTCAGGGCCCTCTAGACCCTCTGTGAGGGCCTAAGATATTCTAAAAAATAATATTTGAAAACATTAAAAAAAAAAAAAAAAAAATTTAATATTATTTTTTATATTTTGTTGTTGTTACATTTTTCATTAATTTTACCAAAATAACTTGATTTAATTGTATTTAAAATAATATTTCCAAAGAAATAAATCCTTCGAATCTGCCTGTTCAGTTTCTGTTGGAATGTGAAGGGTTAAATGCCGTCTCTGCGAGTTATGTGAAGACGGGAGAGCTTGTTGGTCCCTCTCTACATTCACAGAGGGCCCGCTATAGAAACTCAACGGGAGAGTAATGTCAAATGACAGTACAATTGACCAATCATATCTTCCCTCTAAATGGGCGGGCTTTATTTTCGCGGACTTTATGACAGGTTCCGCCCGCTGTGAGGTCTATGCAAGTGGTGCAGTGACGCGTCCTAAAACCCGGAAGTAAGCTTCGCTCGGATTCCTCGACAGAAAGCAATGGGATTTCTCCATAGGGTTTTGGAAAATAGCTCGAAATAAGGTCTGTGGAAAACGAACCTGTTAGATAAATGCACATTTTGTTCAGCCGGATAATATCCACATGTCTATCCTACTTTTTTTGATTCATAAATCTAATCGATAGATTTATGATCGATAGATTTATGATTAGCATAAATTCGTTCATGATGGCTCACTTCAGTGATAGTGATGACATCGTTGCGAAATTATGAACCGAGTCATTTTCAAGATTGAGTTACAATGATAAACTGGAGTGGCAAAGGATCAGCTGAATGACCCGCAAGTGCTTCATCCAAAAGGACAGGAGGATGGACTTTGTTTCAGTGATTTGATCATCAAAGGTAGGCCTACGGTTTTTTTCAATGCGGGCCGCCGTGCCGACTTAATTCATTTGTAATTGCTACTTGGCTGTGGGTGCCCTGTCATGATAGGTGTTTATAAATGGTGTTGTTTTGTGTGGTAGAGGGTCGCTGTCATTGATGCCACTGATTTGTAGGAATGGTGTCTTGAGATTTAGTTCTATAATGGACCTCTTACACAGAGCTGGGAGAGCAGCACACTGCTTTACAAAATTGTGTTCTCATGTATTTGTAAACAAGTTCTTTGTTTCATTGACACACATTGTTCTTTGCCGATTCAGAAACAAGTGAAATCCAGACCTCATTATAACAACAGCATTTAATAAAATAAAGATAATCTCATCACATTTTAAGCTTAAATGTACCACTGAAGATTGTCCTCTTATCTATTTAATACTGTATACTGTTTAATTGAAACCATGTCTGTAATGTTAAACTGCACTGAGTAAAACACTGATCATCAGATAATAGCAAACCTGTGGTAACTGTGTTTGTCAGCTCTTCATAAGTGCTCCCCGGTGGAGCTGGTTACAGGTCATTGTGAATCCTTCACTTGGAAACAAGCGGTGTTTATGCTGCTTGGCCTTCAGTGGAGAGCCGCAGAGAGCTGGCTGGTCGCTGTGTGTGTAAGTGTGTCAGGTACTGATACAGCGGCCATGTAGCTGGTGTCATTGAAGTCTATCTCCCTGGACGAGGCCGTGGTGGAATTGATTACTTCTTTTGTAATTGGCAGGCACTGAGGCATAGGGGACAAGGGAGGTTCTGTAGCCAGATGCTTGTGCACTGAATGTGTTTGAATGAGACTGTAATAGATTCTCATTAGTATGTCAGGCAGGCACTTTAAACATCTCCGTCCTGACGCCCTTTGGCATCCTTCCTATTCTTTGCTCATTTGTCTGTTAGGAGAAACAGTTGACAGCTCCTGATAAATATGTCGCCTGCAGAGGTGGGTTTCAAACTGGAGACCTGGGGAAAACTGTAGGGGTCCTTTAAAGGACATCTGGGTGTCACCAATGACAAAAAAATGTATTTCACTAGGAGGCTTCTTGATATACTTTATTGAATATTAAAGATAGTATTAATTGGTGTGACTTTGAACACTAATAAAGGAATGTTTGTATGCCTTTAAGTTGTTTTAATGAGCTTTTATTATACCAAGAATATAACTCTGTGTATATAATAATATAAACAGGTTTTTATGAACTTATAATAACATTTATTTCAAAGTGTATAAGCATAAGTGTAATTGAAATTGCAGCAAAGATCCGAGGGGTTTAGCGTAATCTACTTTTTTTTCATTCTCAATTTAAATGTGTATGGTGTTTTTATATTTATAATGTATTACACATACAGCCTGTGGTAAAAAGGTCCTCAAGCTGGGAAACCCTGAGGACAATCCTGTGGAAATATGCTAATGACTTTAGACTGCATGTGGGCAGTCAATGAGGCTTAAAGCACGCACGCACGCACGCACGCGAGCACACACACACACACACACACACACACACACACACACACACACACACACACACACACACACCACACACAACACACACACACACACACACACACACACACACACACACACACACACACACACACACACACACACACACACACACACACACACAGGGTATTTCTGTATTTTTTCCAAAGGCAGCGCTATCTGTCCACTAACTTTAGTCACGGTGCACTTGAAAGTAACACTTTGTGCCTCAAACCATGGGCCTACATTAACAGTGTAAAGCATGGTAACGTGTGGGTTGGGTGTGTGTGTGTGTGTGTGTGTGTGTGTGTGTGTGTGTGTGGTGTGTGTGTGTGTGTGTTTTTTGTGTGTGTGTGTGTTTTTTTTTGGGGTTTTTTGTTTTTGTGTGTGTGTGTGTGTGTGTGTGTGTGTGTCTGTCTGTTTGTGTGTCTCGCTTTGGTAACCCAGCTGCTCCCTCCCTACAAAAATCTAATTTTACCCAATTAACACAATTTTGAGTCGCCTTTGAACCAATCAGTTCTTAGTTTAAAGATAGTAAAAGACTGCCGTTATTAGATCATGTTTATTTGTTTTTGTGCACATTTAAACCATGGCAGTGCATTCGTGAAAAGCTGTGGTGTTGCAAATGTTTGGTTTATTTTTAGGTGTGTTTATTTGTATAATTGCTATATTATTTGTCCATGTAAGACATCCTTACAGTATATCCAGATGTAGATGTAAAGCTGTATTGACTGTATCATCACTTTAACACTACAGGGCGCCAGTCAGCGTCCTCTCTTCATATTAGCTGAAAGAAAAAGGCTTATGAGGAGCTTCCACTGGCACAATGCCCAGACTTAATATTCTTAGATATCACTGTGTTGTTTAGCAGGAAGTTCAAAGTGAAACTATGTATACTCCCTTGACACCTCGTAAGAAATTGTTTCAGAGGGGGGCAGTCTATCTATCCAGCATCATAGGTTAGAAGCTCTAGCAAGATGGGATCCAGGGGAATTACAACCAGCGGTGAAAACATGACTTGACAATCATCTTTTGCCGTGGGTTTTTTCAGCGAAAAAATATCAAATTGAAACTAAACACATTTCACAACCTTGTTTTTCCTCTCCAAAAATGCATTGCACGTCGTGGTGCTTACAGTCAATTGTAAAGCATGTGTGAGTAATGCAGTAATGTGCCATTGGAACCGATGCATTGCAATATCAGATTTAGTTATAATCCTTCTTAATCATACTTTATGATGTCACAATGATGAACGTTAATCCCAGGTTGAAAAAGGGGATTTTATAGTTAGAGTAGTAGGCAGTTCTCCCTTATCATTATTTTTTTATGTAATTTAGGTGAAGAGGGTGCAGAATGAAGGCCAGAAATTAAACTCTTGCACTATGAGTATGAGATGTGGGCCTTAGCTGTCTTACAATATAATTAGTTCAGGATGAGCTCGAAGGATGAGGGCATTTGTAAAAGTAGGAGTGCAGCAGAGCATGTAAAGGTTAGCTTTTACAGAGTCTACTGTATGTGGAAGTCTAGGTGGAAGAACGAACTATTGCACCAAGCTAGAAGAAATGGGATTAACTACTGAAAAATATTTTTCATTTGACAGTCTGAACTGCCATGCATCTGTTCAAATAATTAGTTTGAATCGACTCAACTATGAAACTGTTAAGTAACATATTTTTTTATGAAATCTGAACAAACTTCAGAAGCCCAGTTTAAACAGCTTTGATTTGTTCAGTGCTACAGTGGCTCTGATTGTTCACTGATGTGGCTGGAAGCAATTCAAATGTTTGTGTTCAAATTATTTTTTCATTTAATTTAATCGTTTATTTGAACAGGGACAATGCACATTAATGAACACTTAAAGGTGGGGTAGGTAAGTTTGAGAAACCGGCTCGAGATACACTTTTTGTTATATTCCATGGAATGCTCTTAACATCCCGATAGCAATGAATATCTGAAGTGCTTTGACAAAAAATCCATAAAAAAATGTCATCTGTGGAAGCCGTAGCACTGTAAAAAGCACGACCAATCATCTGAGCCGGCCCGGCTAAAATAACTGGATGGCCTACCTGCCTGTCAGCCTTCCATCTGTGCACAAACTTATCTTGTCCCCTCATTGGTCATGTGCACGTTCGTGTGTGTTGGAGGAGGGGCTCTGTAAGGAAGTGGCAGATTTTTTCCGGTTGTGTATTTTCAAATTCTAGCGCACTCGAGCTGGTTTCTCCAAAATTACCTACCCCACCTTTAAGACAAATAATGCTTCAAGTGTAAATATGCCGGATTTGAGCTTTGAGCTCATTTCCATCCGCAGTCCCGTCACATACAACATGACATTTATAAAGATAGCAAAAATAAATAGATGATATGCAAAAAGAGCAAGAGCAGCATACACAAGTATTTACCACATGGCAGTACAATATAGCAGCAACGACATATAATGTGCAAGAGAAGATACAAGAGCTACATAAAGTGCAAGAGGAGATACCCCTGTATTAAAGTGCATTTAGCGTGATTGCACGTCTGGTTGTTTCTCAACCATTCTTTGAGTTGACCTTTAAAACTATTGAGGGGACACTCCCGTATCTCAGTTGGGAGGCTATTCCACAATGAGCTGCCTTTAATGGAGAGGACATTTTGTCCAAAAGTGGTCCGTCTCTACGGTGGACTTCACAGTCTCCTCTGGTTTCTGACCTAGTGCAGCGTCCAGTGTGTTTTGTGTGGATGAATTCCCCTAAGGGAGGGGGGGGGGGGGGGGGCAGTCCATGTAAACATTTATAAAAAAAGCACATACTTTTAAAAGACTTAAAATGGTCAAAACTCAAGAAATTGTGTTTTTCAAGGATGGGACAGTGGTGGTATGAATGTGGCTTTCTGTCAAACACCTTGATAGCTCTCTTGTAGCTGTTCTATGGGTTTCAGGTTTGTGGCACAAGCAAAAGACCAGTTTGTCAAACAGTATTCAATGTGGGATAGAATCATACAGTGGAGGTATGACTTTGCAGCATTGACAGTTAAGAAAGGTCTAATTTGTTTAAAATGTTGCAAGTTGAATTTAATGGTATTGGATACTTTCTTAAAAGTCAAGTTCGAGTCCAATATGACTCCAAGATACTTGAAGTGGGAGACTAGTTCTATTTCTGCTCCGTTTAAAAATACTTTGGATCCTTCTATTTTGACTGGTCGTTTTCTGAACATCATGCATACTGTTTTGTTTACATTTAACTGTAAGCAAATGTTGTTCAGCCAGTGTTGAACCTTATCCAAAGCATTTGAGAGACAAGATGAGATTATTTCACTCTTTTTCCTTTGTATAAAGATGACCGCATCATCGGCATACATTTGCACATTCAACTCAGGACATACATTAGGCAAGTCATTAATGTACAGTGAAAACAGTAATGGTCCAAGAATGGAACCTTGTGGAACCCCAACAGGGTTGACAAGGTAGGGGGATTTGTTACCGTTGACCAAAACACACAGTCTTCTGTTCGATAAGTAAGACTTGAGCCAATGTATTGAAACGGCCGAAAAAATTGAAATACGTCAGCTTTGTAAGGAGCACTTGGTGGTCAACAGTGTTGAAAGCCTTCCTGAGATCAAGGAAGACGGCACCTACATATGGGCTCGTGTCCAACATACTTTTAACCTTTTCCACAAAGACAGTTAGCTGTCTCAGTGGAGTGGTGAGCACGAAAACCAAACTGCATTGGGTGGAGTGGAGCGAAACCTTTGTCTAAATGTTTGGTGATTAATTGGACATCATTGCCTTATCCCCAGATTTAAAGATCGGTGTCACCGTGGCCACCTTCCAGGATGATGGAACTTCCCTCGTGCTGATAGATGGATTCACTAGCATAGTAATTGGTTTTATTATAAAGTTGGTGTCGAAATCATCTGCATCCCTAGCCTTAGAAGTTGAACCTCTTAACCCTAAGATTATATTTTCTACCTCAGCCTCTGTGATTTCCTCCAGGTCAAAACGGGTTGTGTTTCCACAGTCGGGCTATGGGAGACCCCAGATGGCGGGAAGAGCTTTGTAATGTCCAAAGTACTATTTAAGAAATACTCATTTATAGAGCTGGCCAACACTGCAGGGTCTTTTATCAGAGCATCATTGATTTTTTATTCTAGAAAATAATTTTCCTGTTTGGTTTGTTTACCTAATAGTTTATTTAAGGTTTGCCAAACTTATTTACCGTTACCTTTCGCACCTTCAATTATATTGATGAAAAAGTTAGCTTTGGCTTGTCTTATTGTTTGTGTTACCTTGTTACGAGCACGAGTGAATTTCTGTCAAACAGTGGATAGTCCGGATTTCAAGCTCTGCTTTAATAGTTGGTCTCTAGATTTAATTAAATTCCTGCACTGTAGATTCAGCCAGGGAAGATGATGTTCCTTCCTGTCCCTAAGGCACCCTCTCCTTGAGAAGGAAGACATTGTGTCATTAATTTTAGATATAAACAGATTACTGTTTTCACCAATGTCTTCAGAGGAGAGAGTGTCCCCCCAAATCATTTTCATTGCATCCATAAAACGTTGTTGCAGGTTTTTGGGGATGAAGCGAGAACCGAAGGCAGGGGTTTTAGGTGTGGCCATGAACCTTTTTTTTTGTCAGTTTCCTGGTAAAAAGAATAAGATTATGGTCAGAAAGACCAGTCAGGAAGTTGGTTTTAACTATTCTGTCAGCTTTGTTTGTAAATAATAAATCTATAATAATCTTGGAGGTTTTGGTTATTCTAGTCGGTTGATCCATTAGTTGTATTAAGTTGTGTTTATCCGTGATCCATTTTAAGTTCTTTCTATTTTGTTTGTCATTCCAGTTGACGTTAAAGTCTCCTAGAATAATTAGCTCTTTGTTGGAGTCACAGGAATTCAGCATTAGTTTTACCTGGTCATAGAAATCCACCTTAGCGGTGGCTTGTCGATATAGGCAAATCATGGTGAGGGACATTTCCTCAGATAGTTTGATTTCCACACCAACACAATCAAATTCAATATTAGCTGGGAGTGCAATCTCCCAACAAGTAAAGGTATGCCTCACATAAAGCAACACACCCCCTCCTTTCCCCTTCAGTCTGTCCTTCCTAAACACATTATATCCTGACATAGATACAAGAGTGGATGGTGACGACTGTTTTAGCCAAGATTCCGATATTCCCAAACAATCAATATTGGACTCAAGGAGGAGATGTTCTAGCTGTTCATGTTTATTGCAGATGCTGCGGAAAATGTCCACTGAATAGTCCCTTCGGCTTGCACCGAGGATCCCACACTATTTTGGCTTGATTGGTTGAAACTTTTTTTGTGCAAAGGTGTTTTTTAAATACTGGATTTCTAGGTTTTACCTCGGTGCCATTGTAGACAGTGGAACAGTCAAAGCTAGCTGATGGCTTATGGATCTCTGCTGCTAGCCATCGGCGCGGACCCTCAGTCCTTCGATGGTGTGGATGTTGGTCCAGACCCCCTCAAGACCTCTGCATTCAGGCTGCGGCCACACGAGGACGAAAACGGCTAAACGCATAGGATTAACGCAATCGCAAACAAGCTTCCGTCCACACGCAATAGTTATCCGGATAGTGTCTGTCCACACGAGACCGCTCCGTTTAGCTCCAACCGCTGGAGAAGCTGCAGTACATATGCAGGAGCCTGTACGTGGCGCTGTAACTTCCTCCACAAAAGCAGCGAAGAAGCATGGTTGTCATGGTTGCCCTTCTGTTTATTCTCCGTGGTGGGGGCCGAGGGAACCGGGCAGCGTTTTTCGCCAGTCAACGTGTATTAAAGTTTAAATCTTCCGGACAAAATTATAAAAGTGCCGGTCAAAGGTCTTCTTTGTTATTTATTCAGCTTTAAAACAAATTAATAACGACTCTATATAATATAATAATAAAATACACGGAGCCTCTCTTTTTCCTCCCTCTCTTCGGACAGCGCCATGTCTGTCTCATGCAGCAGTTGATCCAGTAATGAGTGACCCGGCCGACAGTAAAAATAAACATATTTATAACTAGTTTAGGTAGTTTGAGAGGTAATTAAAATAGCTAAGGGTGATGATCTGACTTGAAGTGTGTGTTTTGCAGCGGGAAGAGCTGCAGGTGAGCAGAGCTGCGTGTCTCCGTCCTGTCAGATTAGACTTCACTCGCGTTTAGGTCCATATCGAGAGAAAGATAAATAATCTGAATTCAGGGTGCAGTTTACTTTGACGCGGGGGTGAGCAGCAGAGGTGGGGAGAGGCGGGGCTATTGCCTCATCATTATTGCTGTAGATGTTGCACAAACAACTGTAGCATGGTCAATAGCGTCCGGAGCACGATAGCAACTCTGCGATCCGCCATTGTTGTTGTTGTTGGTGGCGAAACACTTCAGCAATGGCGCGGGGTAAGCGGAGGTGAGCAGAAGAGGTGGGGAGAGGCGGGGCTATTGCGCAATCACTATCAGTGATCTGAAAATGTTCGGATAGGGCGTACACACGGAGCTGTTTTACCCCCCAGAGAGTTGCGTATGCCTTTCTATCCACCTTGGGACCCGTTATCGTTTCCTCAGTCGTTTAGTGCCGTATTCGGTCGTCCTCGTGTGGCCGAACGGTCTATATGACACTAAACAGTAACGCAAACGACCAAATTCGTCCTCGTGTGGCCGCAGCCTCATAAATATAAATAATTAGAAATGGTAACCAGTGCTTCTAAAACTGCATGAGTGTGTCTCTAAAGGTAGTTCCTGTGGTTCAATTTAACATAATTCCCCTGTTATAAAACACAAACAAATCAGACGTCGAGTGAAAAAGCTGAGCTGTATAGAAGATCACGGTGTCGTAAATGAGGGCTCGTGGCAGCAAGCCTCCACCGGATCGATGGCATTTCACCCCCAGTGAGCTGTGTAGATATGACTGGCCTGTCTGAAAGGGCCGGGTCCCGAGGGAGCCCACTCAACAGGACAGGAGGGGACTGACAGGCTGGGCACACACCACACACACACACACACACACACACACACACACACACACACACACACACACACACACACACACACACACACACACACACACACACACACACACACACACACACCACACACACACACACACACACACACACACACACACACATACACACACACATCCACTTTTTCTTGCAGACACATGTTAGCCAAATGCACACACACTCACTGAGGCATATTTCACACACACACACACACACACACACACACACACACACACACACACACACACACACACACACACACACACACACACACACACACACACACTCTCTCTCTCTCAGGGGGAGGTGAGTGGCGTGGCGTAGAGATAAGGCTGCTATCAGACTTTCATCAGGAATGGATGCACTCTCATCCGTCAGGGCGGCTTTTTCCTATACAGTATGTGCTCCATCAACGCTCTTTCCTCCATCCTCTTCCTGTCTTTGTCCATTATGTTTGACCCTTACAGGATGAACACATTTATAGGGAAGGACAATGTATACTTTTCCTGATGATTGAAGTACGTGGTCTTCTTTCTGTGTAATGGCAGTGTGCTATAGTTTTAGTTCCTCGGTTTTCGCATTTTTCTATTCATTTTAAAATAATATATCAAATATTCAAAACGTCCTTCATAAACCAAGAGGAAACAAGTATATTTACATATTTGTATGGCGTTCATTCAGATTTTCCATGCATTTTGAGTGTGTGGGCAGGATTTAAGCAATTGCCGTTTGAAAAAAGTGAACGATCCTGAAGCTTCTTGCATATTGAGGCATACATGTCACATAGATATAGAACATTACTCCTTTCATCTAGTTAAATAAAAAAGTAAAACAGGGAAGAATTGAAACACCTCACTCAATAGCAATCTTGAACTATTGAAAAGGAAACCTTATTTTCAAAACATGTTATTTGTACTCTTGATGTCGACGCACTGCACTTATATTACTTTTATTTTGGTTTTGGGTTCGCTGCAAACCGATGCCAATTTCCCATTCAAAGTTTCAAAAAGGACAAGCAGTATTTTAACAATCCAATCATTTGTTTTTCTAGCGAATATCTGGGAAATGAAATGAAGGCTGTAATTTGCACACAGAGGACGTGGAGTGACAATTTAAAGCCTTTCTTGATGAGATGAGATTTCGATTTGCTTTTTAAGATTAGGAGTGACTGTGCAGTCCTGTGGAATTGGGAAGGTCATTCCACCATCAGAGAGCCTGCAGGGGAAAGACAGATGAACATCTTCTCCGTTATTTATTGCAACAGTAAATAAAGGAGGACTAAAAATAAGAAGTATACAAAGCTCCAGGGGCCTCATTTATAACGCTGTGCGTAGGATTAACTGGGAAGGTTGCTTACGTAGTAGAAATCCAAAGAATAGGAACAGAAATTTTCCGAAATTTTCCGATTCACCAAACATTGCGCACCGGCGAGAAAAGTGCGTACGGCACTTCCTACGACGGTTTCCCCTTTTATAAATCACAACCGACTCGAAATGCGGTGCAGCTTTTGCGTGCTTCACGTAACGCCCATATTTGCCTATAAATAGTCAAAGAAACGCCCATTCATTCATTAATTTTGACTGACTGCATGAAGAAGATAGCAGGAAATGACGACAGAACAGCTAAAAAAGACATCTCACACCGTGGTTATTTTGGGGAGGTCGAGATAAATCATATTGTTTGGTGGATGCAGTTTGAACCAGAGTAGCAGCATGGAGGTCGGATCGTCACCAAAATAAATAAATAAATGGCCCGAAAAAGGTTAATGACAAAAACATACACATAGCCTTCCTCAGGCAGTGTGTTTGTACCGGGGACACCCCCTTGATGAGAGACTGTAAGAAATGATCGGGGAAACCCTCCGGAGTGGAGTCATGACGACTGGATCTGAATTATGTTTTTGTATTTGGTGGTTTGTGTTCCAGCTGTCGATCCGCTGTGCGCAGCGTCTCCACTGCAGCCTGTGCGTCTCAAGCCCCCCCCCCCCACCCCCCGCAGCAACCCTATATCCACCAGTTAAATAAAATACAACTAATGTGTTGCGTTATATTAGTTGTACAATTTACCACATATGGTGTTCTTAGCTTCCATACCTCCTGTGTTTTACGAGCGACTTAATCAAGTCTTGGCAAACGGCATAAAACACGATTAAACATGATTGTATATAAAACCATGCTCGTATCTACAACCTGTAGAAATGCAAAACGGCGTCAGTTTAGACGTAATTCTGTCCTTCTGCTTACCGCATCATTTATGAGAAAACATTTCATAACATCTAACACAACATATTCGAGGTGGTTTTAAATAACATATCCGTATTTATTTATTTCTCCACGTTATGTTTTTGTGTGCACTGAGGAGTCTCAAACAGGCGTTTGTTAAATCATTTTAAGATTGGCTTTAATCAATGTTTGAAAATGAATTCTTCATATATGATAAATGAGAGGGTAACATTTTATGTATGGTATTATTTCCACATATTTCAATCCATTCTTCTTTCTGCCAACGGTGTCCGTCAGTTCTCGTCTCTCCCGTTTGTGGCTTAGTGCGTACGCATGAGTTAGAGTTGCGTGAGGACCGCACATTTTCGTCAAGTTAGTATTTTATAAATCACAAACATTGCGTAGAAACTGGCCTACGCATCTTTGGAGCGTAATAATCCCTTTTATAAATGAGGCCCCAGAGCTGTACAGAAAGTAAAGACTGAATCAGAAATGTTGGAATTGAATCTTCAAACACTGCAATCAACTGAGAGAAGATTTAGATTAAGTTAGATTTCTTTACTTTCTTCTCTGACATTACAAACATGGAGTAAAACTATTAAAACCATTACAGACTGACATGAGCGACAAACAACATTTACAGCAATCCCTTATCATTTATTGGCTAATTAAAGGGGTCATTCATTGCTGTCATATGGCTCTGCAGGTAATAAATACCTTGCTCTTTTTATCGTGCAAGTAGAGGTCCTCACAAAGTATTTGTCAATTCTCTTTAAGTATACTCAGCCTTTAAAAAGTCATTCTCTGCACACAGCAATTACAACCAGCGGTGAAAACATGACTTGACAATCATTTTTGCCGTGGGTTTTTTCAGCGAAAAATATCAAATTGAAACTAAACACATTTCACAACCTTGTTTTTCCTCTCCAAAAATGCATTGCACGTCGTGGTGCTTACAGTCAATTGTAAAGCATGTGTGAGTAATGCAGTAATGTGCCATTGGAACCGATGCATTGCAATATCAGATTTAGTTATAATCCTTCTTAATCATACTTTATGATGTCACAATGATGAACGTTAATCCCAGGTTGAAAAAGGGGATTTTATAGTTAGAGTAGTAGGCAGTTCTCCCTTATCATTATTTTTTTATGTAATTTAGGTGAAGAGGGTGCAGAATGAAGGCCAGAAATTAAACTCTTGCACTATGAGTATGAGATGTGGGCCTTAGCTGTCTTACAATATAATTAGTTCAGGATGAGCTCGAAGGATGAGGGCATTTGTAAAAGTAGGAGTGCAGCAGAGCATGTAAAGGTTAGCTTTTACAGAGTCTACTGTATGTGGAAGTCTAGGTGGAAGAACGAACTATTGCACCAAGCTAGAAGAAATGGGATTAACTACTGAAAAATATTTTTCATTTGACAGTCTGAACTGCCATGCATCTGTTCAAATAATTAGTTTGAATCGACTCAACTATGAAACTGTTAAGTAACATATTTTTTTATGAAATCTGAACAAACTTCAGAAGCCCAGTTTAAACAGCTTTGATTTGTTCAGTGCTACAGTGGCTCTGATTGTTCACTGATGTGGCTGGAAGCAATTCAAATGTTTGTGTTCAAATTATTTTTTCATTTAATTTAATCGTTTATTTGAACAGGGACAATGCACATTAATGAACACTTAAAGGGGGGTAGGTAAGTTTGAGAAACCGGCTCGAGATACACTTTTTGTTATATTCCATGGAATGCTCTTAACATCCCGATAGCAATGAATATCTGAAGTGCTTTGACAAAAAATCCATAAAAAAATGTCATCTGTGGAAGCCGTAGCACTGTAAAAAGCACGACCAATCATCTGAGCCGGCCCGGCTAAAATAACTGGATGGCCTACCTGCCTGTCAGCCTTCCATCTGTGCACAAACTTATCTTGTCCCCTCATTGGTCATGTGCACGTTCGTGTGTGTTGGAGGAGGGGCTCTGTAAGGAAGTGGCAGATTTTTTCCAGTTGTGTATTTTCAAATTCTAGCGCACTCGAGCTGGTTTCTCCAAAATTACCTACCCCACCTTTAAGACAAATAATGCTTCAAGTGTAAATATGCCGGATTTGAGCTTTGAGCTCATTTCCATCCGCAGTCCCGTCACATACAACATGACATTTATAAAGATAGCAAAAATAAATAGATGATATGCAAAAAGAGCAAGAGCAGCATACACAAGTATTTACCACATGGCAGTACAATATAGCAGCAACGACATATAATGTGCAAGAGAAGATACAAGAGCTACATAAAGTGCAAGAGGAGATACCCCTGTATTAAAGTGCATTTAGCGTGATTGCACGTCTGGTTGTTTCTCAACCATTCTTTGAGTTGACCTTTAAAACTATTGAGGGGACACTCCCGTATCTCAGTTGGGAGGCTATTCCACAATGAGCTGCCTTTAATGGAGAGGACATTTTGTCCAAAAGTGGTCCGTCTCTACGGTGGACTTCACAGTCTCCTCTGGTTTCTGACCTAGTGCAGCGTCCAGTGTGTGTTTTGTGTGGATGAATTCCCCTAAGGGGGGGGGGGGGGGGGGGCAGTCCATGTAAACATTTATAAATAAAGCACATACTTTTAAAAGACTTAAAATGGTCAAAACTCAAGAAATTGTGTTTTTCAAGGATGGGACAGTGGTGGTATGAATGTGGCTTTCTGTCAAACACCTTGATAGCTCTCTTGTAGCTGTTCTATGGGTTTCAGGTTTGTGGCACAAGCAAAAGACCAGTTTGTCAAACAGTATTCAATGTGGGATAGAATCATACAGTGGAGGTATGACTTTGCAGCATTGACAGTTAAGAAAGGTCTAATTTGTTTAAAATGTTGCAAGTTGAATTTAATGGTATTGGATACTTTCTTAAAGTCAAGTTCGAGTCCAATATGACTCCAAGATACTTGAAGTGGGAGACTAGTTCTATTTCTGCTCCGTTTAAAAATACTTTGGATCCTTCTATTTTGACTGGTCGTTTTCTGAACATCATGCATACTGTTTTGTTTACATTTAACTGTAAGCAAATGTTGTTCAGCCAGTGTTGAACCTTATCCAAAGCATTTGAGAGACAAGATGAGATTATTTCACTCTTTTTCCTTTGTATAAAGATGACCGCATCATCGGCATACATTTGCAACATTCAACTCAGGACATACATTAGGCAAGTCATTAATGTACAGTGAAAACAGTAATGGTCCAAGAATGGAACCTTGTGGAACCCAACAGGGTTGACAAGGTAGGGGGATTTGTTACCGTTGACCAAACACACAGTCTTCTGTTCGATAAGTAAGACTTGAGCCAATGTATTGAAACGGCCGAAAAAATTGAAATACGTCAGCTTTGTAAGGAGCACTTGGTGGTCAACAGTGTTGAAAGCCTTCCTGAGATCAAGGAAGACGGCACCTACATATGGGCTCGTGTCCAACATACTTTTAACCTTTTCCACAAAGACAGTTAGCTGTCTCAGTGGAGTGGTGAGCACGAAAACCAAACTGCATTGGGTGGAGTGGAGCGAAACCTTTGTCTAAATGTTTGGTGATTAATTGGACATCATTGCCTTATCCCCAGATTTAAAGATCGGTGTCACCGTGGCCACCTTCCAGGATGATGGAACTTCCCTCGTGCTGATAGATGGATTCACTAGCATAGTAATTGGTTTTATTATAAAGTTGGTGTCGAAATCATCTGCATCCCTAGCCTTAGAAGTTGAACCTCTTAACCCTAAGATTATATTTTCTACCTCAGCCTCTGTGATTTCCTCCAGGTCAAAACGGGTTGTGTTTCCACAGTCGGGCTATGGGAGACCCCAGATGGCGGGAAGAGCTTTGTAATGTCCAAAGTACTATTTAAGAAATACTCATTTATAGAGCTGGCCAACACTGCAGGGTCTTTTATCAGAGCATCATTGATTTTTTATTCTAGAAAATAATTTTCCTGTTTGGTTTGTTTACCTAATAGTTTATTTAAGGTTTGCCAAACTTATTTACCGTTACCTTTCGCACCTTCAATTATATTGATGAAAAAGTTAGCTTTGGCTTGTCTTATTGTTGTGTTACCTTGTTACGAGCACGAGTGAATTTCTGTCAAACAGTGGATAGTCCGGATTTCAAGCTCTGCTTTAATAGTTGGTCTCTAGATTTAATTAAATTCCTGCACTGTAGATTCAGCCAGGGAAGATGATGTTCCTTCCTGTCCCTAAGGCACCCTCTCCTTGAGAAGGAAGACATTGTGTCATTAATTTTAGATATAAACAGATTACTGTTTTCACCAATGTCTTCAGAGGAGAGAGTGTCCCCCCAAATCATTTTCATTGCATCCATAAAACGTTGTTGCAGGTTTTTGGGGATGAAGCGAGAACCGAAGGCAGGGGTTTTAGGTGTGGCCATGAACCTTTTTTTTTGTCAGTTTCCTGGTAAAAAGAATAAGATTATGGTCAGAAAGACCAGTCAGGAAGTTGGTTTTAACTATTCTGTCAGCTTTGTTTGTAAATAATAAATCTATAATAATCTTGGAGGTTTTGGTTATTCTAGTCGGTTGATCCATTAGTTGTATTAAGTTGTGTTTATCCGTGATCCATTTTAAGTTCTTTCTATTTTGTTTGTCATTCCAGTTGACGTTAAAGTCTCCTAGAATAATTAGCTCTTTGTTGGAGTCACAGGAATTCAGCATTAGTTTTACCTGGTCATAGAAATCCACCTTAGCGGTGGCTTGTCGATATAGGCAAATCATGGTGAGGGACATTTCCTCAGATAGTTTGATTTCCACACCAACACAATCAAATTCAATATTAGCTGGGAGTGCAATCTCCCAACAAGTAAAGGTATGCCTCACATAAAGCAACACACCCCCTCCTTTCCCCTTCAGTCTGTCCTTCCTAAACACATTATATCCTGACATAGATACAAGAGTGGATGGTGACGACTGTTTTAGCCAAGATTCCGATATTCCCAAACAATCAATATTGGACTCAAGGAGGAGATGTTCTAGCTGTTCATGTTTATTGCAGATGCTGCGGAAAATGTCCACTGAATAGTCCCTTCGGCTTGCACCGAGGATCCCACACTATTTTGGCTTGATTGGTTGAAACATTTTTGTGCAACGGTGTTTTTTCAATACTGGATTTCTAGGTTTTACCTCGGTGCCATTGTAGACAGTGGAACAGTCAAAGCTAGCTGATGGCTTATGGATCTCTGCTGCTAGCCATCGGCGCGGACCCTCAGTCCTTCGATGGTGTGGATGTTGGTCCAGACCCCCTCAAGACCTCTGCATTCAGGCTGCGGCCACACGAGGACGAAAACGGCTAAACGCATAGGATTAACGCAATCGCAAACAAGCTTCCGTCCACACGCAATAGTTATCCGGATAGTGTCTGTCCACACGAGACCGCTCCGTTTAGCTCCAACCGCTGGAGAAGCTGCAGTACATATGCAGGAGCCTGTACGTGGCGCTGTAACTTCCTCCACAAAAGCAGCGAAGAAGCATGGTTGTCATGGTTGCCCTTCTGTTTATTCTCCGTGGTGGGGGCCGAGGGAACCGGGCAGCGTTTTTCGCCAGTCAACGTGTATTAAAGTTTAAATCTTCCGGACAAAATTATAAAAGTGCCGGTCAAAGGTCTTCTTTGTTATTTATTCAGCTTTAAAACAAATTAATAACGACTCTATATAATATAATAATAAAATACACGGAGCCTCTCTTTTTCCTCCCTCTCTTCGGACAGCGCCATGTCTGTCTCATGCAGCAGTTGATCCAGTAATGAGTGACCCGGCCGACAGTAAAAATAAACATATTTATAACTAGTTTAGGTAGTTTGAGAGGTAATTAAAATAGCTAAGGGTGATGATCTGACTTGAAGTGTGTGTTTTGCAGCGGGAAGAGCTGCAGGTGAGCAGAGCTGCGTGTCTCCGTCCTGTCAGATTAGACTTCACTCGCGTTTAGGTCCATATCGAGAGAAAGATAAATAATCTGAATTCAGGGTGCAGTTTACTTTGACGCGGGGGTGAGCAGCAGAGGTGGGGAGAGGCGGGGCTATTGCCTCATCATTATTGCTGTAGATGTTGCACAAACAACTGTAGCATGGTCAATAGCGTCCGGAGCACGATAGCAACTCTGCGATCCGCCATTGTTGTTGTTGTTGGTGGCGAAACACTTCAGCAATGGCGCGGGGTAAGCGGAGGTGAGCAGAAGAGGTGGGGAGAGGCGGGGCTATTGCGCAATCACTATCAGTGATCTGAAAATGTTCGGATAGGGCGTACACACGGAGCTGTTTTACCCCCCAGAGAGTTGCGTATGCCTTTCTATCCACCTTGGGACCCGTTATCGTTTCCTCAGTCGTTTAGTGCCGTATTCGGTCGTCCTCGTGTGGCCGAACGGTCTATATGACACTAAACAGTAACGCAAACGACCAAATTCGTCCTCGTGTGGCCGCAGCCTCATAAATATAAATAATTAGAAATGGTAACCAGTGCTTCTAAAACTGCATGAGTGTGTCTCTAAAGGTAGTTCCTGTGGTTCAATTTAACATAATTCCCCTGTTATAAAAACACAAACAAATCAGACGTCGAGTGAAAAAGCTGAGCTGTATAGAAGATCACGGTGTCGTAAATGAGGGCTCGTGGCAGCAAGCCTCCACCGGATCGATGGCATTTCACCCCCAGTGAGCTGTGTAGATATGACTGGCCTGTCTGAAAGGGCCGGGTCCCGAGGGAGCCCACTCAACAGGACAGGAGGGGACTGACAGGCTGGGCACACACACACACACACACACACACACACACACACACACACACACACACACACACACACACACACACACACACACACACACACACACACACACACACACACACACACACACACACACACACACACACACACACACACACACACACACACACACATACACACACACATCCACTTTTTCTTGCAGACACATGTTAGCCAAATGCACACACACTCACTGAGGCATATTTCACACACACACACACACACACACACACACACACACACACACACACACACACACACACACACACACACACACACACACACACACACACACACACTCTCTCTCTCTCTCAGGGGGAGGTGAGTGGCGTGGCGTAGAGATAAGGCTGCTATCAGACTTTCATCAGGAATGGATGCACTCTCATCCGTCAGGGCGGCTTTTTCCTATACAGTATGTGCTCCATCAACGCTCTTTCCTCCATCCTCTTCCTGTCTTTGTCCATTATGTTTGACCCTTACAGGATGAACACATTTATAGGGAAGGACAATGTATACTTTTCCTGATGATTGAAGTACGTGGTCTTCTTTCTGTGTAATGGCAGTGTGCTATAGTTTTAGTTCCTCGGTTTTCGCATTTTTCTATTCATTTTAAAATAATATATCAAATATTCAAAACGTCCTTCATAAACCAAGAGGAAACAAGTATATTTACATATTTGTATGGCGTTCATTCAGATTTTCCATGCATTTTGAGTGTGTGGGCAGGATTTAAGCAATTGCCGTTTGAAAAAAGTGAACGATCCTGAAGCTTCTTGCATATTGAGGCATACATGTCACATAGATATAGAACATTACTCCTTTCATCTAGTTAAATAAAAAAGTAAAACAGGGAAGAATTGAAACACCTCACTCAATAGCAATCTTGAACTATTGAAAAGGAAACCTTATTTTCAAAACATGTTATTTGTACTCTTGATGTCGACGCACTGCACTTATATTACTTTTATTTTGGTTTTGGGTTCGCTGCAAACCGATGCCAATTTCCCATTCAAAGTTTCAAAAAGGACAAGCAGTATTTTAACAATCCAATCATTTGTTTTTCTAGCGAATATCTGGGAAATGAAATGAAAGGCTGTAATTTGCACACAGAGGACGTGGAGTGACAATTTAAAGCCTTTCTTGATGAGATGAGATTTCGATTTGCTTTTTAAGATTAGGAGTGACTGTGCAGTCCTGTGGAATTGGGAAGGTCATTCCACCATCAGAGAGCCTGCAGGGGAAAGACAGATGAACATCTTCTCCGTTATTTATTGCAACAGTAAATAAAGGAGGACTAAAAATAAGAAGTATACAAAGCTCCAGGGGCCTCATTTATAACGCTGTGCGTAGGATTAACTGGGAAGGTTGCTTACGTAGTAGAAATCCAAAGAATAGGAACAGAAATTTTCCGAAATTTTCCGATTCACCAAACATTGCGCACCGGCGAGAAAAGTGCGTACGGCACTTCCTACGACGGTTTCCCTTTTATAAATCACAACCGACTCGAAATGCGGTGCAGCTTTTGCGTGCTTCACGTAACGCCCATATTTGCCTATAAATAGTCAAAGAAACGCCCATTCATTCATTAATTTTGACTGACTGCATGAAGAAGATAGCAGGAAATGACGACAGAACAGCTAAAAAAGACATCTCACACCGTGGTTATTTTGGGGAGGTCGAGATAAATCATATTGTTTGGTGGATGCAGTTTGAACCAGAGTAGCAGCATGGAGGTCGGATCGTCACCAAAATAAATAAATAAATGGCCCGAAAAAGGTTAATGACAAAAACATACACATAGCCTTCCTCAGGCAGTGTGTTTGTACCGGGGACACCCCCTTGATGAGAGACTGTAAGAAATGATCGGGGAAACCCTCCGGAGTGGAGTCATGACGACTGGATCTGAATTATGTTTTTGTATTTGGTGGTTTGTGTTCCAGCTGTCGATCAGCTGTGCGCAGCGTCTCCACTGCAGCCTGTGCGTCTCAAGCCCCCCCCCCCACCCCCCGCAGCAACCCTATATCCACCAGTTAAATAAAATACAACTAATGTGTTGCGTTATATTAGTTGTACAATTTACCACATATGGTGTTCTTAGCTTCCATACCTCCTGTGTTTTACGAGCGACTTATCAAGTCTTGGCAAACGGCATAAAACACGATTAAACATGATTGTATATAAAACCATGCTCGTATCTACAACCTGTAGAAATGCAAAACGGCGTCAGTTTAGACGTAATTCTGTCCTTCTGCTTACCGCATCATTTATGAGAAAACATTTCATAACATTAACACAACATATTCGAGGTGGTTTTAAATAACATATCCGTATTTATTTATTTCTCCACGTTATGTTTTTGTGTGCACTGAGGAGTCTCAAACAGGCGTTTGTTAAATCATTTTAAGATTGGCTTTAATCAATGTTTGAAAATGAATTCTTCATATATGATAAATGAGAGGTAACATTTTATTTATGGTATTATTTCCACATATTTCAATCCATTCTTCTTTCTGCCAACGGTGTCGCAGTTTCTCGTCTCTCCCGTTTTTGTGCTTAGTGCGTACGCATGAGTTAGAGTTTGCGTGGAGGACCGCACATTTTCGTCAAGTTAGTATTTTATAAATCACAAACATTGCGTAGAAACTGGCCTACGCCATCTTTTGAGCGTATATCCCTTTTATAAATGAGGCCCCAGAGCTGTACAGAAAGTAAAGACTGAATCAGAAATGTTGGAATTGAATCTTCAAAACACTGCAATCAACTGAGAGAAGATTTAGATTAAGTTAGATTTCTTTACTTTCTCTGACATTGACAAACATGGAGTAAAACTATTAAAACCATTACATGACTGACATGAGCGACAAACAACATTTACAGCAATCCCTTATCATTTATTGGCTAATTAAAGGGGTCATTTCATTGCTGTCATATGGCTCTGCAGGTAATAAAATACCTTGCCTCTTTTTATCGTGCCAAGTAGAGGTCCTCACAAAAAGTATTTGTCAATTCTCTTTAAGTATACTCAGCCTTTACAAAGTCATTTCTCTGCACACAGCATACACTTACACTTAAGCACACTAAATCACTTTCACACTTTGATGATAGCAGCTCCTGTGCCTCGCCGTCTTTACCCGTGTCTTATCACACAGACCTGATAGAACGGTGTGTTGAGCTTTGATGGAGCTCAGGAGGAAGTATTAGGTTTGAAATAATGTGCTGTAGCAACAGAAGCGTAGCGCTGCCAGTATTGTACTTTAAGAACCCACGAGCCTGCTGTAATAGATGATTAAAACACTCTTTGATGTCTTACATCCAAAACTGCTTGAAGAAATAATCTGTTCACAATGGCTCTCATGTGTGTCCCTCTGTGTGTGTATGTGTGTCCAACCCAGTGGAGTTCACCAAACTGGACCTAGCATCTTTGCAGTCTGTCCGTCAATTTGTCCAGAGCTTCAAGGAGCGGGATCTGCCGCTAAACATCCTGGTCAATAATGGTGAGTGATGGAGATGTCATGTTATTTTCCGTGTCTGCTGCATGCTGCATATGCAGTAGTTCATCTAGTATTCATGAGGAAAGTAAAAATCCTCTCACAGCGGTGGAATTAAGAGGGGTTGGCTCATCAATCAGAGCAACCCTTTTATGTCTGATATTTGCCCACAGCCTTCTCATAGAGCTCAATGTCATTGATAACACCTACCATAACTTCCTCTGTGTTAGCAACTGCACGTCATTTATTAGAGACTACTACTGTGCTCTAAAAGCTTGTGTGTGTGTGTGTGTGTGTTTGTGTGTGTAGCGGGGGTCATGCTGCTTCCCGAAGGCCGTACTGAGGATGGATTTGAGCAGCACTTTGGCGTGAACTACCTAGGCCACTTCCTGTTGACCTGGCTGCTCCTGGATACACTGAAGGATTCTGGGAAATGTGGTTACTTCTCACGAGTGGTCAATGTCTGCTCCTCTGCCCACCGCATTGGCGAGATTAGACTAAATGATTTAAATAGCTGGTAAGCTCACAAACACACTTGCCCACATTTTAGCAATCACAACTTTATTAAATGATATAATACAAAGAGGTAATCACAAAAAGGTGATTTTTAAAGAACATTTAAACAATGTGTAAAATTCCAGTTTATTTAAACTGAAATCATATTTTCGTACTTTTTGATAAGACCTGGAAGTTTGGCAACATCTGTCAGATGATCACACAAGATGTCAACAAATCCAAATAAACACAAATATGTGCTTTACCGGAATTAACCCATACTGCACTTATAAAAAGCTGTGTAAAAAAACTCCACTCTTGTCTCAGATGTGTTTAGTCCTGAGGACTCATAGAGTTCTTTATACGTTTCCACTGAGAACCACAGTTTACTAGCATTGTATACTTGTTATATAAAAACTGAGGCACTTTTAATGGTACAGTCTGATCGTGTTTTTGTTTCCTTTCTTTTAGCCAGAGTTATTCAGCCCATGCTGCTTATTGCCACAGTAAGCTGGCCCAGCTGTGGTTTAGTTCCCACCTCCACCAGGAGCTGCAGTGCGGAGGTTTCCCACTGAGTTCCTGTGCTGTGGACCCTGGCATGGTGGACACTGCTCTCTATCGCCACCTGTGGACACCCCTCCGCCTGGCACAGAGCACTATTGCTCGCCTGCTTTTCAGGGTAAAACACTGTCCGTATACTCATCTGCTATTCATACGTGATTTATGTCATTCTACATTTATCAATATCTTTTTTATCCCAGTAAGTTACTCTCCCACAGTACACCGGGTATTTTTCTACTTCACCACTGAGTGATGTCTCTCGCAACCCCAAATACTTCATGGGAGCCTGCCATGGATGTATAGGAGCCTGCCTGCAGACCTCCACTCTCAGGACAGTTCCGGTGCAGACCGCCACTCTCAGGACACCTCCACTGTCAGTACAGGAAGTGACGATTCTGACGCGTTTTTTTCCCCGCCCACCGAAGGACTCGTTTGATGGAAGTTTTCAAATCACAATGGAGACTCATCACTGAGGTGATGAGTCCGCCCACCGTGCACTTTGGGTCGGCCTTGGTCAAGCCCTTTTGACCCCCCCGCTCAAATGACACCATGGAGGAATGTAACGGGAGTTGACAGGGGACTCTGCCCGCCTCACGAGTGCCTATTTTCAGTTTTCCCCGGTTTAATTTTTTTTTTTTTTTTTGGCTATTTCACCGATTTCTACCGGGGACATTGCCCAGTCTCGGGTGCCTGTGTTTTATTTTGTATTTGCGTGCATTTCCTGTTCGGAAAGTGGCGCTGCGGCTGTACTGATAGTAACAACAATACAAGGTGTCCGTATATATATATATATATAGATATATACATATGTATATAATAAGTGTCACGATCCGTCACGATCCGATTTTATTTTGTATTTGCGTGCATTTCCTGTTTGGAAAGTGGTGATTTTATTTTGGAATTCTTAGCGTGCACTTCCTGTCCTGAGAGTGGAGGTGTCCTGAGAGTGGAGGTCTGCACCGGAACTGTCCTGAGAGTGGAGGTCTGCAGGCAGACCCCTCTCAAATACTTTGCCTCTAACTCTTGATTAAGATTCAGTTATTTACTGTAAATGGTTGCTTTAAAATGTATTATCTAAGTGTGTTCAGTCACAATCTGAGAAACATTTGCAAGTTATTTCTTCTGCTGGTGGTAAACGGCACTTCAATATCTTTGCAGTTTTAAAACAAAAATCAAGAGCTTGTAGCCAGAAGCGTTTAAGTGTTCCTTTTTAAAACTGACTGCTCATTCCTCCCTTTATCTTTCAAGTCAAATAACTTAGATCTCTTTACCAAAAGTGTGAAGTGTGAAACTGCGTCACAGTTTAAGTTTGTTCAAGGTGTACCACAGTGACCCAAAACAACAAACTCGGTGCAGACGTTCTTCAGGATGAAACACAGACGCTCATGCATGCGCACATGCATACACGCACAACCTTTCAGAATCACTGAACATGGAAGTGCTAATAAAAACCAAGCCAGGCTGTTCACTGTGTTATATTTTAAAACATTTCTTGCATAGCTTAAAGCGCTGGCCGCAGGATGCCGTTAATGTCCCTGGGATTTAATGAAAGGAGACGTGTGTGCGTGGTCGAGCCAAAAATGGCAATAGTCACAGGCATTTGCCTCCGAGAACAACCTCTGGGTTGGTTCTGCCCCACATACGCAAACACATTAATCAAACAAACTCATGCATGTAATCATTACTCCGCACACAAACACACAAACAGTGATTTTCTCCTGTTACGACACCTTTTAATCCAGAGCCGTTACATTTAGGTACATGCAGAGCCAAAGGCTAGAAGATAGATAGGAAGACAGAAAATAAAGCGCAATGCTCTCATGTATTGTGATGCTCTTAGAAAGTCGATGAAACCAGCAGCACCTATAGGCAGCGAGTTGCAGTCATTATTCGGAGGAAGAAGTCACTAAAGATAGCTAGGAAAATGAAATATCTTTGGCAAGTAAAGCAGTAAAGTCAGATACAATAGATGACTAAGTACACTGAAACCTTATTACTTTGTTTTAATAATGTCCAGGAACAGACAATAGACAGTCACAGGGTGGTTGAGGCAAAGAGGGGTGTCAAGGTGGGGACCCCTCTGTCACCATTAGAGCCTTAATGTCTGTGAAATCGACATTACATCCTCAAGAGTTTCAGCTACTTGTTCCATTGATATCAAATCCAAATCATTTGAACAAGTTAGAGACACAGCTGCCCGCCAACATTTTGATTAACGGTCGACAGGCTCTACCTCCTGAGCCAGAACTTAACCGGCCTCAGAAGTTGGCATCTTGTCAGATATACTTTTTTATCAGTTCATTCAATTCAATTATATTGCCATCAGAAACCAATTGACACCGTTTATTTTTCTGCTGCCTAACCCTATTAAAAATCAATTTCAGCTATGAATAGAGGGTTCTCCCATTCGACATGAAGGCAGGGGTGAGTTAGTAATAGACAGTTGCTATGTCCGCTTAAAGCCTTTAGCTTTGGCACATGAATAGAGACTTTGGGAAATAAAAAAAACATGGATGCTGAATTGATATAGTATAAATCAATTTATCTTCATGAATTAAAAAGGAAACCACGCTCAATACTTATCTCAAACACTTTAAACTTGAAACGTTTACATAAAATGATAAGAACAACTACACATAAACTGGTCTATGAAGAAATGTATACAAAGTAATAGCCCTGTAAGCGAAACCAGACGTATGGTTTAATCAAGAAAAAAACTCCATCTACACAATAACTAGGACAGTGAGTTTTGCAACAATCAGACATAATCAGCAATGAAATGAGTGGCTTGTTGCTATGGAAATAAATGTTTTCTTTACACAAAGAAACTTTCCTTTTCCACGCTTAAAGCTCTCTAAGTGAACAGAGAGCAACATGAATAATGAAGAACAAGTTGTGTTTGTCTGTATCGTTAATTGTACTGAAACATCAAGCCGAGCAAGCAAAATAATAATTCATTTAAAAGAACATTTAATATGTATGTTTTTGAAATACTGTGGAGTACTACAACACACACACACACACACACACACACACACACACACACACACACACACACACACACACACACACACACACACACACACACACACACACACACACACACACACACACACACACACACACACACACACACACACACACACACACACACACACACACACACACACACTGGCATTGGTTTACACACAAAGTATTCTTGTTTACTGTTGATGCTTGCTGGAAGTGATCTCTGCTGATATCTGCTCTGAAACCTGCTCCTGGTCTTACAGCTGACACTGAGATCATTGTTAAAGTGCATCAACATGAATACACACACACACACACACACACACACACACACACACACACACACACACACACACACACACACACACACACACACACACACACACACACACACACACACACACACACACACACACACACACACACACACACACACACTGAGTCTCCTTTACACTGACGCTAACATCCAGTGACATCAGGCATTCACACACAGACTGAGACACGATATTAGTTTTTTGCAGTTATGACTTGATGTTGAACTTGTCATTCTGAAGTCCCTCCTATTCCTTTTGAAGTTTATGCTTTTGGATTTGGATTTTATAATTAAAAACACATTAATGTGTGTGTGTGTGTATGTGTTTGTTTGATGTCCTCAGACTCCCGCAGAAGGCGCCACCACTGTGTTGTTTGCCGCGCTGTCACCGGTCCTGGAGGGGGGAGAATGTGGAGGAGGCTACTGGGCCAATGGACACAGGGAGATGACAACACCCACGTCCTTTGACCCCCAGTTGCAGCTAAGCCTATGGGAAACCAGCATCCAGTTGCTGGGCCTGCAGTAGCAGTGTACAAAAGGACTAACTGGGCTAAACCTGAAAGAAAACATCAGATTGGCTTTAAGACACTCGGGCAAACTTGCCACCATCTCCCTATTTCTCAGTGTTTCCATTCGCACCTCACATCAAGGTGTTCGTAGCGATTTATGTTGACAATCTGACAATCCACCGCTGGACTGTGATTGTTTATTAGTTGAGGAAAATATGTCTTTTTTGATTTAGACGAGCCAAAGAAGGGCTACAGGGAATGAAAGACGTTTTGAGGAGAATAAGAATAGGATTATATCATTATAGTATTCACAGATACTGGGCAGCTGCTCAGATTGGCCTTTAGTCAAGTTTATTTCCTGATCATAAATAGAAAAAACCTGATGTCAGGCCGGAGAAATAATTCAATAGTATCATGTTCAAAAACATACAATGACAGCTGCCTCACTCTGCCTTAATGTCTGGCTTTCAGTAAAGATCTTCATTGTCCCTCAGTGAACTAAATACTGTTTCACAGGCTTCTAAAAACCGAACAAATAAACATCTTAGCAAACATTAAGATGCATTTCGGGCAAATTATTCAATTGAAAAGCTGAATTTTACCATTGTGTACTGGCTCCACACATTCATGCACCACGACAATGAACTGAAATCTGAACCCGCCTTGTGCTGGCAGAGGAACGTGATTAGTTTGCATTCACACATCGCAATGAACATCTCACCATCATTTGGTTTGACTGGAAGCCCTTTGTGTTTGGTTCATTCGCTGCTTTTACAAGTTAATGCTGAGTCATCATGCTAACTGCTGGTAAGTGTATTGTAAGCTGTGTTTTGGGTGAAATCTGCTTTCCTCATGAAGATGCTGGGAAAACGTGATCATGAAAGACATTCCCACTTACTGATCAGGGGATTTAGGAAGACGAAAGAAAGGGATCGGATGTAAAAGTAGGACTACATTTGGAATAATTTCCTGGTGTTCACATTGAATTGATGCAAGGATTTCCAGCATGGTTTGCTTTTTCCTGCACAGAAAGCAAACCGTAATCATGGGGACCAAACAGCACTTCACTCTGTCGCCATTTTCCTTTTGTGCTCTGTGTTAATCGCTTTTACTGTGTGTGTGTGTGTGTGTGTGTGTGTGTGTGTGTGTGTGTGTGTGTGTGTGTGTGTGTGTGTGTGTGTGTGTGTGTGTGTGTGTGTGTGTGTGTGTGTGTGTGTGTGTGTGTGTGTGTGTGTGTGTGTGTGTGTGTGTGTGTGTGTGTGTGTGTGTGTGTGTGTGTGTGTGTGTGTGTGTGTGTGTGTGTGTTCAAATGAGTTAGGACTTAACTCCTGCTCTAGACTCAGTTCATGTTGATGGATAGCACAACAATGGCCATTCCTGGAGGAACTGCGACGGGAAGTGGAGAGGGAGGGAAAGCACTTTTTTTCCCTCCAGTATTCAAGCTATGATTGGTTCCTCATTGCTGGCACTTCCTCATTTGGCGATGCTCCCAGTGCATTGTGGGTTTGAGATTTCCCAGCGGTGAGAGGCAAACTCCATCTGCTGAGCCGGCTTATTTAAACAAGCACATTGCAAACAATCACGTCTGTTGCTCATGCAGGAAAATACTCACACACACACTCGTACACACTGCGCCATAATGCCATCTCCACTGTGATAAACCATTTTAGCCGTGAAGATGAAAAGTTTGATCTGAAATGAACAAGTTTTGGCTACAAATCCTGCCCCAACATGCCATGCCATTACTGCGTGTGTATATTGTTGCTTTGAATACTGCCACTGAGCATCCAGCCATTGTTAATATCTGCCGTATGTGAAGCAATAGTATCACTGTGGAAGCTGATTCAGCCAGTAGCACAGAGACAGGCATTCACACAAGTAAAACAAACCCAAAAGTGTGAACGTGTAAATATAAAAAATACCAGCTTCAAGTTATCCATAATATCAGGAATTAAAAATGTCTTCTGTCTACATGTATATAAAAAATGTTCATTGAAGCAGTGGCTGTTGATGCGTTTCCGAATGGTTAAATTGAAAGCTATATTGTCCCCAATGTAACCCACAGATAGAAACTAATGGTGTGTTCAAGCTCTCCTCGTCAAATCATGTAAAGTTTAGAGCTATGACGTTTAACATCAACATGACGAACAGCAGGTAAACAGTGGACCAGGTTATAAGTGAATGTATCCATGATACTTCCATTTATCTGTGATGACTTGTGATTAACACGTCCATGCTGCAACTAGTGGAGTTCATGCATGCCTTCCATTATTTACAACCTAGTGTTGGTGCAATCCATGTGATATGATGACCAGCGATAGATCACCACACTTAAACGTCTGGTAAATATATCATGATCACATGACTTAATGAGTTGACAAAGATCGCCTGAATGCACCGCTGTGCAGTCGACTAGCACATAAAGAATTATTGCAAACCCCAGAAATATGAAGTTACCATAGAACAAAACTGCAATTTTAAAGACAAGCACATATTGTCTCCCGTAATAGCTTTTGTTGGCGTATCACATTGCAAATGTACAAGTTGGGAGCTACATAAATAAATATGAAAATTCCGATATGACATGAAAGCAGCATAAATCCAGGAAAATACATCACAGTTTAAGATTTTCTTCAATCACATAATAACTTAAATGTTTTCAATCAGGCCAGGTTTCAGTAATTTCACCTAAAAACCATCAGGTTGAAATTGTGAATAATGCATTTTCTAACTGCTCAAAAACAAACAGTGCTTCCTTGTTTGACTGTGTGCTTCCCCGAGGTTTCAGACTAAACAACAGAATAACAAAACGACAAAACAAAGACTTGCTTAAACAAACCCTTCCCTTCACACAAATGAAAACACTACTACTATGCAGTGCTCATTTCAAAAGTGCAAGGCCACAGTCTACAGGCTGTCAAAGAGCTACTGTGTTTCTCACAGTCCAGCCGCTACAGCAGATGTTCTAAAACCTGACTGTCTTTCTTACCTGAGCACAAGGTTTTCCAAAGACGAGGCGAGGGGGATCGTGAGGGTCTGATTTGGGTTTCTTGTTGTAGAAGAGGACTGCTAAATTATCGTTATATACTAACCATGATCCTGAAGCGTTCTACACAGTCAACTTTCTGAACTTGAATTGAGAATATAGAAAAAGAGCAAAAAGGCTCAAGTAACTGTCTATGATATTGTCTGTGTGTGATTTACTCTATTTCGAAGCTGCTGGATGTTGATCAGTGGGGCTATATGTAGACTGAAAATGTTCTAATTGCCATTTTACTGTCTGACCTGGGATTACATTTATATTAAATGTTTCAGTCCCAAGATCTGCAAATGCTAAATGTGTATGTATAGAAAGAAAGACATAATATAAAGATGTATACAGGGGGAAACCTGATGGACTGAGTCATTATACTGGTACTAGTCCTAGTTATTAAAAAAAACCATGCTGACATTTATCTATCCTTTCACCTTTATCGCCATATCCCCTTATAACATGTTCTCCTTTGGTGCTATAGTGCAACCTTTTCACCAGAGTCCCTACGGGCTGCATATAGAGGAGTCCAGCGTAAACACTCAGTCCATCTAACCCCCTGAGGATGTATGAAATGTGCAAGATGTTTGATTTTTTATTATTATTTTGTTGTTGTTGAAATACACATCTTATTGCTTTTGCTGTGCCTAAAAAGAAAATCTCCCTCATAAATGTGTAACCGTGAAATGTACATGTAGAAATGAGCTTGTAGGATCTGTGATTATCGTCTTGTCCTGTGTATTGCCGTATTCTCTTTTTGGAGTGATGGGTTTGTGTGTGTGTTTTTGTGCATACTGTACGTGCGTGAGTGAGTGTGTAAGTGTGAATGTTTGTACAGTATGTGTGTGTCTAGATAAGGGAGTTCATGTTTTTTGTCAATGGTTGTGACATTCCAGCAGCAGCAGCAGCAGCCACCTTTTCTATTATCCAAAGCCTCTCAATAAACATATCATTGTGCCACTCTTGCTCTCTGTCCTTTACTCTGAGAGAGAGAGAAGCTGTCAGACTGATGACACGCAGCGTGAGACAGCCAGCCTCCAGCGCAGTCTGATCTTCACAGATATTCTCAGATCAGCCCTGGAAACGTTCTCACACATTTACTTACCGGGTCACAATGCAGTGTGTCCTATATTACATATAACATATTGTGCAGTCAAGTTTTCAACACCAGTACTGGCAAAATCAATTTGTGTTCAGCTGTCAATTTGTTATTTTACCATCTGTTGTCAATAACAGTGAACTTTAAAGACTTAAACGTCCTTTTTGTAGATGATTCCAGCTGCCACATCAGTTAATCTTCATTAGCCAACAAATACATTCAACTTAATGTGCATGACAAAAGTAATTTAATGTGAAATGTATCTTAAAGTGGCACTATTATGCTTTTTTGGGATTACTTTCCTGTAGTGTGTAATATAGTTTCTTGTGCATGTAAATGGTCTGCAAAGGCTAAAATCCCCCAAAATCCCCTCCAACGCCTCGATTTGACTCTTTTGTTTACTTCTATGACATAGTGACATGACTGTGAAACCCTTGCGCTTCTATTGGCAAGCGCTCCTACACATTCTTTGTGATAGGCTAAGGGGCGGTACTTCTCTAAGCAATTGACCAATAACAACAGAGCCGACAAGTTAACCAATCAGAGCAGACTGTGCTCTCGTTTCAGACAGAGGGTGAAAAGAGGTGCTGAATTACAGGCAGTATGAGAAAAATAAAGCATGTAAACATGTCACGGTACAAAATGAGCATAATAGGGCCCCTTTAATATTTTTGAAGCAGTTATTTAATTTTTCATTTCCTTATCGCAAGCACATATCTTTTTAAATTAAAGCATGATTTAACGTTTTCTTTTCCATTGCAATTGTGCAATGTTCTGAAGGAGCTGAAGAAGGTGTTCTTGTTTTCATGCATGGTGCTTATAAGAGAGAAGTGTTTAACATGCCTGCTCAGACTTCAACTGAGGATCATATTTCGGAAAGGAAAATGAAAAGCCAAACAAAGAATCCCTCTCCTTTGCTCCCCACTAAATATATTCATAAACCTTGGACCCAGACAGTGCACAAAATGAATCAGACATCTCTTTTTCCTGCATACCTGAAAATAGAGTTTATATTACAGGAGGCAGAGAAGAGTTGCTTTCATGTACTCTAAAAGAAAAGTACCATTGACGTACTTCATTAGGCAGCAGAGCCAACATGACACACAAATCAGCAAGAATCACTGCAGACAATCAAATAGCTGGAAAAATGTAAGGTGCATTTGAATGGCAGGCGAGCAGAAGAACATCATGTAAATGTCAACTTGTTAGGATGAGTTTCTGACACAATGAGGAGAATGAGTGGACGTCTCTTCTGCTCTTTGTAACACAATGACATGCAATATGATGTGTCTGCTCTAGACTGACTGCCGTGTGAGCTCATCCGGGCAGAAAACAGCGAGAGGGGAAAGAAAGAGCAACTGAAATGACAAAATACTCACCCTCATTCATGTCCTGGTAATTGATGCTCATATAGGGACAGATTATCCTTTATAACAATGAGTACAATCTGCAAGGCATTATAACATTATAAATGGCTCCTTATTCATCCAGTAAGTGGCAGCTCTTCCTCCATAACTTCCTTATGGGAGATTTAAGGAAGTTATTGCATGCTCACTCATAAACCAGGAAGGGCTAATAAGCATTCATTTATCTAATGACTGAGAAGACATTATTTAGAGCCTTATTCAAGAGAGGCCTGGTTGTACACTGTGATCATTTTTCAACCTGCAATATGTACGTCTCATAGTCCATTCACGACCGTGCACGTCTCAATAGCCTGCATGGCTTCTTCACATCTCAGTTGTCATATTGTGTCACTTACTGAATTGGGGCAAAAGGACACCAAATTCCTCTCATTACATCTGTTTCTATGTCTCCAAAATGATTGCCTGTGTAAATGATCCAAATGTCAAATGTCATGTTTCAATTAAAATGGCGGAGTAGGCTACTGTCAACCACTAAAAGTTAGCATTTCTTATCTAAACTGACTTAAAAGATGTATCACAACTTACTCCAGCACTTTACTCAAGCACAATTTTACACACGGGTTCTTTACTTAAGTATTTCAACGTTATGATCTCAACTACATTAATTTGACAGCAGCTGTAGTAACTTTTCAAATTAAAGGTCCCATGTCATGTTTTTCCGGTTATTACCCGTCCCCTTGTGTGTTATGTAGCTTTTTATGCATGTAAACGGTTTGCAAAGTCACAAACCCTCAAAGTACACCCTGTAGCGAGTACGACTCTAACACAGAAAAGACCTGTCTATGCTGCCCCAGAACGCCTCGTTGGAGATTTTTCTTTTTCCATTTTTTCTTCTTCCTGGTCACAGTGACGTAACGATGACCAAATGGACCAATCCGTGGAGCTCCTCACACACACACACACACTCACTCACTCACTCACTCACTCAGCCTTGTCTTTTCTCAGCCGCGCTACTCCGCTGAGTTTCGCCGGCACACACACACACACACACACACACACACACACACACACACACACACACACACACACACACACACACACACACACACACACACACACACACACACACACACACACACACACACACACACACACAATTATCTTTTCTCAGGCTGTGATTGTGTGGTGAACTGTGTGGCAAACAGCCTGGCTGTGTGCTCAGGCTGAGTTTCGTGGTGTCTCGCTGTCTCCCAGACCCTACGCAGCAACCAGGAAACGACAACAGTAATACAGCTCACACTGTCCGCTCCTCGAGCCCCGCAACGTCCCGCCAACATGGCACCCAGACCCCACGCAGCATTCTCATCTGTTTGTCATTATTGGTGTCATTTTCTGGTTGCTAACAAACGCCATTGTAACACATAAACACTGATGTTCTGCTGTAACGGTGGTGGACTCATCAGAACTAGTGTTAATTTCGTCAGCTATTCTTTTATTTAGTTTTAGTCTTAGTCCTGTGTTAAATTTCCTTTTTAGTTTTTGTCATATTTAGTCACCTTCATCCTGTTTTTATTTAGTCAATTAAAAGTCTGAGCATTTTAGTCTTATTTTAGTCAAAGAAAACAGTAACTATTTTAGACAAGATTTAGTCGACTAAAAGCTGGATCATCCAGGCGTGCTTTGAGGAGCTGAATTCTCAGTGAGGTTTCAGTTAGCTGAATCTGGCACAGCTGTATTTGTTCTTCGGCCAGACGGATCTGCATCTCTGCCCTCTCCGTTTCACGGCTCAGCAGAGTCTCGTAGGCATCATCCCTCTGCTCTGGTTTTCTGGTGCGCTTGAATTTTATCTTTAGAGGTGGCTCTTGCACTGTGTCATCAGGCCTGGCTGAAGGTCCAGCTTCTGGATCCACATGGGTCAGGAGGACCTCATATTCAATGGTGTGTGTCACATCAGGTGCATTGACGACCTGAAATGAAAGTTTATCAATATACTTTATACCCCTTAATAAGATGATCACAAGCATGCAAGCTCCTGGAAAATTGTAGTACTAGGATGCTATATAACACATATAGCCATTGTAGTACTATGAAAATAACAATTATACAAGTTAATAATTGTAGTTCTCAGTCATAACACTCCGTTCGATGTCTCACTATGGGATGCGCCTCATCGCGGAGCAAACAGAAGCATCAATCTCATTACGCCAATCCTGATTGGCTGGTGATCTTGACGTCAGCGTCAGGGGAAATCACCCCCTATAAGTAGCTTGCGCCACAACGCATGCGTCATTCAAACAACTCTTCTCGCTTCAGAGCACATCTCACAGTAGCCGGGCAAGCTTCACTGTCCACAGACTGAACCCAAATACCCATTTCGGTCGACGGGCGCTAGCCGGCTAATCCTTCTGCTTCGCAGGAAGACGGTAGTACTAACGCCGTTAGTACTTAAAAATCGACCTCGCCCTTCTCTACGAGAAAGTAAGGTAGGTCCGATTTTTTCTTCTCCGACGGCTAGCGAGACAAGCTAGCCTGTCGGAACAGGACCCCCACATGTCCATGGACCCGCCGGCCGGCAGTTAGGACACGGGGGCGTCCGCCACAGAGAGCGAACCCCTCTCCGTGTCGGTCTGGGGCTCATTATCAGCGATGGCCTCAGAACCGGAATCCCGCGCCCTGGCAGGCCGGGACCCGGTGACGACAAGACACGCGGGAACGGATTCCCGCGCTTTACCAAGCTGGGGCTCCCGGTTAGACCTCACCATGGTCTCACCCGCGGAGGATGTCTTCGAGTTGGATTACGAGGAGGACGATGAGGAGGACGCCCTGGCGTTCCTCCTGTCCGAATCAGATGACCAAGAAGCAGTGGCGTAGCCAGGAATTAGTGTGTGGGTGGGCCTGGAGAAATGTAGGTGGGCCAGGGGGAGACATATTAAGCGTGGGGTCTGAGCTGAAACTTCATTAATGATTTTTTAATGCACTAATAGAACATAAGCATAAATTAGCAGTGAAAACAAAAAACATAGGCACGGCGGCCTCAGAATGTGTGTAAAACTGACATCCACATAGGGATGGGTATCGTTAAGGCTTTAACGGTACTACTACTTTTATCGATAGCGCTTACGCTTATGCTCCAGGTTCAGTACCAACCACATCATAAAGTACGCGGACGATACAACAGTGGTGGGACTCAACAACAACAAACAGGCCTACAGGGAGGAGGTGAAACATCTGACAGACTGGTGTAACACCAACAACCTGATCCTGAATGTCGATAAAACAAAAGAGATTATTGTCGACTTCAGGAACAAAAAGCACTGTCACCCACCACTCCACATCAACGGCACAGCAGTGAAGACTACAGACAGCACCAAGTTCCTGGGGGTGCATATCACAAGTAATCTGACCTGGTCCACTCACACTACATCACTATTTAAGAAGGCACAGCAGCGCCTACACTTCCTGCACAGCTCCCCCCTCCCATCCTCACCACGTTCTACAGAGGAACCATAGAGAGCATGCTGACCAGCGGCATCTCCATCTGGTCGAGAGACTGCAACGCCAAAGACTGGAAGTCTCTGCAGAGAGTGGTCAGGACAGCAGAGAAGATCATCGGAGTTTCTCTCCCTCCCATCAGAGACACCGCGCAGAAACGCTGCCTGACAAAAGCCCAGAACATTTTTAAAGACCCCACTCATCCTCACCATGCTCTGTTCTCCCTGCTGCCCTCCGGCAAGAGGTTCCGCAGCATTAAGAGCAAAACAGCCAGATTCTGCAATAGCTTTTTCCCCAAGCCATCAGACTGCTGAACAGCAAGTAGACCAGTAACATAAAGATTACATTATTATTTAAAGAGCACATATTTGTTATATAGTATGTCTATTTTATTTATATGTATAGTAAGTCTTCATATTTTAAATGCACACTTTATCTTTAATTTTATCAGCACCATGTCACTATTATTTGTTGTACAATTTTAGCAAGTTTTTATATTGTCCTGTTCCTGCAGCCAGTACAACGATGTTCAATTTCGTTTTAATAGTACACTCTGTGTCTTGTTGAAATGACAATAAAGTATGTCTATGTCTATGTCTTATCGATCTGGTCCTTTAACATTACTTTTATCGGTTATTTTGGAGAATAAAACAAGGTAAACTAACTAAACAAATTGTGAACAAAACTAACATTGCTTTTTATTTAAATTAAATACATAATATTTCACATCAAAAGAAACAACAATGTTTTAACAAATCGTATTAAATAATGTGATGACAGAACTGTAAACAGAATAGCTGAAACTTTAACAAAATAAATAACTCAGTTACCTCTAATCATTAACCCATGTTTGTATAATGTAGTTAACTCTGTGTGTTGCTGCTAGCATGCATAATACCTGACGTGGAAACGTTACTCGTGGATGGAGCTACAGAGCTACTAGAAAGACAGTCCAACCCGGTGTATTCCTCCGTCTGGATGTGGAGCACTTTTGCTAAATGTTTAGACACATTGCTCGTGTTACCGCCCTTAAATGCTAAACTCTTATTCCACTTTTGGTAACGAGTATTGTCCCCATCGACACGGCTATAGTTTAACCACACCTCGGAGCGCGTTCTCTCCGCCATCTCCTCCATGCGTGTGTGTTGCTGCATGTAGCAGCTGCGTGTGTGTAAACTGCCCGCCCCCTCGCACACAGACTGCTGTAAAGTTGGGCATTTTAACATGGAGGTCTATGGGAATTGCTCCTTTTTTCATCCATCCCCTGTCGGCCACTAGATGAACTGCAGTTTGTGGCACTTCCTTCTGGGCTTCCCGGTTCTGCGCTATGAAGCGCTGATTGGCTGTGGGTGGGCCAGACGTGCATGTGGGTGGGCCCAGGCCCACCCGGGCCCACCCACAGCTACGCCGCTGCCAAGAAGAGGACACCTTCATGTCATCGGCCCAGGCTGCAAAGCCTGGAGCGAGGGCTGCTCTCCCGGGCGACAGCACACCAGCTTCGCCCGGTCTGAGCATGGACCTGCAGGCCGTGTGCAAACGCGCTGCGGTCAGACTCAATGTTCGGTGGCCTGAAATGGCCAAGGAGACCTCCAGGTCCCGCTACGAGGGGAAGCATCTTCCCCAAACAGCGGGCAAAGGGAGGCAACTCCTCACGGTTTTTCCAGAAATGTTGGATGAAGTGTCGGTCTCGTGGAGAGACCGGCCCTTCAGCAACAAGGTCCCAATCCAGGGTGCCTCCTCCCTGGATTGCGATGGAATGGAGAGGCTCTGCCTGCTCCGCATACCACCCATGGAACCGCTGGTGGCACCTAGCAGGAACCCCACGCTGCCAGCAAAAGCGGACCGCTTTCAGTCCACAATTAATGAAAAGTCCTATAAAGCTGCAGCGCTGTCCGCCAGGGCCCTGAACGTGTCCTCGCTGCTAACCGCCTACCAAGCGGAGCTCTGCGAGGACCTGTCGGGTAGCCCGGGAGCAGCCACTCTGAACGAGATGACAGCGGTGACGGACATTTGCCTCCGTGTCCAGCGCTGCGCCGTCCAGGCCACGGGCAAAGTAATGGGGATCATGGTGGTGCAGGAAAGAGCGAGATGGCTCAACCTCACCAACCTCCCTGACCGAGAAAGGGAAGATGTGCTGGATATGCGATGGGCATATCCAGCACATCTTCCCTTTCTCGGGGAATTTTCGGCTCCGCTCTCGCCTCCATGCAAAGGAGGTGTGAGACGAAGAAGAAGGAGGACGAGGCACTCCACCTCTGCCTCCCTCGAAGGGCCCAGCCGCTGCCCTCGCAGCAGCAATCCTTCACCCAAGCGAACTCTGCCCCGTTCAAAGCACCGGTTAAGCAGACATCGCAGTCCACCCCGAGTCCCCAGCCCAGGCTGGAGACAAGGGCAAGTTGGCCGAGAAAATCTCCGGTTCCGGCTGCAGTTCAGGCTCAGCCAACCCAGAATTTCGGCCAGCAGTCGAGGAAGAAGAAGCGAGCGGCGTGACAGCCCCTCCTTCTCCCCTCCGTGAATGTGTTCCCGCCGCCTCGAGAGATGCCTAAACACCATCCTCAAGTCCGCACAAACACATGTCACACGTTGGTTGATTCCTCTGTCATAAAACATTTGCCGCTGACGCATCCAGGCTTCAGGCCGAGGGCGCAGCTCAAAAAAATGAAAAGAAAATCAATAAAACCAATAAACAGCCTGCCAATTCTTCCCCTTTTGAGAGCAGCTACGGCATCTCCCAAAAGGCGGATTATTGACGGGTCTGTGAAGGCACCACCGCCACGCGCACGCGCAGTGCCGGCTGGGGCTTTAAGGGCACCACCGCCACGCGCATGCGCAGTGCCGGCTGGGGTCGTAAGGGCACCACCGGCACGCGCAGGCGCAGTACCGGCTGGAGCCGTAAGCGTAAACTTCTGGAGAGAGAGGCCCTCTCTCTCCTAGAAAGAAGGGTTTTATCTATAATGCCCGCCGAGCAGAGTCAGATTACGCAGACAAATGTCCTCGTAGAGCACCCGCTCAACATGGGGCAATACATGTTGGCAATATGACATGGGGCAATACTCTCCGCGCGCCGTGGCGCGCCGAGAGTATTGGTTATTATGTAATGCGTAGTGGCACTACACCCAACTTTTCTAGTGCGGGACGCGCCTACGGGTGCTGTCCTTTCACGGAAGGTGGTCACCACGGTCGCAGGTCAGACAGGCTGATAGGGTATTTACGAAGGTCGCCCGGTGAGAGGTCCCTAGAGCAGAGACCTCCAGCAGGCGCACGTAAATCACCCGGAGCTTTTAGCGGTGTTCCCCACCCTAAAACGCTTCCTGCCTTCTCTCAGAGGACACGATGTCCTCGTGAGGACAGACAACACGATATCGTGTATGAACCGCCAAGGGAGGTTGCGTTGTCTCCAGTCACACACACTGGCACACAAACTGATCCCTTGGAGCGGCAGACGTCTCCTCTCTCTGAGAGCGACACAGGTACCGGGAGTGATGCACCTCGGGACAGAACTACTGTCCAGAGGTGCACCACTCTATGCAGACTGGACTCCTCATCCAAGGATCGTGAGTCCGCTGTGGGTGCGTTACGGCGGAGCCGCATTAAATCTGTTCGCATAAAGAAAAAATGCTCAATGACAGCTGTTCTCTTTAATGCACGATTTTAACGCACTGTTAGGCGGGGACGCACTCGTACACGATTGACCTCCGGGTCCTCTGTACGCGTTCCCACCCCTGGCTCTGTTACCCCCAACTCTGGCCAGAGTGAAGGAGCAACGCCACACACTTACTCTGATGTTTCAGCGCGGGGCACTATGGGCCTGACCCGTGAGTGGTACAATCTGAATACAGTGGGACTCCCTCAGAAGGTGATAAACACTATTCAGAGTGCGAGAGCTTCCTCCACCAGGTCTCTTTACGACTGTAAGTGGAGGGTGTTTGAGGAGTGGTGCCTTCAAGAAGGACACATCTCTTTTCAATGTCCTGTCGGGGTGATTTTATCATTCCTACAGGACTTGATCGATAAACACAGAGCTTTTTCCACGATCAAGGTGTACCTGGCTGCTATTGCTGCATGCCATGTGGGCTTTGAGGGTAAGACGGCTAGCCAACATCCTTTGGTTTGCCGTTTTATGAAGGGAACTCGCAGGCTCCTCCCTGTCTCCAGGTCGCTGGTGCCCTTATGGGACTTGGCAGTGGTTTTAAATGGGCTCAAAATGACCCCATTTGAACCCCTCGAAGGAGCTGACATGAAACATCTGTCACTCAAGACAGTGCTGTTACTGGCCCATCCGCCAAGCGGGTCAGCGATATTCATGCGCTGTCTGTACATCCCTCATGCACTCAGTTCGCCCCAGGGCAAACGAGAGTGTTGTTGAAACCCAACCCTGCCTTTACACCAAAGGTGGTTGGTTTGTGTACCCCAATTGACATTGAGGCATTTCCTCCGCCGCTGGTTTCCTCCAGGGAGCAGCAGCAGGATCTGTTGTGTCCAGTCCGGGCTTTACACACATATATGGACAGATCAAAAGAGCTTCGTCTTAATGACCAACTCTTCGTGTCCTGGGCTAATCCTCACAAGGGTAAGCCTGTTACTAAGCAACGGCTCTCTCGACTCGGGGCCTGGCTACATCCTGGGCTTTGTTCAAGGGTGTTTCCATCCAAGACATCTGTGCAGCGGCGAGCTGGTCCTCGCCGCTCACTTTTGTCCGCTTTTACAGGCTAGACGTCTCCGCTCCAAGCGTGGCCCGAGCAGTGCTGGGCCCCGTGTTGAGTCGGGACTCTACCTGTTAAATTCTGGTTGATCGGTGATTTTCGAGATAAGCTCGTCTGGCAATACGGGAGCTACAATATCCCATAGTGAGACATCGAACGTGTTATGTTGAATAAGTGTTATGAATGAGAACTATAGGTTACTTACATAACCCCAGTCCTCAGAGTAACATGAAGTGAGATGTCCCACCAGACGGCCCTCCTTGCTATGGTGAAGCGAGAAGAGGTGCTTATTTTGAATGACGCATGCGTTGTGGCGCAAGCTACTTATAGGAGGTGATTTCCCCTGACGCTGACGTCAAGATCACCAGCCAATCAGGATTGGCGTAATGAGATTGATGCTTCTGTTTGCTCCGCGATGAGGCGCATCCCATAGTGAGACATCTCACTTCATGTTACTCTGAGGACTGGGGTAACGTAAGTAACCTATAGTTCTATAGGGACAAGGATAAAATCACACATACCTGCGACTCACCATTAGGGTTGGGTATCGTTTGAATTTCCACGATTCTGATTCCGATTCCGATTCTACTTTTCGATTCCGGTTCTTAACGGTTCTCAATTCCGATTCTTTGAGGGGCAGGGTAAAACAATTATAAATTGCTTCTTCCACCAAAAAAATTACATTTATTCGAGAAACTTTTACACAGGTTAGTTTACAGTAATATTCACATTAATCAGTCTGTTTATATTCACTGCTATGTAACTGTAACCTGAGAACCACTGAAGCTACAACAGTCCAACTTTTACATTTTTGTTGTTCATTCATATCTTATTTTACTATTTTATTTATGCATATTTTTGTATCTCTCCAGTTTAAAACGATATGTCTGGTTTACTGTCCTATAGTATACATTGGAATGATTTCAAACCTGTTTTATCCCAATAATTATAAAGGAGTGCCTTGGAAATATGTCCATCCATCCATCCATCTTCTCCCGCTTATCCGTGGTCGGGTCGCGGGGGTAGCAGTTCCAGCAGAGAGCCCCAAACTTTCTTTTCCCTGGCGACATCAACCAGCTCTGACTGGGGGATCCCAAGGCGCTCCCAGGCCAGCGAAAAGATATAATCCCTCCACCTGGTCCTAGGTCTACCCCTTGGCCTCTTCCCAGCTGGACGTGCCTGGAACACCTCCCTAGGGAGGCGCCCAGGTGGCATCCTAACTAGGTGCCTGAACCACCTCAACTGGCTTCTTTCGACTCGAAGGAGGAGCGGCTCAACTCCGAGTCCCTCCCTGATGACCGAACTTCTCACCTTATCCCTAAGGGAGACACCAGCCACCCTGCGGAGAAAACCCATCTCGGCCGCTTGTATCCGCGATCTCGTTCTTTCGGTCATGACCCATCCTTCATGACCATAGGTGAGGGGTAGGAACGAAAATGGCCCGGTAGACAGAGAGCTTTGCCTTCTGGCTCAGCTCCCTTTTCGTCACAACGGTGCGGTAAAGCGACTGCAGTACCGCTCCCGCTGCTCCGATTCTCCGGCCCATCTCACGCTCCATTGTTCCCTCACTCGAGAACAAGACCCCGAGATACTTGAACTCCTTCACTTGGGGTTCACAGAAATATGTGTTTACATACATTGTGACCAAACCGTTTGAGACCCACTGAGATAACTTAGACTAAAGTGAACTATCTAAACAGTCCTTTACCTCACTGAGCTGAAGTTATCAGCCTCTCAGTCTGACTGGAGAGGACTCTCCCTCCACATCATTGTAGAAACATCTTCTTCTTCCGTTAGAGCAGCTAGCACCAGATGCTAATAACAACAACGCTGGTACCGGTGCACCCTCCCTTTCTCCCTCGCTCGCTCCCACGCTCACTCGCACTTTGGCTGTGAGCTGCGGGTGCCAGATAAGCCAACATCCCCCATTTTCATCACTTACAGCGCCCATCGTACAGGGCAAATGAAAAGTGTAACCGGGATGATAAGGGTGTTACATTTACTTAATTATGAATGTTGTTACATCAAGGCCGAAAATTAGGATGAGCACCAACGGTCAAAACATTTTTTTCCCCTCCCACAGCTGTCAGCGCGGCGCCTCCACAGATCTGGCGCCCTAGGCGAACATCTATAACGCCAGTGCGATGGGCCGGCCCTGGTCTCAGGGTATGCTGTAGGAAGTGTAGGTACAACGCTACATTTCTCACCCCGCCGCAGCATGAATGTATAATAAGCGCCGCAGTCATACAGTAGGCTACGGAGAGCGGCGAGAAACATTTCCTCAGGCATCGAAAAGCGGAACCGAAATTCACATGTCTAAATGATGCAGTTGGAATCGAAATGTTGGTACCCAACACTACTCACCATCCAGTACAACGTTTGGTATTCCATGTAAAGATTGTGACTGCTGACCACCAATGATATCAAGTACCACATCTGTGTATTGTCCCCTTTTATATGGTTTGTTACCCATCTGTGGGTTTTTAGCCTGGCTGTGGTCTTTGGTAGCTTGCTGCTTCAAATGCTTCCACCTCAACCTCACTTGGTCCACCGTCCTCTTGTGTCCAGATCCTGTGGCATTCACATTGTCTGTAACTTCCATCCATATTCCGCTCTTTACTTTAGTTGCTACACCCTCTCTGTTAAAGCTACCAACTATGGAGTCATAATTGTTCCTTACACCCTGCAGCAGTGCATGGGTCTCAGCAGATGTCAAATTAGGCCCCTTTTTGTCCATCTTTCCAACTCAATGGTTTGGTCAGGTCACCAATTAGTTGTATAGGTCTGGCCTTGCTATTAATTACATAATTAACCACAGGCCCTAACCAATCTGGACATGCATTCCAGGTGTGTATTTGCAATTAGTTGTTATTCAGAGACTGATGTAGGCCTACTGACTGAAAGAACAGTCAGAACACAGTCATGGCAGGGATTGTTCACATCTTCCATGCTGGAAGGAGAGGTTACCGCCAAAGGGTCCACACCGAGCGCCCCAAACCTCTCCAACAGTACACAACAGAAGAACTGTACAATCGTTTTCGATTTGGACTTGATGACATCAACTACATTGCTGATCTGGTCAGGCCACAACTGCAGTGCAGAACCTTGCGGAGTCATGCTCTGACTGTAGAGGAACAGGTCCTCATTGCCCTGTGCTTTTACGCGTGTGGAACATTTTATCATGTCATAGCTGACAGCATGGGAGTCCACAGGACAACAGTGGGTGAAGTGGTGACAGCTGTGTCTGATGCACTGGCTCGCCTGCTGGATCACTTTGTGACTTTTCCCAATGATGGCCAGATTGCCAAAGTGAAGCAGAAGTTTTTTATTCTGGGAGACATGCCCAACACCATTGGGGTGATCGACTGCACCCATGTGCATATTCAAGCACCTCGTCAGAGGGAGTAATATGTCAACAGGAAAGGGAGGCACATCATCAATGTACAACTTGTGGGAGATGCTGACCTTGCCATCACCAACTGTGTTTTGAGATGGCCTGGGTCAGTCCACGATGCACGTATCTTCAGAGAGAGCCGGTTGTTCACTGAATTCCAAACCAACAGGCCGGATGGAGTTATATTAGCCGACAGTGCCTACTCACTCCTACCATGGGTGATGACACCTTTTCCCACGGCCAACACTCCCTCACAGATGCGCTACAACAATGCCCATGGAAGAACAAGGTGTGCCATTGAGCGCTTGAATGGAGTACTGAAGAGGCGTTTTGCATGCCTCAACTATCTGAGAGTGGAACCCCAAGGAGCATGCCGCATAACACTGGCTTGTATTGTAATAATCGCTGTCCATCGCAGAGTCCCCCTCTCTGACATCGATGATCCCCCAGAGCCCCTGCACCTGCTGATGATCTAGGCCTACCTACGGATTTCCCTCTAAATGAGAGACTGAGTGGGGGTGCAAGGCGAGATGCTATTGTCCGCAATTACTTTTGAAAGGTGATGACAGATGATGGACTTTTTTTTTGTTGAAGATATTTTTTCTTTAATCTAAATTACATTTGTGATTGACAATCTTTGCTGTGATACTTTTATGAGCATAAACATTTATGTCATCAACATTTGGTTGAAAACAAAATAGGCCACGACAAACGTGAGCAAAAATGGAAAAAATAAAATGTATTTCCCATGAAGGCTAAACATTGTGTATTATTTCAGTTAACAAACGTTGCCATCTTATTTAAATTGGAACATATTTTAAAATAAATTGTACAGTACATTTTGCTCTGGTAATCCACTGGAAATCCACCCCTCTGGTGGGATCAGGATAATCCAGTTTGCAAACTGATCCCAATCCTGTGTTGTCGGTTTGAACTACCCGTTTTGAAGATTTGATCCAGATTAAAGCTGGGATTGGATTTCCTGATCTGATCGGATATCAAAGTGATCCTAATCCTGTTTTTTGGTTTTGAACTCCCCAAAATCCAAATCTGATCTGATCAGATAGGGATTAAACATTTTGAACTCCTGGGCCCTGGTGATTCCTCGATTATCGCTCCTCGATCCTCGGTCCTCCGGCAGAAATAAGTAAGTGGAGTGCAACAAAAGTTAACCCTAACCCTAACCCAATATAAAATGAATTACACAATATAATTGACTCTTCCCTCCCTTTTCTTACATATGTCACATGTGAAATAATAACTTAGGAGTCTATTTAAGCATGGTGTAGTTTATAATCTATTACTCGAGAAGACTCAGTATCACCTGTGTGCAGCTTACAAAAAAACAATTGTGAGAAACATATTATGCAGGAAATGTATACCTTTGTTGAAAAACAAAGCATATCTGATTTGGGAGGAAAAGCTTCATCCCCCTTAACATCTGAGTCACTACTGATGGCATAGCATGAATGGAATTGGGCGTCTGAGGGTGTCACTACTGAGAAACGTCAAACAAATTCAAAACCTTACATTTGAAAACAGGTTTGCATTCCTCCACTTAAAGTGACGTTATCATTGGAAACAATAAAAGCTAATTGTTTTGATGTAGAATCTATCAATTTAATCGTTAGAGCAGAACAGAATGGTCGTATTGTAGCCTGAGTACCGTGCAGCCTCTAGTTTTAGCAGGTGGAAACATGGTCCATATAATGTGAATACATGTAGAACTAAGAGGCCCCTGACATTAGGCCTATTTCAAAAATAGTAGGGGCTTTTAACAGCTTGCCAACTTACAGGCATTCTCTGCATAGCAGTATGAATAGCCTTAAAAAAACAACCCACTCTGCGGTAACGAGAGTCATGTATCTGAACCAAATGCCCTAAGTGAAGCCGTAAGTCTCATCTGACTGACCCAAGGGTTGGTGTTGGTGTGACAGGGAGGCTTCCAGGTGTTCAAAGCAGATGTCAAGCTTTCAGTTCATGGCTCGGTGGGGGGAGCAGACCCACGTGAGACAGTATCAACGGCTGTAATGTTCAGTTTGAGGAGCGTCATTCTCTCTGGGAGCAGGAAATGGTGTACATTCTCGGACCAGACCATTAATGTCATTTCATGTAAAGCAGCCATAGCATCTCTGTGACTGCACTCAGCCGGACTGTAGCAGGGCAGAACTGGGTGACTCTTAGTGAAGCCGTCCAAGGCCATAGACAAAATGGAACCACGTACCAACAAAAGGGACGCAAGGTCATCAATGTCTCTCTTTACCTTTGGCCTAATTGCACAACAAATTAGTGGAAAAAAAATGTGGAACACTAATCCATCATCATGTGAAATGTTGAGTTAATCTAAATAATTACCTATGGGTTGAAGTCAAATTAACATTAACATTAGAACTAAAGTCAGTCAAAATTGGACTTGCACGGATCAGAATCTAAGCAATACACCATTTTCCCAGCTCTGTAATGAAAAGGATAACAAGATTAGGTACATTACAGGAGTGTTTCAAAACACCCAAACATGCACACGTATCTTATTCTAGTAGAGATTAGAGGACAGGTCTAATGTTGTGAACAAAATTATCAAGTCAAAGTTATTTTATTTATTCTATGTTATGTACCACATTTAATTTAATAATTACTCTTGAATTACTAATAACTTTAAAGAAGGCAACAATTTACAATGTGGATAAGGTGAATACTTATCCAAAGTGTGTGTGTGTGTGTGTGTGTGTGTGTGTGTGTGTGTGTGTGTGTGTGTGTGTGTGTGTGTGTGTGTGTGTGTGTGTGTGTGTGTGTGTGTGTGTGTGTGTGTGTGTGTGTGTGTGTGTGTGTGTGTGTGTGTGTGTGTGTGTGTGTGTGTGTGTGTGTGTGTGTGTGGGTGTGTGAACAGCTTGTCTGCCCAAGGTTTAAAACATTTGGGACAGCAGTGACAATGTTATGAGAACCAATATGTTGCTTAGACTAAACTCGAAGGAAGCTAGACTGGAACATTTTAAATAAATCAATACACTTGCACATTAATTAAATACATTTGACATTTAGCTTGAGCTGGGTTCAATACTTTTCTTCATGGTATTGAAATTGGGCTCGAGTAAGGCAAGGCAAGGCAAGGCAAGGCAAGGCAAGGCAAGTTTATTTATATAGCACCTTTCAGCACCAGGCAATTCAAGGAGTAGAACCCCTGGATTTGGCTTGCAACACAAAGTGATACTGATCTCTGTCTAGGACTTGGAAGTGTCATGATTCAAAGTGTGGGCCCGTGAAGGAGAGGCCCTTGGAAAACAACATCTATTTTTTAACTGTAATTACTTATTTTAAAGAGATTGCAACATTATACTTTTTAAAGAATTGCTCAATTAATTTAACACATTTATTATGCACACAATAAAAACCTCAACAAATATATTGATCCTTAACCAGCGACCTTTACTCTGTTGTTCATAAGCTCGGTTTCAGAAATCTTGTCAGTAGTTTAACAACTATTTTAATTTTAGTAATGTCTATGGAGACCAATTGGTTGATACGAGAAATAATTTGAAGCAGTTTAATAAAGAATGTTAAACTATTTTTAAAACTGTAATTGAACTTCAACTTATATTAATCATCTGATTCCAGTGGCCAGTTGGAATAGACAATCAACAAAGTTTCCATTTTGCAGCAACAGCACAAAAGGTTTCAACAACAATTAGTATTATGTCTGAGTCTAGTTCTGTCTGAATGTGTGTGTCGGAATGTGTTCAATACATTACGTTTTTATTCATTATTACCATACAATACATAGATTTAAGAATATATTAAACAAATAATACAACATTGACCAAAAAAACAAACAGATTTTGCAACTCTGATCTCCTCAGGCAGGTCTCTGAGGGTCTCGGGGCGCAGGACGGGGCATAGGGTTTATACAAGGTCACAAACATTAACATACCAGCAATACAATTTAAGAATGGATTCTTAAAGCAATATAATCTTCTTTTCTTCTTACACCACAGCGCACACCCTGAACAGTGGGCTTCTTGTTTACATTTTACTCTGCACACTCAGATGCAGGACATACAAACTTATTTTCATTTTGCAGCACATTTATACTACCAGAATTGTGCTTTACATCTTTATATTATTTATTTTTCTCAAGTCATTTACTTTTGGTGAGATAACTAAAGTTTGGTTCATTTTACCCTGGCTATGGACTGATTCATTATTAGTTGTTACAAAACATACACAAGACGGCTGGTAGACAAACCAATATAGCCCCCCCATACAAACAAACAGACAAACAAACATTAACTCGTAATAAACACCAGCATGACAGCAAAGTTCATCCAGCTCAATTTAGTCCGAATTAAGAGGTTTCAGAGGGGGTAGGGAATTATCTTTAGTGGGGTGCCTTGACTCACGCATCATAGGGCACAGTTTATTGTCCCAAGAAGACATTTGTCTTGCAATCAAGTTTTGCACATACAGCAACTCCAAATGATCTCAACCAAATATACATTCAAAGATCAAGACCATAAAACAGTGAACTTCACAAGTCTGAACCTAATCACTCAGACACTTCACTTACACAATATAAAACATAGTAAGTCAACTGACTATAGCATATGCAAGAGCTACTGTATATTAATAAAAACAAGATGGCCATTTAGAAGCACATTAAAGCCCCCCCAAAACAATAATGGTCACACTGACCTGGGGTCAAAGATTGCGAGATTCACATTACATTATCTCTGTGTGTTTGCTTACATACATACATATGTTATAGCACGTACCATGTCAGCCACAGTGGTTTGGGTTTGAATCCGGCCCAGGCGCTTTGCTGCATATGTCTCTCTCTCAGTTATTTGATATGTGTTTGAGCAGGGGACAAACATTCAAAGGGAACATCTAGCTAGGTGATACTGTGACACTGAAAGTAAAAAAGAGTTTCAGTATCCGGCCTACGATGAGTGAAATACACGTCACATCTGTCTCCAGAGCGGCTCAGTGAGCTAACCCTGGATTAATATTTCTCTTTACTTACTAAGAATAAGAAAAGTCTCAGTAAAATAAGTTTGATACTTTTGTAAGTGATCAATTTATATTGTATTCATATTTTACAAATATGCAGAAAGTTCTGGAAAGTGTATAATTTATTGCAAACTTTCTCTTCATAAGAGTTGTTGATTTGATTTGTTTTAACGGGTAAATACACACATGTCAAGAGTTCTCTTTATAGTTGTTCTATAATTTTATAAATGCAACAAACTTTAGTTTTTGTACATATAGTATAAAGTATAGTGTAGTATAAATATGTTTTGCGGCTCCAGACAACATTTATTTGATGGAAGTGAGGGCAGATTGGCTCTTAAGATAGTAAAGGTTGCTGACCCCTACCCTAACCCTATCTCGGATCACACGGCAGTCCAATCCACAATTTATACTGTATGTCACATGTAAGGCAAGGCAAGGCAAGGCAAGTTTATTTATATAGCACTTTTCGACGCAGGGTAATTCAAAGTGCTTTACAAAAAAGAAATGAAAGACATTAAGCATTAAAAAAGAAAAGCTAATAAAATAAACATTAAGGAAAAATACATGGATAAAAGTTACAGTGCAGTCTAAAATATGAATAGTTCAATTAAACATTACAAGAAAAAGTACATGGATAAAAGTTACAGTGCTAATAAAATAAACATTAAGGAAAAATACATGGATAAAAGTTACAGTGCAGTGCAGTGCAATGTAGGCCTTTTAAGGCTCACATCTAGATTAGCCTGTGCCAAAAGTGTTGCATCCTCGCCAAAAGTGTGCCGTATATTTACCAAAAGTGGCCCAGATATGTTTTAAGATAACCGGGCCACATTTGCTGCATCAGTTGTGGGCCACTTCAGGCTCATATCAAGATTTGCCGGTACCAATTGTGCTGCATCCTTACCACAAGTGGCCCACGTCTGTTTTTGAATATTTGGGCCATATTTTTCATGTCAAATGTGGGCCACTTTAGGCTCACACTCTGATTAGCCAGTGCTGACTGTGCCTTACATTTGCCAAAAGTGGTCCAAATTTGTTGTTAAGTATTTGGGCCATTTTTGCCATGTCATATGTAGGCCACTTTAGGTTCACATCCGGATTACTGTGCCGCATCTTTGCCTAAACTGGCACAGATATGTTTTAAGATAACTGGGCCACATTTGCTTCGTCATATATGGGCCACTTTTGGTTTACACCCAGATTAGCCTTTGTCCATTCTGCCACATCTTTGCCAAAGGTGGCCCACAGTTGTTTTGTGATATTTGGGCCATATTCACCATTTCCCATATGGGCCACTTTAGGGTGACATCCAGATTACACATTGCAGGAGCACCGCATCTTTGCCAAAAAAGGCCCACATTTGCTTTGGGATATGTGGGCCATATTTGCTATTTTACAAGTGGGCCACTTTAGGCACACATCCATTTGGTCCGGACCAGAAGAAGGCCAGCAGTGCCGCATCATTGCCTGAAGTGGGCCACTTCCGCTTGCTATCTGGGACCCTTGTATACACGTCCTAGATCGGTGCCTGAAGACCGTCCAAGAGTGATAACTAGCTTATCCTTTTGCGACACCACTACTCTAATCTAATCTGTGCCCCCCCCCCCCCCCCCGATCAGGAGCGCACAGACTTTTTCCTCTACCCTTTCTCTCCAACAACAGCACGGTTGACTGTAGTCCGACACGACCAGCCTATACACTCGCTATCGAGTTCATCACAACGATGAAACACAGTTTTGTTCTACACTTGCTTGCCACTACCCACCCGTGATCAATTAGCCTATCATTTTATGTATGCACCCCGGACCGGCACCAGCTCCACTAGCAAAGAAGGGAACTGTGGCGCATCGGGCGATGCACGCACCTCGCGCTGCCCCGTCTTACCATGCACATAAAAAACGGTCACGAACAACGAGTGCTTTTAGACCATCTCGTTTGTAATAGAGATGGCGGTGGTGTGAGTTAAAGCTATAGACAAAAAGCTGTGACTTTCTCCCTCTCAGCTGCACTTCTCCAGCCCCACAAACACGGGGAGGTTTTACACACACACCCGCGGCTGCAGCTCTGGAGCCGTGTTTACAGAGGCGATAGCAGTAATATCTCCGGCTGCTTATTTTCAACTGCTGTGTTGGCCGCTGAAACCCCCAGAATTCGGCGATTCGTTCAATACAAATCTTTACATTGCTTTCATACAGAAGCTCCACTTTACTGATGCCTTTCTTTAAAGGTCCCATATCATGGCCATTTCCACTGATCATAATTCCATTGTTGAGGTCTACTAGAATAGATTTATACTGTGCAATTTTCCAAACTCACATTGGTTTCGCATACAGCATCTCTGTAAAGTATGTGTATTCAGCAGTATTCACTCTCTCCACTAAACGGCTCATTGCAGCTCTTGCCCCCCCCCCCCTCCCTGTGAGCCCAGTGTGCTCCGATTGGTCGGGACCAGTCGGGACGTTGTGAATCGCGCTGAGCTCCGTGGAGGTGTGATTCCCTTGTTTAGCGAAACACAGCCAAACTCACCCTGAGCACACACAAAGTCGCAGCCGAAGTAAAAACAATAAGTGTGGCTTGATATTGAGTAAGAAAAAGGTCGATAAACGCTGTGAGAATGGGTCTGCAGAGAGAATTTCGCCGCGATCCCAACTGTCTGTTATCAGCCTGCAGCCAGGGAGGAAAAATTAGCAGAGCTGCCTGCACTGAGTGTGTGAGGAAGTCCGTGGATTGGTCAATTTGGACCAATCAGCAAATGTAACGGCTCCGCGGACGTAACGGCTCCGCGGACGTAACGGCTCCGCGGACGTAACGTAACGGCTCCACGGATTGGTCCATTTCGTTCCGGGTACGGATGACATCATGCGTACCCGGAAGAATCAAATGGACAATGACGTATCTCCAACGAGGCGTTTTGGGGAAGTATTTTCTGTGTTAGAGTTTTACTCGCTACAGGGTGTACTTTGAGGGTTTTGACTCTGCACACCGTTTACATGCATAACAACCTTCATAACACACAAGGGGACGGGTAATAACCGGAAAAGCATGACATGGGACCTTTAAGGTTTCTCTAAACATGAGCTGTGCATGCTTGTATGGCACTTTCGTCCCGAGCAGCATACACAGAGGAAATCAGCCAGGACTGAGTCCCCAGACACTGATCCCCTGGGTTTATTATCCCCAAATGTTCATTAACCAAAAACGAAACACAGCCGCTGAGTTTCACAGGTAATTTTAGGATACCGTCAATCACAGATTCTGGTAAAGCAATGTCCAAATGTAGATTTGAAATTACACTTACCAGTTCTGAAGATTTGTTGGTATCCTGCCGACAGGAAAGAGACCCGGGAAGAGCAGGAGCTTTGATGTCAAACACTGATGGTTTATTTGGAGCTTCGGCCGGAGAATTCACATCACAAGTAACAGCAGCCACGGTCTGACTGCACGGGAGAGTTGCCACGTCAATCCTGGAGCGCCTCTCTCTCGTTAGCCCATTTAACTGGTTTCGCAGAGAGTAGTCAATATATTTGAGAAGATAGCCAAACAGTTGGGAACACTGAGTTACTTGCGTCTGACACTTATGGCCTCGAAGATTTCACACCTTGGAGTCCACAAACACAGAGAAGGAAGTGTCCCAGTGTACCCACAACAATAAACCATCTGTGACCTAGGGTTGCCCGGTCATAGAATGGGAACAACAACATTATGGCTGAAGCAGCCTATCTCCTTAAAGGAGATAACAGACGTCAGGGTTGGTCATGCACGTCATATCTAGAAGTCTAGGACAATTATTTCCTTAACAGCAGCCATGATAAGTGCCGTTCGAATTCTCTAGATCAGTGGTCGCCAACCAGTCGATGGTGTGGTGCGGGTAGATCACGGACCGTTAAAAAAAAAAGTAACAAAAGAAAGAAAAAGAAAAGAAAAATAATAATGTTTGAAAAGTACGTTTTTAGATGTAAACCTATCATCCACCACCCCGTTAGCAGGTGCCACTTGATTGACGTATATTTGAGACACCTCAATAATATAATACATTAACCGTGCTTTACGTGAACCTCATCATGACACAAGAGAGGACGGCAGGACTGCAATTTCCCGTGTTCAGTGAATGCAACAGAGGCAAGTCACCAGACCAATCAGAGAGTTGCATGGAAATACACGTGTGCTTGTGTCATTCAAGCTCGGCTCTGTGTGTGTGTGCATTTAGTGTGATAGAGAGGGAGAAGGAGAGAGAGAGAGAGAGAGAGAGAGAGAGAGAGAGAGAGAGAGAGAGAGAGAGAGAGAGAGAAGGAGAGAGAGGGACCGGTGCTAGCGGGGACCGTGATGTTAGCATCTGGTTAGCTAGCTGCACTAACGGACATAAGGAGCTGTTTCCACAACAAGCCCCCTGTCAGACTGAGGGGCTCAGGTGAGCTAAAGGAGTGTTTAGAACAGTTTTGTCACAAATCATTCAAAAGATTATTTCCGCGGCACACCTTCATATGATCATTATAGTTATATAAACAATAAGAGAATAAATGAAAAACAGGTATGAAATACTATATGGCAGTAAAACAAGAATACAGTTTAAAAGGGGAGTGATTTGTAAAATATCCATAAAGAAAAAGAAAATCTGTTTACAGTTCTGTTTCATCTGGATGCTGAGAGAGGTATCCATAGATCTCTTCATGTTGCTCTCAAAGTGCACCAGATTGATGCTTTTAACATCCTGGGGAGCATCCCCCCGGACCCCCCTAGAGGAGGTGAGGTCCGCCCCCCACTCATAAAAAAATAGCACTTTACCCCTGCCTATATGCCGTGAGCTGATTATGGAGCTGTTACGATGTGAGGTGCAGGTGAAAGAACGATACGTGGAGAGAGGGTTTTCTTGCAAAAAATAAACAGGCGTTTTATTCTTAGCCTTCCACATTATTCCACAGAAACACAAACTGCATGCCTGGTGCTGCATTCACCAGCAAGGAACAAAAACGAAGGCCCCTTCCCCTCTCTTCCCAACCACATTTATAGGAGACTGCCCGCCTTCACACTCCAACCTGGCCAATCAGGTCATGGTTCTGAAAGCGGAGTGAAGGCTTAAATACAAATTTAAACACTGTTGTCTACCTTTAATAAAACCCTAAAGGCTTAAGTAAATTCATTATTGCATCGCCATAAATATTATATCTTCAAGAACAACAAGGTCTGCTTAAAACGAATAGTTTTTAACCTAATTGACACTCATAAAATCACACATTTCCTGACCAATCGCGTCCAAGACTCCGCCTACTCATACGGCACATATAAGGAGTACTTTGGAGGCGTGCTCCCCCTTTGAGCGCTGGGACAAGATGGCCTCCAGGTCTGAACAAAGGAAATGGTGATTACTTGGTGCTTGTGTGTTTTACAGACTGACAAACAAATTTAGACGCATTTTATTAGTTTGTCTATGTAAACTGTTTTTATAACTTTAACTGAAATAAAGGCAACTCAGAAAAAAACATGTACTACCTTTCTTAACAAACAAATAGTTAAGACCAACATGTTAGTGAAGGAGTGTGTGCGCTTCCTCACAGGAGCCTTCATTGTAACAGTAATTCAGATGCAATTAGCCTATATAAAAGGCCTCAAATTGGAAGCACTGTCTGGGCCGTCTTTTTCACTCAATTCTGCAATAGGTAGATCTCGCCTTTCACCTAGGCCGAGGTCGGTGACCTTGGGCTTAAAAAGGTTGGTGACCACTGCTCTAGATGATAGGAAAGGAGGTTTCAAACTTCCTTTATAACCTCCTTTAGCTTAGGAACCACTGGACCTCCCTTGATGAAAAGAGAGGAGAAAATGCTGCCCCACAATGCCTTGCAGAATTTCCCGTCACACAACAGTCGGCCGTTCACGGAAACAACCGATTATGACCGAGAAATTATATCATGAAAGTTACGGTGCTTATTAAGCATTTTAAAACGTATGTGGTAACTTGCCAAAGTGCTTTGTTTTGAACGTTCATCAGTATTATAATCAAATAGAGAAATATGAACGTTAGTTTTTACTGAAATGATCAAATAAAGTCAACATTTCAGTGTTTACTGAGCTGTGTGGGGGTTGTTCAACTTTTAAAAGATGTTTGAATGGTGATATACACAGTGATAGATGTTAAGGACTAACGTTTATAATAAATACATTTGTATTGATTTTAAGATATTTTCATAGTTCATACAATCATACGTATTGGGATCATTTGTATTAATGTGGACCGGAGGCAGTGGGTGACGACGAGCATACAGTAAGTTTCACTTTCCTTTTTTATTTCAATTCCAACTTTGGTCATGAAGAATATGTTTCTCTGTTGTCCACGTTCATAAAGCATAAAGCAACAGCATCAGAGCACGGTGCAGAGTCTCTCGATGAGTTTACAGTAGTCCCTCGTTCTTATTATACATCCATGTTGTAGTCCGCTGTATAGAAAACTGTAGTTTCCATAGTTTCCCCACAGCAGCAGATGCACATTTATGACGTCCGCTGGTGCATCATAAACACGTCGGATAGTGAAAGTGCAGTCGGATTCTCTAAAGTACCGCAGTCTCTTCTCCTAAGTCCTTTTGAATTCTCCTATCCACTATTCCTTAACCCTGTGACGTTTCACTCAGAAGTCAAGGAATAGACGATAGGGTTGGACGTTAGGAGCTGATTTTTGGATTATCCGACCGCAACCTGACTATCAGATATGTAACGTTATCTTTGAAAATATTTTGTCTCCTCATTTTTCGTCAACGAAAGCAAAGAGAGATTTTGGCATCGTTTTTATTTAGTAAACTACATTTTCGTCTTGTCACTTTTCGTCAACGATATTGCATGTTGATTTTGTTAAAGTTATTGTTTACTGCCGTCGGTGCCGTCTCGTCACCGTCTCGTTTTAGTCATGGATAAAAAGGTCATTGACGAACATATTTCGTCATATTTTTGGTCAACGAAATTAACACTAATCAGAACAGAGTGGGTGAGCTGACCAATCAGAGCACAGTGGGCTCATAGGGAGGGGGGGGGCAGGAGCTCCAACAAGCCGTTTAGGACAGAGAGTGTATACACATACTATACAGAGATGCTGTATGAGAAAACCAATGTGATTTTGGAACATTGAACAATGTAAATCTATTCTAGTAGACCTCAACAATGGAATTATGATCAGTAGAAATGGCCATGACATGGGACCTTTAAGTCTTCAGTTATCCTGGCTGATTAGACCTCTGGTGAGGCGTCCATTAAAATGAGTGGAGTTGCAGGGAGAGGAGGATTAGTACAAGGAAAACAGGCAACAGGCAAATATAAACAAGTAGAGTGACTAAAACGAGTTACAATCAAATCAGGTGAGGAGCAGATAAAGGAGGAGCAGGTAAAACAAAGCAGGGATCAAAAAAAGCAAAAGCACTTGCAACACTTGCCACTGAAATAGGAACATGCTGACCAAACACACAAGAGAGGGAAGGCGTGTAACCTGGCTCACAATGTCATATGACTGATGGCAATGCATTGTGGGGCAGTTGAGTAGGTGGCGGTCTTGTACTCGATTGAGATATACATTTTATAAACTACAGAGGGTTATGCAGGATAATGAGGAACAGGTTGAACCAATCAGGGTGGAGCAACCAATCACAACGGTTGGAAGCACAATCATGTGAATGTATCTGAAATAAGAGGAGAGGGGGGAATACAACACAATACAGTTATAACAACGTTTTCCCTGATCTGAAGTCAGTCTGCAAAACAGATGTGGTAGCAGATGTCTAATAGAGCCGCTGATGAGTTTCTCAGTGACTGAAACGATAAACAGAATGACCTTCTCTTTGGAGGAACTGGACTCAAAGGAATATCATTGAGTCAGAGTTATGAAAGTATGCAAAACACAAAAAAGCTTAATCTAACAAGCACAAAAACGTACAAAATAAAATGAGGGTCTATTTTCCCTGCAGAGTTCGAGGTCCATCTATTAACAGTCTCTACGTGTTACATTAAGACTGTCATTAATCTTCCAGGCATGCAGGGGCTTATGGGAAAGGCCAGATAACCCAGGTCTAAGTTAAACTTGTACCTTGTCAAGGCTTCTGATGGATGGATGGGTGGACACACACACACACACACACACACACACACACACACACACACACACACACACACACACACACACACACACACACACACACACACACACACACACACACACACACACACACACACACACACACACACACACACACACACACACCTCACCTGGGGCCTATACTACGAACCTGGTTCAACCTAACCTGGATATGTTTGAGTTAGCCGGTTGGCCTAATCCAAAACATACGCGCTCTCGCTAAACTGTACTACGATGCTGGTTATCAAGTGGATCGCTCAAGCCAGCCGTTTCTAGTTAGGTGCGCGTTCACATGAAAGGGGCGGTATTTGGAGCATTCGACCAATCACAAACATGGAGAAGCGCACTGACAGCGCAGCGTCATACTTCCTGAATGAAAAGTGAACTTTAATACTAGTCAAAAATGAAGAAGTTAAACTTTAAACATCCATGACTTAAACACTTTATCCAGGATCAAAGCCACAGAGCTGCACCTGCAAGGTGAATACAGCTGGAAAAAGAAAAAGTGTTTGAATGCGTACATTAACAGGTTTATGATATCACTGCCCCGTCTAAAACACAATCTGACTTCAATTACATTTGTCTCGAGTGTTTCGTCAACTTAATGTGTTGCTTAAAATAATACTTCTGCATACAGTATGTGACACTGTGAGTGTTGCACGGCCAGATACGGCTCAGCTGACTCAGATAAGGAGATATATGATATGCCGCGGACTGTACTTAATGTACTCTGATCCGGTTACTTATGTTGTGGCCGATATTTAAGTAAGCTTTCTTAACGTTAATGTTATAATAGTCAGATTGCTCTGAAGATGGGAGGTGATATTCTATTAATGTTCACGTTCACACAGTCGGTGATTTTTGCCGGCCGTCTTTCCTGCAACGGCAGCTTTTCTGTATTTCCTTTCTCCTGTAATATGACTTGATCGCTTTAAACTCCGCACACTGAGCTCTGATTAGTCAGCAGGCGGTGCTTTCACTGAGTTGAGCTCTTAGCCTGCAACCTAACCTGGTCCCGACCAGGTTAGCCGCTAAGCATAAGTTACCATGGAGATCTAGCCTGCTAAAAAGAGAACCAGCTTCGTAGGACTGGAAAGCCGGAGTTTCCCCTGAATTTAGCCGGCTAAGCGAAAATCCTGCTTCGTAGTATACCCCCCTGGTCCATTCTTATTGTATAACATTGCATTTTAATGTTAAATTTAAAAGCATTGACATAAATCTAACATAAGAACATCTCACCCTTAATTCACTATGCCTGAGTCACATTGTGGCCAAAATCTTCATAGGCATATGACGTAAGACAGGGATTTATGTTTCTCCACTGGTTAACAATCACTCAAAGGATAGACTTCAAAATATTTCTTTTAACTTGTAAAGCTCTGAATGGACTGGGACCACAATACATGTCTGACATGCTGATCTGTTACGAGCCTCCCAGAGCTCTCAGGTCATCGGGGCGGGTTTACTCATCGTCCCCAGGGTCAGAACCAAATCTGTTAAGGCAGCTTTTAGTTTTTATGCCCCGCAGATATGGAACAAACTTCCTGAGAATCTGAGGTTCGCCTCAACCTGGGTTCTTTTAGATCAAGGCTGAAAACCTTTCTCTTTATTGTTGCTTTTCCAGAGGTCTTATATGTTTTACCATTACACTTCAGCACCTCTTGCAGAATTATGTGTATTTACAATGTTTGTTTTTTATCAATTTCTATCTCTTTTAGGAATCTTTTTGATCAACATATTTTATTTTTAATTGTTTTGTGTTATTGCCTATAAAGCACTTTGAATTGCTGTGTGTCTGAAATGGGCCATATACAGAAAATAACTTAACCTTGGTGACTGTTAAAAATGTAATAATTGTTACATTATAAAAACACAGAAACTGATATTGTAGCTCTCTTCACAGGTCGGTTCTTTAAAACGTTTATTTCTTGGAGTTTTCATCTTGTAGCCTCCCATCTTCCGTTACGCCGTGAGAACTACAACACCGAATGACACGTATATGTAGCCAAACATATTAGCATATTGTGCTACGCGTATGGAGTGGCGAAGTCACGCCCATCTACTTCCGGTCCATGGGACCTTATTTCGGAAAAATTATGTATTGAAGTCAATGGAGAGAGAAAACGTATCTTTCAATCCCGTTTGAATTGTGCCATGAATGACACATATGATGTTTGTCAATCTTAAAAAATCATTTCCATGTCAAAAAATTCACAGTTTGTCGTAAAACTGTTGAACTATAAGACTATGAAAAATACGCAACTAGAAAGACTACAAATCCCAGAGTCGCGTAAGTGATGTCACAATTGTTTTGCTCCACTAAAATAGAGATAGCTAAGATAAGATAACTTTAACAAGATGCCTGTGTGCTTAGTACCAGGTTGTTATCATACCAGCAATGGGTTTTGCTCGTTCTTTCGCTTCCCGTCTGATGAAAGGACCAGGAGTGGCTGGATCAAGTTAGCTACCTAGCTAGTAGCAAGCACGTTAGTTAGCATTACAGCCGGCTTAGCCTTGTCATTTTTATTAGCCTTAATGTAACACTTCTTATCTTAGGCTATGCTATCTGACTAGAAGGATTCTGGGTTCTACTAGAGTGGATAGACAGGTAAGTAATTAGACCAGAGACCAGGTGGTTTGAATAGAACAGCCGGCAATTTACTGACGAAATAGACAAAACAGTAAAACATAGACAATGAACATTTTCTGCAGTATAATCAGAGGTAAGTATTTCACCTTTCCCTTGTTTTCTGATTTCTGTGACTTAGTAAATGGTATCCATATAGGATGAACAAAATAAAATAGCCTATTTTATTTTAGACCGGTCTACTAAGTATTATTTATAAATTGTTCCTATTTTAATCTCTTCAATATCCTGAGTTAACTCTTTTTCTTTTCCCTTTTCACAGGTAAAATATATCTAATTCAATGAAAAAAACACAATTGTACCATCAATGAAATGAAATGACAAATGAAAACCTAGAGTACAATATATAGTGTCTCTTTAAATCCAGTTCCAACCTTATAATTTCTTCAATACTCCTACCACTCTGGCAGTGAGTTCAGCTATTGTCTCTTGATAAACCAGCAAGTCCTCTCACTGGCGCGAAGATCAAAGCAGTCCGTGGGTCTGGCTCGCCATCTTGTATCAGAGCGTGTGTGTGTGTTGCATGGATGTATAATAAGAACTAGATACAGCGTGGGAGGCGGGGCCTCATTCATTCATATGAGAGTTGCTCATTAGCGCATGATGATAAAATGGCCCAACTTTTGAGAGAGCGCAACGTCACAGATTACCCGGCATGCCTGAGAAGTACCCGTATGTGCATAGCGCATGCGCAACTTTAACCAAAATGCTCGTTCACATCAAGCACGTCAATTTGCGTACACGTAACAGCATCGCGCGTTCATGACAGCATGGTAATGATTTGTTATTATGATGGATTTGATATTAACGAGGCGGCAGTTAGCAGCTAGCTAGTAATTATGCTGATATGTACACATCAATCGTTATGTACTTATATTACGCTGTAACAGGATCTAGTGACAGAGCTTCATTTAGCATGAAAGAATTGTTGCACTGTATATATATATATTAGGGCTGTCAAACGATTACAATTTTTAATCAGATTAATCACAGCTTAAAAATTAATTAATCATGATTAATCACCATTCGAACTATGTCCAAAATATGCCATTTATTCATGTATATTGTGGGAATGGAAAGATAAATGAAAGAAGGCGGATATATCAATTTAACATACAGTATCTATGTTTATTATAACATTTTTCTGCATGTCAAAATGAAAGACAACCCACACACCTATCAATCATCAAACCGTGGGGTCTTAATTCATTACGTGTTGATTTCTATCAACGGGGGAGTACTTCAGGAAAGTCGACAGAGGGGGGGGGGGGGCGAGTGGAGTACTTCGTGACCACAGAGTGTGAACGTTGTGATCAGCTGTTTTAGCGCAGTTCTCCAGTGAAGGGGGGAGTCTCCCTCCGCAGCCGGTTGGCGTAGTTTTGGCACAGTTCCGTTGTACAGACCGACGTTAACAGCAGCCCTGTCTGTGCACACGGAGACCGACTCTGTCGTCGGGTGATCTAACCGCCTTCTGGAAAAGCTTCACAAGTACGTCGGTACGTAAATGCGCTTTGTGACACAAGTGACGGTACGCATTTCAGATTACGCACATAACCTGCCAAAAGTATTCTGCGTCGGGACTTCCTGCAACAACACCACGCCGTTATCAAAGATGTTCTATTGAGAAGACGATCACTACGTGACAAAAGTTTTCAAAACCGTGGCTACTGAAATCAATCTTACTAACTGCTGTATGTGCAATTTACTCCGCGAGTTGGCAGACTCTATTTTGCTTACTTTAACATCATTTTTCATTAAGCCATTTCTTGGTATGGGTGTAGCCTACCACAGCCATACCCTGGCGCTGCCACTGGTGGCACGTATGGGGCGGGCCATTCTGCACATGCGTTAAATGCGTTAAATATTTTAACGCAATTAATTCAAAAAATTAATTACCGCCGTTAACGCGATAATTTTGACAGCACTAATATATATATATATATTAGTGCAATAAGCTTCTTAGTGCAATAAGAAGCTACAGGGACGTTAATCTAACGTCGGTAATATTAACTTTATTTAATACAACATTTACGGTACAATATTTAATCATAGCCCATGTAGTATAATAATGAATTACAGCAAACATGTGCAATATATCCATTATTACAGCTCCGTGGGTTGGCAGTAAGACGATATGGGTCCGTTCTTATTGTGCATCCATGGGTAAAGATAAACGCAACTCACATTGGTTTCTCATACAGCATCTCTGTAAACTACGTGTATTGTATTCACTGAATTTCACTCTCTGCCTTTAAAGGCTCATTGTAGCTCCAGCCCCCACCCTCCCTGTGAGCACAGTGTGCTCTGATTGGTCAGGACCATGCTGAACACGTAACATGAACGTGCCGGGCGGCGCGGTCCCGTGGGTTAGATGCGCGTTCATAATGCAGAGGGAAATAACTCTCAGAATAACGTTATTAGCACATTTTTACAACTTGAGGAACGAATGTTTTTAAATAAGGGCTATACAAGTGTTCATACTGGGTAGTTTATTTAATTTAAAAAAAATTATCCAACGATTTACAGACCACTCTTTCCCCATGTAAGTCAATGGGAAAAAGTGTTTCCGGGCCTGGCAACCAAACGGAAGTGTAGTACCGCCGTTTGGCCATCACGAATATTTTCATCTGAGTCCGATGCACTTCCTGGGGGCTTGTCCTCTCACTCGTGATCAACTCTTTTATCCAGTCCAAAAAAACCTGACCTGTACGACAGGTCATGAAATAATATAAATATAATATAGACTAACAATATAAATTATATAATTACATTTTCAAAACTACTGCAAACTTAGCTCTTTTGTCAATACAGCTTATAATGGAGCTCAAAATGGCAGCTTTAAACTCCTCTACACGTGTCATTTATCCTGTTCACACAAAATAACACACATTTGCCCTTGTAAAATACACATTAAAGCCACGTAGTTTCAGCCACACAAAATAACAAATACATGACATTGCAAGCCATGTTCATAGCTTCCCTTACAGTTCAACAACATGAAATGCTAACAATGAAGCTAACATTAAATAACTCATACAAAACTTTTCTATGAAAAGGTTTGACTCACCAAAACACCGTTGGTTAATGTTCTATACCGTCTACTGGGTTTCCCGACCGTGTGGATGGTATTTTTATCTTTTTTAAATCAACTTTGAATCACTTTTAAATATCATTTACTCCACTCGTCTCATCTGTGTCTTGCTCCGTTTTCTCTTTTCTCCTGCTACGCTGAGCATGCCTGGTGGTGAGTAGAGATCCCTTAAAGCAGTGGTTCTCAAACTTTTTCTGTCATTCCCCACTTTGAACAGGTGGGCCTTTTCAAGCCCCACCTGTTCCTCATCGCTCCAATAAAATGGTAGGCCAAGCTTAAAATTGTCAAATGTATCGTTCTCTAACAGGGGTCTCCAACTATTTTTAGGATGAGGGTTACTTTCAAAAAATAAAACAAGTCGTGAGCTACTTTTCCTCCTCTTTTTTGTTTTTTTGCAGTGTATATATTTAGCACATTTTAACATTATTATATGCTACCTTTAACCTTTGAGTGCTGTTTGGGTCTGTGGGACCCGTTTTCAGTGTTTACTAAAATAAAATGTATGCAATTTAATTATTTTAACCTGCTTTATTTGGTGGTGGACGTCACATCCTCGAGGGTCCGGGGGCATGCACCCCCAGGAAGATTTTTTTTAAATGTTGAAGTTGAATGCATCAATCTGGTGCACTTTGAGCTAGGGCTGCTCAATTAAATCGTATTTTAATCGCAATTACGATTTTGGCTTGCAACGATTATGAAAACAACATAATCGAAATAAAACGATTTTATTTATTTTTTAAATAGGTTTTTCAGTTGAATTATACTCAAAGTTCGGGGTAATCAACTGCTAAAAACATACTTTTCAAATTATTTTCTTCAATAAATTGATGTTTTTCAAAGTAAATGGTTAATCGGTTTTAATAATCGTGATATCAATTATTGACCCAAATAATTGAGATTATGATTTTTGCCATAATCGAGCAGCCCTACTTTGAGCCCAACATGAATTTATAGATACAGCTCTCAACACTCAGATGAAAGGGAGTTGTATACTTTTCAATAATCCAAACATCTTTAGAATATGATCACAACAAATCATGTAAACTTGTTTATTCTTATCTTATGTTACCTAGTTAGCATTCTTTCTTTTTATTTATGCATATTTGACTAATCACTCCCCTTTTAAACTTTGTACTGTCCTATAGTACACATTGGAATGATTTCTTCTATTTTGTACAACTTTATTAAATAGATAAAGGTGTGCTCTCTCTCTTGCTCTCTCGCTCTCTCGCTCCACATTGCTTTTCTTCCCGACTGCAACGCTGTTGTGTGTGTCTGTGAGAGCGTTTCACACGTGCGTATGAGAGATTTTTACCAGTGGCGAGCCTGTCTCTGAGGGCCTAAGATATTCTACAAAATAATATTTAAAAACATTAAAACAAATTATATTTGTCTTTATATATTTTTTTTAAATATGTTTTTAGTAATATTTGTCAATAGTTCTACCAAAAATAACTTGATTAAATTGTATTTAAAATAACATTTCCAAAGAGATAAATCCTTTGAATCTGCCTATTCAGTTTCTGTTTGAATGTGAAGGGTTAAATGAAAGAAGCTCCTCTCTGCGAGTCTGTGAAAACAGGAGCTGATTGGACGTCCAGCTATGAATTCACAGAGGGCCAGCTATAGTAACTGAATGAGAGTAATGTCAAATGACAGTACAATTGACCAATCATATCTTCCCTCTAAATGGGTGGGCTTTATTATCGCGGACTTTATGACAAGTTCCGCCCGCTGTGAAACGTTTCTTGTTTCCATAGCAACAACAACTGTCAACAGCGTAAACTTGCCTTCAAAATAAAAGCATGCCAAATTACACTTAAGACATACAACTGCAACAAAAGTAACAAATACAATGCAATATCCTTTTCAATTTCAAAGAACACAAATTGGGTTATCTACAGGTGTTGTTTTGTGTGGTAGAGGGCCGCTTTTCATTGATACGTTTTGCACCCCGTTTTGCATTAATAAATAAATGTGAAAAAAAAATGTAAAAAAAAATTAGAATACCTTTTTTTTTTAAATAATTTTTTTTTTTCACGACCCACCTATCACATCTCTGAGCCCCACCAGTGGGGCGCGCCCCACACTTTGAGAAACGCTGCCTTAAAGGAACAGTACCTTGTAATTTGTCATACTACTTTTATTTATTATATTTTTAAAGGGATTGGTCAATGTTATCATTGACCAATTTTAAACGTGTATCCTTTAATGAAATCACTTTTGAATGACTTTATGCTTACTATGTTAGTATGTTTTAATGTGGGTTACATTAACATGAAGTAACATTAAGTAACCCAACATGTTAAACAGTAAGAGTAGTCATATTTCGTGAACCCTTTGAAGAGTACTGTCACACAGGTGTGATCATTCTATAATACACCATTTAAGCCCAGGGGAGAAATGCTAACGCTATATTAGCATCTGCGATCTTTTCTACTTCATGCTATCTGCACGAATGTTGACATTAAACATTAAAAAGACCAGGCAGTTCAGAGAGAATCAAAGGAAGGCAGGCAGCTTTGCATGACATTCTTCTGGACATGGTGATAGTGAGGGTAATCAATCCCTTTTTTGACAAGACAGTATACGGCCATCTTGGTGACGTGTGTTGTTGTGCAAGAGATGTAGTTCATTGAGAGTTTCACACAAAAAAATGTGTTACTTCACAGTTTTACGACACTATTTTTTTGTTTTGAATTGCAAAATTATCTTTTAAATTGACAAACATCATATGTGTAATTCGTGGCACAATTAAAACAGGATCGAAAGATAATCTTTCTCTCTCCATTGACTTCAATACATATTTTTTCCGAAATAAGGTCCCATGGAGGTCCACCGGAAGGGGAGGGACTTCGCCACTCTATATGAATGAAAATAGGAAACATGAAAACTTAAAACACATACCTCGTTGGCCGCTTGTTGTGAAAGGAGATTCATCTTAAAGTTTGTTTTCCGTATAACCGTGTCAAATTAAAAACAGCAGAGCTTCAAATAAAGACGTCAACCCACGTTGAGTTGTTCAGTGTATCAACAAAACACGCAGTACCAGCACATGAACAAACATTAGTTCCTACCAAGGCACAAGAAACAACAAACACATACGTTTATAAAACAAACTGTATTACATCATGCCATATTTAACGTGATGGCGTGTGGTGCAGTGGATTGTGCGTTGGTGTTCGGATCAGGGGGTTCAAACAGGTTCAAACCGTTCAAACCCCACAGCAGTCAGCATGTCGTTGTGTCCCTGGGCAAGTCACCTAACCCCAAGTTTCTCCTGTGGAGATTGCCCACAGTATTGAGTATGTAAGTCGCTTTGGATAAAAGCGTCTAACAAGTGACATGTAATGTAACGATTATAATATTACATGAAATAAAGTACCCATTTATTGAATTCAACTATGAAACCAATTGTGTTGTTCTTTTTGATTAAGGCAGCTTTGTTACGTCATTTGCAGATATCATGCTTTAATTCGGCTTTTAATTGTTTTTGATAAAGTAATAAAGCAACACACATCTGAGGACATTAAGGCTTCCTCTTATAACCCTTTCCATGCAGCTCAGAATCTGGACCATGTTTCTGTAACCTACCTTATGCAGAGCCAATAAAGAATGTACTAATCACACAGCTCTCATTTCACAGTTTTTCAATCCCTGCTGTTTGTTTGCTATGCATCTCAGTTAATCTATTTCTGTGCTGTCTAATTGTGTGGCCAGATAGATCGGTTTGGGTTCTGGTTTATATGGTAGGCAGCAGGTGGTGAGAGGCCAGGATGAATACAGATGGAGGTCTTTACACAGGTCTTTACTCAAAATGTTTGTGTGCATTAGTTGTGTGTTTTGTATTGTGTATTGTTTGCTAAATAATGCAGAAATACTGTATGATTCTGTGTACATGAGGGGCAGCAGTAGCTCAGTGGGGCTCAGAGGCTCAGTCTGTAGAGACTTTGCTTGGGAACTGAAAGGTTGGCGGTTAAAGTCCCTTTTGGACAAAAACAGATCACAGTTTGGACTAGTAGCTGGAGAGGTGCCAGTTACTGTGCACTGCCAAGGTGTCCTTGAGCAAGCTACTGAACCCCCAACTGCTCACTAGTACAGAAAAACCTGGCAGCCTCTTTGCTCCAGCACCTCTCCATAAGATACATGTGTTTGTGCATATCTGTATTCATAATGTATAGTTTGTTTGTATACAATAACAGAGTGAACAACAGATTATTTTTTAATAAAGAACCCTCTTCTTCTCTAGATGTCTTTCTTAATGAAATTACATTTCCCTAAATGGACCATGCAATAAGCTATAAGAAGCTTGACTTGCTGCCGTGCAGTATTTTAGGAGGGTCATTATTCATATATGACATGGCTCTCTCTTACCTGCCAGGCTCGACTCAGTAAGCGCCTCTAGTGTTCCATTAAAAGTACCTGGTGTAGGTGAAGGAGAAGAAGGTCTATTGTGGTTTTTGTAAAGAGAAAGTCTAAAGGTGGTAATGGCAATCAAATATCAGTGGGGTCCGAGGCTTTGTTCTATAAACCAGGAGGTACATTGAGCACGTCGGACAGCTCCGGGCATCTGATGTAAGTAATGTTGCTTAAAAGAATACCACAGTTTCATCACCTTTATGAAACAGCTGATAGGAGCCAATTGTCAGGTTAATTGAGATGATATTGCTTAACAATAATACAAAAAAAGTCTCCCTTCAGTTATTGGCAGTCTTGACTTTTGGCTATATCTGTGATCTCCCAACATTTCATTTAAATGTTGGTCTTCATAGACCTTTAATGCCAGTATCGCATTTTAATCGCACTTACTTTTGCACAGCGGAACGTTTCTCACTGGATGAGTTTCAGGCGTACCGATTATACTGGAGCACCAACTAACGTTCATGACTTCAGCATGGGACTTCAAACAACAACAAACCACGGTGAACAATAGTCAAACATGAACGAACAAGCTGATGAGACCTCTTTGGTCGGCCCCGTGGATGGGACATTTTGTTTTAAAAAACGGACGGATGGAAGCGTCGATAAGAGCACGGTTGTGTGCAAATTATGCAAAAAAGAATTTTCATATCACCGCAGCACATCAAGCCTAAAGTATCACCTAAATGCAAAGCATGTAGCAGCTAGCGTGGACGTTAGCCCGACTCCGAGGCCCTTTCTCATTTCTCGAACTCCCCTCCTCGACTCCTATCCTCGATACTTAGTCCCGCCCACAGGAGATGCGAGCGGAGGAGCCGAGGAGGGGAACCGAGGAGAGAGGAGGGGAAGCAGCAGGCGGTTAGAGAAATGAGAACTCCTCTCCTCTGAGTGGTCATTTTAAAGAGACGTCCATTAATGATGACAGGAGGCAGCAGCCCTCTGTCTGATGGACAGATGTGTTCATGACGACTTATATATTTACTTTGATTCATTCACAGTGCGGTATAATGAGACAATAATGGCTACAGATGCGGACACACACACACACACACACACACACACACACACACACACACACACACACACACACACACACACACACACACACACACATATATGTATATATTTATATAAATATATACAATTTCAGAATCAAGCAGAGCACTCTCATAATAACGTAACACTATCAGAGACTGGATATATCCCCCCCCCTCTCTGGTCGCTACAATGTGGAAAATAAATTACGGGCCAAAAGTTTTATTTACAAGTATTAAAAGTAAGCAGAGGACACCAAACCAACTGACACCTGTCTGTCTGCTGCATCGACCATACACTGTACCACACACACCTACACCACACACACGCATATACAGCTCCTAAAACAGGCTACAGCCGTGGTGTATTTTATTGTGAAGCACTAAATGGTTTTAGAAAAATATCGACTCTTTGTTTGTAGATATCTACTAAACTAAAGCAAAAAGAGTAGGCCTGTTCTACTGAGTGATATATATTATACACACTGCTCTGCTTTCTGCACGGACCTCACAGCTGTTCTCACTGTAAACATCGCGTCGCGATGAAAGCAGTTAATAAAATAATATCCAGGGGATGCATGCAGAGCTGTCATTGGCTGAGATAAGTCCGGCCGTGCGTCACGAGTCTTTGAAACATCTCTGTTGCCGGAAATGCATCCACGAAGCAGCCGTGGAGGACCGTGGAGGACCCATCAGTGTATCCTCGGTTATAGCTCCTCCAGAGAGACTCCTCGATGCTCGATCCTCGATGCTCGATCCTCGGTCCTCGAAGTGCATTTAGAGAAATGAGATGTCCTTCAACATGGCGCGCTGAAATTCATTTCCGGGTCACTACCGGAGGACCGAGGAGTCGAGGAGTCGAGGAGGGGGATTTGATGAAATGAGAAAGGGCCCGAGTGCAAGGAACCACACCCTGACCCAACCCACACTCAACCAGATGACTGGTTTTAGGGCCAGGATAAGTAAGTCCACGTCTGAGAAAATAACCAACTCCCTGGCTCACTGGATTGCACTCCACTTGGAGTAAAATCCATGTGAAAATTGCTTCTCACTGTTCTCAGGTCAAATATGTATATTTGATTAAAAATGCGATTAATTTCGATTAATTAATTACAAAGCCTCTAATTAATTAGATTCATTTTTTTAATCGAGTCCCGGCTCTAGTTTTTACAGATCAGTGTTGTAAAATATATATTTTTAATAGAACATCAACAATATAAGGGTTTTGGGCTTAGACATACTATTTGAAAGCACTTAAGAAGATGAGAAAATGAAAGTTACTGGTAATGGCACTCAGCAACCCACACAAACGCAAGGAGAAACAGTGCAGCTCACCTTGCAGAGAGTGGAAGAGAGAAAATAAAACTCAAACACCTCAATCACAGTAAACAAACTCAATAATCCGAATAAGAGCACAGCCAATGTATTTGAATAGAAAAAAACATCACAAATGAGTTTCAACAAACTAATGTTCAGGAAACATTCAGAAACTGCCTTGATTTGTCCAATGATGCGCTTGTTTCCATTCTAGCTAAGCACTGTGTGAAACCAATTATTGTCGTGGAGAATTGGTAAAACTGCCTTCCCTCTCACTTTTCTACAAATGCAAATAGGATTAAATGTTGGGAAATAGCATTTGGAGGTTAACAGTATCACAGTCAGTGTGTTTAGGAATTTACAGTAAGAGGGTTGAGTGCATCCCTTGCTTTTTCTTAAAACACTCTCTCACACACGCACACACACACACACACTTGCATACATACTCAGACAGACACTCTCAGAGAAATACTGTAGAAGAGGGTGGGATTTACTGTCTAAAAATGTCCAAAGACGTAGAGGAGGAGGGGTGGAGACGAAAGCAGGGTAAGTGAAAAGATATGTGGGAATATAGCGAGAGAGGATGGGAGATATGTTTCTCTCTGAGCTGACATAGGAAGGAAAAAGAGGATAAGGGGACAAGCCATGAGGGAGAGAGAAATCAGAGAGAAAAAAATTGTTGAGAAAAATGGCTAAATGTAAAATCAAGCAATGCAGGGAAGGCCGGAGAAAGAGAAAATAGGCTGTCATGTTTTAAGTGAGATGTATGTATTTGTAGGACAACAACGATGAACCAATAACTCAGATCATTTATTTAAGCCCTAGTAAAAAGGGATTGTCCATTTTTCTTGTTGTGTTGGGGCGATCCCACACACACACAAACACATGCATGAACACATTTACACAGCCAGCACAAACACATGGTCTGGCCCATCTGAAAAGAGGATGGCACAACAATCTCCAGGGCACAATGCTTCCCTCCACCCACTCATCTCTGCTGAGAGGATTGAGAGAAGAAGAATGAAGAGGGGGGGATAAAGAGGTGGGAGGGCAAATTGTTATAAAGAAAGCACGAAGGAGATAGAGAGAGAACAGCAGACAAGGAAAGGAAAGAAGAAGATGAAGGGAAGTGGAGAGGAGGGGGAGGAGGGGGAGGAGGATGACACAGCGGAGAGCCGAGTCTATGTTTGCGTCACATCTGCAGTGGAGGAAAACTGCCTGACAGCCATCACACGCCTGCTGAATGACAATCTCCTCTCTCAGGTGTCTGGCTTATCCCTCCTTCCTTTCCTTTCTTTTTCTGGGAAGCGACCACTTTGCTTCCTCGCAATACAGGCTACTTGTAACTCGTGAAGCACGGGGCTAACGGCGTCGGGTGATATCACACGTGGCTATCAATCCTTTCAAAAGACAAAATGAGCTTTTTTACCTTGTATGCTGACCCAATGCTACGTCACCACGGTCGATGATCTATTACAGTGGAATCAATGCTCAGTGTGACACATGAATTGAATAGAATCTAGGTCCCCCTGGTGTAATTTACCAACACATTCTGCCACAGTGTTGAAGCAAATAGAAGGGATGAGTAACAGGTTATGGCCCTAATGGTGACAGCTTTTTGATTGTTACTGTTAAGAGTTCCCTAACTAAGTTCAATCTCTAAATTGTTATTGATGAAGTAATGGCCTTTAACAATGTGAGTTATCTTTTTGTGACACATTTTGGAAACAAATTGGGGGAAAAGTGCTTGTTTGACGTCAATTCCCACAATTTGATGAGAAATTCAATATCAATTATACCTCCGTTAGGTCCAGCACATGTTAAACACCAAGAAAGGAAGCATGGGGTTAAGAGGTTATCCAAAAGTGGCTCCTTCAACTGATCTTTGAATCTGTAATTACATTTAACATATCCTGTTTCCAGTGACGTGGAAATCTGTGTCACCTCTCACTGGCTGATGTGCCTTATAGAGCTCGAGCAGAATATATGTGAAAATAGTTTGTACCTCAGACAATCCTAGTCCATTATTGAGGCAGATGGGAAAAGGTCTTTGTAAGCAACAGGCTAGCAAACAGAGAAAGGCAAGGACATGTCTGTGCATAAATACAAAGTAAATATATTGTGATGAGACAGATTTGTTGTCATACACTCAAAATAATGTATTTCGCAATAGAGCAATAGTTTACATTTATAACTGTATTGATTCATAATTGAATACAAATGGCTGCAGTGTATGCAGGAGTCTATGCCGGTAAAGGACCTATGCACTTTACATGTCGTATATTAAGTCATTTCTAGACAAAGACATCGTCATCCTTCTGAAGTCCGGTGCCCTCTTCACAATGAGATTCATTTACTTCAAATAGGACAAGGTTTTACCTCCTTAAAAGATGCAATAAAGGTAAATTAAGTAATGTATTCTACAAGCTACTGGCGTTTTAAACAAAATGCAATTTGGCCTGTTACCAGCTGTGGATGTGATCCCCTTATTCCTAGCTCAGTGACAATGATGATTACAAAAGTGATAATGTTAACCTATGTACTATTAGCTACCATGAGAGATATTGCCCCTCAGGGACATTGAAGTGCTGGGTGCCTCTGCTCTTTTTCAGGGGTAAAATATCACTAAGTAGTTGTTGTAGCGTGTCAGTTGTTTTCTGTCCTTCTTTATGTGTTTTTATCATAGTAACTCTCTGACTAAATCTCAAGGAACACTGCAGATAAACAGATTTGTGAGGTAACCAGCTGAAATAAAAAGGTTCCCAAGCTTATCTAAATGTAACAGCAGCTAATTATAGCTCAATGATTTGAACAGAGTTTTTCCTTTAAAGGAACTGAAGTTTAACGCACCCTTTATTTCCATAGCTGTCATCTGTCAGGGCTGTCAGTGCCGCCATGTTTATTTAAGTCTTGTCACCATTAATTTACAGGAGCAGGTGATGACGTGCTTCTCTGCGGTGGGTATTACAATTACATTTGTATGATCTTCTGCCATTCAAGTTGTTGGGTATGCTTAATTTAAAGTCAGCCCATGAAGGAGCCTGCTAAATGAAATCCATTAAAAACAATTCTGTTCCTTCTCCTGTTTTTTGATAAAATAATTCCCCTAGGTTTATTATATATTTCCTGAACATTTTTATATTGAAACAAACACATATTACAGTCACACAAAAAACAAGATGAACCTTTCATAGTTCATTGATCTGTGGATCCGGGTGATTGAGAAGGAACAGTGGATGTAGCAGAGAATATAAATGACAGAAATGTCACACCTCGAGAGAAACAAATCACTTCTGAGATTCCTCACCCCCCAATGGTGTCACTTTTCAAATGTTTTATTGTGTGAGTGAAATTGCAAAAGAGCACAGAATTTACACAGGGGATTTAAGTGATTAGACCCCATTCTGAAATTAATTAACAACCTGTGAAGACAGCAGACGACTGTTTTCCCTGGTGGTAAAGTAGCTAGACACTGATAGTGCTGAGGGGACTTTGGAGATTTCCTGCAGGTGACCAATGAAATTGTGAAGACCTCTCATCAGTGGCGTTTTCTCCCGGAGGCCAAGGGAAGCCAGGCTTCCCCTGTTTTTTAGGATTGTAGTTATAATTTAAATAAATAAATAAAAACACTTTGTTTTGTTTCTGTAATTCTCCTTTCATGTGTGTTCCTGCCGGGCCGTCTCTCCGTCTCTCCCCCATTCTCATTGAGTATTTTACAAAGAGTGAAACAGCGCCCCTCTAGATGTCATGGTGAAACAGTAGATTGCATTCACTGTTGCGAGAGGAGGCCAGCAGAATCTAGCTTCCCTTGGTGAAAAAAAATGGAGGGATTGACCAATCAGATGAGGCCCACGTGATGTCCCTGCCAACCTGTGATTGGTCAGGGCCATGCCAGGGGAAGCTAGCCGCCTCTAGCTTCCCTTCAGGGGCGGCTGGCGGCTGGCGATTTGATTGGACACTGCCATCCAATCACATCAACATCAATTTTAATACTGTAACTGTCATCACCGCCGTTAGAAATTATCAAGCAAATGAAGCATTATGGAGGGAGGAGATTTGGCGTACTTAATTAAGCATAACTTCACTAAACTTCCGCTACAGCAGCAACTAAAAATTAAAGCAGATGGCAGGACAACGCCCACACTCGAGCTGTGTACACAGAGGAATAAGGGATCTAATCGGACGTTCAATGAGGACAATTATTTCCGCACGGAGTGGCTAACTGGAAGCGCTAAACTTCAGCGTCTATTTTGGTGGCCATGTCTTCTTTTTGACAAGGGTTTGTGCTCCCTGAACAATCCTTGGGCAACTTCAGGATTCATCGACCTTGCCAACCTGTCACGGGCAATTGAGAGGCACGGTAAATCTAAAAATCATATAGATTGTGCTGTGAAATTAAAGCTTTTTGGACGCGTCAGGATTGCTGCACACGCTGTACAACAACAGGTTGTTTCACAAGCCACCAGGAGAGCTGATACAGCTTCTTATTGAGGATGACCTACAGCAGGGCACACTCTCCGAGGTCTACAAGCTGCTCCAGCTCATGCTCACGATACCAGCCACCAGCACATCAGCAGAGCGCTCATTTTCCTGTCTAAAAAGGATCAAAACGTATCTGAGGAACACGTGTGGACAGGACAGACTTGTCAACCTAGCCACAATATCCATTGACTCTGTTGTTGTGGAGGACCTAAAGGCCGCTGGGAAGTGCTATGACATTGTTATTGACCACTTCGCTACCATGAAAGACAGGAGAATGGCCTTCCTCTTCAAATAGGGTGAGTGAAATGCACACCCCTTTCTCTCTGTGCATACCTGTTGCCTGAACGGCCCGTGTAGCTATGTGTGCAATTTCTGATGTGGTTCTGTTGGTTATTGTGCATTGCTTGCCTGGATTTAGCTGCAGGTGTTCCGTCTGAAGTAGTAGTTTTATTGCAGTTGTTTAATTAGCACAGGGTGCTGCTATCCGAAAATCAGCACTGCAGATAGCATGCCATATAGGCCCGATCACCTGAATAGATGAGATTGTTTATATTTTTGTGTTACTTTTGGACTACGGACTGAACTAATTACAGAGACGAGGACTGTTGCTGCACTTGCCCTGTGTGTTAGTGTAACAGATGTAAATATGCAGTGGGGTTTATTTAATTTAATCTTGTATAATCACACACATTCTGTGTTTTATATTATTTCATTCTGTGTTCTTCATTTTATTGAATGTTAAATACCTGGCAAGGTCGGAGAGCTGTGCTCAGGAGTTTATTGTTGTGAGGAATTTCATTTCCTTTCTTTGTGATTTTACTTTTTGTATATATTGTGTCCCTCACGTTTCCTCTTCCCTTTTTGTAAACGTTCCAGTGAGAGGAGTCACTGAGGGAAATGTATGTAAAACTGATCATTTTATCTGTTATCAGATTCAGACCTTAAACAGAGATCGTCTCAACTTTACGCTGACTCGGCGGGTCTCGTCCATTATCAACACAACGCATACTGATACTTTGATGTGAACGTAAAACTTTAAAGGTCTCCTGATTTAGTTTGTGAATGAATGCTTCTTATTTATTAATTACCGAATCTGCACTACGCATTGAGCGGCTGGTATTGGTATCTGTATGATACAAATGTGTGTAAAATGTTACCGGGCGCTGTAATCACTCATCTGGTTACGTTATTGACCACCCCCCCGACCCCAAAACATTGGCTTCCCCTACATTTTTCCCCACCCCACGCTACTGCCTCTCATTAGTGCACAGTCATACAGTTGCAACACACTTTTTGTAAAAAGTAGCTCATGTATGGACTTTGAGAAGAGCAGGAGATTATAGAAAGATTGAGGAGATTAAGGAGAGGAGGAAGGATCAGGAGAAGAAGGAGTCTACCAGATGGGAGGATTTCAGGAAGAGAGGAAACTGTGGATCAAATTAGGAGGAGGAGAACCATCCATTAAGCACCCATACTGTAGGTGGGGAGTGAGTGCTGTGGTGTCCTTGGGCCCCAGGTCAATAAAGCCATTACACTATAGTGACACACACTGCCAGGGCCGTCTAGAGACTGTGTGTGTGTGTGTGTGTGTGTGTGTGTGTGTGTGTGTGTGTGTGTGTGTGTGTGTGTGTGTGTGTGTGTGTGTGTGTGTGTGTGTGTGTGTGTGTGTGTGTGTGTGTGTGTGTGTGTGTGTGTGTGTGTGTGTGTGTGTGTGTGTGTGTGTGTGTGTGTGTGTGTGTGTGTGTGTGTGTGTGTGTGTGTGAGAGCACTGCATGGGAGACAAATGAGTGACACTGCAAAAACATGCAGTCTGCTAGAGAGGCTATTTGTCATCTGTGAACACACGCTCTACCTGTCACACACACACACACACACACACACACACACACACACACACACACACACACACACACACACAAACTCACCCTCGAGGCTTTGGTTCCCTGTACGCTCACATTAAAGCATATTTATGTTTTCATTTGGGAGTCTGACATTTTTCATCTACAGCTCTGTACATGTATGTCTATGATAAGGATGACATTCGATTATCTGTCCCTTTGCTTTCATATCGTCCCCCGTGTCGCCACAGACGCCCGTGCTTCATTTATAAAAGCGTCTGCACTGTGACGAGGGGAGGAAGCAGATGAACTACAGTCTTTTTATGATAGAAGTTGGATATATTAAATGTAAGGTAAATAATTACAAGTGTTTTTAAGTCACATACCTGAGCATTTCTGGAAAAGGTATACCATCAGCTGGTTTTTAGGACAGTGGTCTGACTGTGATTCCTGATAGCACACTTATGGGCGGGATACCCATTTGGAGAAATCCAAATGACATTGTATGAGTCACACATTGACGGATTGCTTTTTTATGGCAGGATTGCACCACAAATGATCCACCTTGAAGACGTGCTAGCCTGTCACCTGCATCTAAAAATGAAACAAGTTCACTGTATATGTTCAACCATGCACCAATCCTTCTTTGTATTGTTTCAAACCTCTCAAAAGCAAAACAACTGTTTAAATCCAACTTTGTATACCATTATTTGTATTAATGTATAGAAATGGCATATTCTGTGATATATTCTTAATTGAAACAAAATGGGTAAAACTGTGTCTTTCTCCCTTTGCACTACTTCATGTTCTCCATAATTAAAACTTTTCTGAGTCTGCCTAATGACACATCATTAATTAAGGTGTATACATGACACAGGCTGTTAAGTTGAACTGTTTGACGGGTTTATAGGATTTCTGTTGTTCTTCATGTGAAGCTTAATTTAGTGCAAACAGGTGTGTCTAATTCTGTCACTGTTTGGATGTAGGAAGATAGGTAAGATATCGTTTTGCAGTAAATTACATTCTATACTTATATTTGGTGTACTCATTGGTATAGATTGGAGGCTTTAGATATATTGACATGTGAGCAGTAAAGAGAGAATGTTGTATTAATGGTTAGTTATTTGTATTGTGTGTTTTGGATGCTTGCTCTTTTAAACTCTCCCTATAATTAGCGGGGAAGTTGGTTGGTTCCAGTTATGTGACACTGAGAAGTGTAAGGAAATATTTGTATGTATTCGTGCAAACTGTGAAGAAGCTTGAACATGATTTGTGTAGAAAACTGGGCTGGTTTTGGGCCTGCTAACATGTGGTTTTGTGAGGACAAAGGAAGAGGGGGAAGGTGTGGAGTTGACATAGTCATCTCAGATCCCTGTGATAAGGAAGCTGAGCCACTGGGATTGGGGACTTAAGATGTGGGGTGTTGATGATAATTTGGGCAGCCAATCACTGGTCTGGAAGGGAGGCGCAGATAACTCCTCCTTGGGTCAGCGAGGGATATAGACAGAAACCCCGCTGTGTTCGGTCTCTTTCTTCTCTGGCTGGCTGGCTGGCTGGCTGGCTCACGTGAGTATCAGGTAAATGTGGGATCCCACAGAACTGTATGTAATTTGTACTGTATTGATTGTACTTGATTGTATTGCATTGTATATTACCATTAAAGTGGATTATTGTTAAACGGTTACTTGTAGGTTCTGGGTTTCCTTCCTGTAAGATAATGGCTTGTAGGAACGCGAGGAGATTTAAGAAAGTGGACAAGTTGTCTACCAAATCTCCTAACAAATGGTGATCTCCGACGTTTCCGAGTAGACAGGGCTGTGGAAGGATTCAGAGGACCACACTGGGTCGGGAACAAGCACTTTTGGGCGCCTCGGACAATAGCAGGGCCATGTATGATTGTCTGTAGGCGTTTCAGAGTGTTTTTGAAGTTTGAATGGAGTATACATTGCATCTTTTTTACCATGTTAGGAAAGTTATATATAACACGTGAACGTTGATCGTCAGGTATAGAGAGTCCTGCGTAACAAGAAATTAGAGCAGTTTAGCGTGGATCTTCAGGTAGTTTAGTCCGGAAGTGGCGTAGGAGCGGTGCAGTTCGTGGGATGTGCGGTGTGAGTCCCACACGACGTAACCTGGATGATCGATATTTAAGATCGGTCCGCCGTTTATAACTGGGGGTAGAATAAGAGTCCAAGACCAAATAAGCGAAAGTGTCAGCGGACTTTTATCTGTTAAATCCTTGGGAGAGAGCGCTAACGTCACCTACATTGTGACGAGACCGGCTCCCGTTTCCCTTGTCTGTAAAAATTAATTTGAAAGGCTGACGTAAACATAACGTTGATCGCAAGGTAGGCAGAGAGTCCTGCGTGACGACATATGAAGCACGTTATCAAGCCGGACAAAATGTAAGGGGAATAAATCTGTGTGATTTTTACCTAAATAACCTGTATGAGCATTGTCTATGGATATCAGACATTGAGTCAGAAGAGTGAAGCTCATTTGTGCTCTGCTGCTGCCATCTAGTGGCTGAAAGGGGGGGAAGCACGTTAATTAAGTCAGATAAATAAAAGCGAAGTCAATATATTGCGTATATTTAACTAAATGAGCTGTCTGTGGGTTGTCATTGTTGATTAGTACAGACCTTGTTTTATGTTGGTAAATGTAATGATACAAAAGCAAGCTATTCATCACAATTGTATTTTTAGGTTATGAATAAGACAAAAATAGTGGCCTAAGGGATAAGCAGAAAGGTTTTTGAACGCTTGTCAGTTATGACAAGGCGTTTAGGTTTTCAATGTGCGCCATCACGTTAAAACAGGATTGGTGGCATTTTCAGTTCATTGCTTCCTTCCACACGCCTTCCCCCTCCTTGTCTCTTTCACGACGATAGTTAATGCATTGGAACGATTGTCAATTTGCCGTGTTTCTAGGAACACGGCTGTTCCGGAACGGCCTTTCAAAATAAAAGCCAAAGGCCGCTGTTCGCCAGAGATGCCTTCACAATAAAACAGTAATTACCTTAACAATATATTTAACTTATATTGCGTCTTTAAATATTGATTTTAATTCATTACAGATCTAACCTGCTTGCAACACAACTTAGATAAACAATTTCAAGTGGTTAAAAGGGGTTTCCTGTCTGGCTCATTTGATTTGGAACTGAAGTAAGGGAGAATAGTGTTTTATGAGTCATTCCTCATGGTTTATAAAGATAAATCATCAGTTTGTCTGGACTTTGATATAGAGATAGGATCATGGTGGAGAAGGAAGACCTTTTTTGGTTTCAAATTAAAGTAGAGTTTAAGGATGAAGTAAGCAGGACTTCAACTGGCCAAAAGACATTTTAAAGTTTAATATTCTTGGTTAGCAAACAAGACATCTGATTATTATGTCACACGTGATAATCTTGTTATAGAAACTAGCTTAAAATATTGGAGAAAATATGTAGATGTTCTTTCGTGGTGTGTGGAATATGTGATGCTGGAAACATGTACGTTTTTCAATGTATAGGAGAAAATGGTTTCCTGAAAGAGTTATGTTGGGTACATATGTAGCAATGGATGAAACAATTTTTAGAGTGGGTTTTTGTAATATCATTTGTAGACATCAATTAGGTTGTTTAGATGGCATTTAACAATTAAGACAGATAGTATGATTACAAAGAGTCAGAGTGGAAAGGGTTGGATTTATTTAACCTCAGTGTGCTAGATTTTTTATAGGTAATGCGTCCCGAGACCTGGACTCCCCCTCTGAGTTAGAAAAGGCTACGGTCCCGACCCTCCAAGCAGACAAAAGACCTAACCCAACAGGAAACTCCTCCTTCTCCATCGAACAGACAGAGAACCAGAGCTGAAACGACAACAACAAGACTGCAGCCAGAACTATCTCCGCCTGTGGCATCCAGAACCAGACAGCATGCTGACGGGCAGAAATCTACGCTCATCAGTCCCTCAGACAGGACCATGAAGTTCCAAGCTGAGCACAAGAGCAAAGTGTGGGAGATGAGAGCAGAATCTGCCCTCCATAAAAACAGCAGAGAGACTGTAAAGGAGGGGATAAAATGCAAAGCAGTGCAAGAACATTGGCATGAGGGCGCATGCAGATGTAACTGGGCCAATGGCTGACAGCGGATGAAGTTACAGCGGATGGACTGAAGAGAACACAGAAGTGAGGAGGCCGGGGTCACGGCTTGAGAAAACCAGAGGAGGAGAAAAGGAAAACGGGAATGAGTGAGTTTGCACATAAACACACTTATTCACAAAACGCACATTTAAAGCATAAATACGTAAAGACAGAAAGATTTATTAAATTAAAAATAGCAGTAAACTATTAGAGTAAAATGAGAACACACTGAGGGTTCAGAATACAACCATATTCTTCAATCTTTTCATCAGGTTAACATAATATTCTTTGACATTTTTATTCACGTGTGAATAAAGTAGTGGGATAGTTTTGGGAACCACTCTATAAGACAAATCTTTATCTGTATGGATAATGTTAAAGGGAGAGCTGGTGCCAAGCCAGATATAGTATTCCAATCTAAATAATTGATTTCACCATTGTAGCATAGTTATTACCATAGGAAATATGAAATGACTTCTGTTTTTAAATCCTTGATAAAGGAGGGAGGAATGGTTGCATGTTCGGACATCCAGGGTTCCACACACTGCTAAAGAGTTTAACATTGGTTTTTAGGTGGACCAGAATTGATGACATGTGGTTGTTATACCATTGTTATCGTGAACAAAACATAAATAAGGACATAGTATCTGCTTGAAGATGAATGGATTTCATATCCTAGAGGGGATTAGTTATTGTGAAGACTCCACAAGGTATCTACTAATGTATTGTAAAGAACTTGAATTGACTTGATAAATAAGTGAAGATAAGAAGATGTATGGACCATAAATTAGTCAATTGGTAAATAAAAATAGCGGAAAAGAGGGGAACTATTAAAGGGAAGTGAAAAATCAGTCTAATACACACTGATACAAAAAAAAGGGGGGGGCATGAAGGAAGTATGCACTGGATTTTTTATTCGTGTGTGAATTTGGTAGTGTTTTAATTTGTTACAGTATTGATCAGTTCAAAGGGAGAGTTTTAGTAACAGCTCTATAAGATCAGATAAATATTTATTTATATAGGTCATGTTGAAGGGAAAGCTGGTTCTAAACAAAATATAGTATTTCAATTTGAGGTACTGGTTTCATGTTCAGACACCCAGAGTTCCACGCACTGTGAAAGAGGGTAACATTGTTCTTTAAGTGCACCAGAATTGAAGATAAATTGATAGAATGAGTTATGGAATAAATAGCAGAGCTTTACAGATCCTAGTAATGTTTTGACACAAGATAGTGATGTACACATGTTTCTGAAATAGATCTATTAGTCATTTTAATACTAATTAGGTGTAAATGAATTGCAGTAATAGTAATAGTACAATAAGGAAGTGACATTTTTTTGGCTAGACACTTTTCAGGGAATGTGGGAAACAGCAAGGCGGGGTTGGAGATATCTTGAACATTATAGTTGTAATTGTGAATTAATAAATGATGGCGCTCCATATATACAGATTTGTATAGACGGAGGATGCTGGCCTGTGCTGGAACATCAAAGTCTCTGCAGAGCACAACACATGGCCAAAAAGACGGAGACCAACTGACCTTTGACCCTGACAGACAGGGTAACTTGGGAAGGCACTGTCAATGACTGACTCTGCGGTGAACCTGACCAAACCTGACTTTACAACCTGACAGTGTGAGTGTGTGTATGTCTGCACCTGATCAGTGCAACTGCATGATTTGAAACGATGACTAATCAAGCATGTTTTGGACTAACACATTATTTCTGTGTGATAATAATGTGTGAAATGAGAGGTTTCCTAACATTGCACAAAAGGGGAAACCGTATCTAATCTGGTTGATGATGTTTCACTCCCACAGGAGGTGGCTGTTTGCAGAATGTGAAACTCAAACTAGGAAATTTGGAATTCTGTTTCTTTTAGGACTGAATGATGGAGAGAAACACTCTCAAGTGTTTACTGGGAAAAATGTTTGGTATTGTCTTATAATCCATTATGACCTGAAGGTTTTCTTCCCATACAGGTTTTTGTTTACACATGAGAGAATGTGTAAAAAAGGGGGAGTGTAAACTTTACAATGTACATTTTTCATTTAGGGACTGAAAGGAACCTGCTGCCCAACTCCATTGTTCAATCTGACCATTGATTGACAGTTTTAGAATTGACCTGCTCCATATTTGGGGATAAGAGGCTGTTTGGTGAATGTTGACATGTCTCTAGTATTGATTGAGTTATAGCAGGTAGCACAGGTAGAGAATCAGTGGCCAAGGGGCTGCCAGAGAGATGTAAGTCCAGAATGAAATACTGGAGAGGCTGACCGGTGAGTAATGTGTCAACTAATGTTTCAACAGGTATTAAAGTAACTGAGGTTTGAAATGTAGAAAGAACATATTTACAGTTAAGCTAAAACATAGTAATGTAATGAGACACAATGTAATTTGGACAACATCATGTAACTAGTCTGGTAAAGAAGTAAAAGCCATAGACTTTATTGTTTAGGTCATTATGGGGATATACATTTCATCTACATTTAGAAAGACATTTGATGACAGTTGGTGGGAATTCTGTATTCATTTTTTCAGTGGGATAATATCTAAGCACTGACGGGTAGAAGCAGTATCACCAGGAAGCCATTCACTTTGTCAGTATTGTGATTTTGGTTGTTTTTGAATCCATAAGATTAGTGTGTTTCTTTACCAGAAACATTAACAGTTCAAATCATATTTTTAGATTTTTAATGGGATCTCAGGGATTTCATTTAAAAATAAATACAGATGCTTGTCAGAAATTCAGAGCTATTGAAATATGTTATTTTAATTTACCTAAAGATGTTGGGGTTCTTATTTAGTGGGCACAGTCCAAGATTCTGAAGCAGCACAATTAATTTAGAAAACCTGTGCACACACGTCTGTTGTTTTAAGATACCCCACCAACAGGCTCCAAGTTGCCACGCACTGGTGGGTTAAACAGCCGAGGGCCCCAGAGCCCGGAGCGTAGGCTTGAGGGATTTGTATCAGATTTCTCCACACAGGTTGCGGACGCCGAAAGAGGGACCCGAGACGCAGGAGGCTGACTGTCAACCCCAGGCTCTCCAGCCCCGACCGAGTGACCCAGAGGACATCCCGTGCCGTCCGCCTACAAGGAAAGGGGGACAACTGGTACCACGGGAGCCAGTGTGCGGCGGGGGAAAACACCTGCGAGGACCCTAGACGACATCAGGACGGATCGGGCTCTCATCATGGAGGTCGACTGGGAGGCATCATCATCGGACCGGAGAAGGAAGATCGGGAGGACATCTATTCAGCATCGACTCAGAAGCTGCCGTCAGCAGATCAGAGGGGACAAAGACACGGCAAGCCAGGATGGCACAGGGGACTCCACTCTCCGCTGAAACAGGAGTGTGGGTTAAGTGCAACAAGACGGTGTATGGAGCCAGCCAGGCCTGCCAAGCTATGGGCAGCCTCTACCATGACAGCTGCTTCACCTGCAGCGCCTGTAGTCGAAGGCTGAGAGGGAAGGCGTTCTACTATGACGCAGGAAGGGTTTTCTGTGAAGAGGACTTTCTGTACTCTGGGTTCCAGCAGTCTGCAGACAAGTGCAACGCAGGTGGACATCTAATCATGGACATGCAGGCCGGCAGGCCCTGGGGAAGTCTTACCGCCCCGGTTGCTTCCGCTGCGTCATCTGCAACGAGAGCCTGGACGGAGTGCCCTTCACTGTGGACACTGAGAATAAAAAGTATGGAGACTCAGCAGACAAGGATGCAGTTTTTTGCAAGTGCCTTGTGTAAATTGCACTCTCTTTTTAAGAGTGCAAAAGAGGGAATTGTAAGGAAATATTTGTATGTATTCGTGCAAACTGTGAAGAAGCTTGAAAATGATTTGTGTAGAAAACTGGGCTGGTTTTGGGCCTGCTAACATGTGGTTTTGTGAGGACAAAGGAAGAGGGGGAAGGTGTGGAGTTGACATAGTCATCTCAGATCCCTGTGATAAGGAAGCTGAGCCACTGGGATTGGGGACTTAAGATGTGGGGTGTTGATGATAATTTGGGCAGCCAATCACTGGTCTGGAAGGGAGGCGCAGATAACTCCTCCTTGGGTCAGCGAGGGATATAGACAGAAACCCCGCTGTGTTCGGTCTCTTTCTTCTCTGGCTGGCTGGCTGGCTGGCTGGCTGGCTGGCTGGCTGGCTCACGTGAGTATCAGGTAAATGTGGGATCCCACAGAACTGTATGTAATTTGTACTGTATTGATTGTACTTGATTGTATTGCATTGTATATTACCATTAAAGTGGATTATTGTTAAACGGTTACTTGTAGGTTCTGGGTTTCCTTCCTGTAAGATAATGGCTTGTAGGAACGCGAGGAGATTTAAGAAAGTGGACAAGTTGTCTACCAAATCTCCTAACAGAAGGTAAACATGATTTGTATACATATGAGAGACAGGAGTTGTTGTTTAGATTTTACCCTTTGTTTCAGTTAACTTTTTGAATTCATGCTAGGATTTTTACACTCCTGCTTATCCTGGTTTTTAAAGTTTTCTGATACCATACTACCTCATCTGTCCTTTTTAGGGCGTGGCAGCAATACAAAATGAATAAGGAATGGCTAAAAAATGGTGATGAGTTACTGCATGAGGAAACAAATGATTGAGCCCAAATGAATTTATTTAAAGTCTGTAAAAACATGAAGAAAGAGGAAAAACACAATTTTGGCACCAACCACTTTCTCTCAGAATAATACAATAACATCCCGAAGAAGTAGGTCCAATGTTTTCTGACTCGATTGCAGCCATCTGAGGATAAATCCGACTCACACACACTCCACAGCGGAGGTCTTTTCCAGGATAGAAGATACTGCCCCTGGGCCTGATAAATGTTGCATGAAATGTGTGTGTAAAGAGGGGTGTGTTCTGTGGCACGCCATAAGTGTGTGATTACTCCATTCAGGGAATCAAAGTCTGTCGCCCTACATACCAGCTGGAGTTTGCTGTTGTGGAAAATGGGTGACTGAAGGTCCCAGTTGGGTGTTATTTCCTAAAGGATGTTAGTGAGAAATAAACAATAGAGCAAAGTTTCTATTTCGATTGGTTAACAGAGATGTTGCAGAAGATCAGGTTTTGGTGGAAACTTTTCTGAAAGCTGCAGCAGCGGCAGAAAATGTCCTTATTGTGATCCCGGTGATTTAACAAGACAATATGTTATTCTCTCTAAAGCATCTACTCAGAATTATGTCCATTACACGTTACATTACATTTTTTTTGAATGTTCTATCAACATATCATTTCAGGGCAACAACACAAGCTGAACTAAGGTACCTTGGTCCTTGACGTAACACACTTTTCTGGGTTGTTTTATTAGTTATTGATGTAATATGAACACTGGCATCTAAAATATATGAGCACTTTTAACAGCAAGTCATAACAAAGGATTAAAAGATCTTTGTACCAAATGTATTTCTCTGCTTGAAATAATAACCACATTTGAGACCCCGATCATCTTTGTGATTTATTCCGAACCTGAACTAATATAAAAACCACTTGACAGATTTGACCTTGTGACTATTGAACAAACGAAAGGCAAACATGTTATAGAGGTTTACACCTCCCTCTCCTCAAATATGAAAACCCATTTCAAATAATACTCTGTGTTTGTTTATTCTACTTTTGTTTTGCACAAGGTTTCCTTTGCGTGATTTTGTGTGTTTGTGTGTGTGCATAAATCACTCAAACCTTCATTCTATTTCATTTTTTAGACCTATTTCTTTTTCTCTGGAGTTGTTCTGTCAGTCACACACACACACACACACACACACACACACACACACACACACACACTGCAAAGCATCTTTGTGTGTGCTTGAAGTAGAAAGTTGCAGAGATATGTGTATGCAAATAATTTGTTTGTGTGTGCCTGTCAGTATTATTTTCTCTATCTTTACTTATCTGTGATCTGTGTGTGTCTTTTTCATTTGCGTGTGTACATTTGTTTGTGTGTGTGTGTGTGTGTGTGTGTGTGTGTGTGTGTGTGTGTGTGTGTGTGTGTGTGTGTGTGTGTGTGTGTGTGTGTGTGTGTGTGTGTGTGTGTGTGTGTGTGTGTGTGTGTGTGTGTGTGTGTGTGTGTGTGTGTGTGACAGCCCCCCATGGCGCAGTAATGAGACATATTGGCTCGACGGAGCTTTGGGAAGGTCATGCTATTGAGGCATTGAAAAAGGAGGGAAGGTGTGACTTGTGCGACATTGAGCCACTAATGATGAATCAGAATAAAACTGCACTTAGTTAGCATGTGAATATCATCCTGTAAAGATCCGGAGAGGAGAAAAGAGACACAATCTGAGAGAGCATTGGGGAAGATAGAAGGAGGAGAATCGCCATAAAAGGACGCAATGTAACTTGAACTTGACAACACAAAACATGATGTGGTCAAACTCATTTGAATGTGCTCATGAAAAGTGGACAGGCTGTTTTCTAGCCCTTCTGGCCTACAACTTATAGCAAATGTGTTTTATTAGAACTCTTGCCTGGAGTCTCCTAAAAGGAAATGTTGTACATAAACATATATATTGTTTTCCTGACATCCAAAACATGTCATTCGTTTTCAGACATATAGCTCCTTCCTTGATCATTTCACTTGTGTTGTTCATGTGTGAAAGGGGTTGTACTAAAATATTGTAATCAGATGAGATACATTTACATTTTCAATATGACCAAAACCACAATATTTCCCTAACCCGGAAGAAATAATGAAAAAGACTATCTTTATGCTGACTCCAGTCATTAACAGTAGATCATTTCCTTTCCGCTTCCAACTCAATCAACTGAGTCCATTTACAATCATTCCCACGTTTTCAAATCAGCTAGGACTTAGATCTTCACAATTTTGTTTGTCAAAGCAAATTGCTTGTGTGCAAATGTATCTGCAGGAGATATGATTGCTTTTGCAGCATTTGAGCAGCCACAAATCATTTTCCAGGTATTGTTATCTCTTCACCCAATGAATGATTTATGGACAAATTCTAGACTCATACTGTAAAGCACCTCCTCTCTGACCCTGACCTCAGAAACACTGTATGGTACTATAAAGCCACACTCTAGACCATCTTTTATTTTTTGTTGAGCAGCAGCATTCAAGAGTCTGAACATGGGGTGTTGAACTTCCACCTGCTCAACCACTGACCACATCGGAAAGAGCTTGACAAACTTTAAGAAAGGGTTCGTATGGATCTTCAAAGTTTCTTTGATGCACAACTGGAGTACCGTCTGTGGGATTTCTTTGGATATGATGAAACTATATGCAAGTAGCAGTCTCCCTGGAGTTGCTGCATCAGTGGTAGATACAGCTGCATAATGTCTTACTGATAAATCCACACGCTTCAGTCAGAGAGCTTGTAGCAGAACAAGAGGCTTAATAAAGTATTTTTAATAATGCAAACTAAGCTCCCTATGGTCTAGCCCCGTGCCCACCTTTTGTTCCTCTAACAAAGGGGTCAGAAACTGATTCTGTGAGGAGAGGTAAAACATTTCTGCAGATTAACAGACAGCCGCGACGTCTCATGATAGAAGATGTACAGTTCTCGGGCAATCACTTTTTTGAATACATCATAACAAAAAATCCTCACAAGAAAATTGTGATTCAGATTCAGCTTCCATAACATAAAATGACATTGGATTTACAGAAAGAAAATCCCGTAAAAGACCGGGACCCGGCACCTATATAAATGTCCAACCCAGTCTCACGGCATTTCGTGTTCATCAACACGATTTTTAATCTATTGATTCGTGTTCACCAACACGATTTGCCCCTTTTTTTCGTGTTGCACAGGACGATTTTAAAAGCAATGTATTTCTACTGGTAACGTGTTTCGTGCCTGCAGGCTGCAGCACGTCTTTTTCTCCGGTCGGGTCGTGGAAGACCGGAAGCTGTGTGGTTCATAAAAACATGTTCTTACTCAATATCAAGCCACAGTTATTGCTTTTATTTTAAATCGTATAATTTCGGACTTTTGTTGTCGTCTGTGAGGAAAATAAATGGGGCTCAGAGCCTCAGGATACTGAAATCTGTATTTTTTAAATCTTTTTTTCCTTCTAATTTGTTGTTCTTTTCAAAATAACACACTTTTATTTACTCACCAATAACACTCAATTATCCTTGCTTTTATTTATTGGTTTAATTCCATAATCTCGGGCTTTTTTGGCGTCCGTCAGGAATTGAATTTCAAAATAAATATAACCGGAAACAGACGTAGGCATTTCGAGCGATTACCCAAGATCCTCAGCTATGGGTTTAAGCTCGTTGATTGGATGTGTTAGCCGCAATGCATGCTGGGATTTGGTGTTTATATTATATGAAATCCGGAAAACATTTTAAAAGTATAAAATAATACCTAATTCCGAGTGCTCTTGCTTTCCTCTTTGAAAGTCATCACATAACGGCATTGTAATACACGGTTCGGCTGCATTACATATTACAGATCTGCCGTAGAACTTTCTTTATTTATAGCGCCCTGATGAGAAGACCTTTGGAAAAACTGGAAGAAATGGCGCCGAAACTGAATACTTGACGTGGATCATAAATATATCAACAATTAAACAACATCTTCAATTTCTCTTCACACAATACGTCTCCTTGCAGTATCTACACTAATTCGGCTGACTTTTACATTTGATCTAATTCATAGATAGGTTATATTTACACCATAACGGTGCACAGCTGAGAGAAAAGGACTGTAGTTTTCAAAGATATTACTGATTTTCTTTGAATGTAAGAATGTAAATACTGAGTCTGAAATAGTATAGCAATATGCTGTAAAATGATGTGAAAGCATGCATAAAACTATACATCTTCAGATGTTGTACATACACACTAATAATACAAAGTTATTATGGCTGTGTGCACCTCGTGTGTACCTCCTAGTGGTTAAAGCACGTTATTGAATTATTGTTTTATGTGTTATATTTGATTAAAAAAATATTAAGAGTACATACTTTCATAGGGGGAAGGTATAAATATAGAAATATAGAATATAAAAAATCAAGAAGATACTATAAGTTATCTCTACAATAAAACAGTTTAGTGCAGGATGTACACAGATATTAATAGGAGGAGGTGCAAAACAGAAAAACGGATTAACCTTTATTTAAACATTACATATTAAATATTAAGCCTGACAAAGTAATTAACGTCTAATATATTGCTTTCCTGCAATGTTAACTATGTTGAAGCACTTATTTTAACTGATATTATACACATTAATTATACTCTTATGTATGTAGATAGAATAAGAAATGTGCAGAATATCACAGTTTAATGGTGGAGGTACACACATATTGATAGATGTCTTGTCCACTGTTGAGGAACCTGTGACCCAAGTTTTTCATTCATTGCATAACTACACCGTAGTTGTGTATGATATGTCAATAAACCTTTGAAAATCTTGAAAGGGATGTGCAAAATAGCCATAATACAGTCTTTAATTAACTATTAGTAGAGAATAACGAGTAATGAATATACTTTATTACTTGTTTCCATTCATGTCAATTGCAGATACATGTTTAGTCTTCTCAAGCACCAACTATCAAATATCTCTCCTGATTGTTGGCACTTGACAATCACCTTACCTGAATTTTACTCAGGTGTAACTAAAGTCTGATTTAAGGGTTGTTTATATATTTCACATAATTAATCAGAATCTGCAAAGTAACTCAAATAAATGCAGTGGAGTAAACATACCAGGTTAACCTCTGAATTGTAGTGGAGTAGAATTACAAAGTAGCAATGAGCTGTCATGTGGGTATATGGCATTAATATAATGCTGCGCATTATGGACACAAGTGATTTTCACCCATTTATTAATTATATGTTTTACATTTCATAACACCAATGTGTTTAATAATGGCAACTTCTAATTGTGGGGAAAACGAAAACGTTCAGTAGAGACGTCCCATAGAACATTTTGCGAAACACAATAGCCAGCATGTGTAGTTCTGGGGGGGCATTCGATTCCAGTTTTGGATAGACTGGCGTGGTTTCGTTCCATTTCACACAGCTGTTTGACGCTCTGCGTAACCTTACGGGAACTGTAGTCCTAAACGATAGCTGGGGATTATGGGTAGTGTAGTGTCTTTGGCTATCCTAAACTCAGAAATGTTGACAATCGCAATGATGCTCGAAATGTCCCTTACAGGCCTACGTCTGTTTCCGGTTATTTTTATTTTGAAATTCAGTTCCTGACGGACACCAAAAAAGCCCGAGATTATGGAATTAAACCAATAAATAAAAGCAAGGATAATTGTGTGTTATTGGTGAGTAAATAACAGTGTGTTATTTTGAAAAGAATAACAAATTAGAAGGAAAAAAATATTTCAAAATACAGATTTCAGTATCCTGAGGCTCTGAGCCCCATTTATTTTCCTCACAGACGGCAACAAAAGTCCGAAATTATACGATTTAAAATAAAAGCAATAATTGTGGCTTGATATTGAGTAAGAACATGTTTTTATGAACCACACAGCTTCCGGTCTTCCACGACCCGACCGGAGAAAAAGACGTGCTGCAGCCTGCAGGCACGAAACACGTTACCAGTAGAAATACATTGCTTTTAAAATCGTCCTGTGCAACACGAAAAAAAGGGGCAAATCGTGATGGTGAACACGAATCAATAGATTAAAAATCGTGTTGGTGAACACGAAATGCCGTGAGACTGGGTTGAAATGTCAATTCTGCATGAATCGACCTGATAAGGTGTAACCCCACTTTCACCTTTATTCCAATAAAGTCTATCATTCAGTTTGACTATTTAAAGTGAAGATACTGTATATGAGCTATTCATTTGCTCTGGCTGGTTGTATTTGGTATAATATTCTTCCAGTACCTGTTATTTGAACTATTACTTAAAAAAAAAACTCCTTCTTAACCTGTTAAACCCCAACACGGTTTTTTTTCACGACACTGTGTCTCAGGGGATCTTAATATTTAAGAACCTATTAATGTGTTATACCAGATTAACGGGAATAATCTCAGCTAACTGACGATACAAACTATTTTTACCAAAACAAAACATAAGTCTCATAAGAAGCATCTAAATGACCCCTTAGCGAAAAATGGTAACGGACATTGGCACAGAACTCAAGATAAAAGTACCCTTATTGCTTATCGTAGCTGCACATACAAGATATCCGATTAAAGCTGAGGTTCCACAGATTATTTAGGTATATAGTATCATCACTGAGTGATCCGAACTCGCGACAGGGGAAGCAAACACAGACATCACAACACATACCTTTACGGAGCTTCTAGGGAGATCGTCTCACCGTAGCTGTCAATCTGATCAAAATACGTGTTCAATGGCATTCAAACGAGAAAAAACGCGGCTGAATCGGTTAATCCATAGGTTTTTAACGTCTCTGTATAAAACAATTATTTCATTTATAATCCATAATTCCATTTTTATGTAAAAATCGCAGAGCAAAAGTTAGCTGCTAATGGTAGCCACCAGAGTGGCTGCTGTTTCCGGGCTTGGCTATGCGGCAGTCTAACACACACACATTACCAAATAAGGACTATGTGTGAGTTCCCCTCGATTCCATTGGCTCTGACGGTTAGAAAGAGATGTCACATGTCAAAATCCAGCAAGGGGGGCCAGAGATATGGAAAATCCACCCAAATGGCCCCAGAAGAGGTTTTTTTTTGCTAAATCTGTCTAAAAAGGTCAAATATCACTTGTTTTACATCAATCTTGATACAGGGTACTTATTATATGTTGTACTTTGGATTCCTAAAGCTTTTAGTCTACTAACCCATCATCAGGTTAGTTTTCACTATAAGTACAAAATATTTTTGGGATGGACACTATCATTTACAGTGTTTTACCATGTTCAATCTGAATTTTCTTTAAAATAAAAAACATCTATATTGATTCTGACTTTTCTACATCCAACTCACAGGTTTATCATTACTTTGAGAGAAAAGATTATTAATTTAACCCTTTTAGAAGGGAAGATATGGTCATTTGTTCTGGGAATGTCATTTTCGAGCCTGAAACCTGAAAAACAGGCTCATGGTTTAGTTTCTGGATTGTAACCCCCTTATTCCTTTGATTAACATCCTTCTACGTTGTAACTTAGGTTACAATACTGGCACAGAGTAAAGAAATAACTGTAAATTGTAAAGGGTTACCCTCTACATTGCAGGCCATTTAGTAAAGTGTTATAGAGCAATTGTATGAACACCTTTGATCACTGCAATGACCTGTAGATCTTTTACAACAGTAGACATATCAACCAGCGCATCAATCTCAGCTGTAAAGCAGTTCAATCAGTACAGTGTAGCATTTACATCAATATAAAGCCTTTCAACACCCACTGGGAGATGCACGCTTTGAGCAAAATCAATCGCGAAACAAAAAAAAAGACAGAGCAAAGCTTTGCTCATGCCTTGAGAGAACAGCATAAAGAAGCTGACAATGCATACGGCAATGAAAATGTTTTATAAGACATAGCGGCTGAACATTCTCAGAGAAGTTGAGATGCATGTGGCTGTCAGCTAGTGAAGCAAAAACACATACAGCGTGAAAGTGAGCATTATGGGCCGTGCTCAACAGATGCTCATTGGTATTACCTGTTCATCTCACTGTCACGCTGAAAAAATATTGATTTATATCTATATACAAATTACCTTTCAGCTGAGAATGCTAATCTTTAATTAAAAAAGAGGAAAAATCTTCTTATACGTCTGTTTCAAGAGTTTTCTTCGACCAAGTATATTTGTCTCTAAACCAATCTTCCTTCATTATGTCTCATTTAATATAATGACAATTAGAAACCATGAGACGAATCCAAATGCATTAAAAACAAGAGGAATTATCCCACTGGGCTTGAATCTCCTTTATTTTTAGGGAAGAAAAGCCCGTCAGACTGAATACAAGACTTGTTATGATTGATATTTTTTGCAGTGTGCTCCCTCCCTTCCCTTATCTAGTTATTATTCAATCCAAGTCCACCAGGCTCTTACTCTGTGCAGTGGAGTGACAATTATTACGGTAATGACTGAAACAGATATCAGATGGGTTTCCCTGGAAACATGGAATATTTCACACACTAGCACACAGTGTGTTAGTTCATGTCCACATGGGTGTGTTTGTGGGAAAATAAGAGAGATCCAGCCAAAGCAAGAAGCAAGAGGAGCTCTCAAAGTGCAGAATTGAGTTTTCTCACATTCTGCGGATGAATTAAACCTTTATGAGGGAAAATTCATGGCAAACTTGGGTGTGTTCATCAAAAATCTATTCCTTTGAACACTTAAGACATAAATCGAGATACTAAAATGAGCCGGAATCAGTGACAGGAATTGGACACAAGAGACAGATGTGATGACAGCCCTGTTTCCAAGGTCACTGCTCCATTTCGTACGGTTACATCTCCTCAGCCTCTTTTCAGGATGTGATCCTCATGACATCATGTAATGTCTTTCATCAAATGTGTTGGGAATGATCAGGGATGACATAAGAGTTCAGGGCCATTTTGGAGGCTGGCAGAGTTGTTGTGGTAAGTACATCCTGTCCTATATTAATCCAGGGTGCAGGATGACAGATACATTGAAGGAAGCATGCAACTCTCAGCAAAGCAACACAGGCTTTAATCTTCAAAAACCCAATTTGATCGATTTTTTTTACTCTACCTGCTCTTTTTCAGGCAAAATGTTGAAAGATCAGGGCTCTCTGTGCTTTATTTACGTAGCCAGGCCAGTTGGTCCCTGTTTGTGTCAAGCCCCCAGGAAGTGCGCAGGACTCAGATGAAAATATTCGTGCTGGCTAAACGGCGGTACTACACTTCCATTTGGTTGCCAGGCCCGGAAACACTTTTTCCCATTGACTTACATGGGGAAAGAGTGGTCTGTAAATCGTTGGATAATTTTTTTAAACTAAATAAACTACCCAGTATGAACACTTGTGTAGCCCTTATTAAAACCATTCGTTCATCAAGTTGTAAAAATGTGCTAATAACGTTATTCTGAGAGTTATTTCCCTCTGCATTATGAATGCGCATCTAACCCACGGGACCGCGCCGCCCGGCACGTTCATGTGATGTGACGTGTTCAGTACTACATGAGTTTTACCTTTACCCATGGATGCACAATAAGAACGGACCCATATCGCCTTACCCCCAGTTTCCACCGGGTCCGTCTGCGCCGCGCTGCGTTACGGCTGCTCCGTGGCGGTGCCGCGGCGGTCGTAAGGATCGCGGCCACTCTAGTCAATGGGTGCTATTCCACCACACGCGCCGTGTTACGGCTCAGACGCGTCCCAGAAGCGTCCCAGAAGCGTCTCGCCGCTTCTCTAAAATTAGGATGAATCCTATGTTTGCCGCAGCGCAGCCGTAACATAAGGTCGGGCAGGCAGCCCCCCCTCGCAGGAAGTGGAAAGGTGAGCATCCGGGCCAGGCCCATCCCCCACATATACTAATTTAGCAGACCCCCCTCCATCATCACAACACCTCCACTACGATACGCACAATGGACGACGAGGTTTTCATCATGGAAGTGGAAAAACACACTATTTTATATGATGTAACCAATGCTTACTACAAGGACAACATCAGAAAGGACAAGGCCTGGTTTTAGTCGCTGCAGTTTGTGGAGTGGAAGGTAACAACTACATGTTGAAAAACTACTTTTTCAATGATTTTACCTAGAAATGGCAGGTTTGATATTGGCGAATTAACAAATACATTGAAAATAAAGAAATAAAATAAATAAAAAATGTTTGTGTTGCATGTATATATACATTATTGTGTTAGAACACAGCAAAGAAGCTTACAGTGGACCTATCATGCTATATTTGAATAATATAGTGTAGGACCATACCTAAGGCATATTTATACTTTTTTTTTTTCAAAATACCAAACAGATCATGCATTTTAGCCATTCCTCATTTCGCTCAAATATTTTTTGCATGATAGGTCCACTTTAAAGGAAACAATTATCCCGACTAAAATAAAGGTTTATTGTGCCAAATGGCAAAAAAAGCTTATTTTTGTAACTCATTAATAAAAAATGCCAAAGCCTAGTCGAAAAAAAAAAAAAATTCAGGCTTCTTACCTAACTCCTACCAGAAAAACAGGAGGAAAAGGGGTTCAAACAAAAAGGGTTTCTCACTCCAACAAAACAAAGCGTGTCCTCAAGACAGGTTACATTAGCTTAGCTTTACAATAATGAAAATAAATGTACAACACAGAATAACAGATCAGATCTTCTACCACAGACACAGAGTTTGGAGTAGGAGAGGTCGATGAGAGGGCAGATGGACTGCATGGCTGCAGCTGAAATACTGCTGTATCTTCAGGTGGACCAATCAGCAATGGTCCATGGCAACAGCTCACTCAAATAGTTTGTTTTTTAACGATTGGGCTTTCTTGGAGAGCATGTTGCCTTCTAGCTCCATACAATTTTTCTGGAGCACTCCGAACGTGTACTTCAGTTTAGGGGGGTAGTTCAGGTTCATCACATACATGAGTCCGAACAGCATGGTAGCAGCTAATGCAATGTTGTCCACATCGGTTAGTACCTGTTGGCCTTCCAGGACAATCCCAATATCCTCTGCTCTCATGGTGGAATTGGGTTTGACAACATAAAGTCCCACTGTAATCCCCTCAATGGACCGCAGAAGGACTTCTTCATCTTCTGCCTGCAGAGTGCACAGTCACAAAAGGAACAGAGTGAGATCTAACAAATCAATACATATATATACCCATTACTAAGTCCCTGTGTTTAACAAGTACATTTGGTCAGATTTCAGTACTTTTAAGCCTCCTTGTTATCTGATATACTCCTGTCTGACCTGATAAAAAATGTTTCATTTCCTGTATCCGTTTACAATTAAAAGCCCTCTAGCTTTTCAGTGTAGTCTGGCTATTAAACAAAAAACAGGGATGTTCACATACTTTAGGGTTTAGGCTATATACTATGTGATGTTTCAATAAATACATATTTTAACGCCCAACAAAAAAATCAAAAAGTCAAATATTACTTCTACTGACCACAAACTCTCTCGTTGAGGTGCACACACAGCCCCTTGAGAAGACAATCCCGGCCTAAATCGACATCATCAACCTAAGTGAAGGGGAATAAGAAAAGAAAGAATCTGTTTTGCTCAATGAAATGTGTACACTATTGACTCGATGTATAATTTCCTTAAAATGAATTCTTACTTGAGTCATGTTTGACATAATACAGTTCAGACGCTGGCCTATCTGTCCTCCTCTCTACTCAAAAACCTTCAGAAGTTTGTCAGATAGCACATCCAGCTGAGAGAGAACTCTTGATTGGAGGGGCAGGGTTGTTATGCGCTTAAACTCCGCATTTATCAAAGAAAACAAAATATCACAGTCATAAAAATCATGAAATCATTTCCTAATGATGTTATGATTGTAGTTGTGTGCTTGCCTCAAAACAATGCAGAGAAACTAGTCCATGCATTTGTTACTTCAAGGCTAGCTTATTGTAACTCTTTATTAACAGGGTGTACCAAAAACTCAGTTAAGTTGCTTCAGCTGATTCAAAATGTATTGACCAGAGCACGGAAAAGGGACCACATTACTCCTGTTTTGGTTTTATAGTGAGAATAACTTTTTATATCAAGTACGAACAACCAGGTTAGACTACATTACATTTCATTTAGTTTACGTTTTTTTCCAAAGCGACTTAAAATAAGTATTACTGTAATATAAGACTACATATAAGAAACACCCTAGCCATTTCAACAAACAAAACATTATCACTTTTGTGAAGGAGGCTTTATCACAGAATGTTTGGCTTTTGCCTCTCACTTTCTGAATAACTTTTGCCTAATAAATCAGAAAATGTGTATATCCCTGCAATGTTTGCAGTATGTAAATGTTATGAATAAATATTCAGAAATTGTCAGACTAATACCAGTTTTCAATTAGTTAAAGATGAAGTTTAAGTTAGTCAAGTAAATCACACAAAACATTTGAATACTCACCATTTACTACAGAGCCTTTGGAACAATGTTCAAAGGAAGGCTGAGGTAAATCTTCTCCACACCAATTACCTATAACAGAAAAACATATTTGAAATTATTTCATTATTCACACACAAATACAAAAATGTTCTGCTCCTTAAAGGCGACATTTACCATTTAATTATGTACCTTTAGGTTAATATGAACCGACTTCAGCCGAGATGGGCGCCTCCAGTGTAAAAAGCTACAGTAGCCTATACTAATGCAATGAGTACAACTTTGTACGGAGCCATACACATCAGCGTTGCGAGCCCATTTCCATTGGTTTCAATGGAGACGTGCACTGCAGAAGCGCGCACCGCTCGTCATGTGACGAGGAACAACCAATCACAACCGAGAAACATCTCAACTTCCGTAAACACAAGTGTACGGCAAATATGGAAGATAAGTTCATTTCACAGCGGGTGGATCGTCACCCTTACTTGATCTGTCCGGCATGTCCCCATATTAATGGTATGTGCACCGCTGCTACAAATGTAACACAATCATTAATATCCTCCACTTTCCAGTATCAAGTGTCGCTTTCCGGGACACACCCCCACACACAATATTGTGTCTCTGTTTTGATCTGTGTGTATTTACGGTATTTACATGAACACAGAGCGGATCAAAGCAGAGACATAAACACTGCGGTCCCACAGACAATATTGTATCTTTAACAATCAACACCTTAAATGGGTAAAGATGGTGGCTTAACGCAAGGTAGGCCTACAACCTGCATCAGCGCCCTTAAAAGTCGGCACAAGAGTAGACATGCAGAGCCGGACTGACGCAGTAAAGTTCTACACCGCCTGACAGCAGACATGAAACAATAATTTAAAACAAGACGTAGCCTATAGACATGCAAACATGCCGCAAGCTCATCCATCAGATATGACTCCCCCCTCCCCACTGAGCTCGGTTTAATGTGCATAACTTTGGGCAAGGTTCCATCCATCCATCCATCTTCTCCCGCTTATCCGTGGTCGGGTCGCGGGGGTAGCAGTTCCAGCAGTTCCAGCAGAGAGCCCCAAACTTTCTTTTCCCTGGCGACATCAACCAGCTCTGACTGGGAGATCCCAAGGCGCTCCCAGGCCAGCGAAGAGATATAATCCCTCCACCTGGTCCTAGGTCTACCCCTTGGTCTCTTCCCAGCTGGACGTACCTGGAACACCTCCCTAGGGAGGCGCCCAGGTGGCATCCTAACTAGGTGCCCGAACCACCTCAACTGGCTTCTTTCGACGCAAAGGAGGAGCGGCTCAACTCCGAGTCCCTCCCTGATGACCGAACTTCTCACCTTATCTCTAAGGGAGACACCAGCCACCCGGCGGAGGAAACCCATCTCGGCCGCTTGTATCCGCGATCTCGTTCTTTCGGTCATGACCCATCCTTCATGACCATAGGTGAGGGTAGGAACGAAAATGGCCCGGTAGACAGAGAGCTTTGCCTTCTGGCTCAGCTCCCTTTTCGTCACAACGGTGCGCTAAAGCGACTGCAGTACCGCTCCCGCTGCTCCGATTCTCCGGCCCATCTCACGCTCCATTGTTCCCTCACTCGAGAACAAGACCCCGAGATACTTGAACTCCTTCACTTGGGGTAAGGACTCATTCCCTACTTGGAGTGGACAGTCCATCGGTTTCCTGCTGAGAACCATGGCCTCAGATTTGGAGGTGCTGATCCTCATCCCAGCCGCTTCACACTCGGTTGCGAACCGATCCAGTGAGTGCTGAAGGTCGCAGCTAAGGGGTGTGGTTCGGCCCGACGCGAAGCGGAGGGTCGACAACCCCCTTAGCTGTGATATAATGAGCATATATCACGGCCTGAAGTGAGCTATTGCTTTTATAAAACGGTTATCAAGTGTGGCAATATGAAAAAAAAATACACACTTGTAATATCTTGGATATTAACAGACAACGGAACAGTTGGTTATTTAACAGGACTCTTTATTGCTGCCTCCGGTGGTTCTCTCGCCACCCCCACTGACTGTAACTGTCGTAAACATGCCGTAACGTATATGACAACTCCCCTTGTAGTCAGTTAACAATACTATGACATCTCCCTTTTTCCCTTTTAACAATTCAACACATATCAATAACTTAGATATCTTTCTTTAACAATATCAACACATCAATAACTATGACATCTCTCCTTTTTTTCTCTTTTTTTTTTTACAATAACAACACCCTTTTTTTTGTTTGTTATTGAACTGTCCCCTCACAGGTCAAGTCTCTGGACAGGTCCACCAGACCTGGTTTGGATCAGTCCATCAGTGTTCCTTGTTGGACCAGGCGAGCCATGTTCTGGGCTCATCTGAATGTCTGGTGTGTGTTATTCCTGGGATTTGTGTCGTCGTTCGCTGGAGGCCCCGCTACGGGCACCGCTTGGAGATGTCGACGGTTACGTCTGTACAGAGCACCCTGCTCCGTCTCGATGAGATAAGACCTCTGTGTAACACTCTCACCTGCCACTACTGCAGGTGTGGACCAGGTCTTTTGATTGTCCAGTCTGGTGAGAACATGGTCTCCTCGCTGCAGTGGTGTGAGCTCTCTCACGCCATGGCGCTTGTTATAGTAGAAGGCCTGTTTGCTCTTCTCCGCAGCATCTCAAGCTCTGATGTGATGTCTGCTCGGCCACTTTGGTTGCAGGTTCTTGGCCAGAGTGGGCAGCGTCGTCCTGATTTTCCTGCCCATTAGGAGCTCTGCCGGACTGACACCCGTACTGCTGTGTGGAGAAGAACGGTAAACCATTAAAGCAAGTAGGGGGTCCTTTTGTCTCAGAATCCCCTTTGCCATTTGGACTGCACGTTCAGCATAACCGTTTCCTTGTGGGTTGTGGGGACTAGAGGTTGTGTGCGTAAAGTCCATGTCACAGGCAAAGCCTCTGAAGACATCGCTGCTGAACTGCGGTCCGTTGTCACTGACAACCTGCTCCGGTATTCCGTGCCGGGCAAACGTGGCTCTCAACTTCAAGATCACATGTGCACTAGTCGTGGTAGGCATGTGGAGTATCTCCAGGTATCTAGAGTAGTAGTCAGCTATGACTAGGTAACTCTCTCTCTCATGTTCACATAAATCTATGCCAATTCTCTTCCACGGCCTGTCTGGGAGAGGTGTTGACAGGAGAGGCTCTCTGTTCTGTGCTCTCCTCTGCTCACGACAGTACATGCAGTTCTCGACTTTGTGTGTGATCTGTGTGGCTATGCCAGGCCACCACACCGAAGTGTTGGCCCTGTCTCTGCACTTGTTAAGACCTTGATGGCCCTCATGTATGCGTTCTAGTATCTCTGACCTCAATCTCCCTGGTATCACTATTCTACTCCCTCTGGTCACTACCCCATCATGCATAGACAGTTCGTTCCTAACGGGAAAGTACTCCCTAACACAGGTGTTTATGTGTGCTAGGTGTTCAGGCCACCCCGCTTGTATGTACCGGATCACTTCTTGGAGCTGCTCGTCCGCTGCCGTCTCCGCGCGGATGCTGTCTATCTTTTTCGGCGATGCTGGAATGCTGCTCATCACAACTGCTACGTAACACTCCACGTCTGTGTCTCTACTGAGCTCCTTATCTTCCTGTGGGCTCCTGGACAGTGTGTCTGCCACCACCAGGGTTTTCCCCGGCGCATACTCAGCCTCCGGGTTGAACCTCATCAACCGCATGAGGAGTCGCTGGCAGCGGAGTGGCACATTGTCGAGATCCCTGGAGTTCATCAGTGTGATCCGTAATCAGTTTGAATGCTGGTAGGCCGTAGAGATACATCTGAAACCTCTCACACTCCCACACGCTCGCCAAGCACTCCTTCTCTATCTGAGCGTACCTGGTTTCAGCGTCGCTCAGTCGCCTTGAGCAGTATGCTACCGGTCTCCAGTCCTCGCCATGGAGCTGCAGCAGGACACCGCCTATCCCATAACTGCTTGCGTCTGCTGAGACCACTGTGCTCCTGTTAACATCATAGTACACCAGGGTAGGTGACGTTGTGAGGAGCTCTTTAACTCGCTCAAAGGCTGCTTGTTGCGCCGGACCCCACATCCACACTGAGTCTGCTTTTAACAGTGCATATAGTGGCTGGCCCACTGTGGCGAGGTCTGGAATATAGTTCTCCAGGTAGTTGATCATGCCGAGTGCTCTCCTTAGTTCCTGCACGTTTTCTGGTGGTTCAAGTTTTCTGACTGCAGACACTTTGGCCGGGTCGGGTCGTACACCATCTTTGTTGATCACCTGACCCAGGAAGTGCAGCTCCTCCTTTCTCAGCACACACTTCTCATTGTTCAGCTTCAGGCCTGCAGACTCCAGCCGATCCAGAACCTTCTGCAGCCGCTCATCATGTTCGCTGGTGTTGCTGCCATGGATGATGATGTCGTCCATGTAGACGGCAACGCCATCCAGCCCTTCCAGCGTCTCTACCATCTTCATCTGAAATATCTCAGGTGCGCTGCTTATCCCAAAGGGAAGACGTTTAAAACAGTACCTTCCATACGGCGTGATGAAGGTGGTCAACCTCTGGCTGTCTTTGTCCAGTGGGATCTGCCAGAACCCTGACGCTGCGTCAAGTGATGAGAAGACGGTGGAGCTGCTGAGCTGAGCTATCATCCCCTCTGATGTCGGCAAGATGAATCTCTCCCTTTTGACAGCCTTATTAAGCTTCTTTAAGTCCACACAGATGCGTGTTTTTCCAGACTTTTTCTGGACTGGCACCATGGGTGCGCACCACTCTGTTGGGTCAGTCACGGCTTCAATGATGTCGTTGGCTTCCATCCTCTCCAACTCCTCTTTCACTGCACCCAGGAGCGGTATGGGGACCCGGCGTGCTGTGCATACTGCATAGGGCTGGTTATTGTCCTTTAGAGCTATCTTCACAGGCTGTGTTTTCAGTAAGCCAAACTCCTGTTCACTGGTGTTGACCTCGCCCACTCGCTTTACTAACCCCATAGCTACAGCTACTGGCCTGCTGAGTAGGTTATTCACACTCTGCCCTCTAATGACATAGAGCCTGCATGTGTATGTTTTTCCCTTGTAGCTGGTCTGAGTTATAAACTGCCCTAAACAGTTCAATCCACCCCCGGGACCACTCAGCACCTTCTTTGGCCTCTGTAGAACCCTTTTTGGCTCCAGTCTTTTGTACACAGTTTCGCTTATGATACTACAATCGGCTCCAGTATCTATTTTAAATTCTACAGGTGAGCTGCCAATCTCTAATGTGACTGTCCATTCATTATCATTGTGAGGCATGCTATTAACTGAGCCCAGATAATAATACTGTCCATCTTCTGATCCCTCACCCTCAGTCACTTCTCTCACCTGCTTGCTCTTGCACACCCTTTTCCAGTGTCCACTTTTCCCACAATTATTGCAAGTAGACCTCCTTGCTGGGCAGTCATCCTGCTGGCTGTGTGGCATTTTGCCGCACCGCCAGCACTTCCTGTGGTCATTCTCACTCTCTCTCTCCTGGCGCCTCTCTCTCTGTGGATGCCGCCACTTCTGTGTTGCACCTCTGCTATGCCGTTGTGCTACTTCCTGCACGACGTAAGCCCGCTCTCCCTGCTGGTTAACTTGAGCTTTTACCTCCTCTGATTGATGCGCCTCTTGTACCGTCATCTCCAGAGTGAGGTTAGGGATCAGCTGTAGCCTCTGAGACAGATCCTTGTCTAGAATTCCCACCACGATTCTGTCTCTTATGTTTTCCTCACGAGCCGTTCCGAAGTTGCAATGTTCCGACAGCTCATATAGTGCGCGGATGAATGTCTCTGCGCGCTCTCCCGCGCGCTGCACTCTCCCGCGCGCTGCACTCTCTGGTTGAAACATGCCCGTTCATGTATAACGTTGCGTCTCGGGATGAAATATGCGTCAAATTTCGCCAGTACAACATCATACTGCGACTCATTTTCCTCTTCCCCGTAGGTAAAAGAGCTGAGAATGTTCTCTGCTTCCTTCCCGAGCACATACACCAGCGTGCTTACTTGAACTGGACCTTCTTCTTTGTCCAACTTAGAAGCTGTCCTGTATCGTGTAAACCGTTTCTTCCAGTCTGACCATTCGGCGGGTTTCTCGAAACAAAAACTCTCTGGTGGTTGAAACTTTGCCATCCTCGACCACTTCTGACACCATGTAATATCTTGGATATTAACAGACAACGGAACAGTTGGTTATTTAACAGGACTCTTTATTGCTGCCTCCGGTGGTTCTCTCGCCACCCCCACTTACTGTAACTGTCGTAAACATGCCGTAACGTATATGACAACTCCCCTTGTAGTCAGTTAACAATACTATGACAACACTCTAATTTAAATAGTTTTTATTAGTAAATAATGATATTCAAAATGAAATAGTTCCTCCGTTGCCTTCTGCGCGCAACATATTGCGAGGTGGTTGCTATGCAACAACACTAACAGCTATCGAACATATTAGACAGAGAGCGTTGATCCATTATTTGGCTGTTTATTTACATTCATTTGTATGTTGCCGTTTATTGTGCACCCACTGAAAACCTGTCCAGCACCAGTAGCATGGCTTACGTGGTTACTTGTATAGGTTGAGGTTGTTCTAGGCTGTTACTTGGCGTGGTGAGAATATTGCTCCACTTTCTCCGGTCCCCGAGATTTGGCTTCCAGTAGCTCTAGAGAGAGTTTTCACACCTGTGGCCACTAACGGCCATAATGTCTCTGCTTTGTTTCAAGACCCGCATCAGAAAGCTTTTGAATGGTGGTACTTCTCCAGTTGGTCTACCTGCTCTTCACGTAGCTCTGCATTTCGTCGTTTAGGTGCTTTTTTTTCTGGAGATAGGCACTCCTCAATCCACTCCTCCATAGTAAGACCCCCCCGGAGGTCGAAGTTTAATCTTAAATATTTCCATTTTATGCTTTGTAACTAAGTTTGTTCCGTAACGGAAGAAATGTAAATATATTTATAAAACTGACAAGTCAAATCAAGCAATCTGATTGGCCGATAGTGTTTTTGCGGACCTCTTTAGTACAGATTTGAAAACATCGTTGCTTGCTCTAAAAGTAGCACAATTCATTATGTCAAACCTTGGAAAGTATCTAGATATCCCTGCCCTAATGCCAAAGGAACTGCACACTGAATATGTTTTGCCGTTTGATGTCTATGTCTGGACCGCTGCGTAAAAAGGAGGGTTTCTGCCCCGTTACTTCTCCGCTGCTTTCTTGTTCCAGTAACAAAAGCAAACTGCAGGCAGTTTGCTTTTCAGCCCAACGGTATACTGTTTTTCTCAGACGCGGAGGGATACTGACTTGTTGTGAAAAGTAACTTACAATTCTACCCGTGGTATACGCTCAGTATATCACGGCTAAGAACCAATCAGATTGCTTGATTTGACTTGTCCGTTTTATAATTGTAAATGATAATTAGAAGCTGAGTAATCGGCTGCGGAGCAAGCTGCTGACGTATGTGCTCAGTGGGCGGAGTTACAGAGACAAACATAACTTTTTTCTTATTTCTTAACATGATTGAGACTTATAGAACGTACACCCCTCAAGTATAACATAGTACATGATTGATTCATGTTTCGACGAGAAACATGAATAAATTATGTTTCATATATTAAATGCATATTTGCAAATTGAACAACCCCACTTTCCCCTTTTTTTCAGTGTGTGCATGCTCTGAAATCAAAATGTGGATAAGCATAAAACAATGTAAATAAACACTACAATACAACTTGTTATTTGACACACACAAGGTTGTTCATTTGTGTGTATAGATACATAGAGGAGGTCGGACCAAAACCGCAGCGCAGCCGTGACACGGCGCAGACGGACCCAGTGGATTACTGCCAGCCCACGGAGCTATAAGAATGGATATATTGCACATGTTTGCTGTAATTCATCATTTGTAAAATATTATACTACATGGGCTGTATGATGTACATCTTTTATTAAATAAAGTTAATATTACCGACGTAGATTAACGTCCCTCTAGCTTCCCAGATAGCAAAAGATGTTAAATCAACGTTGAATTATGGTCAAAAATGTTGATTTTTGGTTAAGGTTGAAGATTGATGGTGGATCAACCTTAAATGTTGAAAAGATGTCATTGAATCAACGTTGTATTTGTGGTCGAATGTAATGATTGAAATGCCAACATTGAATCAATGTTGAATCTATGCTGTTTGCCTTTTCTTCAAGTTCTCCCAGCTGCGCGTGCCCGACTCCACCTGCAGGTGGATCACAGACTTCCTGTCTGACAGGAAGCAGCACGTGAGGCTGGGGAAACACCTCTCTGACTCCCGGACCATCAGCATCGGTTCCCCTCAAGGCTGCGTTCTTTCCCCTCTGCTCTTCTCCCTGTACACCAACAGCTGCACCTCCAGTCACCAGTCTGTCAAGCTACTGAAGTTCGACACCACCCTCATCGGACTCATCTCTGGTGGGGAGGAGTCTGCCTACAGGTGGGAGATGGACCATCTGGTCACCTGGTGTGGGGAAAACCACCTGGAGCTCAACACTCTCAAGACAGTGGAGATGGTTGTGGACTTTAGGAAGAACGCAGCCCCACCCATCCCCCATCACTCTGTGTGACTCCCCAGTAACTGCTGTAGAGTCTTTCCGCTTCCTGGGCACCATCATCGCCCAGGAACTCAAACGGGAGCAGAACATGCTCCCTCATCAAAAAAGCCCAGCAGAGGATACTCCATCACCATCTGGTACGATGCAGCCACAGCCAAGGATAAGGGCAGGCTGCAGCGTGTCATCCGTTCTGCAGAGAAGGTGATCGGCTGTAATCTGCCATCCCTCCATGACCTGCATGCCTCCAGAACCCTGAGGCGGGAAGATAGTGGCCGACCCCTCCCACCCTGGACACAAACTGTTCACCCCCCTCCCCTCCGCGCTCCATCAGGACCAAAACCTCTCTCCATCAGGACCAAAACCTCTCTCCATCAGGACCAGAACCTCTCGCCACCTCAACAAGGCCCGCTCCCCCCCACTGACACTTTACCTCAGCCACAACGCAGACTCTATGCATTACATAATGGAGATCACAGGATGGTAAATAATGCAATGTTTAAATATTGCTTACTGTACATATTTTATATTCTATAATGTATTGCATTCTATTTCGATGTAAATTACTGCTTTATTTTATTGCTATCTTACTATATTTTTATTACAGTGTTCTTAATATAGTTTGCTATCTGTGTACTTTTTTTTATTTAATTTTTTTATTTGTATGTATGCACCACGACACCTAGTGAAATTCCTCGTACGTGTGAACCTACCTGGCAATAAACCCGTTTCTGATTCTGATCTGTTTGTCCTCTAGGTTGCACTGCCACGTCTACAGTAGCGCAGAATGGACAGAGGAAACATGATTGGCCCTCAAGTTTTTTGCAGCCAACATACATTATCCTACAAACTTGGGATAGGAGGGTGAGTGAACAAGCTATTCATTGGTTGGAACCTACCATTGTTAGACATACTAAATCCTGCACACTGCTCCTTCAAATTGACAATGTGAACATATGTCGCCATTTTGTAAATCTTGTTATTTTCTGCAAACTACTTATTAGCTTAAGTTTAGTGAGTGAGGTGTGACGGATGGTGATTCAGAACAGAATTATGCTCTTTGTGAGCCATATAGTACCGACTACTTAGTTTGAATCCAACTCCTATAATGCATTTTATGTCTCTTTTCTGCCCTTGTTTCATGTCTCTCTGTAATCCCCTGTTGAAGAATAAAGCATGAACTTAATCTAACAAAAAAGTTTATGTTGGAATCAGGTGATGGTGAAGCTATAAGAAATAAACCAAAAAAAGACAACCTAATTGGTGAGCTTTAGAGGTGCTCGGATGCAAATGTTATTACCTGGATAGAGCCAGGCTAGCCGTTTGCTCCTCTTTCCAGTCCAGTCTTTTAGCAAACTGGCTGCTGACTGTAGCTTGTGTTACTGTACAGAGTGAGAGTGATTTTCTTATTATAACAGAAGTTGTATGGGATACACACACTCTCTCTCTTCCTCACGCTTATTTTTGTAATCTTGTCTTTCAGCTGCTGCTCGGCAGTTCGACCGCAAGCTGACCCACAATGGCTTCAGTGAAACTGTGAAGAAGTGGCTTCGTTATGCTCCAGAGCGCGAGGGAGGCATCCCAAGGAACACAAGTGAAATGAACACAAGTTAAACAAGCGCAAGTCTAACTTAAGGTACCCACCACACTCTGTGTTTTCCTTGTGCATACAGTACAAAGGTTACCGCCTCATAGACAATACTGTTCTTTCATGTACAATAGACTGTTGTTCTTACAGTCTTCATGGAAGACTTGAAGCTTCAGGCTGTTCTTGTTTGGAGTTGCACCAATGGTTCTTACACACCCTCTTTTTTATGGGGGTATCTTGTGTCACTGTATATTTGCACATACGATGTGTCCTCTGCATTTATTCCACAGCGTTTGGAGAGCAATTTAACGGATTAAGAGTCTTGCTCAGGGACGCATTGCTGCCTGTTTTCTAAAATAAATTTGAATATTAAAATCATGTTTTCTGTCATTTTTAGTTTGATTTCACACATTTTGGGAAATATGGTAATTCAAGGTAATTTTGAACAAGCTAATACAACCGTCTGCCAACAATACATGGTGAAGTGTGTGTTTACAAGTTTGGACCACTTCATTCAGCACAGTATTGATGTTGCACTTGTTAATGGTCTGTTAAGATGTAGACCTATACGCAGAAAACTCACTGGTGAAAAACATTCACTTTTTTAATGTGTTACAGTATGCTTAGAAAAGTTGAATATTTTAAAGTAAGTTTTTCATTTAGATGATGGTTGAATCAATATTGATTCCTAACACTGATTCAATATAAAATCAACTAAAATGTATATGTAGATTTCCATTTGGATGATGGTTGAATCTATGTTGATTCCTAACACTGATTCAATATAAAATCAACTACAATTTACATGTAGATTCCCATTTGGAAGATGGTTGAATCAATGTTGATTCCTAACACTGATTCAATGTAAAATCAACCAAAAATGTGCATGTAGATTCCTATTTAGATGATGGTTGAATCAACATTTATTATATGTCAGTTTGTTATGGTTGAAAGTCCAACGTTTATTCAACATTAAAACAATTTGCGCTTTCTGTTTAATTTCAATGTCTGGGTTTCAACATGGATTCAATATTTCTGCCTAACCATATTTCAACATTGATTCAATCATATTTTGCTATCTGGGTTCTTATTGCACTTGCAATATACCATTAAAGGAGTTGAACGTTGCTGTTTGCTATTACTATAATACCACGCAGGGATAAGCCAGAGTTTACAACCTTTGCATGTGGGCACAACACGTTTTGACCCAGATGAATTAGCTATACCATATTATGATATCGCCCGAGGAAGTCGTCATACTTATAGATATATAAATATATATGTGTCAAAGCTCTAATCAAATTAACAGTTGTATTAATTATACTTGTATATGTATATATATATATATAGTCTGTGTTGTATATCTATACACACAAATGAACAACCTTGTGTGTGTCAAATAACAAGTTGTATTGTAGTGTTTATTTACATTGTTTTATGCTTATCCACATTTTGATTTCAGAGCATGCACACACTGAAAAAAAGGGGAAAGTGGGGTTGTTCAATTTGCAAATATGCATTTAATATATGAAACATAATTTATTCATGTTTCTTGTCGAAACATGAATCAATCATGTAGAACTATGTTATACTTGAGGGGTGTACGTTCAATCATGTTAAGAAATAAGAAAAAAGTTATGTTTGTCTCTGTAACTCCGCCCACTGAGCACATACGTCAGCAGCTTGCTCCGCAGCCGATTACTCAGCTTCTAATTATTATTTACAAATATTTTATTCACAAATTAATATGGTCGGACTCAAACCCGTACTTTAATAGTTTCGTAATTGAACCTGAACAATATGGCACTTTAATGGACAAGATGTAAAGCAATGTAAAACAATTTTTTCTTCCCGCATCGGAGGAGTAAGCTGGTTCTGTCCCGAGAACATCTCTACAAGGTAAACGTTATTAAAAGTTGTTTAATGTCATCAAATGTTCGACATAGTTACAGGTTATCACAAGACGCATTGTTTGCAAAAAGCAGAGTTCACATTTGCCATTACAACGAGCAACGTAAATACAGCTGTCAATTTGTAAACATTGTGGTGACACGTTATTGGACATAATTCACCTCTCTTATTGTGTTGCCACACGGACCCTTTAGTGGGAACACCTGGAGAGTTAGCCCCCATTCCTGCTAGCTCGTTAAGCAGAGCAGACGATGTGTTGACCTCTCTATAATTAATGGATAATAAAGAGTGGAACTCCGTTCTGAATACACCGCCTCCGACTCCCTTTTCCTGGTGCTACACTGGTGACCCTGACGTTTCCGAGAAAGTTTCCGGAAAATTAACGAGCATGGCTGAACGCGATGTGTTCGTAAAGCTGCCGGAATTCTGGGAGCACGCCGCGGAGGCATGGTTCGCACATGTGGAGGCGCACTTCGCCTGCCGACAGGTCCGTGACGGGGACCTGAAATACTACCATGTGGTAGCAGCGCTGGGCAGCTCTACGTCGTCCAGGTTGGTGGGATTCATCGCAGCCCCCCCACATCATGGCAAATATGAGGCGATTAAGGCCCTTCTCCTTAAGACATTTAGCTTATCTGCTAAGGAGAGGGCCCGCCAGTTACTTGACATTCAAGGCCTGGGAGACAGCAAGCCATCTCAGCTAATGGAGAAAATGCTAAATCTGCTAGGGGGAGAAGATCCCCGGATTTTATTCACGGAGATTTTCCTGCGTCACTTGCCTCCCCGGGTCCAGACGGCGCTGGCCAACACGCCTGTCACGGAGCCGCGTGCCTTGGCTGAGGAAGCGGATCGTTTTTTCCTGGCTACACAACAGCCCGGTGCAGAGACGTTAGCCGCGACGCGCAGCAGCCCATCTGCAGTCAAGACAGCATGGCGGGGGCCGGACACGGCTGTGGCGAGCCGGCGTGGAGACACCGGAGAGTGCTCTTACCACGCACGTTTCGGGACAAGGGCGAAGAGATGCATCGCTCCGTGCAGCTACAAACCCCCGGGAAACGGAGGGGCCGGCGCTCGGTAGTGGCCCTGAGCGTCGGCGGCACGTGCAGGCTCCTCTTCGTCAGCGACAGCGTTTCGGGGAGCCTGTTTCTGTGTGACACGGGCGCTCAACGGAGCGTAGTTCCCGCGTCGAGTGAAGACGTCACCCGGGGAGGGCACGGACCGCGATTGACGACGGCTAACGGCGGTCCCATTCGCACGTACGGCGTGAGGCCTATGTGTTTGTGCATCGGAGGACAGCGTTTCAGCTGGGATTTCGTGACAGCGGACATTTCTTTTCCCCTCCTCGGAGCGGATTTTTTGTGTGCTCATGGACTCTTAGTGGACGTTAAGAATAGGCGTTTGATTGATGCCTTGACGTTTTCTTCCCTCGTGTGCACACTTGGCAGCGCAGCGTACGACGGGCTGTCGGGCTCGCTGTCAGGGGCAGACACGTTTCTCAGACTGTTGGCCGAGTTTCCAGACCTGTCGCTGCCCACCTTCTCTGCGTTTACCACTAAGCATGGCGTGGAGCACCACGTCACTACCGAGGGGCCTCCTGTCTACGCCAGGGCCCGGCGGTTGAACCCTTCTAAGCTGGCTGTGGCGAGGGCGGAGTTTGCAACCATGGAGCGCCTGGGCATTGTCCGCCGCTCTGACAGTCCTTGGGCTTCCCCCCTGCACGTCGTCCCCAAACCGAACGGCGGGTTCCGCCCGTGCGGGGATTACCGCCGACTCAACGACGCCACTACGCCTGACCGCTATCCAGTGCCGCACATTCAGGACTTTTCGGCGCATCTGGCCGGTACAGGGGTGTTTTCCAAGGTGGACCTGGTGCGTGGATACCACCAGGTGCCCATGCACCCCCTGGACATTCCCAAGACGGCAGTGATAACACCTTTTGGACTTTTTGAGTTCCTGCGGATGCCTTTTGGACTCAAGAATGCCACTCAGACGTTCCAGCGCCTGATGGATTCGGTACTGCGGGACCTGCCGTTTGTGTTTGTCTACCTCAACGACATACTCGTCGCCAGCGCTTCAGTGCAGGAGCACCTGTCCCACCTCCGAGCCCTTTTCACACGGCTCAACGAACACGGATTAATCATCAATCCGGCAAAGTGCCAGTTCGGGGTGTCTGACATTGATTTCCTGGGGCACCGCGTCACCAAGGGCGGTGCGACACCTCTGCCAGCGAAGGTGGAGGCTGTTGCGGCTTTTCCTCGCCCGCTCACAGCCCGGTCGCTCCGTGAGTTTCTGGGGATGGTGACCTTCTACCACCGTTTCATCGCCCGGGCCGCACACATCATGCGGCCGCTGTATGAAGCGTTGAAAGGCAACACCCATCATCTACGGCTCCCATTTCCATCACCACGTACGCGTCGGACTACGCGGTCGGCGCAGTGCACGAGCAGTGGGTGGAGGGCGCTTGGCAGCCGCTCGCCTTTTTCAGCCGCCAGCTGACGCCCAGAGAACGCAGGTACAGCGCCTTTGACCGAGAGCTCATGTATTTTTAATTACATTTTCGTAGAGCTTTGACTTTTTCAGCTGAATAAATATTATAACTCTAGATGGTTTTGTTCAGCATTGCCAGCTTCACTGTTGAGCTTTATGTTGTGCCCAGCATTCTCCTGCATTGAAAAAAAAGGCTGTTGGATTCACATGATTTTAATATGGACATCGGTTGCACATATTCAAATATTTGTACTTACAACTATTCCATTATGTTAAAGACACACAACTATTTTATGTCAAAGAAACATGAAATTGTTATGTTCATTTGAATAGTTCCTTTAATATTAGGTATATTCATTTACCCTATGTTTAACCAACATGACTTTTTTATGTTCATTTTAGGCTTTTAATATGCTCAGTATATTTAACTTGTACCTGTTAAAGCAACATGATTTCTTTATGTAAGCTTCACTGTAAAAAGTCTGTTGGACTTACATAATAAAAAACATGGACATCGGTTGCACATATTAAATCATGTGTACCCAAAACTATTCCATTATGTTAAAGACACACAACTATGTTATGTCAAAGAAACATTCAATTGTTATGTTCATTTGAATAGTTCCTTTAATATTAGGTATATTCATTTACCCTATGTTTAACCAACATGACTTTTAATGTTCATTTTAGGCTTTTAATATACTCAGTATATTTCATGTGTACCTGTTAAAGCCACATTAATGTTTTGTTGAAACTACTATAGTTTTCCGTTTTATCTACCTACTGTAGCCTGCTCAAGGGGTACATAAGATTATTTATTTCATGTGAATAGAGGCATTTCGTACATTCTTCTACAGGATCCATCCTAATCTCTTATCTACAGCATTTATCATAACATTTAAAAACAAATAGTCAATAAAGACAAACACATTTCTTTGAACAACATTCATGTATGTTTCTCAAAAAATAAAACAATATCAACATCCAACGACACATCCAGATGAGCTTTTGGTTTTTCCATCATGCAAGGCAAGGCAAGTTAATTTATATAGCACCTTTCAACACAAGGCAATTCAAGGTGCTTTACAAAAATGAAAGACATTCAGACAACGAAATCCTGACTGGAACACATCCAAACAGTTATTTAAATGCAAGAAATTACTCAACTGTTGAAAAACTACTTTTTCAATGATTTTACCTAGAAATGGCAGGTTTGATATTGGCCGGTAATGCAGCCTAAACTATGCCAGGAGAATTAACAAATACATTGAAAATAAATAAATAAAATAAATTAAAAATGTTTGTGTTGCATGTATATATACATTATTGTGTTAGAACACAGCAAAGAAGCTTACAGTGGACCTATCATGCTATATTTGAATAATATAGTGTAGGACCATACCTAAGGCATATTTATACTTTTTTTTTTTCAAAATACCAAACAGATCATGCATTTTAGCCATTCCTCATTTCGCTCAAATATGTTTTGCATGATAGGTCCCCTTTAAAGGAAACAATTCTCCCGACTAAATTAAGGTTTATTGTGCCAAATGGCAAAAAAAAAAAGAAGCTTATTTTTGTAACTCATTAATAAAAAATGCCAAAGCCTAGTCGAAAAAAAAAAAAAATGTCAGGCTTCTTACCTAACTCCTATCATAAAAACAGGAGGAAAAGGGGTTCAAACAAAAAGGGTTTCTCACTCCAACAAAACAAAGAGTGTCCTCAAGACAGGTTACATTAGCTTAGCTTTACAATAATGAACACAAATGTACAACACAGAATAACAGATCAGATCTTCTACCACAGACACAGAGTTTGGAGTAGGAGAGGTCGATGAGAGGGCAGATGGACTGCATGGCTGCAGCTGAAATACTGCTGTATCTTCAGGTGGACCAATCAGCAATGGTCCATGGCAACAGCTCACTCAAATAGTTAGTTTTTTAACGATTGGGCTTTCTTGGAGAGCATGTTGCCTTCTAGCTCCATACAAATTTTCTGGAGCACTTCAAACGTGTACTTCAGTTTAGGGGTAACTGTAATCCCCTCAATGGACCGCAGAAGGACTTCTTCATCTTCTGCCTGCAGAGTGCACAGTCACAAAAGGAACAGAGTGAGATCTAACAAATCAATACATATATATACCCATTACTAAGTCCCTGTGTTTAACAAGTACATTTGGTCAGATTTCAGTACTTTTAAGCCTCCTTGTTATCTGATATACTCCTGTCTGACCTGATAAAAATGTTTCATTTCCTGTATCCATTTAAAATTAAAAGCCCTCTAGCTTTTCAGTGTAGTCTGGCTATTAAACAAAAAACAGGGATGTTCACATACTTTTGGCTATATACTATGTGATGTTTCAATAAATACATATTTTAACGCCCAACAAAAAAATCAAAAGGTCAAATATTACTTCTACTGACCACAATCTCTCTCTTGCGGCTTTCACACCAGCGCTTTTCAGTTTCTAGCTCCGAGCGGGAGCTTTTCTGGTTCAGCTCCGGTTTCCCTTTTCAGCTCCCGCTCTGTTCACACCGCCCACTGGCGCCCCAGATCTGCCCCTGCTGCGTCATGACGTCACCGTTTACATCGCTGATTTGCTCCTCAACGGCACCCATTACGGCGCTCACAACAACAACAACGGGTCGATGATCGTGTTGCTTTTAATCACACGAAGCCAGAATAAATTGAATAACGACTTCTCCAACCTTATACTTTGCTCCAGAGTGCCGTGGTTCATTGTTTATTAATGTGTTTCTGCAGCATTTACCGACCGCTGCAGTATTGGCTGCTCTTCCACAGGAGTTTATTCTCCCGTTAGCTCCCGGTTAGCTCACACTGCAGCGGCCGCTCTAAAGTATTCACTGTCCGACTCACACAAGCAGCTGATGCATATCCCCAGTTCCCCTTAGCCTAAGTGAATGTGTGTCAGTCTGAATTGACACTGTTTGGTATCACAACGCTGTTATGAAAGTTTCTCTGGTATAAAACGGGTGATGTTAGCATAGCAACCGAAGCTAAACTGACTACTTGCATCCGATAGCTGCAATAATACAAAACAACACGTCTGCCTCTCTCCACAATGATCGATAACAGTGAACGGATGGTCAAAGTAAGGTACAAATAAACAGAATCACACGAAGCCTGGTTAGTGTTGCCTGACTTTATAAAGTGTGTTTATAGGCACTACTGCTTGTAGGCAGGCATAACAGTCGACCCATGGGAGGTGGGTTTAGTTTCCTGCACGCCTCGACGTAAGAGAGACGTAAGCGACTTCGCCTCTTAGCTCCAAAGCTCTTGCCTCTGGACCGACAATTTTTTGGAGCTGGAAATGTGAACGCTGCGGTGTGAACAGGAAAACCCTGCGCTTTTCAGGCTCTAGCTCCGAGCCGGAGCTGAAAAGGCGCTGGTGTGAAAGGGGCAATTGAGGTACACACACAGCCCCTTGAGAAGACAATCCCGGCCTAAATCGACATCATCAACCTAAGTGAAGCAGTGGCGTTTTCTCCCGGAGGCCAAGGGAAGCCAGGCTTCCCCTGTTTTTTAGGATTGTAGTTATAATTTAAATAAATAAATAAAAACACTTTGTTTTGTTTCTGTAATTCTCCTTTCATGTGTGTTCCTGCCGGACCGTCTCTCCGTCTCTCCCCCATTCTCATTGAGTATTTTACAAAGAGTGAAACAGCGCCCCTCTAGATGTCATGGTGAAACAGTAGATTGCATTCACTGTTGCGAGAGGAGGCCAGCAGAATCTAGCTTCCCTTGGTGAAAAAAAATGGAGGGATTGACCAATCAGATGAGGCCCACGTGATGTCCCTGCCAACCTGTGATTGGTCAGGGCCATGCCAGGGGAAGCTAGCCGCCTCTAGCTTCCCTTCAGGGGCGGCTGGCGGCTGGCGATTTGATTGGACACTGCCATCCAATCACATCAACATCAATTTTAATACTGTAACTGTCATCACCGCCGTTAGAAATTATCAAGCAAATGAAGCATTATGGAGGGAGGAGATTTGGCGTACTTAATTAAGCATAACTTCACTAAACTTCCGCTACAGCAGCAACTAAAAATTAAAGCAGATGGCAGGACAACGCCCACACTCGAGCTGTGTACACAGAGGAATAAGGGATCTAATCGGACGTTCAATGAGGACAATTATTTCCGCACGGAGTGGCTAACTGGAAGCGCTAAACTTCAGCGTCTATTTTGGTGGCCATGTCTTCTTTTTGACAAGGGTTTGTGCTCCCTGAACAATCCTTGGGCAACTTCAGGATTCATCGACCTTGCCAACCTGTCACGGGCAATTGAGAGGCACGGTAAATCTAAAAATCATATAGATTGTGCTGTGAAATTAAAGCTTTTTGGACGCGTCAGGATTGCTGCACACGCTGTACAACAACAGGTTGTTTCACAAGCCACCAGGAGAGCTGATACAGCTTCTTATTGAGGATGACCTACAGCAGGGCACACTCTCCGAGGTCTACAAGCTGCTCCAGCTCATGCTCACGATACCAGCCACCAGCACATCAGCAGAGCGCTCATTTTCCTGTCTAAAAAGGATCAAAACGTATCTGAGGAACACGTGTGGACAGGACAGACTTGTCAACCTAGCCACAATATCCATTGACTCTGTTGTTGTGGAGGACCTAAAGGCCGCTGGGAAGTGCTATGACATTGTTATTGACCACTTCGCTACCATGAAAGACAGGAGAATGGCCTTCCTCTTCAAATAGGGCGAGTGAAATGCACACCCCTTTCTCTCTGTGCATACCTGTTGCCTGAACGGCCCGTGTAGCTATGTGTGCAATTTCTGATGTGGTTCTGTTGGTTATTGTGCATTGCTTGTCTGGATTTAGCTGCAGGTGTTCCGTCTGAAGTAGTAGTTTTATTGCAGTTGTTTAATTAGCACAGGGTGCTGCTATCCGAAAATCAGCACTGCAGATAGCATGCCATATAGGCCCGATCACCTGAATAGATGAGATTGTTTATATTTTTGTGTTACTTTTGGACTACGGACTGAACTAATTACAGAGACGAGGACTGTTGCTGCACTTGCCCTGTGTGTTAGTGTAACAGATGTAAATATGCAGTGGGGTTTATTTAATTTAATCTTGTATAATCACACACATTCTGTGTTTTATATTATTTCATTCTGTGTTCTTCATTTTATTGAATGTTAAATACCTGGCAAGGTCGGAGAGCTGTGCTCAGGAGTTTATTGTTGTGAGGAATTTCATTTCCTTTCTTTGTGATTTTACTTTTTGTATATATTGTGTCCCTCACGTTTCCTCTTCCCTTTTTGTAAACGTTCCAGTGAGAGGAGTCACTGAGGGAAATGTATGTAAAACTGATCATTTTATCTGTTATCAGATTCAGACCTTAAACAGAGATCGTCTCAACTTTACGCTGACTCGGCGGGTCTCGTCCATTATCAACACAACGCATACTGATACTTTGATGTGAACGTAAAACTTTAAAGGTCTCCTGATTTAGTTTGTGAATGAATGCTTCTTATTTATTAATTACCGAATCTGCACTGCGCATTGAGCGGCTGGTATTGGTATCTGTATGATACAAATGTGTGTAAAATGTTACCGGGCGCTGTAATCACTCATCTGGTTACGTTATTGACCACCCCCCCGACCCAAAAACATTGGCTTCCCCTACATTTTTCCCCACCCCACGCTACTGAAGTGAAGGGGAATAAGAAAAGAAAGAATCTATTTTGCTCAATGAAATGTTTACACTATTGACTCGATGTATAATTTCCTTAAAATGAATTCTTACTTGAGTCATGTTTGACATAATACAGTTCAGACGCTGGCCTATCTGTCCTCCTCTCTACTCAAAAACCTTCAGAAGTTTGTCAGATAGCACATCCAGCTGAGAGAGAACTCTTGATTGGAGGGGCAGGGTTGTTATGCGCTTAAACTCCGCATTTATCAAAGAAAACAAAAATATCACAGTCATAAAAATCATGAAATCATTTCCTAATGATGTTATGATTGTAGTTGTGTGCTTGCCTCAAAACAATGCAGAGAAACTAGTCCATGCATTTGTTACTTCAAGGCTAGCTTATTGTAACTCTTTATTAACAGGGTGTACCAAAAACTCAGTTAAGTTGCTTCAGCTGATTCAAAATGTATTGACCAGAGCACGGAAAAGGGACCACATTACTCCTGTTTTGGTTTTATAGTGAGAATAACTTTTTATATCAAGTACGAACAACCAGGTTAGACTACATTACATTTCATTTAGTTTACGTTTTTTTCCAAAGCGACTTAAAATAAGTATTACTGTAATATAAGACTACATATAAGAAACACCCTTATAGCCATTTCAACAAACAAAACATTATCACTTTTGTGAAGGAGGCTTTATCACAGAATGTTTGGCTTTTGCCTCTCACTTTCTGAATAACTTTTGCCTAATAAATCAGAAAATGTGTATATCCCTGCAATGTTTGCAGTATGTAAATGTTATGAATAAATATTCAGAAATTGTCAGACTAATACCAGTTTTCAATTAGTTAAAGATGAAGTTTAAGTTAGTCAAGTAAATCACACAAAACATTTGAATACTCACCATTTACTACAGAGCCTTTGGAACAATGTTCAAAGGAAGGCTGAGGTAAATCTTCTCCACACCAATTACCTATAACAGAAAAACATATTTGAAATTATTTCATTATTCACACACAAATACAAAAATGTTCTGCTCCTTAAAGGCGACATTTACCATTTAATTATGTACCTTTAGGTTAATATGAACCGACTTCGGCCGAGATGGGCGCCTCCAGTGTAAAAATCTACAGTAGCCTATACTAACGCACAGTGGCGTTTCTATATGTACAAAAGTGGTGGGGCACAAAAAACTCAGATGTCTATATATAAGCTTCTGCAGAGAGGTTCATGGCTGGTGAGGCACTGGCACTGACTCTTCAGGTTTACTAATATATTAAATCAAAATATAATATTATTTTCAAAAGCTTTTTTTGTCTGATGCTTCAATTACTTTTAAACAGACAGTTCAACAGAAGGATACCCAAAAAAAATGTAATTTTATCATTTAAATATTGAATTGTTCTCTCTTAGTAAGATCCCATTTTCAATAAAATTGCAGTCTTACCTTGACTTGAAGATTAAGTCCATTTGCCTATCCCTCTGGACAACAATCTATATTACTTTTTTGCAAAAGTCCTCCTTATCTTCTTGTAGTTTCAAAAGTCTATCATAAATCTAATCTAATCAATAGATGTTTGATTCAAAAATGATAAAAGTAGGGTAGACATGTGGATATTATCCGGCTGAACAAAACGTGCATTTATCTAACAGCTACGTTTCCCACAGATCTTATTTTGAGCTATTTTCTAAAATCCTATGGAGAAATCTCATTGCTTTTCTGTGGAGGGAAGCCATGCGCAGCTTACTTCCTGGTTTTAGGACGCCTCACTGCAGCTCTCTCTCCTCCTCTTCACACACCACACTTTTCGCGGCACACGTACTTACAGCCAATCAGCTCTGAAGGATGTGAGATGACGTATGGTGGGAATGGCAGCTCAATGCCCCTATGGTCATTATTTTTTGCCACACACATTAAATAGGAAAATACTCTGAGCATGCGCAGTGTAGTTTTTGCAGTCACCGTTCACTTAGACAGTCAGAGGGAGAGGCAGGATCAGGTTTTGTCCCACATGGCTCTAAACAGCTCAATAGGCACACACTGTAGACACTAATTAGAAGAGCACAGACTAAAACAGAAATGTACAGACGAATCAGATGATTAAACATGATCTTAAAATATATTTTATATATTTTTTAATTTATTTTTTGCATTTTGTTGTAATCATTATTTTAATACTTTCTGCTGACACTAGGTGGGGCTGTGCCCCACCTGCCCCTAATGACCAGTCGCCACTGGTCATAGCACACTATGGGCAATGGGCTAAAATAGTGAGGCGTCTCGCACAAGTTCGACGCCGTCACAAATCACAGAATACACACAAAACACACACCCTAACTAACCACTGTAGCAGAACTAGCGCAGAGCTACACAGAACTGACACAGAACGTAAGGAGAGCACCGAGATGTCTGACACAGATTCAGACCTCTCCTGTCTAACTGAGATGCACACACTCTTGTAAGAGTCCCCGGAAGGTTTACGTTTACTTACAACAGACATAAGGAGAAGAAACACGTACAGAGCTCACACACACACACACACACACACACACACACACACACACACACACACACACACACACACACACACACACACACACACACACACACACACACACACACACACACACACACACACACACACACACACACACACACACACACACACACACACACACACACACACACACACACACACACACACACACACACACACACAGAGACATAAATAAATTAACATATTACAACAAGCAACACTCAACTACTAGTGATGAAAATGGATCAACTTTGTGAATTGATGCCTGACAATGTCCTTGGTCATCTTCTCTGTCTCACGTCTGGCTAAGTGGTGCATCCTTACTTTACATTATGGAGGATGCCATTTTCACCAGTACAGTACTGTTGTCCTCAACAGTGGTTTCGAACATGTGGAAATACAACTCTGGGAACAAGACTTTGTCTGCACTGTACATCAGCACTTGATTTGTGATGGCTGATGTTAAACCATGTCCCTGGGAGAGCTTGCCAGAGGTTGTTCTCAAAATCCATTGAAAGCAACGCTCCGACTCCATGCAAACAGCAATTATCCCAGGTGATGGTTTTTGCAAACCTCCTCGAGTCTTCAGGAGGACAAAGGGATGCACGGTGGTTTCTGAGGTCAACACTTCAGCACAAGGCATGCAGTTGTGCTTTTGCTTGATATTTTTGACAACAAAGCCAGCAATGTAGTTGATGGCGGCTTCCTTGTACTCAGAAACAGCATCAACATTTGGGCATAGGTGGTAATCATGCTCTGACTCTGCATGCTCAACAGGCTTCAAGTCATACCTGCGCAAGGTGTTAGCTGCTGCAGGTGTCGCCCCCAAGATGGATGTGTTATTGCGGAGGATGCAATTGCCTGTTCCAGTCCTCACTTGCAACTTCACTAGAAGACACTTGTATGCAGCTGTGAACTGTCTTGCAGTAGGGTTGTTGTTAAATCCACCACGTGCTCTGACAGCCGAAAAGAACAGCTCAAGGTGATCTTGGCTCAGCTTATAAGTGAGAAGGTAACGGCACTGGGCATTTGGCTTACACACAGCTTCCTGGAAAACATTCCATACACTTATGCACCTGGCAATGAAACCAACCACACAGGTTTTCTGTTTTCCAGCATGCACTGGTATGCCTTTCTCATCTTTCAGTTCGAAGAGAGACTTTTGTGCCTTCAGCAGGATTTTTTCTGCACGCTCTTTGTTGTATGTCCTCATAGGTGCTTTGTACCCTTTCCCTAGGGGATTCCTGCTGTTCAGGACATCGAAGGCAGCATCAATAGTTCTCAGGAACTCAACCGTCTCTTCACATCCTCTGAACTGTGGTAGATGGAGCTGTGTGTTGCAATACTCCAAAGCATCTGCCACACTGCTGCTGAAAACCTGGGTTGCAAGCTTAACCTTCATTTTCAGTTTTTCCCACCGTATATGTGCCATTTTCAACTTGTTTCCAAGTCGCAGTCCCTGTGCCTCCTGAAGTTTGTTCAGCTCTTGTAGAAATTTCCAACTGATTTTTCCTGTTGGAGTTTGCAACGTACTTCGATCAGCCAATGTATTTCGGATTACCATGAGCATGTGGCACACATCAAGTACTGCATGGATTGTGTCTGAGGGATCAGCTGGATGTGGAAATGATGGCTTCATGTTAAGTACATCCATGTTTGCTCCAAGGCAGGGGTTCTCAAAGTGCGGCCCGCGGGCCAATGGCGGCCCTCGGAAATGTTTCTGGCAGCCCGCGATAGTTAATGTGACACGCTGAAATGCATGCGTTATATTTTAATCCTCCATGGTTGTATCTAGTAAGAATTAGAATGGAATTTAAGAATGGTAAAACTGCGCCCCCTGGGTTGTCATTCCTAAATTATGAATGACAGCTTGTGGAAAGTTTGCTAGACTACTGGCTGCATGGCAACTAGGCATCTCGCGAGTTGCGGTAATTGGTTAGTACAATAAAGAAAGGATTTGTTTTGGAATTATTTTGTGTTCCGTTTTCTCTTGGGCGGCCCTCAATCCAATATTGGGTACCTACATTGGCCCTCACTCATCAAAACTTTGAGAACCCCTGCTCCAAGGGCTCTCAACATTACAAAGTGGCATGATGGACCATCACATGTCAATGACAATACACGAGCTCCGATGGCATGGAGTCGTAGAAGGCACTCCTTGATGATATTAGCGCGCTCTTCTCCTGTCAATCCATCAATTAAGAAGTATGCTACTGGGATCTTCCATTAATCGTCAATAGCAATCATAAGGACCAAGGCATCTTTGGCTGGTGGTAAACTGTCATCGACGATGCCACAGCCTAGGTCCACGTATCCATGGAATTTCCGAGCAGCATATTCCACATGCTTACGTATTGACACCATTATGAGAGCACACAAGGTTTCCTTTCTTCGACACGAGACTTGATGGCAGAAAAGGTTGGTTGTGTGCATCCAGAATCTGCAGAGATTTTGCTGTACCACGACCGGATGGTTTCGGGATGTGGCAAAACAAGGTCAAAGCATTCACGCACATAAGCATAAGCTTTAGCGGAATAAAAATGCAGAGTCATTACGAATGAACGCAATTCCTCTGACACTTTTTGCTTTTTCCTCTGTTTAACTCTGATGAGTATTTCTTTTGGCACTCCACTAAAACAGGCTTCCAGCATCTCGGCACAACCTGTGGAGATGAGCATTTTCTGCTTCAGCTCACTGATAACCTCAGTTAAACAGTTCATTTGTATTTTTAAACGTGTGGTCTCGTTTTTCTAATTTGAGTTTTTTGCAACAATTTACCAATTTTTTACCCATTTGGTTTATTTTAACACCTAATTTGCGCTTCAGCTTATTGGGAGATGCAAAATAACTGTGGTCAGCAGTGGTTGAAATGATGTTGTGATTTGCAGTGTTTTGTGCATGTGAATCCTCAACACACGGTTCCAGTGTCTCATCATTGTGATGAAGGATTACATCTGACACAAAATGTATTTCCTCATGCACCTCCTCCATCACAATGTTGTCATTATCGTCCGATAACTCTCTGACACTTGCACCTTGTATTGTAGTCTCATTGGTGGTGCGGTGCTTTAATTTATGGTAAGTGTGGTCAGCAGAGGCCGAAATGCTGTCACTCACTTCAAAATGTTGTACCTTTGTGACCTCAACACAATGTTCATCATCATTGTGATGAAAGATTACATCTGACAACAAATGTGTGTCATTGTGCACTTCCTCCATCACAATGTTGTCATTAACCTCTGATATGCAAACAGTGTCACTTACCTTCGGGGCCATACTCATCACCTGTGTCCTGGATGTTGTGTGGACGCAGGCATGGGGGCGGGGAGGGGGGTGCTGAGGGCGCTGCAGCACCCCCTAGCGGCGGGCAGGGGGTGCGGAGCTCCCCTGTCTGAATTATTATTTGACGGTTATTGCTGCTCCCGCTGTGCATAATCTGTGTAATATGTAGCCAATAAATTCCACATTGTTAGCTACAATTCTGTAGCCCCGGACAATTCTACCTCAATAATATAATACATTAACCGTGCTTTACGTGAACCTCATCATGACATTAGAGAGGACGGTAGGACTGTAATTTCCAGTGTTCAGTGAATGCAACAGAGGCAAGATACCAGACCAATCAGAGAGTTGCATGGAAATAAAAGTGTGCTTGTGTCATTCAAGCTCGGCTCTGTGTGTGTGTGTGTGTGTGTGTGTGTGTGTGTGTGTGTGTGTGTGTGTGTGTGTGTGTGTGTGTGTGTGTGTGTGTGTGTGCGCGTGTTGTAAGGAAATATTTGTATGTATTCATGTTAGCAAAATATGAATAAGCTTAAAAGGGGAAATGATTTGTGTAGAAAACAGTGAATATAAGACATTGAGCTGTCTGAGTGGAAAAGTACAGTACGGTGTTAAAGTCCAAACTGCTGAGGAGCCTCAGTGGAAATATACGGTGTCAATACTGTGTGGTACAAAAACGCGGGGTCAACCAGATTAAGAACAGAGGCATCCTGTTATGTCCAAACTGATAAGCCAAAAGGTTGCAGAACTCATTATTCTCACACTAAATCACCCACCAAGCAGGCGCAACAGTTCACAAGGGCAGTCTTGTGAGTGAAACTTAGGAAGTGAGGTGTTGGAGATATTTGGGCACCCAAAGGCCAAAGGTCTGGAAGGGAGGTTCAGATAACTCCCCCCATTGTTAGCAATGTATAAAAGACAGGAACCAGTCTGTGTTCAGTCTCTCTTTCCTCTGGCTGGCTCACGTGAGTATCAGGTAAATGTGGGATCCCACAGATCTGTATTTATTTTGTACTGTATTTGATTGTATTGCATTGTCATATTACCATTAAAGTGGATTATTGTTGAACGGTTAATTGTATGCTCTGGATTCCTTCCTGTAAGAATAACCAGCTTGTTTAGGGACGCGCGGAGATTTGAAAAAGCGGACCAGTTGTCCATTCAAATTTCTAACAAATGGTGATCCGACGTGCCAGATGAACAGGGCTGTGGAGGGATTCAGACGACCGGAATGGGTCGGGAACAAACACTTCGTCTCAGACAATAAGCAGGGCCCTGCAACTACAAATAAGGTAAAAAACCAGATTGTCTGTAGGCGTTTCACAGTGTTTTTGAAGTTTAAATGGAATATACAATGCATATTTTACTATGTTAGGAAAGTTATATAAAACACGTGAACGTTGATCGCAAGGTAGACAGAGAGTCCTGCGTGACGAGACATAGAGCAGTTTAACGTGGACCTCAGGTAGTTTATTCCTGAGTGGCGTGGAAACGGTGCAGTTTGTGGGTGGCGAGGTGAAATTCCTGCACGACAAGACCTGGAAACTCGATAATTTAGATCGAGTCACCGTTTAAAACTGGGGTTAAATAGCAGACTAAGGCCAAAAGCTAAGTGCCAGCGGACTGCTATATGTTCAATTCTTGGGAGAGAAAGCAAACGTCACTGAAATTGTGACGGGACCGGCTCTCGTTTCCCTTGTCTGTAAAAATTAATTTGAAAAGCAAACGTGTGATAAAGGGTTCGCTAAAACCTGGGTGTTTAAGCCCCATGGAATGGTCACATTCCTTATGAGTGTTGAAGCACCGTTCAAGGTTTGGTCTGCCTGTTGAAATAAACATCACATTATCAAGCTGGACAAACTGTACGGGGAATAAATCTGTGTGATTTTTACCTAAACTACTTGTGTGAGTGATTGACAATGCACTCAGAAGAGCGAAGCTCATTTGTGCTCTGCTGCTGCCATCTAGTGGCTGAAAGGGGGGGAAGCACGTTGACGACGACAATAGACAAGTGGACACATATTAAGTCAGATAAATAAAAGCGAAGTCAATATGGAACATCAGAAAAGTAAAGAAAATTCTGAAATTCCAGGGAGGTACCGGGAGCAATGGGAACAGATTAAGGGATTGATTTGAAGTGGAATCAAACAGGGAGCTAAAGAAAAGGCTTGTATACTTAAATAAATAAGAAACATTGCATAGTGAATTTCATACTATTCGACATTAACTGATCAATTTACTACACATAAAAAGATGAGAATTTGTTAAAACATTAGATAACGAACTCACTGTGAGAAATATATATTGTAATGTTATTTAGGAGTTGTATTGGTCTGTTTCTTGATTGTTCTGTCTGTAGGTTGTCATTGTTGATTAGTAAAGACCTTGTTTTATGTTGGTAAATGTAATGGTACAAGAGCAAGCTATTCATCACAATTGTATTTTTAGGTTATGAATAAAACAAAAAGTAGTAGCCTAAGTGATAAGCAGAAGGGTTTTTGAACGCTTGTCAGTATATGACAGGGGTGCTTATGCCCGCTTCGGTTTTCAATGTGCGCCATCACGTTAAAACAGTGGATTGGTGGCATTTTCAGTTCATTGCTTGCTTCCACACGCCTTCCCCCTCCTTGTCTCTTTCACGACTTTAGTTAATGCATTAGAACGATTGTTAACTTGCCGTGTTTCTAGAAATCGAACTCACTGTTCCGAAACGGCCTTTCAAAATAAAAGCCAAAGGCCGCTGTTCGCCAGAGATGCCTTCACAATAAAACAGTAATTAGCTTAACAATATATTTAACTTATATTACGTCCTTAAATATTGATTTTAATTCATTACAGATCTAACCTGCTTGTAACACAACTTAGATAAACAATTTCAAAAAGAATAGAATAAGCAAGTGGTTAAAGGGGGTTTCCTGTCTGGCTCATTTGATTTAGAACTGAAGTAAGGAAGAATAGTGTTTTATGAGAACTGTCATTCCTCATGGTTTCTAAAGATAAAAAAGAGATTTTACAATGTGGTTTTACTACTTTTAATGGAGTAAAGAATCTGGGTAGACTACTGCCATTGATTTGTTTTAACATTCACATGTTTCAGCATTCCTGACAATATAGACACTCAGCCGTTTTATTTTGTAACCCGTTGGGAGAGAGATTTAAATTGAGTTTTTCTCAGTAGCTGGAATGTGATTACAGCAGCATTGGATAGTTCTGCACCACCTTTTGGGTTCTCTGAATCAGTGTGTTGGTGAAGAGTTGCTCACTGCGAACAGAAGAAGTGTGCAAAGAACGCATCTCTGAGGAGATATTGACATTATGCTTGTGCCTCGTTGTCAAGGCAACAGTGGTGTGAAGAGGTACTGTGGTTTTGGGGGATTTCTGCCGTACAGAGGACAATGTGTGTCGGCCAAGTGATTCCTTCCCTCATCTCAAAGCCAGGGAGAGTTTCCTTGGAGCCCACTGACCAGGGCCGGTCCTAGCTTTTTTGGGGACCCTGCCACTGACTACAGCTGCAGAGGACAACGTGTGTCTGCTGATTGTAGCACATTGATCCAGAGGTTCCTTCCCCCTCAGGACATCCCAGTGCAAGAGTTTCATTGATCCTATTGACTACAGCTGCAGAGGACAACGCATCACTGACTGTGCTCATTATGACAAGATCTTGAGACATGCTTGTCTCAGATTGTTCTGGAGGAATGATGCAATGATTTTACAGCATAATTGTGCAAGAGTTTCCCGGTTGGTGGTGTAGAAACCTTAATGCTTAGTGTTTAGATAGGAGGCTGCTTGTTTATAGGATGGTCTGGAATGCTGAAAAGGTTAAAGTTTAATATTCTTGGTTAGCAAACAAGACATCTGATTATTATTTCACACATAATAGTCTTGTTATAGAAACTAGCTATGGGTAAAACGTGTGGTTGTTATACCATTGTTATCATGAACAAAAGGTAAATAAGGAAATAGTATCTGCGTAAAGATGAATGGATTACATATCCTAGAGGGGATTAGTTATTGTGAATACTCCACAAGGTATCTACTAATGTATTGTAAAGAACTTGAATTGACTTGATAAATAAGTGAAGATAAGAAGATGTATTGACCATAAATTAGTCAATTGGTAAATAAAAAATAGCGGAAAAGAGGAGAACTATTAAAGTGAAGTGGAGAATCTAAAACACACTGATAGGAAAGGGGGGGGGGGGGGCGTGAAGGAAGTATGCACTGGACTTTTTATTCGTGTGTGAATTTGGTAGTGTTTTAATTTGTTACAGTAGGGAGTAATTGTTGCATGTTCGGACACCCAGAGTTCCACGCACTGTTAAAGAAGGTAACATTGTTCTTTAAGTGCACCAGAATTGAAGATACATTGATAGAATGAGTTATGGAATACATTGCAGACCTTTACAGATCCTAGTAATGTTTTGACACAAGATAATAGTGATGTACATACGTTTCTGAAATAGATCTATTAGTCATTTTAATACTAATTAGGTGTAAATGAATTGCAGTAATAGTAGTAGTACAATAAGGAAGTGACATTTGTTGGCTAACACTTTTCAGGGAATTTGGGAAACCGCTGTTCCAATGAAAAGTTAGAGATATCTTGAACATTATAGTTGTAATTGTGAATTAATAAATGATGGCGCTCCATATATACAGATTTTTATAGACGGAGGATGCTGGCCTGTGCTGGAACATCTCTGCAGGGCACGACACATGGCCAAAAACACTGAGACCAACTGACCTTTAACCCTGACCGACAGGGTAACTTGGGAAGGCACTCTCAATGACTGACTCTGAGGTGTACCTGACCAAACCTGACTTTACAACCTGACAGTGTGAGTGCGAGTGTGTGTATATCTGCACCTGATCAGTGCAACTACATGATTTAAAACGATGACTAATCAAGCATGTTTTGGACTAACACATTATTTTTGTGTGATAATAATGTGTGAAATGGGAGGTTTCCTCAACATTCCACAAAAGGGGAAACCGCCCACATGTGACCCGTTTCTAATCTGCTTGATGATATTTCACTCCCACAGGAGGTCGCGGTTTGCAGAATGTGAAACTCAAACTAAAACATGAAGATTCTGTTTCTTTTAGGACTGAAAGATGGAGAGAAACACTTACTGGAGTGTTTACTGTGGAAATGATGGATGTACATTTGGGAAAAATGTTGGGTATTGTCTTATAATCCATTATGACCTGAAGGTTTTCTTCCCATACAGGTTTTGTTTACACATGAGTTAATGTGTAAAAAAGGGGGAGTGTAAACTTCACAATGTACATTTTTCATTTAGGGACTGAAAGGAACCAGCTGCCCCAACTCGGATGTTCAATCTGACCATTGATTGACAGTTTTAGAATTGACCTGCTCCATATCTGGGGATAAGATACTGTTTTATGAATGTTGACATGTCTATAATATTGATTGAGTTATAGCAGGTAACACAGATAAAGAATCAGTGGCCAAGGGGCTACTGTGAGAGATGTAAGTCCAGAATGGAATACTGAAGAAGCTGACCTGTGAGTAATGTTTCAATAAGTAACTGAGGTTTGAAATGTAGAAAGAACATATTTACAGTTAAGATAAAACATAGTAATGTGATGAGACACAATTTAATTTAGACAACATCATGTAACTAGTCTGGTAAAGAAGTAAAAGCCATAGACGTTATTGTTTAGGTCATTATGGGGATATACATTTCATCTACATTTATAATAGAAAGACATTTGAGGACAGTTTGTTTAAATTCTGTATTTATTCTTTCAGCGGGATAATATCTAAGCGCTGACGGGTAGAAGCAGTATCACCAGGAAGCCATTCACTTTGTCAGTATCGTGATTTTGGTTGTTTTTGAATCCATAACATTAGTGTGTTTCTTTACCAGAAACATTAGCAGTTCAAATCATATTTAGATTTTTAATGGGATCTCAAGGATTTCATTTAGAAATAAACACAGATGCTTGTCAGAAATTCAGAGCTATTGAAATATGTTATTTAGTTTACCTAAAGATGTTGGGGTTCTTATTTAGTTGGCACAGTCCAAGTATTAAGATTCTGAAGCTGCACAATTAATTTAGAAAACCTGTTCACAGACATCTGTTGTTTTAAGACACCCCACCAACAGGCTCCAAGTGGCCACGCAGTGGTGGGTCAAACGGCTGAGGGCCCCAGAGCCCGGAGCGTAGGCATGAGGGATTTTGTATCAGATTTCTCCACACAGGTTGTTGACGCCAAAAGGGGGACCCGAGACACAGGAGGCTGAAGGTCATCGGGACAAGGTGGATCAACCCCAGGTGCTCCGGCCCCGACCGAGTGACCCAGCGGATCTCTCAGGCCGTCCGCATAGGAGGAAAGGGGGACAGCCCGTACCACGGGAGCCAGTGTGCGACGGGGAAACCACCTGCTAGGTCGTGTGGGCTATTCCTTTGGGGGGGGGGGGGGCAGGCAGGCAGGCAGGCGGGCTGATGAATCACCACCAGGAGACTGCTTCTTAGCACTCAGCTGCCCCCTCATGGTTCCTTCACTGCCATGGGAAGTGATGTTCTGTTCCTTCACGATTTCAAATACTTTGGATCTCAGTTTCTGATGATATTGGAGAGGAATGACAATAGTTATGTTTCAAGATGCCTTGTGTAAGTTTATCTCTGGAGACGGAGATAAAAAGGGGGAATTGTAAGGAAATATTTGTATGTATTCATGTTAGCAAAATATGAATAAGCTTAAAAGGGGAAATGATTTGTGTAGAAAACAGTGAATATAAGACATTGAGCTGTCTGAGTGGAAAGTACAGTACGGTGTTAAAGTCCAAACTGCTGAGGAGCCTCAGTGGAAATATACGGTGTCAATACTGTGTGGTACAAAAACGCGGGGTCAACCAGATTAAGAACAGAGGCATCCTGTTATGTCCAAACTGATAAGCCAAAAGGTTGCAGAACTCATTATTCTCACACTAAATCACCCACCAAGCAGGCGCAACAGTTCACAAGGGCAGTCTTGTGAGTGAAACTTAGGAAGTGAGGTGTTGGAGATATTTGGGCACCCAAAGGCCAAAGGTCTGGAAGGGAGGTTCAGATAACTCCCCCCATTGTTAGCAATGTATAAAAGACAGGAACCAGTCTGTGTTCAGTCTCTCTTTCCTCTGGCTGGCTCACGTGAGTATCAGGTAAATGTGGGATCCCACAGATCTGTATTTATTTTGTACTGTATTTGATTGTATTGCATTGTCATATTACCATTAAAGTGGATTATTGTTGAACGGTTAATTGTATGCTCTGGATTCCTTCCTGTAAGAATAACCAGCTTGTTTAGGGACGCGCGGAGATTTGAAAAAGCGGACCAGTTGTCCATTCAAATTTCTAACAGTGTGCGTGTGCGTGTGTGCGGAAATAGCGCATTTAGTGTGTGTGAGAGAGAGAGAGAGAGAGAGAGAGAGAGAGAGAGAGAGAGAGAGAGAGAGAGAGAGAGAGAGAGAGAGAGAGAGAGAGAGAGAGAGAGACCGAGAGACCGAGAGACCGAGAGACCGGTGCCAGCAGCAGGTACCGTGTTGTTAGCATCTGGTTAGCTAGCTGCACTAACGGACATACGGAGCTGTTTGTTCCACAACAATCTGGAGTAAAGCTCTCCTCTCAGACTGAGAGGCTCAGGTGAGCTAAAGGACTCTCTGAGTGTTTAGATAGTTCACTTTAGTCTAAGTTATCTCAGTGGGTCTCAAACGGTTTGGTCACAAATTATTCAAAAGATTATTTCCGCGGCACACCTTCATATGATCACTATAGTTATAAAGAAATAAGAGAATAAAGGAAAAACAGTTATGAAATAATATATGGCAGTAAAACAAGAATACAGTTTGAAAGGGGAGTGATTTGTAAAATATCCATAAAGAAAAAGTAAATCTGTTTACAGTTCTGTTTCATCTGGGTGTTGAGAGATGTATCCATATCTCTTAATGTTGCTCTCAAAGTACACCAGATCAGGGCCGTATCCAGGATTTTCTAAATACCGAGGTCCAAACATGTTAGGGGGGTTCGGGGGATACCCCCAAGATTTTTGGGATTTTCATGATCTAGTTAGGTGCTTTTTAAGTCCTGTGGGTGGTCACACATTGGATAATATATTGATTTCAAACCATGTCAGTGGATGCAGCATAAATTATTTTTGAAAGTGTAATACATAAGAATCAGTTGATTGTTACTATTAATGATCTGGACATGCAGAAGGACCTGCACCCTCTCTTCCATCTTCTTTAGTCTCTCTGTCTTCTTCCTGTTCATTACTCTCTCTGTCCCAGTGTGAGAAAAAGTTTTTAGAGAGTACTTGTCCATGGACAAGTGAGTTTGGCAATGTACTTGTCCGAATACATTTTTCACTTGTCCAGAATTGACAAAAATTGGGGCCACTGGAATCTTCTTCTTCCTCATCGTATTTTTTACATTTTCCCACAGTTTTTACAACACCGCTAACGTAAGTGAGCGGTAACATTTTACTGCATCACACAAAGGGTTGGGTATCGTTTGGATTTTAACGATTCCGGTTCTGCTTTTCGATTCCGGTTATTTTCGGTTCTCGATTCCGGTTCTTTGAGAGGGTAAATAAGTCCCATGACAAACTGGGAGAAAAATATATTTATGAAAACATTAAGTCAAATCTGTATTCCTATTTACAAATCACTTCATACTGTTGAATTTCTTACGGTTATTGAATACAATTATATAAAAATAATCTCTGCATTGTTTAGTTAGTTCCAAGTGGTGCAGTCTGAGAATGTACAAAGACTCCAGCTCATTCAAAACTCTGCAGCTAGACTACTTACTAATACCAAAAGGAGGGAACACGTTAGTCCTGTCTTAGCTACTCTACACTGGCTTCCTGTAACTTTTAGAATTGATTTTAAGGTACTTCTCCTCATATACAAGGCTCTAAAAATGGACAAGGACCCAGCTACATTGCTGACTCTCTAATGAACTACACACCTGCCAGAACACTGCGATCATCAGATGCAGGTCTACTAGAGGTCACCAGAAAGAGTCATAAAAGAAGATCGGTGATGCAGCCTTTGTAAACTACGCCCCAAAACTGTGGAACACGTTACCCAACAATATTAGGGAAGCCAATACATTAGGCATTTTTAAAAGGCAGCTTAAAACCTATCTTTACCAAAGCATTTGACTGATTTTACTCTATTATACTGCACTATTCTCTGTGATTGACATTGCACTATTTCTCTGTTTTATTCCCCATGTTTTTATTTTTAATTATTTTATCCCACTTTATGCTTTGCTCTTGCTGCTTGTTTTACACAGATGTTATGTCTTATTTTTTACTGATGTAAAGCACTTTGAACTGCAATCCCCTGTATGAAAGGTGCTATACAAATAAAGTTATTATTATTATTATTATTATTATTATATTTATAGCCTATAGGCCTAGCGCTTTTCTACAACTCAAAGACACTTGCACGCTTACACATGTCCTGCAATACACATGCTGCAGCTGCCCAGCTGCTCACTGTTTGTAAAAGTTAATAAATAGTATAAATAGCATTTCAATAATGTACTTTCTATACCCTGCTTCATAAACAATACTGACATCCCTGTGCTCCTCCGAGTCTGGGGGTCCGGGGATGTGAGGACAGCGCGAGGACACAGACAGGGAGGCTGCTTCACTTCATAAAGGAAATGGTGGTCAATATTAACAACACAGGAGCTAAAACGCTTAATAACCTTCATTACGTGTTAGAGAGAGAACATAAGAACGTTTGACAACGATGAGGCTGTTAACGGGCAGCAGATCCGCTGTGTGTAGAAAGAGAGAGAGAGAGACGCTGAGCTGCACCGAGCAGCGATCAGCTGATACGGAGCAGAGAGAGAGCTGCAGTCCGCGGGGCTCGGCCTCGCCTCCTGTCCTCACAACTCTTATTAATCCCGGTACCGGACAATTGTTATTTGTTCCTACTCGGAACCGAGTTTTGCTTCCCAACCCTGCCACGGTGCTACACTTCCCGCCCCGCCCCCGTCTAACTGTACAGAAAGCGTTGAGATGCATTTCCTTAGGAATCGACAAGCAGAACCGAAACTAACATTTCTAAACGAACAATGGCGGACACGGACAATTTGCGAATGAGTTCTGCCTTTTGTAAACTGAATGTATCAATAATTTGTCAATAAATCGGGGCGAAAAACATCACTTGTCCGCCGGACAAGTCAATTGAAAGATCTACTTGTCCGATATTGTAAATAACACGTCCCGGACGGTGGGACGTGTACTTTTTCGCACACTGTGTCCTCTACTCTTTCTCTTTGTTCCATCTCTCCCTCGTTGTTCACTTTTTGCTCCTCCTCACTTGTCGCTCCTGCCAGTCAATTAAAAGCAATTCAGCCATTTAAACTGTGGGTTTTCTCTGGAAGTTTTTCCTTGTACGATGTGAGGGTCTAAGGACAGAGGGTGTCATATTGTCATACTGATATTCTGTACAAACTGTGAAGTCCACTGAGACAAATGTAACATTTGTGATATTGGGCTATATAAATAAACATTGATTGATTGATTTAGTTCATTTCACTTGTTTGTTTGCATTTTTTTTTTTAAATCTGTTTTGTTTGATTCTCAAAAGAGAACAAAGATGTAAGCAAATGGTGTTTTATTATGAAATCATAACTGCAATAGATGTATGTTGTTTTAAAATTATGCCTATTGTAAATGAAGACTATTGTTATAGATAAATAGATAGATAGATGGGGTTATTAAGCCTACATTCTTTTGTGTGAATGTACCTGCAGTTCTTCCCTGACTTCCATCACTTTCTCTTTCTCTCTGCCTGTCCTGTCTCTTCCTTACCAAAGCTGAGCTTCGACTGATGTAGTCTTTTCATTATATCTGAGTCAGTGTAAAAAGAAAACAATACAATGTTATATCTTCAATGTTTTACTCAAATTGAAATGAAAGAAAATCATTACAACGTTTGTTAAAATGTAATCCTTCTGACATTGGATGAATGTAATTAACTTTAGCTCTCTAGCTAGTTTATTCACGGAATTTAAACCAAAGTATAGCCTATAGCTGCAATATCAGTTAGTGTTGTCGGACGTCCACTGACTAACATAGAGCGTTCACACAGTATCTGCTGGTCATATGATGTCCTGATGAACAGAAACACAAGCAGCCCGCTGGACTCAGATCTCTAAATACCTCATCAATCCTCCGCCGCTCCGGTTCAAGTCCGGGCTGCGGTGGTTTGTTGATACATGTCGTCTTCTTCTGTTTGCTTTAATCGAGGCTATGCAGCGCCCCCATCGTCAGTAAATGGAAGTACTACAAAGAACCCCGTTTAGTGCAACTATTTCACAAGTTTTGTTATACACAGCTTGGAAAATATTACCGAGGTCCGGACCTCGGTGACCTCAATGGTAGATACGGCCATGCACCAGATTGATGCTTTTAACTTCAATATTTAAAAAAAATCTTCCCGGGGGAGAAGAGACCTCACCATCCTCAGCCACACTCGTAAAAAATAGCACTTTACCCCTGCCTATATGCCGTGAGCTGATTATCGAGCCTTCATTATAACAGTCGCGGGTGTACTGTGTGTTTGCGTGTGGGGAGTGCTTTTGTATGAGAGGCGTCTAGCTCACAACTCATACTTGGTCTTACAAACAATATCAGAATCTCACACATACACCATTAAACTCTTTTATACATATTGAAAAACACTTTTACACGCACAATCATACTCTCTTTCACACACTTTTGTCTGGGCCATAAATCAAACTGACTTACATACCAAACTGTACTTTCTTAGAAACACTATTATTCCCACTTACAGACAACATCATACTACAATATTATACTCTAGTAGTGTATGCAAGATGGAAAACGTTGTGTGTGTGAGAGAATGATAGTATGTGTGAGAGAGGAATTGTAGTATGTATGAGGGTATAGTAGTGTGTGTGAGAAAGAATTATAGTGTATGTGAGAGAGGAATTGTAGTATGTATAAGGGTATAGTAGTGTGTGTGTGTGTGTGAGAGAATGATAGTGTATGTGAGAGAGGAATTGTAGTATGTATGAGGGTATAGTAGTGTGTGTGTGAGAGAGAATGATAGTGTATGTGAAAGACAATGCAGGGCTGCGGTCGAATAGTCCGTTTCTCTTAGGAACCTTCCTAACGGAGTGAAATGACCCGGAAGTACCTCAGTGGCAGCCATTATAAGTGCCGTTCAAATTCTCTAGATGATAGGAAAGGAGGTTTCAAACTAAGAGAAAATGCTGTCCCACAGCCGCAGCAGTTGCCGTCACACAACATTCGGCCATTCACGGAAACAACCGATTATGACCGAGAAATAATATCATGAAAGTTACGGTGCTTATTAAGCATTTTAAAACGTATGTGGTAAGTTGCCAAAGTGCTTTGTTTTGAACGTTCATCAGTATTATAATCAAAAAGAGAAATATGAACGTTAGTTTTTACTGAAAATGTAAGGGAGAGGGTGACGAGCATAAGTTTCACTTTCCTTTTTTATTTCAATTCCAACTTTGGTCATGAAGAATATGTTTCTCTGTTGTCCACGTTCATAAAGCATAAAGCAACAGCATCAGAGCACGATGCAGAGTCTCTAGATGAGTTTACATCAGTCCCTCGTTCTTATTAAACATCCATGTTGTAGTCTCCGCTGTATAGAAAACTGTAGTTTCCATAGTTTCCCCACAGCAGCAGACGCACATTCATGATGTCCGCTGGCGCATCATAAACACGTCGGATAGTGAAAGTGCAGTCGATTCTCTAAAGTACCGCAGTCTCTTCTCCTAAGTCCTTTTGAATTCTCCTATCCACTATCCCTTAACCCCGTGACCTTTCACTCAGAGGTCAAGGAATAGACGATAGGGTTAGACGTTAGTGTGAGAGAGATTTTCTTTTCAGCAATGTTGATGGAAGGAATGGAGGCTGGAGTCCGCTTTATATCAAACACCTGAGTTTATTGAGAGCCACGGCCGGGAGCATTGGCAGGGTTCTCACACGACTTCATCATGTGATTCCCCAGCCAACACTGAAGATTACACAGAAACACAGCGCAAATCTACACAGATAATCAAGGAGGAGCCTCTATTTCGCGCGTCTTCTGATCGATAATCACAAGAACCTGGATTCAGAGACAAAGACAGTCTGTTAAAGTCCTCTGGCAGTTAGTCACAGTCCCCCAACAGGAAAGCGGAACCTTTAACCCTTTAACCTTTAACCCCCTGCTCTAAGTTATGGCAGACCTATGTGAAACACAAAATGCTTTTTGGTACAAACACACAACAAAATATTTCCCTCACAGATCCACGCTTTTATCAATTCATTGATAACCAATTAACATTAGTCTAAGAATATTTTCAGTCACTACTTGAATCAAATAAAACGTCCTCAGAGTTGGGTGGATTCCTCATTACATTAATCACATCAAAAGCAGAATAAGATTGGAACAGCCAATCACAATGGTTGATACAGACAACCATAATAGAAAAATCATCTTTCTTCAGTGTTTGATTTCTTTTGTCAAAAAGCACAATAATAACACATGTGCAATACAAAAATATAATAGTAAAATATATGTTTCAAAAACAAGATCTTTTATCCCTCAGTTAATCTCATTCATCAAACACAAATTCAAATTCAGCTTACATCTTTAAAGATTTACTTCAAGGCAATTCATAATTAAAACACAATTAGAATGTAGGATTATAAGAAATCCAATTGAGGTATAAAATCAGAATCAATAGGGATTCAGTTAAAAATTCACAGTTAAGGTATAAATTCACAGTGATGAATCGATCAATCTGTAATCTGTAAAGGTACAGTGTCCTCAATCTTTAGCATTACTTTTCGTTTACTTCAATACACTTATTCAAGAGTAAGGCACTTTACTACATACATTTTATTCAAATACATTTGTTCAAAAATCTGAAAAGGAAAAGTTAGGCATTTTATTTCAACAACCTGAGGAAAGAAAAGTCAAAATATCTATTCGTTTGAAACCGTCAGGCAGGTAATTGTATTTACTGTATCAACAATGAGAGAGACTAGGCCCTCGTACTGTTAAGATTGCTCAGAGTCTGTGGGGAAAAGTTGTACCAATCCTCAGCCTCCTCGCTAATTCTGGATGCTATGTTCAGCTAACTAAACCAGCTTTCATGAAAGGAATTGGGCTAAACATGGGAGAATGCATAGATTCTGGCATATTTTGGCACAGCAAACAGTTGCTAATATTGTGTTCATGTGCGTAGTCTAACATTAAACTTGCTGCAGAATTAGTTTTAGTTCGTTTAAAAGGAGTGATTTAAGGCCTTTTTGAAAAATCTACATCACCTGCTGAGTATTTAAGTGGAGTGGATAGAACATTTGTTTTTCTATCTAAATGTAGCATGCAGTAGCACCTGGATTGGGAACCTGGTAATCTGGTTTCCTCGTTGTACATTTTACCTGGTAATGATTAAGGATAGTAACATTGTCTGTTATAATATTAGAAATATCTTATTGTTCAATACATTATCAATCTGAAAATATCAATTAATTTATTTTGTTTAGTGTGAAAGTGTAATCTGATCTGACAATTAATTTATTTGTCACCACTATGTAACACATATCTGTTCATCGGAAATATAAAAACAATCATTAATTGTACATCTGTAATCATATGGTCATTCAATTCAAATGTTATCTGTGTACAAGAGCTCGAAGAACATGTCCTCCTGACTCGTTCTCCTCCTCTCTTTATGACACAGAATGTCTGGTGTGTGAAGGCATCCTGATACTGTAGATTAGCACTGAGGTGCTGATTGGCTCAAAACTCTTCTTCCCCAGAGCACCATATTTCAAACCCCCCAATTGCTCTGCTTTTTGTGGCTCATTCAGTGAGCACTTTATGATCTCCCAGTGAACCAGAGGCTCATCTGCCTGCATTCCTTCTGCTATCTGCTTGAGAGCAGAGCCTATTCCAAGTGGCACATCCAGATGCCACCCCCGTGATGGGAGAGGTTAGGAAGAAATCTGCCCTTCCAAGAACCATGGAGCCTCTGAAGACATCGCTCGTCCTGCAGAGTTGTCTGTTTGGCCCCCCCCCGAGCAGTAAGATGAAGAAGCATCCCATCCCATCAGAAAGTTGAAGATTAGAATCCTCTCATCTCGAACGACCTCGTGCCTCCTTGCCCGTGGCTGGGGGTGCTCTCTGCAGCCAGAGGGTGTGACCCTCTCTCTCTGACCCTTGACCTTCAGAGCTGTCCTAGTGATTGGGTTAACACTTCATAGAGATGTTTTCCTGGGTGCAGACAACTCAAAGTAATGGATTAGCACATTATCATTCAATTACAAAAATACGATAGGCCCCTCAGAATTATTTGGGAGCCTTCCTGACACATGCACATGCATACATGTAAGGTTTGTGTTAGTCATTTAACATGCAAGAATCATATACTCATCAGTCCAAAGCAGAGAAATGTTATTTTAAGTTAAAGGTGAGCTAGTCCCTGTGGATATAACCCGTTCTCAATTATTCTAAATATTATATTAATTCACCATTTACCGTTTGATAAAAGATTAGTTTATCAGAAGTACATTTCCTCTTCCATAAACATAGGTTTGAGAAATGAATGTTTCAATATGAGATCAATTACTCAAATATAATTGACTCTCCCCTCCCTTTTCTTACATATGTCACATAATGTAATAACAACGTAGGAGTCTATTTAAACATGGTATCGTCTATAAGCTATTAATCGAGAAAACTCAGTATCAGCACGCAACTTGCAAATAACTCTTCTCTCTTTCCTATCCCTCTCTTATCCTCATCTCTCTATTCTCTCCTCCACATCTCTCTCTATTCTCTCTTTCTATTCTCTCTCTTATCCTCATCTCTCTATTCTTTCTTCCACATCTCTCTCTATTCTCTCTCTCTATTCTCTCTTTCTATTCTCTCTTATCCTCATCTCTCTATTCTTTCTTCCACATCTCTCTCTATTCTCTCTCTTACTTCAGTTAGATATGAAATAAAACATAGAAGTCCATGTAAGCATGGTAGAGGTCATAATCCATCAGTCGAGAAAACTCAGTATCAGCTGTGCGCAACTAACAAAAACAATTGTGAGAACCATATATTATGCAGGAAATGCACACCTTTGTTGAAAAAACAAAACAAAAAAACAAAGCATCTCTGATTTGGGAGGAACAGCTTCAACCCCCTAAACATCTGAGTCACCACTGAAGGAGCATGAATGATAGTGGGCGTCTGAGGGTGTCTTTACTGAGAAATGTCAAACAAATTCAAAACCTTACATTTGAAAACAGGTTTGCATTCCTCCACTTAAGGTGACGTTATCATTGGAAACAATAAGAACAAACTATTTTGATATAGAATCTATAAATTGAATCTTTAGAGCAGAACAGAATGGTTGTATTTTTAGCCTAAGCTCCGTGCAGCCTCATGGTCTATATAATGTGAATATATGTAGTAGACAGTAACAGGCCCCTGACAACAGGCCTATACTAAAAATGGTAGGGGCTTTTCACAGCTTGCCAACCTGCAGGCATCCTCTGCATAGCAGTATGGATAGCCTTAAAAAACAAACAAACCCACTCTGTGGTAACGAGAGTCATATTTCTGACCCCTGTGCCCAAGTGAAGCCGTTTGATTCATCTGACTGACCCAAGGGTTTGGAGCTGGTGTGACAGGGAGGCTTCCAAGTGTTCAGAGCAGACGTCAAGCTTTCAGTTCATGGCTCGGTGGGGGGGAGCAGACCCACGTGAGACAGTCTCAACGGCTGTAAAGTTCAGTTCGAGGAATGTCATTCTCTCTGTGAGCAGGGAATGGTGTCCATTCTCGGACCAGACCATTAATGTCATGTAGCACAGCCATAGCATCTCTGTGACTGCACTCAGCCGGTCTGTAGTAGGGCAGAGCTGGGTGACTTTTAGTGAAGCCGTCCGAAGCCATAGACAACAAACGGAACACAGGATCATCAATGTCTCTCTTTACCAGTGGCTCAATCATAAAAGAAATTAGTGGGGAAATGTGGAACACTAATCCATCATGTGAAATGTTGAGTTAATTTAAATAATTATTTATGGGATGAAATCAAATTATCATTAATATTAGAAACTAAAGTCAGTTAAAATAGGACTTGCACGGATCAGAATCTAATCAATACACCATTTTCCCAGCTCTGTAATGAAATGGATGACAAGCAGGTATGCAAACTTGTCACCTTTTGAATCCAAACTAGGTCGTTTGTGTGATTCATGTAGATCTGCAATACAAATATTATTTGGGGCATGGGCAAGGTTGCCAACTCTGGGTACCTGGCTGGATTGAGATTTCGAACAACTCAGCCTGACAAAAACTCTTCCAGCCTATTTTAATCCGAATTAGGGAGACTTTCAGAGGGGCCACTAATTATGAGCCCTCTATCCTCATAATTCTCGTGTATCTGCAAACACAGCCAAATTCAGCAATTCATACAACATTCTCAAACCACACATTGAGCACTTTCTTTAGTTCAAAAGTGTCAATAATCGCGGATAATGCTGTATGCTCCTTTTTTCTACGTGCAGCTCTCCCCAGGGGGCGGAGAATCGGCACCTCAGCAGAAATGCCTAAATTCGGCGATTTGTTTAAATACAAATCTTGCGACATTGCTTCTAATTCAGAAAATCCACTTTGCTGGTGCATCTCTCAAAAGTTTCTCTGAATATTTGTTGTGTGTAATTGCCTGGTGAGTTAATTCCAAGAAGCACACACAGAGGAGATCGATGAAATTCGATATTCCTAGGTTATCATTAGCCCCAAATATTCTCATAGTTTTCACATAAGCCGCGTTTGCTCGTGGACACCTGTCCCAGCAACAAACACGGGGAAATCGGCCAGGACAATATCCCCTTGACACCGATTCCTGAGGTTATAGATTAGCCTCCAGATGTAATGAGTAGAGAAACCCAAAAAAATGCAGCAGCTCAGTTCTCTCAGGTAATTTTAATACACCGTTGATCTCAAACGCTGGCGAGTCAATCTCAAAATAGAAATGTACTCACCAATGTCTGAAAGATCTGAAGGTGCCTGTCCGTGACGCCAATATGTGAGAGAGATTTTCTTTTCAGCAATGTTGATGGAAGGAATGGAGGCTGGAGTCCGCTTTATATCAAACACCTGAGTTTATTGAGAGCCACGGCCGGGAGCATTGGCAGGGTTCTCACACGACTTCATCATGTGATTCCCCAGCCAACACTGAAGATTACACAGAAACACAGCGCAAATCTACACAGATAATCAAGGAGGAGCCTCTATTTCGCGCGTCTTCTGATCGATAATCACAAGAACCTGGATTCAGAGACAAAGACAGTCTGTTAAAGTCCTCTGGCAGTTAGTCACAGTCCCCCAACAGGAAAGCGGAACCTTTAACCCTTTAACCTTTAACCCCCTGCTCTAAGTTATGGCAGACCTATGTGAAACACAAAATGCTTTTTGGTACAAACACACAACAAAATATTTCCCTCACAGTTAGGAGCTGATTGTTGGACTATTCGACTGCAACCCTTGTGTTTTTGAGAGCTTATGACAGGAGGACATACATGTACTGGTTGTGCGAGAGCATACTTTAAAAGGAAGTCAGGTTGATCCAACAGGAAGCCAGTTTAAATAGTCATTCCTTGACTGGTTTACAGCCTTGAAAACAAAGCCTGAAGCTGCTCAGAGCACGGCTACATTTGAGCTGCAATAAGAACTTTTGGTAACACTTTATATTAAGGTACACAAATTCACCATCAACTAGTTGATAATTAACATGCATATTAGGAATATATTAGCTATTTATTAGTCATTATAAAACACTTATTAATGCCTTATTCTACATGACACATTATACAAGTAATAGGCCATTAGTTGAGAGTTTTTCCTCAATAACCCTCTAATTAGTGCTTATTTATTGCAAGTAAGGAAGTTGTTGCACATGAGTTTTGGTCTTAATATGCTCTGCTCAATATGGGCCCAATAAGACAGTAGTACCTAATTTTGAGTTATTTAGACTTAATTAACACTTAATAGTTTCATGTCTTGTTACATAAGAATAGATCATATTTAATCCAAAAAATATCTATTTGTGATCATACTGTGTGACCTGCTTGTATGTACTTACACTATAGGTGTACTGTTCTCTCTGTGTTGTACTGTCTCAGTGTGAACATAGATTAAACAGCCAGCCAAAGTCTTTTGAGAGCCAGGGAATGAGCAGCCATGCTCCTTTATTGACTTATTTGCAGTCTAATGACATTCAAACGGAGTGAAACTATACAAAAAGAAGTTACAAGGCACTTAATGATCTCATACATGCAAGTGTAACATACACAGATTAACACTTAGGACCGCTAAATGTAAACAAGGTAAATATAGCTAATGCTAGCTGTGCAATAAGCATGTATACAGGCTAGTATGGCTAACGCTAGCGCGAATGCTAACGCATTTTAACGCAGTTTAAACATCTCCAAATGTCATCACATAAACACAATACATGTTACTAATCCTTACAGTCAGTGTAAGTGTTAGGCTTACACTTACACTTACAGTCATTGCTTTCTGACGGACTTGACCCTTTTACTCTTCAGGTTACACAGGGAAAATTAGTAGTAGTCTACTGCCATTGTGGGCGGTGTCCGTCAAGCAAAAAACGTAGAGCCAATCAGGAACTGAGAATTTAGACCAACTTCCTTTTCAATCAAACTCACTTCCTTTTCAATCATACTCTCTCACACACATAACTATTCTTATGCACACACCCTATCATTCTGTTTTATCATTCACATTAACTATTGTTACCTCTTATATAAGCTATTATTCGGCCTTTAATTCACTGTGTTGAGGAAACTTCTGTGTAGCAATGCGGGGGAGTCACCGACTCAGGAAAAAGACAAGGTAGAGCAGGAGCTTTGATGTCAAACCACTGATGATTTATTTGGAGTTTCGGCCGGAGCATTCACATCACAATTCACAGCAGTCACGGTCTGACTGCACGGGAGAGTTGCCAAGTCAATTCTGGAGCGCCTCTCTCTTGCTATCCCATTTAACTGGTTTCAAAAGAGAGTAATCAACATGTTTTGATAAGATAGCTTTAGACAGTTTGGGCACACTGAGTTACCTGCGTCCGCCACTTATGGCCTCGAATATGTCATACCCTGGAGTCCACAAACAACAAAGAAGGAAGTGTCCCAGTGCACCCACAACAAAGACCATCTGTGACCTAGTATTGACCGGTCACAGAATGGGAACAATAACATTATTGGCTGAAGCAGCCTGTGTCCTTAAAGGACATAAATAGACGTCAAGGTTGGTCCTGTACGTCACATCTAGGAGTCTGAGATAATTATTTCCCTAAAACACTGCTATTCTGTTTTACATATATGACTATTGTTATTAACATGAAATACTATTCCCTCTCTTACAAAGGTTATTATTCTGTCTTACATACATTGTTTACCGATTACACACATACACTATCCTCTTTCACATACACTATTATAATGTTCTATTAGATTATAGTTGTTTGTGAAAGACGATAGTGGTGTGTGTACGAGAGTATGATGGTGCGTTTAAGAGATTTTGTTTTTGTGTGTGAGAGAGAATAGTTATTTAAGTATGATAGTATGATAGTAAATGAAGGAAGGAATGACAGTACGTTAAAGATGGTATGATGCTGTGTGTGAAAGAGTCTGGTGGTGTACATGTGAGATTCTGATATTGTTTGTAAGACCAAGTATGAGTTGTGAGCTAGACGGCCTCTCATACTTTTGTGCGTGCTCTATAGTGCCCGTAATAGTGTTCACTGGAGTCCAGCACCTCAGCACCCCCAGTCAAAATACCTTCCTGCGCCTCTGGACGCAGGGGAAGGCAAAAACAGTCGGGACAGCAGATGATTTCAGTTTTCTGAATGTGTGAAAACACTCATCGGTGAAATGTAGAGCACATATGCGGGAGTTGGAGTTTGGCTTCCAATTCTTGCGATTGATCTTCTTGACCCATTGACACATCCTTGCTTTGTCATGGCGTGGAAAACTGTAACCATATTTATGTCATAGCTTGAGTGGTATGCACATCTTAATTGTATGTATTATCCCTCCTATTACACACACACACACACACACACACACACACACACACACACACACACACACACACACACACACACACACACACACACACACACACACACACACACACACACACACACACACACACACACACACACACACACACACACACACACACACACACACACACACACACACACACACACACACACACACACACACACACACACACACACACACACACACACACACACACACACACACACACACGCGCAAGCAGCAGCAGGGCTTCGTCCCAGCTCCAGGCATTATTCATCAGCTCCGCAGTCTGGCGGATTAAGCTACAGGCGGCATTCCCCAGTCGGCTAGCGGTTCCAGCCGGCCGCCCGCAAACCCGGACTTGGGAGGAAAAGACAAGGAAATCGGGCTCCACGGAAGTTCCTCCAGCTTAATGGAAACGGGCTACTTCACCCAAACAATTGACGTACGCCTTCAGTCTCTCAAGAGGGTATCACTGGTTTCATGGCCGCTCAAATGCGGCGCTTCCGGCTTCACGCGGAACGGGTCCTCATCGCATGCGAAGCTTTACCCATTCTGGCTTCAACCACAACCCCTCCTGCAGGCAGGCAGGGCTCAAGCTACATCCCATTGGAGCTACTTCCTCCTGCGCCTCACCTCTAAAGGCAGTTGCAGCAAATTCACGAGATGTTTCGTTATATTGTCATGACATTCGGGGCATGCAGAGCGAGATCACTACCCCTTTAAGAGAGGGGTGTGGCGCGTGCAGGTGTGCTGGGCATGGTATGGTAGAGCGAGCGGGATTCATGTTTTCTAGAAGTAAACAAGGCAGCAGAAAAAGGAATTTCTGTGATCTTACGAAACAGAAGAGCTAAATAAATGCAACGACCTCCCAAGAAGAGCTCGCCTCTCTCCAGTCTTTCCGAAAAAATGGGTTATTGAACCCGAAGCGTGTTGCTTCTGCCCCCTTTCCTCGACTACGGTCTGGGAGCCGACAGGAAGTTCAATACGATGCATTGCTACCTTTAGTTCGGGGTAAGGTGAGTTTCCAGGCAGTGTTGGGTGTAACGTGTTACAGTATGGAGTTTCAGTAACGTATTACTTGCATTATTAATGCAGTCGGGTAATTACTACCCATTACAATGCTCAGTAACTAACGCAGTTTCAAGCTTCAACACAGCGTTACCTGAAATGAATGGCGCCAACTCATTTCTAATAAGCAAAAGACAAACAAATGCGTCTATGATGTATTTTCGATCAGACGAGATCTCTCTCCCCGGTCTGCGTGCGAGGGGGCGGGGCAGTGTACACACACGCAGCTGCTCCATGCAGCGGAGCACTCTGCGGAGGTGGCGGAGAGAACGCGCTCCGAGGTGTGGTTAAACTTTACCCGTCTCGACATGGAGAATGCTCGTTGCCTAAGTGCAATAAGAGTTTAGCTTTTGTCTAAATATTTATCAAAAGTGCAGCACATTCAGACAAAGGAATGCACCGTTTTCGACTGTCTAGCAGCTCTGTAGCCCCATCCACGAGTAACGTTTTCACGTTAGGTGTCATGTATGCTAGCAGCAACACACAGAGTTCACTAAATTATACAAACATGGGTTAATGATTAGAGGTAACTGAGTATTTTATTTTGTTGGGCTGTTTTCCGGGAATAATAGTCAAAGCCGTCAGGTGCAGCATAGGCAAGACGAGAGATTTATCATAACTTTAACGAAAACGTCTGCTACCACCCATATCGTACATTCCTCCACATCTGCAGTCCTGCAAGGACGCTCATCCAAGGTCTGTATGCCCCAGGCGCAACCGCAGCTTTGCCAGTACCTCGCGCCAGGAACCACATGGAAAATAATCTTTCAACCCCCCCCCCCACCCGCATTAACGCCACACATTAGCAGTGGCCGTATCTACTCACTCAGACACTCAATGAGTCTTCGTTTATTCACGGATGCTGCCCATCCGTGGGGTTTTTGGGGAGTTTCTTCAGGGAGAAAGAGAAGCTCACGTAATATGATAGAAGACAGTCTAATCACCCAATCAAGTGCATCTATGTCTCACCGTGGCGTAATTAAACTGCTAATTAAGCTAGTCCCATATCATGGGTCATGTTTCAGTATTTACCTAAGCATACATCATTTTATGCTGCGCATATTGTCTCATTTATATTGGTCATGCTCACATGGCTTACGATAAGCCAGGATATAACATTCATGTCTCATTGTACTCAAGCTAACAGCTGCATTACATTGTCTACATCTCCCTCTTCCCCCGGACATCGACTCGTGCCGGCAATCCTAGATCTCTCAGTTTACCTATGGTAAACATGCATATAACTGGTGGTGGTGTCTTAATGGCATTCCAGGGCTTCATCCAGGATAGGTGCAGCAACCCTGCCGCAATCAAGGTAATTATTCCTCATCCCTACAACAACCAGACGGCCATCCAAGATCTCTCTTTCCTGGTATTTATACATTTAGTGGTAGTGTTCATCTGTGCATTTTAACCCTGCATCGCAGGTCATCGACCATCGTGTCGGCAAGGTTTAGTGGTAGTATTCACGTAAGCCCGGCGCTGATTCCGGCCGTCGACTTCCGAGTCAGCATCCTATGATGTACAGTAAGCCCGGCAGTGATTCCGGCCGTTGTTTAGTGGTAGTACGTAAGCCCGGCCTGATTCCGGCCGGTGCCTCTCGGGTCAAGCATCTTATGATGTACAGTAAGCCCAGCAGAGAACAGTAAGCCTGGCAGCGATTCCGGCCGTTGTTTAGTGGTAGCGTTCTCGTAAGTCCGGCGCTGATTCCGGCCGTCGACCTTCGGGTCAGCATCTTATGATGTACAGTAAGCCCGGCAGTGATTCCGGCAGATCGTTTAATCCACATGTTAATCTCTCATTTCATCCATAGATTACCGCAGTCAGCCCACAAGACGTTCCGGAACCTCTGCCCAGGAGCCAGCACTCAACCCGTCAGGATTCCTCCCCTGCATCTCCTCTCTCTCTCTTAAATAGAAGCCCCCTAGAAAGGCACCTCGAATCAGCAGGTCTATGAGGAAGGGCTTAGCGCGTCCACCCTCAAAACATATGATTCACTTGGAGAATGTTTGCGACATTTTGCTTTTCCGTAGGGATCACACTTAAACCTGTTCTCATCTCCACCGTGTGTGCCTTCATGTGCTACTGCGCCACTGATCGCCACCTCAAACCCCAATACATCCGGGGCCTCTTAGCAGGAGTTCAGTTTAACGTTCGCGTTCCGATCTCGGCTTTCCCAGCCTGTTCGCAAACCAGTCAGTCAAACTCATCCTCAAAGGTCTCATTAAAACTTTTCCCCCGTCTTAGACCGGAGACGCCCTATTACGCTTTCCACTTTACGCCTCATGCTCTCCAAACTTAGAAGTGGGTTATTCTCCCCTTATATCGATGCACTACTCGATGCTCTATTTCTCCTAGCTTTTATGCCTTTCTCAGACCAGGCGAATTTACCACAGCTTCCCTTACTTTCGATTCCAATCGAGACGTCAGCTTTTCTGACTTATCCTTTCACGCCAGCCATCTTAGTTTATATCTTAAACACTCCAAATGCGGCGGCGCCTGCTCCGTCATCGCCGCCCGCATCGATTCTCAATTCTGCCCTTATAAGGCCATGATCAAGTTTCTACGGCTTAGACCTACCACGAACCCCCTCTCGCCATTATTCCTCATCTCAGGGAATTTTCCTTTAACACAAAGACAGTTCAACATCTATTTAAAACAAGTCCTCATTAAATCCGGGTTATCACCCCTTCTACACACGGGGCACTCCTTCAGAATAGGCGCAGCTACTTCCGCTGCCAATCAAGGCGTCTCGTCCTCATCCCTGCAACAACTCGGACGGTGGTCCTCCTCCGCTTTCTCATCCTACATCCGCCCTGACCTCAATGCCGTGCTGGCTATCCAAAAGTCTCTCCAACCTTAAACAAATTGGTACGTATGCATATAACTGGTGGTGGTTCTTAGCATGTCAGCACGCATGTTGCCCTACGGCTCATGTTCAATTCTGTTATTTAAACCTGCATGTCCAGGCTGTAAAACCTTCGGGTTGTATAATGTGTCCCTGCTAAAGCAGGTTGCCCCGCAAAAAATGTTCGGGAAGCCTCGCACGTTCCGGGCACCCGGGGCACTGGTCGGGTCGCTCGGTGCGTCCGGGTAGTCCCCGCTCACCCGGGATGCCCCGTACGTCCGGGACGCCCTGTACGGCCAGGATGCCCCCTCCGGGATGCCCCGTACGTCCGGGAAGCCCTGTGTGGATGCCCTGTACGATCCAGGATGCCCTGTACGGCCAGGAAGCCCCGTATGTCCGGGTTGCCCTGTATGTCCAGGATGCCCCGTTCTTCCGGGAAGCCCCGTATGTCCGGGTCGTGAAACCTCCGGTCCGTATTATGTTTCCCTGCTAATGTCAGGTTACCCCGCACATTCGGGAAGCCTCGCACGTTCCGGGCACCCGGGGCACTGGTCGGGTCGCTCGGTGCGTCCGGGTAGTCCCCGCTCACCCGGGATGCCCCGTACGTCCGGGACGCCCTGTACGGCCAGGATGCCCCCTCCGGGATGCCCCGTACTTCCGGGACGCCCTGTATGTCCAGGAAGCCCCCTCCGGGTTGCCCCGTCTGTCCGGGATGCCCCGTACGGCCGGGAAGCCCTGTACGTCCAGGAAGGATGCCCGGGAGGCATCAGTCGCTTATATCCTCACATGTATTAACCTCCTTTTCATCCATAGATTTCCGCCGCATCCCGCAAGGTAAGATTCACATTCAGTACTTCATCCTGCATTCTTTTGGGGGTTCATCGGAAATGGTTCTTCCCTTCCCGATTGATATCCTACTAAAACTTGGGCCTAATCGCCAAAACAACATTCATTCATTTGTGATGAACTGTCATCATTATGTTCCATTGATATAATGTGACCGATAATAAATATGTATTCCATACATCATGTCTCTCCTGATTGAAATGAAGCTTAGCGCAAGTTCAGACAGGAAGACCTAACACTCCGTATTGCGCGTCATGGCAATACTTGCTCCCTGCATCTAAATGACAGGGAGCGCCTCTCCTCAGCTAAACCTATCACGCCCCTTCATTACAGGGCTAATCATCGCACCTGTTAACCCCTCTATATATGCTCTCCCCTGTTCTATCAGCTGTCTTCCAGGTGTCAACGCGCAACCCTCCTCCACCCCTTCGCCTCCTGCTTCCAACTCAGGGCCAAGCTTAACCTTCTCCCTTCCAACCGGACCTAACCACTTATAACCACCACCAGTGTCTAGACCCAGGGGGGTTCATCGGAAATGGTTCTTCCCTTCCCGATTGATATCCTACTAAAACTTGGGCCTAATCGCCAAAACAACATTCATTCATTTGTGATGAACTGTCATCATTATGTTCCATTGATATAATGTGACCGATAATAAATATGTATTCCATACATCATGTCTCTCCTGATTGAACTACTTATATGTTGTTCTTTCATAATTATTTTTCAAATCTAACACATAGATGTATGAAGAGAGTGGTAATCACAGATTAGTAATTGTTAAGCAATTTGTTAGCATATTATTCAGCTTGCTAGCATTAGCCTACTTAAAATAATATCTTATATATTTATAGACTGTAAGTGATTATGTTTTTTTTCACATACCTGTACATAGAAATGTCAGAACCACTCCCTTCACTTCGGTTCACACAGTTGTAGGCAACACAAGAAGGCATTTTATAATATCTTGCTGCGAAGACAAAGAGATTTAGATTGCCGACACAGGAGATGTTGGAAAGAAAGGCTGAGTTTAGCGCAGCCCAGACCTAAATCCCCCGCGCCCCTCCCCCTTCACACGAGGTCACGTTCAGTGTTCACTGCCACTTCACTGAGGCTAAGACAAAGCAAACTTCAACTAAAATCAACAACTTTGACAATTTGCTCCAAAAGGTAAGAGACGGTCACAGAAACATATTGATTTTGTAACCTGCCTCCTTAAAGAGCCTGTGACACCATCCCAACAACTGTTGTGCAGTGAAATATTGGGCTACTAGTAATCTCGAACCGTCAGTTTAAAAAAGAAAAAGCGATACCGTTCCGTTAAATATCAATAATTTCGAACATCGCGGGGAAATTCCTTGACTCATTTTGAAGTTTTGGGGGAAGCCGGAAGTGACGTCAATGCGGGAACGCTTCGAGAGCCAAACACGGACAAAGTGTGTTGTGTCATGCGTAGAAATGGTGAATTACTGAGATTAGGCACGTTAATAACGTTTTAATGAAGTTGACTACAGTATATTCATATTTGTCAGTGCTTTCATGTCAATTCGGCGACATAAACATAAATGATCGTGGTGAAGATGATGATTACATTAGGATTAAAAATCGGGAGTGAGAGCTGCTGAATTTCCTCCCGTCGGATGTGATATAAAAACAAATCGATTATTTTTGTGGTTGTAAACTCAAGTGGATGAAACTACATTTATTAGTGCTTTCATGTCAATTCGGCGAACATATGATACATTAAATGATGAGTGAGGATGATGATTAAAAATCGTTTGTTTGAGCATTTCCTGATGAGAAAACAAACCGATGCTTTTTGTAGTTGTAGTACACCAACCACATGGATTAAACGTGTGTTTTTTTTTACCACAATGTTGGGGAAATTAATGGATAAAATGCACGGATTAATATTATTATTCCCACTCCGATCGGGACACTAGGTCCACCGTTTCCCCGCAGCGAGGCTCCCCCCGTTGACAATTTACGTGGGCTGGGTGCAGTGGCGGACTGGCCATCGGGACGAATCCCGATGGGCCGGTACCGAAGTGGGCCGGTCGGATAAGTAACTAGCACATCCCCCATAGGCGGCGCGTGAGGCTCAGGTTTGAGAAGGCTAAATAACTTATTTTACCTGACGCTGCCCGCCTCCGGCGTCTATAGAAAAGAGATCAACTCAGTGTGCGGAGTTTAAATCTCTCAAGTCATATTACAGCAGGATAAAGGAAATACAGTTTAAACTGCCGTATGCAGAGAAGACGCCGACGTGTCACACTTATCATTCATATTACATCATCAATCACATCATCGATCATATAATATCATAATATATCATATATTTCCTTATCTGAGTCAGCTTCTCCAGCCTCATCTGGCCGTGCAATACTCACAGTGCCACAGACTGTATGCAGAAGTATTATTTAACACATTATGTTGACGAAACACTCGAGACAAATGTAATTAAAGTCAGATCCACTCGTGTCTTAGACGTGAACGCGCTCTCAGCTGGAGAGAGAAACCCTGGCTTGATTTACCGAGTTGATAACCAGCGTCGTAGGACCGCTTAGCGATATCTCGTTTGTTAGTTTGTTGTTGTTAGTTTGTTTGTTACTCAAACATATCCAGGGTCTGTTGAACTGGCTTCGTAGTACAGGGCACAGGTGGCGAGCAGCGCTAATGTCAAAGACACAGACATTATACATTATATTTGTATTTTACCAGGATGCAGTGACACAAATATTTACATATTTACATTTACTATCTACAGCACCCTGACATCCCCCACTCCCCCCGTTGACAATTTACTAGCGGTATCGAAGTGGGCCGGTCGAGAGTCCCGGGATGATTTTTAGTCCCAGTCCACCACTGGCTACATGACCATATGATCGCCCATATTGACGCACCTCATTCCTAAACTTCTAACAGATACAACATAAACCGATCCTTCAGCCTCATATGAGCTCTCAGACACGTTCAACATTAACCTGTCATCGCTGTCTGAGCTTGCTGCTGTGTGCGCCGTCGTGCGTTTACATCTGACTGTATATATATAAAGGTTTACATGCAGATGCTGGGATCCTGGACGGTGCAGCTGGAGCGCTGTGCCCGCAATGACGTCACCCATCATTTGGCGGGACTTGAAGAATCCGCGAGAAGATCCAGAAAATTGTCAACATTGAAGACAGATTAATGGTTATCAAAGTACAAATATCCAAAATCAGTTCAGTAACGGTTTTCAATGGGACAATATGTACTCAAATTGATGGGTTTGGATGATGGGGGAAAACCGTGTCACAGGCTCTTTAATGTCTGTATGTAATGTAACATGTTCTCATATAAAATAGTAAAATAAGCTAAACTACTCAACAGCAACCGCTACTGTTGGGTGTTTGCTCATTAGTTTTCCATACTTTTCATAGTTAACCAAAATGCTAGAAATGTATGCATGCCAGCAGTTCTCATTCATAACACTCCATTCGATGTCTCACTATGGGATGCGCCTCAACGCGTATGCAAACAGAAGCATCAATCTCATTACGCCAATCCTGATTGGCTGGTGATCTTGACGTCAACGTCAGGGAATCCACCCACACTTTAAGTAGCTTGCGCTACGACGCAGCGTCATTCAAACACCTCTTCTCGCTTCAGAGCACATCTCGAATTATCAGTAACCGGGCTAGCTTAACGGTCCACAGACTGAACCCAAAGCTAACATTCGGTCACTTTTTTGCTTTGCAAGAAGACTGAACAATATGAACACACCAGTTAATATTGTAATCTGCCTCGCCGTTTCTTTCTATCGAAATAACGGTAAGGTTTGATTTTTTTCTTCAAGCTAGTAACATACCTGTTGCTAGTTTTTTCTTCCCTCCACACACCGACACCACGGTAAAGAGGACGTTCTCTTTTCTCTCTCATACCAGAGGAAACAGAGATAAAAAAAGGTATTAACACACCAGTTAATATTCTTTAGAGAATAAAATCTACACCGTCGCCTTTTTTCCTTTCGGACAAACGGCAAGGTTGGATTTTTTTCTCAGTAACGTACCTGTTACTAGCGCGTCCACTCCACGCCGACACCCCGGCGAACGAAGATGGACCCTTCTCTCCCTCACACCAGAGGAGTCAGGGACTCGGAGGCTCGGCTATGCGGCTGCGGGTTTAAGATTTCAGGCACAGACTCACACCGGGTCTGCTCGTCCTGCCTCGGGCTGGAACACGCCTGGAAGGCTATCGATAACCCCGGCTCGTGCAGGCATTGTACCCGCTTCACCATTAAGAGCCTCCGCCGACGGTTAGCACGCCAAGCTAGCTTGTCGGGACAAGACCCCCTCATGTCCGCTGATTCGCCGGCCGGCAATCAAGACATGGTGGCGTCCGCCGCAGAGATTGAGCCCCGCGGTGTGTCGGACTGGGGCTCAACAACAGCGACAGCCGCTGAACCGGAGCTCCACGCCGTGTCAGGCTGGGATCCGGTGGCGGCAAGAGCCGCGAGAGCGGAGCCCCGCGCTGTGTCAAGCTGGGGCTCCCAACTGGACCTCACCATGGTTCCATGGAGGATGTCCTGGAGTTGGACTATATGGAGGACGAAGAGGATACCTCTGAGTTCCTCCTGTCTGACTCGGATGAGGATGACATCTTCATTTCATCGGCTCAGGCTGCAAAGCCGGGAGCGATGTCCGCTCCCCCGGGCGAGAGCACACCAGCTTCGCCCGTCCTAAGTATGGACTTGCAGGCCGTGTGTCAACGCGCTGCGTCCAGGCTGGACATCCCATGGCCTGAAGTGGCCAAGGAGACGTCCAGATCTCGCTACGAGGGGAAGAACTTGCCCCAAGCAGCGAGGACGAAGAGGCAGCTCCTTCCAGTCTTTCCGGAGATGCAAATTTATTATCTTTTCAATTTACACACGGCATCTATTGCATGTCTGTCTGTCCTGGGAGAGGGATCCCTCCTCTGTTGCTCTCCCTGAGGTTTCTCCCATTTTTCCCTTTAAACTGTGGGTTTTCTTCGGAAGTTTTTCCTTGTACGATGTGAGGGTCTAAGGACAGAGGGTGTCGTATTGTCATACTGATATTCTGTACACACTGTGAAGACCACTGAGACAAATGTAACATTTGTGATATTGGGCTATATAAATAAACATTGATTGATTGATTGATTGATTGATTGATTGATTGATTGATTGATTGATTGATTGATTGATTGAGATGCTGGACGAGGTGTCGGTCTCGTGGAGAGACCGCCCCTTTAGCAACAAGGCCCCACTCCAGGGTGCCTCCTCCCTGGACTGTGACGGTATGGAGAGGCTCGGCCTGCTCCGCATGCCGCCCATGGAACCGCTGGTGGCAGCCCACCTCCAACCGAGGCTGGCTTCGACACCGAGCAGGAACCCCATGCTCCAGGCAAAGGCAGACCGGTTCCAGTCAGCGATGACCGAACGGGCCTATAAAGCCGCAGCTTTGTCTGCCAGGGCTCTCAACGTCTCCTCACTGCTGACCGCCTACCAGGCGGAGCTTTGCGAGGACATGTCGAGCAGACCTGAGCCTGCCGTGTGGGACGAGATCGCAGCGATCACGGACATTTGCCTCCGTGTGCAGCGCTGTGCAGTCCAAGCCACGGGCAAAGCACTGGGAATGATGGTGGTACAGGAGAGAGCCAGGTGGCTCAACCTGACAAACCTTCCAGAGCGGGAAAAAGAGGATGTTCTGGACATGCCTATTGTTCCCGAGGGCATATTTGGCTCCGCTCTAGCTTCAATGCAGCTGAGATGCGAGTCAAAAAGGAAGGGAGACAAGGCTCTCCAGCTCTGTCTCCCCCGAAGGGTCCAGCCGCCACCTTCAATGGTCCCGCGGCAGGCCTTCACTCAAGCTGTCTCACGTCCTGCCCGGTTCAAGATACCGAAGCAGCAGAGACCGCAGCCCGTCCCGGGTCCCCAGCCCAGGCACGAGGTAAGGGGGAGCTGGCCAAGAAAATCTCCGGTTCCGGCAGCTGCCGCTCAGGCGCAGCCGACCCGGGTTTTCAGCCACCAGGCGAGGAAGAAGAAGCGGGCGGCCTGACAGCCTCCTCTCCTCGATGAAGGAGCTGGAAGTTCCCTGTTCCCCAGCTCCAGAGCACGTTCCAGTGTTAGATGCTCATGTGTTTTCGGGGTGCCACCATGCCCCCATCTTCCCGCCGCCTCGAGTGATGCCAAAACGTCATCCTCAAGTTCGCGCCATCAGGGAAATGGACTTAACATCAACGACAGCAAGTTCCGCTGCCTGTTTAAGTCACACAAACACATGTCATCATTGTTGTTTCAGAATAAATCATTTTCCACTGTCGTTTCCAGGCTTAAAGCCAAGGGCGCAGTCACTAAAAATGAAAAGAAAAACAATAAAAACAATAAACAGTCTGTTGTCTGCCCCTCTTTTGAGAGCGGCTACGGCCTCTCTCAAAAGGCGGACAATAGACGGGATTGTGAAGGCACCACCGCTACGCGCATGCGCAGTGTCGGTCGGGGTTGTCAACCTGGGGTACCACAGTGTTCAGACACTAGAGGGCCCCATAACACAACAAATAGAGACACTGAGGGCAGACGACAGAGCTGTGACATCTCCGCTCGCTTTGAGAAGCGAAAAGTGGAGGATGCTCACAGATTTTGCTTGGGTTTTCAAGACAGTAACACGGGGCTACAGGCTCCAATTCGCTGTCACCCCCCCTCACTTCTCGGCCATTCTGTATTCACAGGCCCGAGGAGAGTCGGCCCATATTCTAGAGCAAGATATTTTCTCGCTACTAGAAAAGAATGCTATATCGATAATACCCGCCGAACAGAGTCAGAGCGGCTTTTATTCCAAGTATTTCCTCGTTCCCAAACGGGGAGGGAACGGAATTCGGCCTATACTAGATGTGAGAGCTCTGAACAAATATCTCAAAAGATACAAATTCAGAATGCTCACTCACACATCTCTGTTGCGTCTCGTGTGCCAAAACGACTGGTTCACATCAGTCGACGTGAAAAATGCGTATTTCCACATCCCAGTATATTACCCACACAGGAAATATCTGAGGTTCGCCTTTCAGGTTGTCTGTTACGAGTACAGAGTACTTCCCTTCGGTCTGTCTCTCAGCCCGCGAGTGTTTGTACGGGGTACGGAAGCCGCGATAGCCCCGTTAAGACAACGGTATTCGCCTGGCAACTTATCTGGACGATTGGCTCCTTCTCGCACAGTCGGAGCAAGAGGCTATTACGCAGACGAATGTCCTCGTAAAACACCTGCTCGACCTGGGTTTTGTAATAAACACAGAAAAGAGCATGTTGTCTCCAGCCCAGACTGTACTCTTCCTGGGCCTACGCCTGAATTCGGTGGCCTTTACAGCCCGCTTGTCAGCAGAGAGAGTGAAAGCCTTCAGGGCTTGCCTCGCTCATTTCCAGCCACGCAAATATGTTCTCTTCAGGTCATGTCTGCGGTTGCTGGGTCTCATGGCGTCAGCCATTCTGGTGATACGACTGGGACGCTTACACATGAGGGAGTTTCAGTGCTGGGTAGCTGCCCTCAGATTGGACCCTGTGATGGTCACTTTGAAATGCGTAATGGCACTGCACCACTGGCTACACCCGACTTTTCTAGTACGGGGCGTGCCTATGGGTGCTGTCCTATCGCGGAAGGTGGTCACCACAGACGCATGTCTGACGGGCTGGGGGGGATATACGAAGGTCGACCTGTGAGGGGTCTCTGGAGCAGAGACCTCCAACGGTCACACATAAATTATCTGGAGCTTTTAGCGGTGTTCCTCACCCTGAAACGCTTTCTGCCTTTTCTCAGAGGACATCATGTCCTCGTGAGGACATACAACACGACCATAATATCGTATATAAACCGCCAAGGGGGTTTGCGTTCTCTCCAGTTACACATGCTGGCACGCAAACTGATCTTATGGAGCTGTGGACGTCTCCTCTCTCTGAGAGCGACGCACGTACCAGGAGTGATGAACCTCGGGGCAGATCTGCTGTCCAGAGGTGCACCACTATATGCAGACTGGACTCTACATCCAATAATTGTGAGTCAGCTGTGGGTGCGTTACGGCCGAGCCGCGGTAGATCTGTTCGCATCAAAAGAAAATGCTCAATGTCAGCTGTTCTTTTCAATGCACGATTTAAACGCACCGTTAGGCGTGGACGCGCACGTTTGGCCTCCGGTCCTTCTGTACGCGTTCCCACCCCTGGCTCTGATACCACCAACTCTGGCCAGAGTGAGAGAACAACGCCACACACTTATCCTGATAGCTCCGCACTGGCCTGCAATGTACTGGCTGGCGGAGATATATCAGCTGCTGTTCATTTCAAACCTTTATTTATCCAGATTAGTCCCATTGAGATCATAGATCTCTTTTTCAAGGGAGACCTGCAGCATATAGATTCCACATGAAACATAAAACAATAAAGGACATTATACATTATATTTACAGGATACATAGTTATAGACATTTACAAGTGCCCATTGTATCAGCAAGCATTTCAATTACCCTAGCTTTAAAAACATGCAGAGGAATGAGATTGCTCAGTTTCAATTCTTGCTGAAGATTGTTCCAAGCAAGTGGAGCTGCGCACATAAAAGCTTTCTTACAGAAGACAGTCCTTGCTCTTGGCACATCTAACAAGACTACATCATGTGACCTCAGACAATAGCTGCTTGCAACTCTCTGTGTTATCAGAGAGCAGATATAATACGGGAGTTTACCCAACAAAGCTTTATAGATAAACGTGTACCAATGACTGAGCCTCCGTACAGAGAGTGATGGTAAACCTGCCTTGGTATACAGTGTACAGTGATGTGTAAGCGCTTTACAATTTGTGACAAATCTCAGAGCACTGTGATACGCAGCATCCAATTTGCTCAGGTAATTGGCAGGTGCATTCATATACAACAAATCCCCATAGTCCAGCACAGGTAAAAAGGTCACCGTGACTAGCCTTTTCCTGGCCTCAAGCGAGAAACAGGACTTGTTTCTGAAAAAGAAACCTAGCCTAACCCTCAGTTTTTTAAGCAGGTTATTGACATGAAGTTTAAAAGAGAGACAATCATCAAGCCAGATACCAAGGTATTTGTAACAGGCAACAACTTCAAGTTTTGTTCCTTGCATAGTTACAATATCTAAAACAGGCTCTGGTGTCTTTTTAGCTTTTGAAAAGAGCATTACCTTGGTTTTATCCACATTTAAAAGAAGCTTTAATTCAGAGAGCTGAGCCTGAATAGTGTTAAAAACAGCCTGTAATTTAACACCAGCCTCCTGAATGGAGGGACCTGCACAGTACATCACAGTATCATCCGCATAAAAATGTAAAGTAGCTTCATCCACATTATCATCTACACTATTAATATATATGGAGAATAAAAGTGGTCCTAAAACAGAACCTTGTGGTACACCATTAGAAATGTTTAACCATTCAGAAGACAGTCCATCAAAATGAACACATTGGGACCTTTCAGAGAGGTAGTTCACAAACCACCCCACTGCAAGGCTGGATAGGCCAATACTGAGTAGCCTCTGCTTTAAAATGCGATGATCAACGGTGTCAAATGCTTTGGAAAGGTCAATAAACAGAGCTGCACAACTCTGCTTATTATCTAAAATAGTAGTAATGTCATTTACCACTTTCATTGTGGCAGTGATGGTGCTGTGTTTCTTTCTGAATCCTGACTGATGTTTAGACAGGATATCATTTATACATAAAAACTCCTTTACTTGTTCACTCACTAAGCGTTCAAGAACCTTAGCCAGAACTGACAATTTAGAGATTGGCCTATAGTTATTTAAAATAGTTGCCTCCCCTCCTTTCAGTAAAGGCAAGACATAAGCAGACTTCCATACTTTTGGAATTGTATTCGTGCTGAGGGAGAGGTTAAAAAGAGAAGTAAGAGGTGGAGCAATAAAATCTGCAGCTATCTTTAAAAAGAAAGGTTCTACGTTGTCCGGGCCAGCCGGTTTCCTAGGATCTAACTTGGATAATGCTTCATGAACAATACCAACAGTTAAAGGAGTAAAACTGAAAGGGTTTTCCAGACCACATTGTTCAGAGTCAAGGATTGGAGCGTTCACAGGAGCCACACAGCCAAACAGAGAGCCACAAGACACAAAATGCTCATTAAAGCAATTTAGCATAGTAGCCCTGTCTGATATAGTGCCAGATGCTGTGGTAAGGCACGGAGGTAGCTCATTTGGGATATCACCAGTGGAAATCGATTTTATGGCTTTCCAAAATTTCCTAGGATTATTCAGGTTTTCTGTGGTAACCGACAAATAGTACTTTGATTTAGCACTTTTTACTTGAGATGTGGAGCTATTTCTTAGCTGCCTAAAACGTAGCCATTCTACCTCTGAGCCTGATTTCCTAGCCTTAGCCCAAGCATTATTTCTCTCATGAAGGAGACTGGACAGCTCAGCAGAAAACCAGGGATTGTTTCGTCCCTTCACTCTAAATTTACGCAGAGGTGCATGTCTATCTATAATTTTCATAAAACCAAGATAAAAATAAGACCATGCAGTTTCTACATCAGCACACAAATTGATTCTACCCCAATCAAAATCAAACAGATCATGTAAAAAACCCTGCTCCACAAAGTGTTTTTTGTCTCTCTTTGTGATGACACGTGGTTTAACCTTTTGGACCTTAGTGTCCCTAATTGTGGCCACAACACAGTGGTCACTCACATCATTAGCAAATACTCCCACAGATGAGTATTTATGTGGAACATTTGTTCAAATTAGATCAATTAAGGAGGATTTATTTGGGGACTTAATATTTGGGCGAGTAGGACTGTCTATAATCTGGGTAAAATTCAATGAGGTACACAGGTTTTTTAAATCCTCTGACACAGAAGTTAACCAGTCCCAATTAAAATCACCAAGCAGCACTATTTCCTTGTAGGAAAGTTGCGATAACAGTTTTGCCAAAGACGATAAAGAGTCCTTGACAGCCGAAGGGGCCCTGTAGCAGCCCACCACCATGAGCTGTTGACCCTTTGTTACCTCAATATTCACGGCTAAAAATTCTAGCTGTTTACTAACAGATTTGGAAACCATATTAGTTACACAAAACTTATTTTTCACATAAATGGCAACGCCACCACCTTTTTTAGGCCGGTCAGTACGATATACACTGTAACCATTTATGTAAATGTCAGAGGCCAAAATGGATTTATCTAGCCACGTTTCTGATAAGACAATGACATCAGCATCAGTCGAACTCGCCCAAATACGGACAAACTCTAATTTAGGTAACAGACTACGCACATTTAAATGAATTAAACCTAGCCCAGATCTAGATATAAAATCAGCAGGAGTAGCTATTTGACTAATACTGCTCAGTGGACCTGGATTTGGCTGTACATTTCCTGATAGTAACAACAATAAAAATACCAGGCACCTTTTCCTCTTAATCAACACACATACATTGTCAGCTGATCTAGAGTCACCAGCAAACGTCGCGAAAGTGAGATTAGAGTTTAAAAAACAATTCTGAAGGACCATCGTGGCAGGCATGTGAGAAAGACAAACATTTTCCGAAATGAATGTCCGCGACAGTGCAACCAGCAATTGTTTGTGCAACACCTCCGAAACTGTACAGGGGATGTCCACTGCGGGCGGCAGAACATACCCGAATCCAGTAGATTGTTCAGGACGACTAGCGATCTTCTCCTTGTCCAGCACAGCCGAGAAAAGGCACAGCAGAAACACGACACCCGCCATTCTCCCAGTCCAGCACAACAGTAACCACGCTGTTCCCGGAGCAAGGTGGAACCAGGCCTCAGCTATAGCAGTACAGCAGAGTAGAGAAGGTAATCCCACCGCGTTACACCGGCTATTTAATCCACTTTACATCTCCGCCGGTAGCACAGGCGCGGAGAGGAACGGCGATACGCGGTGTGAGGAGCGGCGAGAGGAGCAGCAAGAGGAGCGGCAAGAGGAGCGGCGATACGCGGTGTGAGGAGTGGCGAGAAGGGCCGGGATCACACTTCCGACTCTTTATCTCTGCAAGAGTTGCTCCCTCTCGTGCTAAATCCACTCGGCGGGCAAAAGCAGGATCCCAGAAGTGATTCGCCCAGTGTGGAGTGGCTCCTGAAACCCTTCCCGACGAGCCTTTAGTGGAACTCGGGTCCGCTGTGGTGGATGAGGTTGAACGTGGCTCACATCCGGAACTCAGCAAAGGTGGATCACGTCTCAGCGCTGACGGCGTGTAACCTGTTCCTCAGGTGAGCAGCGAGCAGCTGTGAACGAGCAGCGAGCAGCTGTGAACGAGCAGTGAGCAGCTGTGAACGAGCTGTGCGGGCAGCCGTGGCACCTCCCACTACGCAGGGACATACTGTCTCAGGCGGGGGGGACGATCTTTCACCCACACCCAGAGCGCTTGGCACTATGGGCCTGGCCCGTGAGTGGTACAATCTGAATACAGTGGGGCTCCCTCAGAAGGTGATAAACACTATTCAGAGTACAAGAGCTTCCTCCACCAGGTCTCTCTATGACTGTAAGTGGAGGGTGTTTGAGGAGTGGTGCCTTCAAAAAGGACACATCTCTTTTCAATGTCCTGTCGGGGTGATTTTATCATTTCTACAGGACTTAATTGATAACCACAGAGCTTTCTCTACGATCAAAGTGTACCTGGCTGCTATTGCTGCATGCCATGTGGGCTTTGAGGGAAAGACGGCTAGCCAACATCCCTTGGTCTGTCATTTTATGAAAGGGGCTCGCAGGCTCCTCCCTGTTTCCAGGTCACTGGTGCCCTTATGGGACTTGGCAGTGGTTTTAGATGGGCTCACTCGACCTCCATTTGAACCCCTGGAAGAAGCTGACATGAAACACCTGTCACTGAAGACAGTGCTGTTACTGGCTCTGGCATCTGCCAAGCGAGTCAGTGACATTCATGCGCTCTCTGTACATCCGTCATGCACTCAGTTTGCCCCGGGGCAAACAAGATTGTTGCTGAAGCCCAACCCTGCCTTTATACCTAAGGTGGTTGGCTCATGTACCCCCATTGACATTGTGGCATTTCCTCCGCCGCTGTGTTCCTCTGAGGAACAGCGGCCGAATTTGCTGTGTCCAGTTTGTGCTTTACGCATCTATATGGACAGGTCAAAAGAGTTTTGTTGTAATGACCAACTCTTTATATCCTGAGCTAACCCTCAGAAGGGCAAGCCTGTTACCAGGCAACGGCTCTCCCACTGGATTGTGGAAGCGATTGCTCTGGCTTATACGAGTCAGGGTTTGCAGGCACCAACGGGCCTGCATGCTGCAGCATCTGATATTTAAGAAGTGTGTTACATTTGAAATGGCAGAAAGTCTTGTTGCAATTTCCAGATATTAAAAGAGGTCCCTTGAGTTTCTCTGGTAATTATCAATAGTAGCAGTTAAGTGAATACTGTTCAAACAATACTTTTACTACTACTACTATACTGTGTTTTATATTGATTTCTCTGTTTTATCCTTTCATAAAGGTGAGGACTAAAATGGCTCTAAACAAGGGCTGTTTAGAGTAAACAGGGTTTTATTGCCCTATGGGGGAGGTGTAGGCATGCAGGACAGGGTGCTAGGTTGGGGAAGAGTATATTCTGCTTAAGATCTCTAGCATGTCATGTTTCAGGGAAGTCTACATATCTTGAATAGTATATGTGTGGGTTTAATTACTTTGTATTCTGTGTAACCAGAAGTTAGAGATATGAGAGATGAAATATTTGTGTTATCTTAAATATCCTTTAAGACACATCTGAGGTCTCTGGAATGTGGGGGGGGTGTGTGTGTGGAGGCTGAGTAAACTCCATCCCTTCCTGTTTCTGTTGGTATTTGAGAGCCATGCATCTTTTTGTTCTCTCTCTCTTCTCGCGCCGCCCGGACCGGAAGGTCGTGGCAGCCCGTGAACAAGGGCCAGGAGTAGGCATACTCCTGACATTACGCATATGATATGATATGGCTTTGTATGGTAATGTATTGATTGTATTGCATTGTTATATTACCATTAAAGTAGATTATTGTTTTAACGGATACTTGTATGTTCTGGATTCCTTCCTGTATGATAACCAGCTTGTTAGGGACGCGCGGAGATTTGGAAAGCGGACCAGTTGTCCCTCAAAATCTCTATCAAATGGTGACCCGACGTGCCTGGTAAACAAAGCTGTGGAAGAATCCGGACGACCGGAATGGGTCGGGAACAAACGCTTTAAAACATCTCAGACAATCAGCAGGGCCCTGCAAAACAAGACAAAAGGTACCAGACGCCTGTTAAGAAAATCAGCTGTCTGTAATTGGATATACTAAAAATGTAGGATTGTCTGTAGGCGTTTCACGGTGTTTTTAAAGTTTAAATGGAATATACAATGCATATTTTACTATGTTAGGAAAGTTATATACAATACGTGAACGTTGATCGCAAGGTAGACAGAAAGTCCGGCGTAACGCAAATAGAGCAGTTTGGCGTGGACCTCAGGTATACTTATTCCTGAGTGGCGTGGAAACGGTGCAGTTTGTGGGTTGCGAGGTTATATTCCTGGAAACTCGATATTTTAGATCGGGTCGCCGTTTAAAACTGGGGTTAAATAACAGACCAAGGCTGAAAGCTAAATGCCACCGGTCTGTTATATGTTAAATAGAAGGGAGAGAACGCGAACCTCACCGAAATTGTGACGGGACCGGCTCTCGTTTCCCTTTGTCTGTAAACTTAATTTGAAAAGCTAACGTGTGATAAAGGGCTCGCTAAGACCTCGGTTTTATGCCCCATGGAATGGTCACAATCTTTATGGGTGTCGAAGCGAGGTCTTGTTTGTCTGTTGAAATAAACATCACATTATCAAGCTGGGCAAACTGTACGGGGAATACATCTGTGTGATTTTTACCTAAAATACCTGTGTGAGCGATTGTCTGTGGAACTCAGACAATGCACTCAGAAGAGTGAAGCTCATTTGTGCTCTGCTGCTGCCATCTAGTCGCTGAAAGGGGGTTACACACCCTGGATTTTTTTTACAAGGGAAGCACGTTAATAGTAACAACGACAATAGCCCAGTATATCACTACAAGTGAACACATATTAATTAAGTCAGATAAATAAAAGCGAAGTGAATATGGAACGTCAGAATGGTTAAGACAATTCTGAAATTCCAGGGAGTTACCGGGAGCAATGGGAACAGATTAAGAGATTGATTTTAAGTGGAATCAAACAGGTGGATAAAGAAAAGGCTTGTACATTTAAATAAATAAGAAACATTGCATTGTGAATTTCGTACTATTCGTCATTAACTGATCATTTTACTCAAATATATTTCAGAGGACCTTAATTGCATACAGTAACGTTGAGGGAAAGTAGAAAGTAGTTTGCTGAGTATATGTAGTACATGCAGGTTAAAGTTTGATTCAAATTGAATATAATAGTGGATTATTCCACCTACATTACACATAGAAAGATGAGAATTTGTTAAACATTAGATAACGAACTCACTGTAAGAAATATATATTGTAATGTTATTTAGGAGTTGTATTGATCTGTTTCTTGATTGTTCTGTCTGTTGGTTGTCATTGTTGATTCGTAAAGACCTTGTTTTATGTTGGTAAATGTTTTGGTATACCAATAGTTTGTTGTTAGTTGTTGAGAGAAGCCCCCCTTCTCTTGAAAAGGCTGAGAGCTCCAGCCGGAGCCAGTATTTGTACTTTCTGATTCTGTAGAAGAGTAGACCCTTTGTTTCAATCAGAAAAAGAGCATGCTATTCATCACAATTGTATTTTTAGGTTATGAATAAAACAAAAAGTAGTAGCCTAAGTGATAAGCAGAAGGGTTTATATTAATATTAATGTTTATATGACAGGGGTGCTTATGCCCGCTTCGGTTTTCAATGTCCGCCATCACGTTAAAACAGAGGATTGGTGGCATTTTCAGTTCATTGCTTGCTTCCACACGCCTTTCCCCCTCCTTGTCTCTTTCATGACTTTAGTTAATGCATTAGAACGATTGTTATCGTAACTTGCCGTGTTTCCAGAAGTCGAACTCACTGTTCACATTACGGTGTATATTTCCGGAACGGCCTTTCACAATAAAAGCCAAAGGCCGCTGTTCGCCAGAGATGCCTTCACAATAAAACAGTAATTAGCTTAACAATATATTTAACTTATATTACGTCCTTAAATATTGATTTTAATTCATTACAGATCTAACCTGCTTGTAACACAACTTAGATAAACAATTTCAAAAAGAATAGAATAAGCAAGTGGTTAAAGGGGGTTTCCTGTCTGGCTCATTTGATTTAGAACTGAAATAAGGAAGAATAGTGTTTTATGAGAACTGTCATTCCTCATGGTTTCTAAAGATAAAAAAGAGATTTTACAATGTGGTTTTACTACTTTTAATGGAGTAAAGAATCTGGGTAGACTACTTTCATTGATTTGTTTTAACATTCACATGTTTCAGCATTCCTGACAATATAGACACTCAGCCGTTTTATTTTGTAACCCGTTGGGAGAGAGATTTAAATTGAGTTTTCAAATACGGCGCGGATTTAATACAGTTATTTGTGTATTCTGTGACCTCACCATGCTTGTAACACAACTTAGATAAACAATTTGAAAATGAATAGAATTAACCAAGTAGATAAAAGATTAGTATAGTGGTTAAGGAGGGTGTCTTTGTTTTGCCTATTAACTTAGAACTGAAGTAATAAAGAATAGGCAGACTACTATCATTAGTTTGTTTTAACATTCACATGTTTCAGCATTCATGACCTCAGCCGTTTTATTTTGTAACCCGTTGGGAGAGAGATTTAAATTGAGTTTTTCTCAGTAGCTGAATGTGATTACAGCAGCATTGGGTAGTTCTGCACCACCTTTTGGGTTCTCTGAATCAGTGTGTTGGTGAAGACTTGCTCACTGCGAACAGAAGAAGTGTGCAAAGAACGCATCTCTGAGGAGATATTGACATTATGCTTGTGCCTCGTTGTCAAGGCAACAGTGGTGTGAAGAGGTACTGCGGTTTTGGGGGATTTCTGCCGTACAGAGGACAACGTGTGTCTGCCAAGTGATTCCTTCCCTCATCTCAAAGCCAGGGAGAGTTTCCTTGGAGCCCACTGACCAGGGCCGGTCCTAGCTTTTTGGGGACCCTGCCACTGACTACAGCTGCATCACTGACTGTGCTCATTATGACAAGATCTTGAGACATGCTTGTCTCAGATTGTTCTGGAGGAATGATGCAATGATTTTACGGCATAATTGTGCAAGAGTTTCCCAGGGGGTGGTGTAGAAACCTTAATGCTTAGTGTTTAGATAAGAGGCTGTTTGTTCAAATGATGGTCTGGAATGCTGAAAAGATTAAAGTTGAATATTCTTGGTTAGCAAACAAGACATCTGATTATTATGTCACACATAATAATCTTGTTATAGAAACTAGCTATGGGTAAAACGTGTGGTTGTTATACCATTGTTATCATGAACAAAAGATAAATAAGGAAATAGTATCTGCTTAAAGATGAATGGATTTCATATCCTAGAGGGGATTAGTTATTGTGAATACTCCACAAGGTATCTACTAATGTATTGTAAAGAACTTGAATTGACTTGATAAATAAGTGAAGATAAGAAGATGTATTAACCATAAATTAGTCAATTGGTAAATAGAAAATAGCGGTAAAGAGGAAAACTATTAAAGTGAAGTGAAAAATCATCCTAAAACACACTGATGGAAAAGGGGGAAGGCATGATGGAAGTATGCACTAGACTTTTTATTCATGTGTGAATTTGGTAGTGTTTTAATTTGTTACAGTATTGATCAGTTCAAAGGGACAGTCTTAGTAACAGCTCTATAAGATCAGACAAATATTTATTTATATAGGTCATGTTGAAGGGAAAGCTGGTTCTAAACAAAATATAGTATTGCAATTTGAGGTACTGGTTTCACCATTGTGGCATAGTTATTACCATAGGAGGGCTTTCGGATGGACATACGAAATGACTTCTGTTTTTAAATCCTTGATAAAGTAGGGAGTAATTGTTGCATGTTCGGACACCCAGGGTTCCACGCACTGTTAAAGAGGGTAACATTGTTCTTTAAGTGCACCAGAATTGAAGATACATTAATAAAATGAGTTATGGAATACATAGCAGAGATTTACAGATCCTAGTAATGTTTTGACACAAGATAATAGTGATGTACACAAGTTTCTGAAATAGATCTATTAGTCATTTTAATACTAATTAGGTGTAAATGAATTGCAGTAGTAGTAGTAGTAGTACTCTAAGGAAGTGACATTTTTTTGGCTAGACACTTTTCAGGGAATGTGGGAAACCGCTGTTCCAATGAGGGGTTGGAGATATCTTGAACATTATAGTTGTAATTGTGAATTAATAAATGATGGCGCTCCATATATACAGAGTTTTATAGACGGAGGATGCTGGCCTGTGCTGGAACATCTCTGCAGAGCACGACACATGGCCAAAAAGACTGAGACCAACTGACCTTTGACCCTGACCGACAGGGTAACTTGGGAAGGCACTGTCAATGACTGACTCTGAGGTGTACCTGACCAAACCTGACTTTACAACCTGACAGTGTGAGTGAGTGTATGTCTGCATCTGATCAGTGCAACTGCATGATTTAAAACTATGACTAATCAAGCATGTTTTTGGACTAACACATTATTTCTGGGGCTTTGTGTGAAATGAGAGGTTTCCTAACATTCCACAAAAGGGGAAACCGCACATGTGACCCGTTTCTAATCTGCTTGATATTTCACTCCCACAGGAGGTGGCAGTTTGCAGAATGTGAAACTCAAACTAAAACATGAAGATTCTGTTTCTTTTAGGACTGAATGATGGAGAGAAACACTTAATTTCACTGAAGTGTTTACTGTGGAAATGATGGATGTACATTTGGGAATGATGTTTAGTATTTTCTTATAATCAATTATTACCTGAAGGTTTTCTTCCCATACAGAATTTTGTTTACACATGAGTTAATGTGTAAAAAAGGGGGAGTGTAAACTTCACAATGTACATTTTTCATTTAGGGACTGGAAGGAACCGGCTGCCCCAACTCGATTGTTCAATCTGACCATTGATTGACAGTTTTAGAATTGACCTGCTCCATATCTGGGGATAAGACACTGTTTGATGAATGTTGACATGTCTCTAATATTGATTGAGTTATAGCAGATAACACAGATAAAGAATCAGTGGCCAAGGGGCTACTGTGAGAGATGTAAGTCCAGAATGGAATACTGAAGAAGCTGACCTGTGAGTAATGTTTCAACTAATGTTTCAACAGGTATTAAAGTAACTGAGGTTTGAAATGTAGAAAGAACATATTTACAGTTAAAGCTAAAACATATTAATGTAATGAGACACAATGTAATTTAGACAACATCATGTAACTAGTCTGGTAAAGAAGTAAGAGCCATAGACTTTATTGTTTAGGTCATTATGGGGATATACATTTCATCTACATTTATAATAGAAAGACATTTGATGACAGTTTGTTGGAATTCTGTATTCATTTTTTCAGCGGGATAATATCTAAGCACTGACGGGTAGAAGCAGTATCACCAGGAAGCCATTCACTTTGTTAATATTGTGATTTTGGTTGTTTTTGAATCCATAACGTTAGTGTGTTTCTTTACCAGAAACATTAGCAGTTCAAATCATATTTAGATTTGGGATCTCAAGGATTTCATTTAAAAATAAACACAGAAGCTTGTCAGAAATTCAGAGCTATTGAAATATGTTATTTAGTTTACCTAAAGATGATGGGGTTCTTATTTAGTTGGCACAGTCCAAGTATTAAGATTCTGAAGCTGCACAATTAATTTAGAAAACCTGTTCACAGACGTCTGTTGTTTTAAGACACCCCACCAACAGGCTCCAAGTGGCCACGCAGTGGTGGGTCAAAGAGCTGAGGGCCCCAGAGCCCGGAGCGTAGGCTTGAGGGATTTGTATCAGATTTCTCCACACAGGTTGTTGACGCCAAAAGGGGGACCCGAGACGCAGGAGGCTGAAGGTCATCAGGACAAAGTGGATCAACCCCAGGCTCTCCGGGCCCCGACCGAGTGACCCAGCGGATCTCTCATGCCGTCCGCATAGGAGGAAAGGGGGACAGCTCGTACCACGGGAGCCATTGTGCGGCGGGGAAACCACCTGCTAGGACCAGGGGACGACATCAGGACGGATCTGGGTCTCGTCATGGAGGTCGACACGGATGCTGTCATCAGCGGACTGGAGTAGAAGGACCTCGAGGACATCCATGCAGCAGACGACTTGGAAGCGGCTGGCAGTGGGCTGGGGGACTTGTCGAGGTAGCAGAGGAGTCTACTTCTCTCTGATCAGTTCCACCCGTGAAGGGAAAGCCGCATCTCCCCCTCCCTATCAGCTGTCGTTGTGGCTATTCCTTTGGGGGGGGGGGGCGGGCAGGCGGGCTGATGATTCACCACCAGGAGACTGCTTCTTAGCACTCAGCTGCCCCCTCATGGTTCCTTCACTGCCATGGGAAGTGATGTTCTGTTCCTTCACGATTTCAAGTACTTTGGATCTCATTTTCTGATGGATTTATACGATATTGGGGGACAGACACAGTAGATATGTTTCAAAATGCCTTGTGTAAGTTTATCTCTTGAGAAGGAGATAAAAAGGGGGATTGCAGCATCTGATATTTACATTTGAGTGTTACATTTGAAATGGCAGAACGTCTTGTTGCAATTTCCAGATATTAAAAGAGGTCCCTTGAGTTTCTCTGGTAATTATCAATAGTAGCAGTTAAGTGAATACTGTTCAAACAATACTTGTGTTTGTGTTTTATATTGATTTCTCTGTTTTATCCTTTCATAAAGGTGAGGACTAAAATGGCTCTAAACAAGGGCTGTTTAGAGTAAACAGGGTTTTATTGCCCTATGGGGGAGGTGTAGGCATGCAGGACAGGGTGCTAGGTGGGGGAAGAGTATATTCTCCTTAAGATCTCTAGCATGTCATGTTTCAGGGAAGTCTACATATTTTGAATAGTATATGTGTGGGTTTAATTACTTTGTATTCTGTGTAACCAGAAGTTGGAGATATGAGAGATGAAATATTTGTGTTATCTTAAATATCCTTTAAAACACATCTGAGGTCTCTGGAATGTGGGGGGGGGGGGTGTGTGCGTGTGGAGGCTGAGTAAACTCCACCCCTTCCTGTTTCTGTTGGTATTTGAGAGCCATGCATCTTTTTGTTCTCTCTCTCTTCTCGCGCCGCCCGGACCGGAAGGTTGTGGCAGCCCGTGAACAAGGGCCAGGAGTAGGCATACTCCTGACATTACGCATATGATATGATATGGCTTTGTATGGTAATGTATTGATTGTATTGCATTGTTATATTACCATTAAAGTAGATTATTGTTTTAACGGATACTTGTATGTTCTGGGTTCCTTCCTGTATGATAACCAGCTTGTTAGGGACGCGCGGAGATTTGGAAAGCGGACCAGTTGTCCCTCAAAATCTCTATCAATGCTCATTCTACTCGTGGACTGGCTACATCCTGGGCTTTGTTCAAGGGTGTTTAGAAATAAAAAAATATAAGTTATTATATATACAAAAGTATGTGAGGGATGGAATATTAAATTGAATATAAATGTAAAATGTACATGTGATTTTACGTCCAAGAGAAGCTATGGAGCAGAGAGTTCTCTGCCAGGCAGAGGTTATTTGTTATTTGTTCAATATGTCAAACTGATTTCCCTGACTACAATCTTTAGTTACATGGTGAAACGTTATGCTGCTTGTACTAATTAGACTTATCATATAAGCCACACAGGTTTTAATAGGATGTATTCATTATCTTTACTTATGTTGCGGTCTTTTCAGCAGCGCCATCTCTAATACGGCGATACAGTCACTACCCATCATTTACATTTCACCGTGACATGGACAAAAATGTAACGTCAGCTTACCTCAAAGCACGAATCCAGACTCTCCTTTGGAAAACATTGGCCGGGAAACTATAGAACGAGCACATTTCATGCGAAGACCTGTGGCTGCAACCCGGAGCAAAGCAACAAACCATTGCATAGCTAACTAGTAGCGCTAGCTTTAGCTAACGTTAGCCAACTAAACGAACTGCCGAGTAAAATTGGAAAACACTGGTAATTAATTGTTCTATAATTTGTAAAACTACGGTGTTAAAAATGACAATTTCAAAAATACAGATTATAATGGTCAGATATATAGATATACAGATACTAAAGATACTACAGATACTAAAGATAGGCAGGTACTTGCTTTCAAGCAGAACACAGGGGAAAACAAACATAGCGGGGGTGTTTACGTGTTCGGCGTAATGACGTACAGTACAACGGCCTCGACAATTTCTGTAGTCCTATTCAGCCACTCGGTAACAACCATCGTTTTTCAGACACGTAAACTCTTCAAAAATCACCAGTGGGGTCACTACTGATGTATTTAATGTCGTAGAACAAAACGTGATTTATCTCTTAAATTTGTGTCAACCACAGACCTTATTTCGAGCTATTTTCCAAAACCCTATGGAGAAAATGCATTAGTTTTTGACGAAGGAACCGGAAGTGCTAAAAATGCTAACTTACTTCCGGGTTTTAGGACGCATCACTGCGGTTCTCTATGATTACAAACTGCACACAACAGGTTAAACTCAGGTCTGAATCAACTAGTAGATGAATGTCAATCAGCCTTTATTAAGGGCAGAAGTATTCATAACCATACCAGACTGATATATGCTCGATTACCAGGAGTTTATTGATACTGAAGGTCTCGTACTATTTCTGGATTTTTACAAGGCTTTTGATACTGTTGAACATTCCTTTTTAATGGAAACTCTAACATTTCTGGGTTTTGGTGAACATTTCTGCAACATAATTAGGATGCTCTATTCGGACATCTATAGCAGGGTTTCCGCTAGGATTTTTTCTCACCGGTCAAATGTCCGGGCAGAATTTATTTTACCGGACTAATTTGAAACTTACCGGTCATATTTCAATAATAATAAGAGTTGTGTAGCAGAGTTTCCGTTAGCATGTAATTACCGGACTATGAGCAGATATGCTTCAGTTTAAAACTCAGTTCACGGGGCTCATTTTTATATTGCTTCAGTTTATAATCGTAACAGATCGAAAAATTCAGATTCATTTTTCAATAAATGATTCCACAAACAACATAATTATTACATTCAAACAAACTACTTGTAGTAGATAACGTACATTATTCAAAAGTTTACATTACATTTGAATAATAACACGGGAGAAACGGATCCTCTCTTTTCCCCTCTCCCTCCCTCTCTCTCCTGACAGCACGTCAGTTTCTCATGCAGCTCCTGCAGCTCGCTAAACAGAGGGCGGGGCTTCAGGTGATTATGCAGAGCTGCGTGTCTCCGTCTGACTCAGCAGCTGATCTGATCTCTCTCTCTCTCGTCCGGTTACACTTCACTCGCGTTTATGTCCATATCGATCAGATCCAGCTCTCCTGATCGGCCTTTATAGAGAGCACCGATCAAACTATTAAGAGTGAATATCGGCCGATAATGACCGGCGGCCGATCGATCGGAGCCTCCCTAATTATTACCAGACATGTTGACCGGCAGGTTTTGAATTTACCGGTTTTTAATAAATTTTACCAGCTAAAAAACGTTAATTACCGGCTAACGGAAACCCTGATCTATAGTTCTGTATCTTTGAATCCTGGAATGAGCCCTAGGTTTAAGGTTTTACGTGGTAATCGACAGGGTTGCCCTATTTCCCCAAAATTATTTATTCTGACCACCCAAGTTTTAACAACGCTTATTATAAAGAATCACAAAATATTAGGCATTACCCTCTTTGACAAAGAATTTAAAATTAGTCAATTTGCGGATGACACGTCCATTTTCCTAAAGAATAAATCCATGGTAAAGGAAACTCTTAACACAATTTCAATTTTTTCAAAAGCATCAGGGTTATCTCTTAATCTTTAAAGCAGAAGGTATCTAAACTTATTTATCCATGCCACTCATGTTTTGTCTCTTCGGCCAATATTAAAAAAACTTATTTTCCAATTCGTGTGGAGAAATAAAACTCACTACATTAAAAAGTCACAGCTTGTTAAAGAATATGATAAAGGCGGAATTAAAGCTTTAGACTTTGAATCGATGATTGGAACAATTAAAATAAAATGGTTGAAAGCTTTTTTGTCCCAGCCAGAATCCATGTGGTTCCATATTCCAAAGGCCATAACATCTAGGAGGGTTTGATTTTCTTTTAAAATGTGATTTTGAGGTTAATAAGATTCCGACCAAATTGTCGAATTTTCATAAGCAGATACTTCATTATTGGAAAATGATATTTACCCACAATTTTTCTCCTCGTGGATCTACTTTATGGAACAACAAATCTGTAAAGCAATTCCTGTATCACTTATTGAAATGATTCATAATACTTTACTGTACTCAAATGTTGTATCAGTTTTACCTAGTTTGGAATTTATTGGCGATACTCTTAAGAATAACAAATCTATTAATGCTTCTTTGAAATCCCACATTTTTCACAATTTGAACAGAGGCTTATTTCCACAAGGGACCGATTTAGACACTTTATCTGTAATGGAAAAAGCTCTATCTTATTTTATAAAATGGCCTATTTCTCCTAAAGCAAAATAAACTAATTTTAAAGTCTACCCGGTTTCTACTTTTTTAAATTCAAGATTTAAATTTGAAGTGGAACCATGTTCCTTTTGTAATTTATCTGATGAATCGTTGGAAAATTTATTTTTCTCATGCCCTTTTTCTAAATTGTTTTGGTCGAATGTGAGAGATTGGTTGTTACTTAAATTAACAAACATTCCGGCCTTCAAAATATATCACATTTTATATTATATTGATAATTTGGATTCTCCCATATCTGATTTGGTAAATATAATTATCATTTTGGGTAAATACCATTTACATTGTAGTAAATGGAGAGGAGGCAAGCCCTCCTTTCCCTGTTTCATAAATGAGTTCAAGTCCTTTTCTCCGTCCCTTAGGAAAATACAATCTTGTAACATGTCTATAAAGATTTGCAATGACATTTCCAAATGGTTATTATTTAAGTAAGCTTAATGCCTCTCAAATGTTTTTGTGCCATTATGCTTTTTTCTCTCCCCCTCGCTCTTATTGGATGTATTATTTTTGTCTTATTGTGAATGAATGTCTTGCACTTATGTTGATAAGTTGATGATATCCTCACCGAGCTTTTGTATGTTTTAAAAATGTTCAATAAAACATTTATAAAAAAAAAAGAAAAAAAAGCTTTGCCCGATCTGCAGTGCGCATGTGCGAGATGGTCCGCCATATTGGACAACTCCGGACGGCAACCCAAGTAGGACAACATTGACACAGTGGCTTTTGGCAAAGCTCAAAAGGAAAACTCGAGAGAGATGAGTTATTGTTATTGTTAGGGAAATAATTATCTCAGACTCCTAGATGTGACATACAGGACCAACCTTGACGTCTATTTATGTCCTTTAAGGACACAGGCTGCTTCCGCCAATAATGTTATTGTTCCCATTCTGTGACCGGTCAATACTAGGTCACAGATGGTCTTTGTTGTGGGTGCACTGGGACACTTCCTTCTTTGTTGTTTGTGGACTCCAGGGTATGACATATTCAAGGCCATAAGTGGCGGACGCAGGTAACTCAGTGTGCCCAAACTGTCTAAAGCTATCTTATCAAAACATGTTGATTACTCTCTTTTGAAACAAGTTAAATGGGCTACCAAGAGAGAGGCGCTCCAGAATTGACGTGGCAACCACCCGTGCAGTCAGACCGTGACTGTGTGACTTGTGATGTGAATTCTCCGGCCGTAACTCCAAATAAACCTCCAGTGTTTGACATCGAAGCTCCTGCTCTACCCTGTCTCCTTCCTGAGTCGGTGACTCCCACTGCATTGCTACACAGAAGTTTCCATAACAGTTATTACAACGTGACTTCACTATTATTTAACAACTCTTTTTATTGGGTTCTTTTATTTGGGGTTAATTACATTGTCAGAATAAGTGAGAAAGGAATTTAACTTCTGTTAGACAGCTATATGAAATACATTGTTGCACACATTCACAGTAAATATGTATTTAGTATGATAGCTGTCTAACAGAAGTTAAATCCATTTGAGCTTTGTCAAAAGCCACTGTGTCAATGTTGTCCTAATGGGTTGCCGTCCGGAGTTGTCCAATATGGCGGACCATCTCGCACATGCGCACTGCAGATCGGGCAGAGCTGCAAATCGGGTAGTCACTACCCGATCCGTCCCCCTGCCCGATCGGTACTGCGCATGTGCGAGATGGTCTTACACATATCATGTCCATTTTAAAATATGTTGCTGTTTGTAAATCGATCAGCGGTTCAGATTCTCTCCTCAGAATGTGAAGGGAGAGCTGAGGTTTATTGATGAAACTAAATGTTGTATTTGAATGAGGTCAAACACTTTCAATGCACCCATCATTCATTAGACAACCCTTAACGGCCCGTCTACACTACAGCGTCGACAGCGTCGAAAGCTCCAAGCTGCTCCAAGCTGCCCATTCACTTTCAATGGGGTGACGTCACGTAGCCGCGCTTTTTCGCCGAACTGAATTGTGGGTAGCAGAGCGAGGCGTCTCAGGCGTCCCAGGCGACCAGAAGTTGAACATTGTTCAACTTCTGGTCGCCTGGACGCCGGAGTAGCCAGCGCCAGCCAATCAAATCCCGTTTCCCAAAATCTGACAGCTGAAGCGCTAGCCAATCAAACCGCATCTAAGCTGGGAGAGATATCCCGCCGTTCATTTCTATATTTCAAAAAAAGTCGGAGGAGAAACTAACTATCGCCGTAGCGAATCACCCAGTTTTGTATGACCAGACCCTCTTCACCTACCGGGATACAAACCGGAGGAACCAGGCATGGAGGGAGGTGGCAGAGACAGTGGGGAAACTGGTAGGTTTTCGCCTGTTTGGGGAGTTTATATATATATTGCTCGCATAAAATCCCCGGGGGTTTTTGCTTTGTATGTCGGGGGGCGGGAGATTCATGTGATTGGTTGTTGGCCGTGTTGCTTGAATAAAATCCCCAAGCTCCAGACACGCCCAGCTCCAAGCTATTTTTGGAGCTGTAGTGTGGACGCTCCGTAAGGCCTAGTTTACCCTCAAATCCACAAATACAATCCTGCAGGCTGAATACCGCCATGTGGCCACTAAATGATACTTATTTTTAGAAGATATAATGCCTGAGTGATGCTATTCAACAATATTCCACTGAGAGAATTCAATAATCTAAGGATAATTTTATTAGGGTTGACAGCTTCTGCAACTGTTAGACTAAGGCAACATTGATGCAGTATTTCATGAGTTCATTAAGCTTCTGTTTTATGGTAATAGGCCACTTTACATTCATAAATGATGTCAGTTTTAATAAGCCAAAGCATTAGTTTTCGTTCCATTTACATCCAACACTGTTTGAAATATGTTTATAAAAGGCGTTTAAAATGGAATATACATTGTATTCAAATAATTACTTAATTATGTAAGGCATGCAGTATATAACCTAAAAAAAAAATACATATATACATTTTGCAAAACAGATTAAAGCAGCAACACAGAAAATAGGAAAATAAGAGACACATTGATATCAGCCATAAGAAGGAGAGATTTCTATGCATTTTACCTTATGTCCTGGAAAGCCTCTGATCATGTCACATTTAGCTATGGGCTCTACATGTAGGTCTAAAGAATTAAGATGATAGCTACAGTAAAGGGGAGCCAGAAAAAGTGACAGACTAAACCAAAAGCTCACTAGCATGCAATATTTTCAAGGTTTTTCCTTTTTATAAACTACCAAGTTGTGTAATGTATTTCTTCATCTAAGAAATGGAAGGACATATTTCATTTCTTGTCAAGCCTGAGAAGAAATTAAATGTAGTTTAACCTCTTTCACTCTTCGGATCCCTATGTTTTATTACAAAAAACATCCACCATGGAAGACTTGTTCTGCATAACATGCATTTCTTAGTTAGCTGAATATCTTAAGGCTTCCAAACGTGAAATACATTTCACGGTAAATTACAAGGAAACACGTGTATATGACAGACGTCTAGAAATATACGTGCAAAGGCAATTGCTTTTTTTTCATCATTTGCAAAGAATCCTCAAGTCAAACCTGGTGATAGGAGCTATATGTGTAGATGATGAGGAAGATGCTCTGCTGCTCCATAAACCTTGTAATTATGTAACATAAAACCACCTTAATGATATTTTCCTAAAACATAATTTATGTTATAGGAAAATATCATTAAGGCGGTTTGGAGCACACAACCACAGGACAGAGTTATGGTCACTTTCTCTGTGCACATAGACAGATCTGCGTCAAAATCTGGCCATATTTGAATGGCTTTTATATTCTTTGTCAGAATGTTTATCTTTCACCCAATAACATTTAGGAAATTCAAACAAAATGGAAGTAATCTATAATTTGTGACTTTAGAGGAAATTATGTAAAGTAACTGGAAAACCTCAATAGGATTGTCACACTAAAACCACAACTTGTTATTATGGTTTTTTGTTTGAGTCAGGATGTAACAAATGATTTGTTACTTATAGAGCTTGAAAGGTGTGTGCTTTAATGTTGACTACATTATAAGGATCTTGTAGGCTTTGCTTTTTTTACCACTGAGAATAAGCCTTTGCCATTCTAGCTCTATAGGCAAAGCATGATCTTTAATCTTACTTAATTTAATGTGCCATATTAAATACAATATTTGATACATAAAAATGCTTGAAGTTCCAAGCTATGATTGTAATGTTTGGCATGCTTTCTGTTACCCTAAATTAGACAATGATCTTGTAATGTGTTATTACTTAGGGACTAATCTGTCAGGCACAGCTGAAAGATTATAGTCTGTTTTTTGCATTTTCAACTTTGCAATCATGTCCTCATGAACAGTTTCTGAAATATTGTGTTTCATGAATTAAACTTCACATTTGTGCCTCTTTGTCTGTTGAACTGAATGTGCGGATGAGCACAGGATCAAAGAGTTGGACTGCAGCACTAGGACATATCCGGCACACTGGAGAATACTTTGTTGTTGGTTAACCTTCTGATCTACATTCTGCACTAAATTAATAATATATGTTCCAATCGTGTTGCTCTTGTTAACAAGGTGTTATTCCTCTCTAGTTTAACATTTTCTGCAACTCTTTTCACATCATGATATTCTTTTTCTAACACCTGTGCTCAGAATAGATCAGCAGTAATGTCACAGAGGTAATCACTGCCACATTGAGAGAAAGCTCTGCAAAACAAAATGTGACACGGGTGTCACATTTTAATGTCAACTGAGCCGTTTCCTGCAGATAAACTCCACATAAACATCACTGGAAATGCATCAATGTCAAATAACATCATTTAGTTGTGATGGGTTGAGGGAACATGGAGCAAACAACTAAAAAGACACAAAAATGCAAAAAGAAGCAGTTTGCAAAAACTTGTTTTTGCTTTCTAATGTGCCCCACATTTTGTGTCCCAAAACCCTGATTTATTATCACTCCTGACGAACTAAATCATGTTCAACAAGTGAATATCCTTCTTACGAAGGCCAGCCTCACTGATTTGTAGGGAAATTAAACAAATATCTGGTCCCTTTCACTGTGCTGATGCTCTCTGTCTCATTGTTTCCTCTCAGCTTCTCGGGTGAACAGCAACTACAGATCTTTTCTCCGTGTTTTCATCAAGCTGCTGTAATGATGCTGCACTGCCTCCATGTTCTTTTTTTGGAGTTTTAAAATGTCAAGGATAAAGCTGTTTTCATAAAAGACGGTTGTGGGAGAAAAGTAAACTTCATTTGTATCACCTTCTTCCTCTTTTATGTTTTTCTATACAGTGTGTATTGTACAAGATGTTCTTTTCTATTATTTTAAAAACTGGTTCTGAACAAAAACTGGTGTTCTGAATCTCATTGGCACCTAGCTGCTGTTTTTTCTTTTGCACATGGGCATGTTATAAAAAATTATTCTTTAAAAGTTAAGGAGTTCTTCAGATGGTTTAATTAATTGTGAAATAAAAATCTACATTCCTAAAAAATAGAATAAAGTTCTTAAACACATGAATCAGACTTCTATCAACAAAGACATACACTAGCATAATAGAACTCAAAAACATGTTATAGATATGTAATTGATGCGGAAAATGGTTAACTTTTCTTTCAGGGTATATTGTACTGTAATACTACATTTCTATCAGACACAAGTATTGGCACAAGCAAAAAATACGACTCAAGAATACAACCAGGCAAAAAGGTTTAGTCAAGCGTCTAATCAAAAAGGCAAAATAGTACAGGCGAAGATCCAAAAAGGACTGGAAGCAATGAAAAACAACCAACTAAGTTGGTAAAAACGCTTAAACAGCTAGGACTGTAGCTTACATTTAGGAGTCTCTTGGAGCACTTCATGCAAGACAGACAAGACGAACTGGCACTGACCAAGACAACAGCACAGACTAAATACACAGAAGAGGAGTAATGATTAGGGACAGCTGAGGCTCATTGAGGCCAGGAAGGAAAACACACATGTGAGGGGAGTGAGGCGATCAGCCAGGACCAGGATGTGACCATTTCTAATGAGAAATAACCCATTGTATGGTAGCCAAGAAACGACATGGTGGATTTCTTTCTTTTTAATCCAATCATCTTGAAGTCTTGGATTAATTATCTCCACATTTTAATTTAAACAACAACATTATGATCTATTTAATAAAACTCATTAGATCCATGACTCTGGCTAATGGAACATTCGATCTCAGGCGATAACGTCAGAGGATCCATTATTCATCCCTGCATCTCAGTATCAGTTACCAAAGGCAGACATTAAGCTTTACTTCTGTTAGGAGAAGACATTCAAATCAGTCTGGAGGAATGGAGAGGGACTGATCAGATTTATTACAGAGGTGTCGTATTATAGGGTAATGACACATCGTAGGGGTCTGACAATCCCTTTTTCATCACTTCTGGATACGTTTAACTTTTTAATTACACTTCAACTACAACACTGAAAGAAACAGCCACAGGCAAGAAAAATAAATGTCTCCGTGGGAAGGTTAAATACGAAAAAATATATGAAAGAGGATCTGGAGCTGCATTTCTAATGGTTTTAAAAAGGTCACATAGTGTATGTTATGGTTGTCTTGTTTTTTTTAAGCCCCTAGCCTGTTTTTCAGGTCTCAGGCTCGAAAATGACATTCCCAGAACAAATGACCATATCTTCCCTTCTAAAAGGGTTAAATTAATAATCTTTTTTCTCAAAGTAATGATAAACCTGTGAGTTGGATGTAGAAAAGTCAGAATCAATATAGATGTTTTTTATTTTAGAGAAAATTCAGATTGAACATGGTAAAAAACTGTAAATTATAGTGTCCGTCCAAAAAATATTTTATAGTGAAAACCAGCCTTGGATGATGGGTTAGTAGACTAAAAGCTTTAGGAATCCAAAGTACAACATATAATAAGTACCCTGTATCAAGATTGATGCAAAACAAGTGATATTTGACCTTTTTAGACAGATTTAGCAAAACAAACCTCTTCTGGGGCCATTTGGGTGGATTTTCCATATCTCTGGCCCCCCCTTGGTCGATTTTGACATGTGACATCTCTTTCTGACCGTTAGAGCCAATAGAATCCAAGGGAAATCGTCCCGCACACACTCATGTTAAAAAAAGGTGGCTTCTCCGCGCATGCTAGCTTGCAGCAGAGGGGAGAAATATCCTGCTCTGATATCAAGTAACGGAAAAGCTGTTTTATTGTTTATGGATTATCATAACCTTTCAAAGGGGACACAGACACATTGGATTAACCTATGGATTAACTACAGCATCGTTTTTATCGTTTTAATGCCATTGAAGACCAGTTTAGACCAGACAAAGACGAAGGTAAGCCATGTTAGCGTTGTGGGCTACCTAGCGCCACTTGTTTTGATGTACGTTTTTGTTGATAACGTCGCGAGTCTGTATCTTTCAGTGTTGAGGTGGGTACCGTTAGATTCTGTGTCTCCTTGCGATCATAAACGATGTGTTGCATGTGCACCTAGGATAAGTAATAAGGGAGCTAGGAGTGATTCTTGGTTCAGTAATAGGTTAGCATTTTTCGCTCAGGGGTCATTTAGATGCTTCTTATGAGACTTGTGTTTTGTTTTGGTAAAAATGGTTTGTATCGTCAGTTAGCTGAGATTATTCCCGTTAATCTGGGATAACACATAAATAGGTTCTTAAATATTAACATCCCCTGAGACACAGTGTCGTGGAAAAAAAAAATTAAGATAACCGCAGTCGGGAACCTTGGGGCTTAACAGGTTAAAAGAACACCTTAACGGTACGTCCACACAGCAGCTTTGAAAAAATCTTGAAAATCTTGGAGCTGGGCATGTCTGAAAACCTACCAGTTTCACCCACTGTCTCTGCCACCTCCCTCCATGCCTGGTTCCTCCGGTTTGTATCCCGGTAAATAGTCTGGTCGTAAAGAACCGGGTGATTTGCTACCGTAATTTCTCGTTTGGAATATGAGGAAATTAACTGCGGTCTGGCTCTCCCAGCATACACGTGGTTTGATTGGCTTGCGCTTGTACTGTCAGATTTGCATAAGCGGGATTTGATTGGCTGACGCTTCCAGCTCAGCTTCAAAAGTTGAACATTGCTCAACTTTTGAATCCTGGAAATCTTGGAAATCTTCGCTTCGCTCCCCCACAATGCAGTTCGGCGAAAAGCGAGGCAAAGTGACGTCATCCACATTCAAAGTCAATGGGCAGAGAAGCGTTGGAATTGTTGGAAGATTTGTTTAAAGCTGCTGTGTGGACGTACCGTAAGAAATACTCTGTCTCTTAATAGATATTTTCCATAAAGAATAACTAGCATTTATTCTTTTTGCCTCAAACTTGTCCACGCTCTGTTCTAGATAACAACCTGTTGGTTCTTGACATGGCGCTGTGTAACTTTAAACCTCCCCATGTGTTTTATTTTTTTTATGTCTTCAATCCTGTCTGAATCCTGAGAACATCTGCTGATGCAATGACCCAGTTTCTCCACAGAGGAATGTGGGATGAGTAAATGTTCATATATTCTTTGATGTCCTGGCATACATCGTGCTACATTCGTTTCTGAACGACTATGATAGAGTATGTTTTGTGAATTTGTGGGATGGGAAATGTCTTCAGACAACTCTGAACTGGGTCTTGTGGAGGCTGAATTGTCCCGGTTTCATAACCGAGTAATGACAAACTCACCAGAGTGCCTGCGATGCATGACTCATAAAGATACGATTTTTGAAATGCTAATGATGATTCAACACGGAGTGGAGAAGCAAGATAGAGAAAGAGTGAGAAAGAGACTGTGGGAAGAGATTCTCCGTATCTCGTTGGTTCTTTTGCCGGAGCTGACAGCCAGTTTCCTCCTGAATACATAAAATAGATTTTAAATAATCTCCCTTTAACGGCTTTAGTTTTTCATGACTGTGCGATGAGTCAGAGAGGGAAAGAGAGGAACAGAGATTCAGAGTTTAGGCGGTGAAGCCTGCCGCACTGTGGGAACGCTCTTCTACTTTTCTCTCCCTCTCTTTATCATAGTGTGTTCCTATCCAGTGCAGTGAAACAGGGCTAAACAAGGTTAAAGACACATGGACACAGTTGATCTTCCTCCTGTCATCCAGCCGCAGGAGACGGTGCTCCTCCAGGACAGACTCAAATATCTTGGTCAGTAGAATATCTTCTCAGCACTGGCATGTGGACAGAGGGTCTTAAGATGCTTTCTGGAGGAAAAATTGGGGTGATGGTATCTTATTGAAGCCAGAACGATGATTCATTTTAATAAGTGTGCGTTCATCTCACTCATATTTTTTCCCATTCTCCGTCCCAATGAGCCCCCTTTTCTTCTACATCTCCTGTTTTTGTGCTCTCCGTCTACTTTTCCTAATTTTCACTTCTCAATATTTACCATCTTTACCCCGGTTTCTCCATTTACCACTCTTTTTTCTCTTTTCTATCCTTCTTCTTCTCTCCATACCACTCTGCTTCTGTCTCCCCCGTCTTCCGCCGTATTGAGCAAGTGAAGGTCATTTTAGTGTTGGAGCAAGGGGGAGGGGATGATGCTGCTATATGCTGCTCTGGATAACCGCAGGAAGACGGATGGATGGATGATAAGAGCGGGAACGTGAAGGCAGAGAAAAGACAGAGGGAGACAGGATTTCCTGTGACCTTTGTCTGCATCCTTAAGAGGACGCAGTGTGCAGCATGCCTGATGCCCACGTGAAGCTCTGTCTTTATGTGTGCACCAAGGCGTGCTGCTGCCATTTGTTTTCATTAGTGGTCCATCATGATGTTAACCCCTTCAAATTACCTTAGCGTCAATGACAGTGTCATTAGGGTTTCTACAATGTGAGAGTTTTAAGTAACGTTAGCAACTCTGAACTGCTCTTTATATGATTTTCGGAAGCTCCATCAACCAAACTCTTTACCCAAGATGAGACTCAAAATCACCTTTGATTGACCAAGTGTGCCATTGTTTTTTATCTTCATTGCTCTTGTTGTTATACTGAAAAAGACTTTAAAGGTATAAACAAGGATAAAAGTAAGCGGGGAAAATAAAGGCAACCAAACGCTCTTTTATGTATTATGTTTGACTGTTTCAGAGTAAAAGTATCGTTTTGACAGTCATTTTGTAACATCTTCTGCAACTCTTTTCTGATAAAAAGCATAATTACCCAAAAAAAAAAGTGTGTTCTTTAGGATAACTACAGATATAATGCAAATAAATACATATTAAATATTACTATGTGCCTGTATACATATAATCTATTTACAGTATAGGATATATACATTTGCCAAAAGATTAGTCTAAATCCTGAAATCCGATTTTTATTTCCTGTGAAGTCGAATTTATTGTAGAATAAAAAGCACAAATCGAACGTCTGATGCTTGTCCAAGTAGGCTATGCTTTTCTATAGAAAGCATCCAAACAGGGATTATGGGGGGATACAAAAACTGATCCTCCTGCTGTGAGAATATGGCTTACTAGCTTTATCATGCAATACAAGGACAGAAGTGCTTCTCCTTTATTTCCATGTGTTCTACATTCGATATTTCACCTGGTCTATGCAGCTTTAGCAATATCTCAGTATTAAATCACACATGCAGCCAAGACGTCTGTGTAAAATCATTGTATAATGTTAAAGAAATATGTTAAAAACAGTTTTTCTCTAACAATTATTTTTATTTTGTATTGTTTTGCTATATATTACCTTGGATCTTTAAGCCTCTGATCCCTTGAATGTAGTGTGTGTGTTGTTGTGTGTTTTTCGTAGGTTATTTAATTATTTTTATTTTTATTAAAGTTTTAACTTGGGGTTGAATGGAATGTATGGTTAAATAAAGGATACAGTACATAAACTAAATCATTTAAAAAAATGTATATACATTTGGGTTATCAAAATGTAAAGTGCTATTTTGTAAGGCCTACTTTTATAGGCATGGGTAATTCTTATGTTGCTGGTGTTGGGTGGGTTATCTACCATCAATACCAGTGAAGACTGTAACTAAAATACATTTTTAGCTTTGTCTTTTTCCATTTATAAAAAACCTGTTCAATTTTAGACCTGTTAGTCGTAAAATGTGTTGCTACTGTTGGGATATACTGTATGGAAGAGCAATTCACATCCATTGAAATGTTAACTCTAGCTATCGTGACGAAAGAGACCAACAGGCTGTTATAGGAAGCAATATTTAGAGTTTCAATGAGGCTTACATCACAATCAGCTCTATGAATAAATGTTTAGTATCTGACAGGCGTTTGTGAGATAGGATTCAAGGAAGGTTTTCCTGTCTCAGATGAAGAGTTGGTACGAAATAAACCAAAATGTCAGTACCCCTGCTGTGTCATTGACATAGTGCTATCTTCCCCGGTACTGCACAGCCAGGGAAAGCTCTGTTGTTACAGGGTTTAAACTGGCTTTGTATTTTTTAAATAGCTGAATCTTTCCCTGCCTTTGAGGGAAAGTTGTTGGTAACAGACAGAGTTGAAAGAGTTCTGAAAAGGAGTGGACCCGGCTAATAATCCGTGGATATTGAATGAATGAGAGTCATTCCCCATGTGGATGTTCTAATTTGACAGTATAATACGGATTAGTGGCTCTCTGTAGTGAGATGTAGAAGTGAGTGTAGGATGAGAGGTGCATGTTTTTGCATGTGGAGTCAGGCTTACAGATATACCTTTGCATGATGATTATTACCTTCCTGCCCGTCAAACAGGTTGTTTGCTTCGCCTACTCTGATTCCCTCAGGGACGAGGGCTGGGGCATCCTGGCATTTACACTCTAATGAAAACAATCATTGGAAATATGTTAATCTGCCTGGCTGTGGTTGGCTGAAACAAACTGTGCTCTTTTATAAAGGCCAGATGCTCCTGTGAGTAATCACCTAGGCAACTGAATCCATTTAACCATAATGTCTCAGTATTGCATGCATGCCATGTACGTTAGTCACTCTGAGATTTATATCAGGCTTTTTTGCCATTGGGGTACAAGCTGATATTATTCATTAATGTCTCAAAACATTTGTAATCACCTCAGTGACATTTATAGGTAACACCCAAAGGGGAAAGTGGATCAGATGTCACAACATTTGTGAGGACATCAGTACATGTCAGTTTTCAACAGCACTAAATGCTGAAAACTATCAGTTATACAAGATTGAGGAATCCTGCTAAACCAGAACGAATGATGAAATGAGCTGAACTCTCCTACAGAGAACAGTGTACCCAGTACAGCTGCTGCAACTGGGCTGATAATGGCTGCCAGGGAAGGAATTACTCCGGCTAGAGATGTCCCGATCCGATCACGTGATTGGGGATCGGAGCCGATCACGTGATTTTCAAAAGATCGGAATCGGGAGAAGAAAATCGGGGATCGGGAATTTTTTTTTTTTTTTTATAAAATATTTTTATTATTTTATTTAATGTTACAAAACAAAAATGACAAAAATGTCTTAAAGTCATCCTGAGGCCTTAGTTTTGGTTTAAAATTACACAACATCATGTATGTGTTGCTTCTTTTGGGCTTGTTTTCATAGACCTGGTTGCTTATTTCTCTCAAATCTGGCAACAGAGTGGGCGCAGTGTCCAGGCCCGGACTGGCCATCGGGAGGACCGGGAGGTTTCCCGATGGCCTGGCCTGTTAAGTGGCCTGCTGGCCTGTGGAATTTCTCTCTTTTTATGTATGTATTGTGAACGCAACGCTGCGCAAATGTGGGTCTGACTCTGCCTCACAGAGGGTGACTGACTGTCTACATGATGTGGCCTGCCGACATGGCCACTTTCATACAGATCATACATACACTAATGCCCTCGATTGGTCTCTGTGTGTCATTCAAGCTCGGGAGGGTGTGTGTAATGTGGCGCGAAGCGAGTGAGATAAAGCGCGCGCACCGGTTACGTGTATTGTTGTTGTTAGCATCTGGTGCTAGCTAGCTGCGCTAACGGATATAAGCAGCTTTTTCAACAACAAGGTGGAGGAGAGTCCTCTCCTGTCAGACTGAGAGACTGATAACTACAGCTCAGGTGAGGTAAAGGACTCTGAGTGTTTAGATAGTTAACTTAGTCTAAGTTCTCTGTGGGTCTCAAAGGGTTTGGTCACCATTTATGTAAACACATATTTCCATTTGAGGGGGGAGTGATTAGTAAAATATGCATGAATAATAAAAATAAAATGTTAACTAGGTGAAAAAAGGTAAGATAAACTTGTTGAGACCTAAAACTAGTCTTTGCTGCTGCCTCAAAGAGGAGCAGGAGGGAGAGGAGGGAGACAGGTGAGGCTGGTTCAGGAGTACAGACACACTCGCAACTATAAATGAACCAAAAACAAATAAATAAACAAGTTTCAATGTTTTTTCATATTGGATATGGTATGTTATTAATTATGGCCATGATTTTATGATTATTTAAATGTATACAGTTCTGTTTCATATGGGTGTAGTCTCTTTATTTCCCCCTCAAAATGCACCAGATGGATGCATTTAAGTCCAACATTTAAAAAAATCTTACCGGGGGAGCATGCCCCCGGACCCCCCTATAGGATTTGAGGTCCACCTCCACTTAAAATATGTTCACATAGGTTCCTAAATAGATTTGCACATTTTTTAAAATAGTAACCCATGTCTATATGTTTATTGTTGGGTAGTATATTTAGACGGCTATCACTATGGGCAGCCAGCAATGCTGTAAAAATTGACAAATAAATGCAGCAAAATGGCACAAAAAACTAGTAGTGGCCTGGCTGGGTGTATAATTCCCGGCCTGACTTATTGTCCCAGTCCGGCCCTGGCAGTGTCTAATAGTAGCAGTAAGCTAACGAGAGGCTACGTTCAGCTGGTGACTCGGGAGTCGGGACAGAGAAAATGTCAGGAGTTTGGAAGTATTATAAAATTGAAAGCGAAGGCAGATGCAATGTTTGCAAGGCGGAGGTTCCGCGTGGTGGAAATAACAGAGCTACGTTCAACACGACCAATCTAATACGCTACCTGAGAAACAAACACCAACAACACGACGAGTACACAGCGGCCACTCAGGTAACGGCACTGAAACAACCAACACTTTCAGAGACTTTTAAAAGGAAAGAGAAACTGTCCCAAGATAGCTGAATTCATCGCGTTGGATGACCAGCCGTTATCTGTTACCTTTTTTTTCTCTTAATGCATTGCATACAGATCGGATCGGGGAAAAATCGGTATCGGCAGATTGTCAAAATGAAATGATCGGAATCGGATCGGGAGCAAAAAAAGGTGATCGGGACATCCCTAATCCGGCTGGTACAGACCTAATGTGACTAATCACAGAAGAATACAAGGTACACGCACTCTATGGCAGGAATGCATGCAACGCGAATGTCACGCACATCTAAATGAGAATTATAATATGTTCGTGCCTGTAGAAAATGCTGAAAAATAATCCCTCAAGGAAAACTAACAAGAAAGAAAATGAGAAAAACAGACACTACCAACTCTATTGTTGTCACCGTTAGTAAAAAGAATAGCTGTAGTATTGATACAGCTAATGAAGCACGCTAAAATTAAAGGTACACTGAAAAAACTGAAACCTTGACTTTAATTAAATGTATTATGTCAACAGATTTTGCAGAACTGCATTAGGTTAGTTTAAAGCAATAATATTAAGTTTATATAACAAATATTAGGTTCAACTTAATATTATTGCTAATTAAAGTAACCGTTCCAGTTTTTTCAGTGATAGGCCTCATAAATGATAGCTAATAAAACACTCGGCTCTTTCAAGGTTAATTAAAATGAACAATAACTTATTCAGATCTACTCTGAACTGGTTTATCCCTTAGCCAATGCATCACCCTTCCAACACATTGGGAAAAAAGACAGAGTCGTGTTTTCATTGTATGTATCGTTGTCAGCTAATAAATAAGAAATAATGGTGTTTTTTTCATAATTTTCAAGATATTCACCTCGATCAACTTTAAAGACACCATCAATCCCTTTTTGCAACCGCATACAGCATAGTTGACATTTGCCCCCACTGCTGTTAGTTAATCATTGGTTTAAAAATAAACATGTGAAAAAACATTGCATTTCATGACATATGTCATTACAACTGTCACATTTTAGTTAGTATGTATAGTTTTAGTTTACTACAACCAAATGTCAATCATTTTTTATTAGATGAGTGTGCATTACAATTTGAGTTTTCCTGCTAGAACAAATCACTTTGATAAGGACAAATAGTTGGCGGTGTGTGGTTTGGTTTGGTTTAGTTGGAGGGCATGAGGTTTCCTGATTTCTATCTGTGGACCTTTTTCTGGGTAGGCTGCATGGGGGTGTGTGACAAGTTGCCATGAGTAGAAGTGACAACCTTGTGGCTAAAACAATTCTGACAGAGTGGTGTGTGCATTAGACGGTCTCTATTTAGTCATGCTAAGGGGCAGGACAAACATACAAAAAACAGAAGCAACAGTTAGTGACAGAGATAAGGGAGGGCAAACATAGAGGGGTTAGTCATTATCGAGTGGAGATAACACACACACACACACACACACACACACACACACACACACACACACACACACACACACACACAGCAGAGCTTCATCACATCTTCCAAGGTCTCTACTAACATTCCCTCTACCTTATATCAACCACCACCTGTGTGGGTTTGGTGTGTGTGTGTGTGTGTGTGTGTGTGTGTGTGTGTGTGTGTGTGTGTGTGTGTGTGTGTGTGTGTGTGTGTGTGTGTGTGTGTGTGTGTGTGTGTGTGTGTGTGTGTGTGTGTGTGTGTGTGTGTGTGTGTGTGTGTGTGTGTGTGTGTGTGTGTGTGTGTGTGTGTGTGTGTGTGTGTGTCACCTGCAGGGCAGACATCTTTGTTCTCAGTTCAATACTGCTGTCAAAGGCCCAGGCTTTATGGAAGTGTTTGGAAGTGACAAAGCACACCTTAGAGCCAAGAGACATTTTTATTGAGTGTGAGACGTGATGGGCGTGGACTTGCGTGCATGCCTGTGAGTGTCTCTCTGTGTGTGTGTGTGTGTGTGTGTGTGTGTGTGTGTGTGTGTGTGTGTGTGTGTGTGTGTGTGTGTGTGTGTGTGTGTGTGTGTGTGTGTGTGTGTGTGTGTGTGTGTGTGTGTGTGTGTGTGTGTGTGTGTGTGTGTGTGTGTGTGTGTGTGTGTGTGTGTGTGTTCTTTCCATGGCTGTGATAAAATGACAGATCACCTCTCTCTCCGCTCATCCCACTTTTCTCCCCCGTCTCTCTGACACTTCCTCCTGTTATGAACACATCTGTGCAGTTCATATCTGTGTTCTGTTCCCATTTGAAGACCATGTGACTGAAATACTAGATACATAGTTCATGGCACAAAAGGTCAACTGAGTTTTTTCCACAGCAAAACTTTGCCAAGTCAGGTTACTATAGCAACACAGGTGGATGAAATTCAGAGATGAAACTCTGAAATATTGGCAACCTGATGCAGAAACAAATTATGGATGTGTTTTAAAGATATGCACGACAAAAGGTATTAGATATTAATATGTTCATTATATGGGTAATGCAGCGTGTCATTGTTTTGGGAAAAAAACATTATTTTTAAACATGACACTCTTTCCAAAATAACCCTATCCAAACAAAGAGCTGTCTTACTTTTAACGAATCAAAGCTAAATACTATAAATACTAAGAGTTGTCAGGTTAGATTCAGAATCAGAATACTTTATTGTCCATTAAATTAACATATCATTTTCTGGCGCGATGAGGGACTAGTGGTAGCACTCTGAACGAGCTCTGCAGCTTTACTATAAAAACACGCTTAAATCCAACCAGCTCAATACTATATCACACATTTATTTATTTAATGATCATATCATCTTTCGGGAACTATAAAATAGATTTTTTTCAACCATGGTGAAGACGAAATCGACAAAGCTCTGCGCGGCGGAGGGAGGCCCGGGAGAATCACCGAGATCGCCTGACAAGGAACAACACGAGGAGAGCAGTGTCCCGGCCGACATGGTGCTAGCCGCCCTTGAGACACTCCGCAGAGAGATGGCTCAAAACAAAAAAGAAATTTGCGCCACGATTGATTCCCGGATTGAGACTGTCACTGAGAACCTAAAAAAGGAATTCTCCATTATGAAAGGGGACACGCAGACAGCATTGGCGGCAATCAAAGCTACTATGCTAGCACACACGGAGGCCATCAAGGAAGTTGAAGGTGCCGCAACTCAACACTCAGATGACATCACCCGGCTGCAAATCGAGGTGGCTCGCTTGACGGCCGATACTGCTAAACTGTCGGATAAATGTGAGGACCTGGAGGGACGTAGCAGGAGGAACAACATCCGCATGATTGGAGTCCCTGAAGGGAAGGAAGGCACACGTCCCAGAGAGTTTATTTCGCAGCTACTCACCGACCTCTTATCCCTGGATCAGAAGCCGCTGATCGACCGCTGCCACCGATCTCTCCGACAGCGTCCCTCCGACAGACAACCGCCTCGCCCATTCATCCTGAGGCTTCACTATTATCATGCCGTGGAGGACATTCTACGCAAAGCCACCGGCTCTGGAAACCTGATATACCAAGGCAAGCGAATCCAGCTATTTCCTGATTATCCACCGACTGTGGTAAATCGCAGGAGGGAGTTTACTCCGGCAAGGGAAATCCTGCATAACAAACCGGACGTCAGGCTTCTCTATCCAGCCAGGCTCATCGTCACTCACGGGGGTCAGCAGCACTCTTTCACCGACCCTAAAGCTGCACTGGATTACGCCAGGCGCCACTTCGGGGCTCCGGACGCGCGGCCGAAGGCGACACCCGACGGAGGATCTATAAACATTTAAGAGATACATGGCCTGGGCTGGCTGTTGATATAGGTTGGTGTACTTATCCTTTAACGTTTAATTGTCAGCCTATTTGAAGCAATTTCATTTTTCATTCCTTTAAGTTAACTTAAGTATTATTGAAGCATTTTTTCAGAGCTCTGTCTCCTGCTTTGCTAAGCTGTTTTTTTTCCTAAATTCACTTTAAGGGAGATGTTTTGGAATATTATGTTTAACTGGGTCTATACTCGGGGCTTTGATGTGCTTAAAGGTCTGATTGAGACGTGTTTTACTGCAATTCTTATTAGTCATCTTTCAAATGAGCTCACTTTTTGTTATATGCTTATGTGTTTTCCATACTCTAGTTAGATTATGTAAACAAGCTGCAGAGCTACCAGTTATGTGTTAGGAGTACTATAGTAGGAGCTTTTCGCCTCCGCACCGGAAACCGCAAGGCTTTCTTGCCTGCCGTCTCCATCGTTTGGGGATGGGGACCTGGGCACGAGACTTGGGTGAGTTGTTATATTGTTGTCTGTTGAGGGTATGTTTGTATATTTGCTTTTATTGTTTTTTGTTTTTTTTTCTCTCCACTTTGCAATTGCCTGGGCCACTGCACTTTCCAGTTTGTACGGGATAGATGGCGGATAATGGTTTGACTCCAGATAGACCTAACTCCACAAAATTCTTGTCCTGGAATGTAAAGGCTATGAACAGCCCTGTCAAAAGGTCAAGAGTTTTTTCTCACCTCAGAAAGTTAAATGCAGATGTCGTTTTTTTACAGGAGACACACTTACGCATCAAAGACCACCATAGGCTTAAAAATCAACATTATAGTCAGGTCTTCCACTCAGATTTTGACTCCAAAGCCAGAGGTGTTGCAATCCTCATAAATAAGAGGATACATTTTTCCACCACTAACATTATTTCTGAGATATTTAATTATTACTGGTATGGTTTGGCAAACTCCTGTTGTATTGGTGAATGTATATGCTCCCAATTTTGATAATGCTGCGTTCTCTAACAGCTTGCTGAGCAAAGTCCCATGTCTCAACACCCACCTTTTAATACTGGGAGGGGACTTAAACTGTGCTATTGACCCATCCTTAGACCGCTCTTCTCCCACCACGTTCTCTCCATCCACTATGGCGAGGTCATTTTCTGACTTTATGTCTCTAAAATTCTAGACTCCTCTAACAACTTGACCTCTGACCCAGCACAGATTAATGATGCCTTTAAAAGTTTTTACTCTACCTTGTATAAGTCGGAGATGCCATCAGACACCACCAATATGACTCAGTTTTTGGAAGAATTGACGATTCCCTCAGTTCCACCTGAGGTTGCGGATGACCTTGATTCCCCTCTCACTCTTGATGAGGTTATGCAATGCACCAGGTCAATGCAGAGCGGTAAGGCCCCAGGACCTGACAGGTTCCCTCCTGAATTCTTGAAAAAATGTGATGCTAAGTTGGCCCCTCTGCTTTTAGCCATGTACAATGAATCGCTTGGTAACGGCTCACTTCCACCCACCTTGACACAGGCTTCAATAGCTCTCCTCTTAAAAAAGGATAAGGACGCCACTCTGTGTAGCTCTTATAGGCCGCTCAGTCTCCTTAATGCTGATGTCAAGATACTGGCTAAGGTCCTTGCACGACGGCTGGAGGTAGTCATACCAGAAATCATTTCTGAGGAACAAACAGGCTTTATACAGGGGAGATACTCATTTTCGAATATACGTACACTTTTCAGCATAATTTACTCTAAGCAACCTTCTACCCTTCCTGAGGTGGTCGTCTCTCTTGATGCCGAGAAGGCATTTGATCGGGTAGAATGGGGATACTTATTCTCTGTCATTAAGAAATTTGGATTTGGGAACACATTATGCTCTTGGATTCGTCTTTTGTACTCTTCTCCCCAAGCTAGTGTATGCACCAATGATACTCATTCAAGCTATTTTGCCCTTGGACGTGGTACACGACAGGGTTGCCCCCTATCCCCTATACTGTTCGCACTGGCTATTGAACCTCTTTCTGCAGCTCTACGTGCCTCTACCTCTTTCCGGGGGGTGACAAGGGAGGGCAGGGAACATAGGCTATCTCTTTATGCAGATGATTTACTGCTTTACATTGAGAATCCGGTCGCCTCTTTGCCCTCTGTTGTCACAACTCTGGACAACTTTGGCTCTTTCTCCGGCTACAAGCTCAATCTTCAAAAGAGTGAATGCTTCCCAATAAACACAACTGCACTACAGCTCCTACAATCCGATCTGCCCTTTAAAATATGCCACTCTGGTTTCACCTATCTTGGAGTAAAAGTAACTCGCTCATTGTCCGCCTTGTTCTCTGCAAACTTCGCTCCCCTCCTTGTTCAAATGAAATCAGATTTCCAGAGATGGGCTAACCTACCTCTATCGCTGCTAGGCAGGATAAATGCAGTCAAAATGAATAGCTTACCAAAATGTCTGTATTTGTTTCAGACAATCCCACTTTATTTACCTAAATCCTTTTTTAAAACTGTTAATCAAGCTGTCACTACATTCATCTGGGCAGGTAAGGTGCCCAGGGTCAGTAGATCCCTACTTCAACAATGCAAACTAAGTGGAGGTCTTGCGCTACCTAACTTGTACTATTACTGGGCAGCAAACGTTCAAAAACTACCATTCTGGCTGTGTGCTCCAGATGTGCCATGGTGCCACCTGGAGGCTCACTCCCTCACCTCGACTTCGCTACCTGCTCTTATCTGCTCTTCTCCCCAGTCAAGCCTCTCTCGCTTTACTAGTAATCCCATAGTCCTTTCTACACTGAAGATTTGGTACCAATTTCGCAAGCACTTTAAGCTTTCCTCTGCATCCCTTCAGGGTCCAATCAATATGAACCATCTCTTCCCCCCCATCTTTAATGGACGGTGTTTTCTCTCTCTGGAAAAGGAAAGGCATAAGGTCATTCCAAGACCTTTTTGTAAATGACACTTTCCCTAGCTTCCAGACCCTGGCTTCTAGATTCTCTTTACCAGCATCCCATCTTTTTCGCTATTTTCAGGTCAGGCATTTTGTCTCCTCCCATTTTCCTAACTTCCCCACTCTCCCTCCCAAACAATCCTGGGATGACCTCTTGAAATTAATGCCAGGAGAGAGGGGGTCTATCTCCAAAATCTACTCGCATATTATGTCACTAGATACATACTCTATGAGCAAAACTAAAATGGCTTGGCGGCAGGAATTGAACTTGGAACTACCCGAAGACTGGTGGGATAGGGCAATTGACAGAGTGCGAACTTCCACCTCATGTGCTCGCCTTGGGCTCATACAGTTTAAAGTTTTACATAGATCACACTTTTCCAAATACCGGCTATCCAAAATATACCCCAATGTAAATGACAAATGTGACAGATGCCATCTATCCCCCTGTGACCTTAGTCATATGTTTGCCCACTGTCCCAAATTAAAAACTTACTGGCAATCAATCTGCAAAACCCTCTCAGATGTTCTCAAGACCACCCTGAAGCCATGCCCCTTAATAGCCATCTTTGGTGTCCCTGCAGATTTGTCCTCATTAACCTCCAAAGAAGCAGATATTGTCTCTTTCACAACCCTCTTGGCCCGTCGCAGGATTCTCCTCAACTGGAAGTCCAAACATCCTCCCTCTATTTCTGCCTGGCTAACAGATGTGATGTTCTTTAAGTATTCTTTAAAGAGCCTGTGACACCATCCCAACAACTGTTGTGCAGTGAAATATTGGGCTACTAGTAATCTCGAACCGTCAGTTTAAAAAAGAAAAAGCGATACCGTTCCGTTAAATATCAATAATTTCGAACATCGCGGGGAAATTCCTTGACTCATTTTGAAGTTTTGGGGGAAGCCGGAAGTGACGTCAATGCGGGAACGCTTCGAGAGCCAAACACGGACAAAGTGTGTTGTGTCATGCGTAGAAATGGTGAATTACTGAGATTAGGCACGTTAATAACGTTTTAATGAAGTTGACTACAGTATATTCATATTTGTCAGTGCTTTCATGTCAATTCGGCGACATAAACATAAATGATCGTGGTGAAGATGATGATTACATTAGGATTAAAAATCGGGAGTGAGAGCTGCTGAATTTCCTCCCGTCGGATGTGATATAAAAACAAATCGATTATTTTTGTGGTTGTAAACTCAAGTGGATGAAACTACATTTATTAGTGCTTTCATGTCAATTCGGCGAACATATGATACATTAAATGATGAGTGAGGATGATGATTAAAAATCGTTTGTTTGAGCCGGTCTGCATTTCCTGATGAGAAAACAAACCAATGCTTTTTGTAGTTGTAGTACACCAACCACATGGATTAAACGTGTGTTTTTTTTACCACAACGTTGGGGAAATTAATGGATAAAATGCACGGATTATTATTATTATTCCCACTCCGATCGGGACACTAGGTCCACCGTTTCCCCGCAGCGAGGCTCCCCCTGTTGACAATTTACGTGGGCTGGGTGCAGTGGCGGACTGGCCATCGGGACGAATCCCGATGGGCCGGTACCGAAGTGGGCCGGTCGGATAAGTAACTAGCACATCCCCCATAGGCGGCGCGTGAGGCTCAGGTTTGAGAAGGCTAAATAACTTCTTTTACCTGGCGCTGCCCGCCTCCGGCGTCTATAGAAAAGAGATCAACTCAGTGTGCGGAGTTTAAATCTCTCAAGTCATATTACAGGATAAAGAAAATACAGTTTAAACTGCCATGCAGAGAAGACGCCGACGTGTCGCACTTATCATTCATATTACATCATCAATCAGATCATCGATCAGATAATATCATAATATATCATATATTTCCTTATCTGAGTCATCTTCTCCAGCCTCATCTGGCCGTGCAACACTCACAGTGTCACAGACTGGATGCAGAAGTATTATTTAACACATTATGTTGACGAAACACTCGAGACAAATGTAATTAAAGTCAGATCCACTCGTGTCTTAGACGTGAACGCGCTCTCAGCTGGAGAGAGAAATCCTGGCTTGATTTACCGAGTTGATAACCAGCGTCGTCGGACCGCTTAGCGAGATCTCGTTTGTTAGTTTGTTTGTTACTCAAACATATCCAGGGTCTGTTGAACTGGCTTCGTAGTACAGGGCACAGGTGGCTAGCAGTGCTAAGGTCAAAGACACAGACATTATACATTATATTTGTATTTTACCAGGATGCAGTGACACAAATATTTACATATTTACATTTACTATCTACAGCACCCTGACATCCCCACTCCCCCCGTTGACAATTTACTAGCGGTACCGAAGTGGGCCGGTCGAGAGTCCCGGGATGATTTTTAGTCCCAGTCCCACTGGCTACATGACCATATGATCGCCCATATTGACGCACCTCATTCCTAAACTTCTAACAGATACAACATAAACCGATCCTTCAGCCTCATATGAGCTCTCAGACACGTTCAACATTAACCTGTCATCGCTGTCTGAGCTTGCTGCTGTGTGCGCCGTCGTGCGTTTACATCTGACTGTATATATATAAAGGTTTACATGCAGATGCTGGGATCCTGGACGGTGCAGCTGGAGCGCTGTGCCCGCAATGACGTCACCCATCATTTGGCGGGACTTGAAGAATCCGCGAGAAGATCCAGAAAATTGTCAACATTGAAGGCAGATTAATGGTTATCAAAGTACAAATATCCAAAATCAGTTCAGTAACGGTTTTCAAGGGGACAATATGTACTCAAATTGATGGGTTTGGATGATGGGGGAAAACCGTGTCACAGGCTCTTTAAGGGGCTCCAATGAACAATTTGTCTCAAAGTGGCAACCGTTCATATCTTTTTTTAATGCCCTACAAAAGCTCCCCTCAGATGAGGAACTATAACCTAATACTGGCATAAACAATACATTGCCCTGTATAGGAGGTCATGATGTGGTCCAGGCAATTTGCACATTTTTGCAATTCTCTCATTATTTTATTTTATCTTTTTCATTTACTGTATTGATTTGATTCATTAATTTTTGACCTTTTATATCTCTATGCCTTATGCGTCGACAGATTTCTCGAACGTATGTATAAGTATTACAGTTGTTACTGATGTTATTACCATGCACTAGCGACCAATTTATTGTGTTTTTTTGTTTATTTTATTTGTTGCTATTGTTTGTATCACCCTCTCTGTTGTGGGTGGTGGGTGGGGGTGGGGGGAGTGTACTGTGTGTCTGTTGTTTGTACTGTGATGTAATAAACAAAATTATTTAAAAAAAAAAAAAAAATTAACATATCATACACACTACAACATTCATACACACAAAAGAAGGGATATTGATTATTATTATTCCATTTTTATATTATAATCGATGTAAAACATAATATGCAATTGGTTAAACTAATTAAAAAGCAATATGGTTTATAAAATCATTGTTAATAAAAAAATATATATTAATTTTAATAGCACACAAAAAAAATCCAAAGGTGGAAGATGTCTCTATCCTGTTGTATTTCAGCAATACGTTGTGATTTTCCAGGGCACTCTTTTTTTTACTATGAGTTATGAATCTCTTCTGCTGCTCCAAAAAACGAAAACAGGACTTAACTTCCAGTTTCCTGTGATAACTTTCGAACGAAAAAAGAACAACTTCAACAAAAGAGCCAGAAGCCTTAATAAGCAACACACACACACACACACACACACACACACACACACACACACACACACACACACACACACACACACACACACACACACACACACACACACACACACACACACACACACACACACACACACACACACACACACACACACACACACACACACACACACACACTGTAAGGAAATATTTGTATGTATTCAGGTTAGTAAACTATCAAGATGCTTAAAAAGGGAAAATGATTTGGGTGAGAAAACTGTGAACTGTTTTTGGGGCCTGGGAACATTTGGTTTTGTGAGGACAAAAGGAAGAGGGGGAAGGTGTGGAGTTAACATACAGTCATCTCAGATCCCTGTGATAAGGAAGCTGAGCCACTGGGATGGGGGGATGTGTGGAGGCTGCAGAAATAGGAGACAGTGAGGGTCAGAGGTGTTTGTTTGAGATGATTGGACCAGTTGTCCTTAAACTCCACCCCCTCCTGTATCATTTGGTATGAAAGCCTATCCGGCTTGCTGTTCTCTCTCTCTCTTCACGCGTCGCTGGGACTGGAGGTCTGGTGGCCTGTGGGCAGGAGCCAGGAGTAGGCCAAACTCCTGACATTACACATGATACGATATGGTTGTGTATGGTAATGTATTTGATTGTATTGCATTGTATATTACCATTAAAGTGGATTATTGTTAAACGGTTACTTGTATGTTCTGGGTTTCCTTCCTGTAAGATAATGGCTTGTGTGGGGACGCGAGGAGATTTTAAGAAAGCGGACGAGTTGTCCACTAAATCTCCTAACAAATGGTGATCTCGACGCCGAATAAACATGTGCTGTGGAAGGATTCAGACGACCACACTGGGTCGGGAACAAGCACTTTTAGATGCCTCGGACAATAGCAGGGCCCTGTAGGATTGTCTGTAGGCGTTTCAGAGTGTTTTTGAAGTTTGAATGGAGTATACAATGCATATTTTTTACCATGTTAGGAAAGTTATATATAACACGTGAACGTTGATCGCAAGGTATAGAGAGTCCTGCGTGACGAGAAATTAAAGCAGTTTAGCGTGGATCTTCAGGTAGTTTAGTCCTGAAGTGGCGTGGGAGCTGTGCAGTTCGTGGGATGTGGGTGTAAGTCCCATACGACGGAACCTGGATGATCGATATTTCAGATCGATCCGCCGTTTAAAACTGGGGGTAAATAAGAGTCCAAGACCAAATAAGCGAAAGTGTCAGCGGACTTTTATCTGTTAAATCCTTGGGAGAGAGCGCTAACGTCACCTACATTGTGACGAGACCGGCTCCCGTTTCCCTTGTCTGTAAAAATTAATTTGAAAGGCTGACGTAAACATAACGTTGATCGCAAGGTAGGCTGAGAGTCCTGCGCGACGACATATGTAGCACGTTATCAAGCCGGACAAACTGTACGGGGAATAAATCTGTGTGATTTTTACCCAAATAACCTGTGTGACCGATTGTCTGTGATAATCAGACATTCGCTCAGAAGAGTGAAGCTCATTTGTGCTCTGCTGCTGCCATCTAGTGGCTGAAAGGGGGGGAAGCACGTTAATTAAGTCAGATAAATAAAAGCGAAGTCAATATATTGCGTATATTTAAATGAATGAGCTGTCTGTAGGTTGTCATTGTTGATTAGTACAGACCTTGTTTTATGTTGGTAAATGTAATGGTACAAAAGCAAGCTATTCATCACAATTGTATTTTTAGGTTATGAATAAAACAAAAAGTAGTAGCATAAGGGATAAGCAGAAAGGTTTTTGAACGCTTGTCAGTTATGACAGAGGTGCTTATGCCCGCTTCGGTTTTCAATGTTCGCCATCACGTTAAAACAGGATTGGTGGCATTTTCAGTTCATTGCTTGCTTCCACACGCCTTCCCCCTCCTTGTCTCTTTCACGACAATAGTTAATGCATTAGAACGATTGTCAACTTGCCGTGTTTCTAGGATTCGGACTCGCTGTTCCGGAACGGCCTTTCAAAATAAAAGCCAAAGGCCGCTGTTCGCCAGAGAGGCCTTCACAATAAAACAGTAATTAGCTTAACAATATATTTAACTTATATTGCGTCCTTAAAATATTGATTTTAATTCATTACAGATCTAACCTAAACGGGAATGAGTGAGTTTACACATAAACACACTTATTCACAAAACGCACATTTAAAGCATAAATACGTAAAGACAGAAAGATTTATTAAATTAAAAATAGCAGTAAACTATTAGAGTAAAATGAGAACACACTGAGGGTTAAAGGGGGCCACATGACAGAGTACAACCATATTCTTCAATCTTTTCATCAGGTTAACAAAATATTCTTTGACATTTTTATTCACGTGTGAATAAAGTAGTGGGATAGTTTTAGGAACCACTCTATAAGACAAATCTTTATCTGTATGGATAATGTTAAAGGGAGAGCTGGTGCCAAGCCAGATATAGTATTCCAATCTAAATAATTGATTTCACCATTGTAGCATAGTTATTACCATAGGAAATATGAAATGACTTCTGTTTTTAAATCCTTGATAAAGGAGGGAGGAATGGTTGCATGTTCGGACATCCAGGGTTCCACACACTGCTAAAGAGTTTAACATTGGTTTTTGGGTGGACCAGAATGGATGACATGTGGTTGTTATACCATTGTTATCGTGAACAAAACATAAATAAGGACATAGTATCTGCTTGAAGATGAATGGATTTCATATCCTAGAGGGGATTAGTTATTGTGAAAACTCCACAAGGTATCTACTAATGTATTGTAAAGAACTTGAATTGACTTGATAAATAAGTGAAGATAAGAAGACGTATGGACCATAAATTAGTCAAGTGGTAAATAAAAATAGCGGAAAAGAGGGGAACTATTAAAGGGAAGTGGAAAATCAGTCTACACACTGATAAAAAAAAGGGGGGGGGGCATGAAGGAAGTATGCACTGGACTTTTTATTCGTGTGTGAATTTGGTAGTGTTTTAATTTGTTACAGTATTGATCAGTTCAAAGGGAGAGTTTTAGTAACAGCTCTATAAGATCAGATAAATATTTATTTATATAGGTCATGTTGAAGGGAAAGCTGGTTCTAAACAAAATATAGTATTTCAATTTGAGGTACTGGTTTCATGTTCAGACACCCAGAGTTCCACGCACTGTTAAAGAGGGTAACATTGTTCTTTAAGTGCACCAGAATTGAAGATAAATTGATAGAATGAGTTATGGAATAAATAGCTGATCTTTACAGATCCTAGTAATGTTTTGACACAAGATAGTGATGTACACATGTTTCTGAAATAGATCTATTAGTCATTTTAATACTAATTAGGTGTAAATGAATTGCAGTAATAGTAATAGTACAATAAGGAAGTGACATGTTTTTGGCTAGACACTTTTCAGGGAATGTGGGAAACAGCAAGGAGGGGTTGGAGATATCTTGAACATTATAGTTGTAATTGTGAATTAATAAATGATGGCGCTCCATATATACAGATTTGTATAGACGGAGGATGCTGGCCTGTGCTGGAACATCTCTGCAGGGCACGACACATGGCCAAAAAGACCAACTGACCTGAGACCAACTGACCGACAGGGTAACTTGGGAAGGCACTGTCAATGACTGACTCTGCGGTGAACCTGACCAAACCTGACTTTACAACCTGACAGTGTGAGTGAGTGTATGTCTGCACCTGATCAGTGCAACTGCATGATTTAAAACGATGACTAATCAAGCATGTTTTGGACTAACACATTATTTTTGTGTGATAATAATGTGTGAAATGAGAGGTTTCCTAACATTGCACAAAAGGGGAAACCGTATCTAATCTGCTTCATGATGTTTCACTCCCACAGGAGGTGGCGGTTTGAAGAATGTGAAACTCAAACTATGAAATTTGGAATTCTGTTTCTTTTAGGACTGAATGATGGAGAGAAACACTCTCAAGTGTTTACTGGGAAAAATGTTTGGTATTGTCTTATAATCCATTATGACCTGAAGGTTTTCTTCCCATACAGGTTTTTGTTTACACATGAGAGAATGTGTAAAAAAGGGGGAGTGTAAACTTTACAATGTACATTTTTCATTTAGGGACTGAAAGGAACCTGCTGCCCAACTCCATTGTTCAATCTGACCATTGATTGACAGTTTTAGAATTGACCTGCTCCATATCTGGGGATAAGAGGCTGTTTGATGAATGTTGACATGTCTCTAATATTGATTGAGTTATAGCAGGTAACACAGATAGAGAATCCGTGGCCAAGGGGCTGCCAGAGAGATGTAAGTCCAGAATGGAATACTGGAGAGGCTGACCGGTGAGTAATGTTTCAACAGACAACATCATGTAACTAGCCTGGTAAAGAAGTAAGAGCCATAGACTTTATTGTTTAGGTCATTATGGGGATATACATTTCATCTACATTTGTAATAGAAAGACATTTGATGACAGTTTGTTGGAATTTTGTATTCATTTTTTAGTAGGATAATATCTAAGAACTGACGGGTAGAAGCAGTATCACCAGGAAGCCATTCACTTTGTTAGTATTGTGATTTTGGTTGTTTTTGAATCCATAAGATTAGTGTGTTTCTTTACCAGAAACATTAGCAGTTCAAATCATATTTTTAGATTTTTAATGGGATCTCAGGGATTTCATTTAAATAAATACAGATGCTTGTCAGAAATTCAGAGCTATTGAAATATGTTATTTAGTTTACCTAAAGATGTTGGGGTTCTTATTTAGTGGGCACAGTCCAAGATTCTGAAGCAGCACAATTAATTTAGAAAACCTGTGCACACACGTCTGTTGTTTTAAGACACCCCACCAACAGGCTCCAAGTTGCCACGCACTGGTGGGTTAAACAGCCGAGGGCCCCAGAGCCCGGAGCGTAGGCTTGAGGGATTTGTATCAGATTTCTCCACACAGGTTGCTGACGCCGAAAGAGGGACCCGAGACGCAGGAGGCTGACTGTCAACCCCAGGCTCTCCGGCCCCGACCGAGTGACCCAGAGGACATCCCGTGCCGTCCGCCTACAAGGAAAGGGGGACAACTGGTACCACTGTGCAGAGCCAGTGTGCGGCGGGGGAAAACACCTGCGAGGACCCTAGACGACATCAGGACGGATCGGGCTCTCATCATGGAGGTCGACTGGGAGGCATCATCATCGGACCGGAGAAGGAAGATCGGGAGGACATCTATTCAGCATCGACTCGGAAGCCGCCATCAGCAAGCCGGAGGAGAAGGAAGACATCTCTCTAGCAGGCAGCCCAGAAGCCGCCGTCAGCGGATCAGAGGGGACAAAGACACGGCAAGCCAGGATGGCACAGGGGACTCCACTCTCCGCTGAAACAGGAGTGTGTGTTAAGTGCAACAAGACGGTGTATGGAGCCAGCCAGGCCTGCCAAGCTATGGGCAGCCTCTACCATGACAGCTGCTTCACCTGCAGCGCCTGTAGTCGAAGGCTGAGAGGGAAGGCGTTCTACTATGACGCAGGAAGAGTTTTCTGTGAAGAGGACTTTCTGTACTCTGGGTTCCAGCAGTCTGCAGACAAGTGCAACGCAGGTGGACATCTAATCATGGACATGCAGGCCGGCAGGCCCTGGGGAAGTCTTACCGCCCCGGTTGCTTCCGCTGCGTCATCTGCAACGAGAGCCTGGACGGAGTGCCCTTCACTGTGGACACTGAGAATAAAAAGTATGGAGACTCAGCAGACAAGGATGCAGTTTTTTGCAAGTGCCTTGTGTAAATTGCACTCTCTTTTTTAAGAGTGCAAAAGAGGGAATTGTAAGGAAATATTTGTATGTATTCAGGTTAGTAAACTATCAAGATGCTTAAAAAGGGAAAATGATTTGGGTGAGAAAACTGTGAACTGTTTTTGGGGCCTGGGAACATTTGGTTTTGTGAGGACAAAAGGAAGAGGGGGAAGGTGTGGAGTTAACATACAGTCATCTCAGATCCCTGTGATAAGGAAGCTGAGCCACTGGGATGGGGGGATGTGTGGAGGCTGCAGAGGCTGCAGAAATAGGAGACAGTGAGGGTCAGAGGTGTTTGTTTGAGATGATTGGACCAGTTGTCCTTAAACTCCACCCCCTCCTGTATCATTTGGTATGAAAGCCTATCCGGCTTGCTGTTCTCTCTCTCTCTTCACGCGTCGCTGGGACTGGAGGTCTGGTGGCCTGTGGGCAGGAGCCAGGAGTAGGCCAAACTCCTGACATTACACATGATACGATATGGTTGTGTATGGTAATGTATTTGATTGTATTGCATTGTATATTACCATTAAAGTGGATTATTGTTAAACGGTTACTTGTATGTTCTGGGTTTCCTTCCTGTAAGATAATGGCTTGTGTAGGGACGCGAGGAGATTTTAAGAAAGCGGACGAGTTGTCCACTAAATCTCCTAACAACACACACACACACACACACACACACACACACACACACACACACACACACACACACACACACACACACACACACACACACACACACACACACACACACACGTCTCTTGGCACAAGCTGAGTGTTCCCTGAGATGCCCTGAAGTTGTTATCTTAAAGGAGACCTATCATGCTATATTTAAATGATATAGTGTATGACCATACATAAGGTATATTTATACATTTTATTTTTCAAAATACCAAACAGATCATTTTTTAGACATGCCTCGTTTCGCTCATTTTCGCTCTATTCCAAGCCCGTCTTTGAAAATTCTGAGCAGCAGCTGACCACGCCCCCCTGCAGAAGAGCAGGCATGAGCCGGTGAGAGTCACGTTACCATGCTTGCTGTGATTACGAGTGTGGAATAAACATGTCATCTCAGAGCAATGCATGTGTTCAAGCATATTATCAATTTGATCCAGAAACTGACCCTGAAGCAGCGGAGGTTTTGGTGGAGGTGCAAAAATCTCGGTTGCAGCAGGACGTTTCTGAATGGTTAGCTGACAAGCTGTTATCCCTATTTATTTTACTCTGTTACGATGCTTGCTCCTTATTCCATTCATAGTTTGGCTAATTAGCAAGAATGCAATGTGTACAGTTTGTAACGCAAAAACAGCGATATATATATATATATATTTATAAAGGGAGACATTCATATTGTCAGCATATATACAATGGCCTCATTGCGTTTATTAATAGTTTACAGTCCTTTTCTTCCAACATCGTGCAACAACCGTTGGAAAGTTGAATAACTTAGGATGATAAAAAGTATAACTCCAACAACAAGTTGTCAGCAATGTGTGTAGTTTCATGTGTTTTTAAAAGCTCAGTTATTGACTTCTTTGTGCAAATTGCGCCACGATGCCTTCTGAACGGAGAATTTGTGCTGCATGGAGATACCACAGGTAACATTTTTGATAGCTTTAGTAAGTTGTCTGTTTAAATACATTTTTCACATGTCATTCAATATATGTTTATCACAATGTGTCAAGACGGATGCAGTAACTTGACCTCCTCCCTGTCAGGTCGCTCATAATGGTGCAGGGTCCACAAAGACTTGGTCGAAGATGAGGTCCATCAAGTTGGCCACGTAGGGCTGTGCAATGGTAAAAAAAGCACAACAAAAAATGTGGTTTAGATTAGTATATGCATGTAAAAAACTGAAACTTCTTTCTAATTTTTTTATTTTATATTTGTAAATAGTTGCATAATAAATATTTTAAACACTTACGGAATGTGGGGTCAGTCTTTACTGGTTTTGCTCACTAATTAGTAAGTATGTGAGGTGCTGGCCTGTAAAGAAGAACACATAGTTAGAACAAAATCATCTCAACTTAGTATTCGGGATGAGAAAATACTATTTGGATAAATATAGTCTGAAATCCCAAAAGATGGGGCTAAAACTCTCTATTTAGCAACACTCTCTATTTAGCAAAACTCTCTATTTAGCAAAGCTCTTTGCTTAGCCTTTTCCAATCTGAGTTAGTTTTGAACCGTAACGTGCATGCTGTGTTTCTGACTCAATACAGATGATGTGTTGGAGAGGGGCTGAGCTCAGTAGACTGACTGTAATGAGTGCTAGCCACTAATTAGTCTGTTGCTAGAGGTAAGGCCTTGTCAACAACAACAGACCGACCGGGCTTTAGCTCAGTTTTACTCGTGGTGTGTGTCCCCCCTCGCATACATACAGAGTGTTGTATCCTAACACACCCCCATTTATATTCATGTGCGCAAACAAGTAAACACACAAAAGCTTTTACATATAACGCTGCAAAACACGGCATGTCTCATTAGCGTAGCGTAGCGTAGCGTAGCGTAGCGTAGCGTAGCGTAGCTTACAGATCGATGATATCTGATCGTTCTTACAGACTACAATCACAAAAGCGTTTACATATAACGCTGGAAAAAACGGCACTTGCCTACAGAAGATTACGTTTGTTATTATAACTTACTCAATATGATTGTAGAGGATACAAAATACTAATAAATAGGAGAATAAATACTTGTGTTATCGCCTAGGGCGTGGCTTTACAGCCTTCACACAGATCGCCATTACGGCAGTATGTCTGAACATGTTAGCAAATGCCTGATAATTCAAATGACAAAGCAAAGACTGTGGAGCGTACAAAATAAAATGCTACAAAAATATATAAACACCTAACCGATTACTATTTGGGTTTGAGGCGACATTGATACGGCGAAGCTACATGATACATGCTACAAGCTAGAAATAGCTTTATCAGGAAAAACACCGCTAAATAAAAACGTACAGCTTCAAAATTGGATGTGTCCTCACTGGCCTGGTCCTGGATGGTTGGTATTGATCCCGACTTTAGCATTACTTTGGAGGCATATCTGTGTTGGACTTGAGACAAGTTCATAAACATGTCCGTCGTAAAATGTTTGGAACACACAAACAGAAATCTGCCGTGGTCTTCTGGCACATGTCCCTTGTAAATGAAGTCTAGCCACAGATTCATTTCTTTTTCCACTGATGGCATTGCATGCAGTCCCCTGTCCCGAGTCTTGCAGCCAACAACAGCACAACGTTTAACTATCTTAGACATCCTGGCAAGAGCAGGCAAAAACACAGATGTGGGTTGATTTAGCCTGCCGATAGCCTATATGCGAATGAGAGGTTTGGCAATGCACGTGGCCGTGGCTCATTCCCCTGATAGGTGTAGAGTTGACCAATAAGCCGAGGACTTCTCTGTGACGTAGAAAAGTATTGAAATCTGGATCCGTTTTTTTCAGATCCGTTGCAGCCCCTTTTTTAGAGATTTGGCGAAGGAGGAAAATAGAGAGGGTTGTGTTTTCTGACACTTGGTGAGTTCCCTGGAACACCGGGGACACATATTCATGTATAAAAGACGTACAAAGGTGCATTTTGCATGATAGGTCCCCTTTAAAGTGGCATCCTGGAGGGTGGAGGCTGTGTGACTTGTGGAGCAGATTTAGAGAGTCCCTAAAGAGCAGTCAGGGGAGGCAGGGGAGGCAGAGCCTCACCTGTCATACTCCAATGTAACGGAAAAACAACTAAAGAAAAACTAAATAGTAATAATAATAAAAAGTCTCCACTGATCTGTGTTGTTGTAAGTGTGATTTCTGTATGATTCCAATCGCTTTTTTTAGTCAAAATCAGCAAATTTGCCGAGCTCCGCTACAACTACGGCTAGCGATGAGAAGCGAGGCAGGGACGAGCTCTGCCTCTCGTAAGCCCACAGAAACTGGCTGGAAAGCGGGCCCTAAGCGCATGCCTGCACCATCTCACTGTATGTCACCAATGTAATGTTTGTAGATCCCTTTATTACATTTATCCTCGCCATCCATAGTCTCTAAATAACTTTCTACGCAGAGACGGTAGACGCAAACAACAAACTAGACTATTGAAACTAGACGAAGATAAGGAGGACTTTTACAAAAAAGTAATAGAGATTGTTGTCCAGAAGGATAGCATGGACTTCATCTTCAAGTCTAGGTAAGACCCCAATTGTAATGAAAATGGGATCTTACTAAGAAAGAACAATCCAATATTTAGATTTTGGATATCATTTTGTTGAACGGTCTGTTTAAAAAAAAGCTTTTGAAAATAACCGAACATTTCTATTAAGATCAAAATATAATATTTGTAAATCTGACTCTGAAAGAGTCAGTGCCTCACCAGCCATGAACCTCACAGCACGTCACTGCTAAAGAGTGTAGCGCACACACACACACACCATTTCCAATATGCTAATTCATCAACACTCACATCACACACACATGACCGTAAGTCATAATTATTACCAACTTTTCATCTATTTTCCAAAGACGAATATGCTTCCATTCGAGAGAATAGATGTGAGGATTAAGACAATACACATACATATGCAATGCTGAATTTGCTTTATTATCAATGTGTATTCCCTCTTTACTGGAAGCATGGTTGCTGTCTGGAACAAAACCAGGGACATTTTGGTTAAATGACATGCATCATATACCCACTCCCTATTTCCATCCCGTCGTTTTATTTTAGGATTCTGTGTTTTCTCAGGCCGGACATGAGCTGTGTGTCCAGTGTGGGGATTGTAGAAGTGCTCAGATTACCCATCTCTCCTCTTCTCAGTCACAGTCCCCTATTTTGAAAGCTCTAACTTTCTGAAACCATCCATAAAACCCTCTCATGTTGAACCTGAGACCTGCACAATAATAGCCTCATGAGATGGAGCAGTAAATGGAACTGAGAAGTAGAGAGGATACATGTATGCACCTTTGTCTGCTGAAGTGGAAAACATTGACCCAAGTCTAAATCATTGACGAATAGCGAGGGGGAAAGCACTTGAAGAGATACTCTCGGAGAATTACAGCTGATTTCTTTCCTCAGCAGAGGGAGGAAAACAGTGACGTTTGTTCTGACGTTCTGACTTTAAAGCTGTACCACTCAACAAAGAGTTACAAATATATTTCCTGCTGTAATACTTAACACAGCTTTTCATATTTTCTTTTTAATTATAAGTTCTGATTTGATTTGAAGTGTCAAAACATTGATTTCCAGTGGTTGTGGATATTTTTATCTTGAGAGAATTCACTTTTTTACTTTTCTATCATAAGATAAGCACAAACTTTAGAAACTTAAGAAACACAGAAAATTCTTCATCCTTATTTAATCTGGTTTTAGTGTGATGGGAGGATTAGTTATCTCTGGAAGGTTAAAGCAGGTTATGCGGATGATAGCAGATTTGAATTAATTAAAATTCCACCTCATATCTCAAAGGACTTAATATTACCTCTACGTTTGCTATTTTAACTGAAATAGCAATTATCCTCAAGAAAGGATATCATTCTCAAAAGCCTCAACACCATGCCCGTGTCTCTGGGCACTATCATTGTCTCCACACAGGTCAAACTGTCTTCATCCTGGGCACTTCATTCCCTTCATTAGTCTGACTCTCTGTAAATCTGTCCACAAAGATTTGACATAAACTCAAATTTGTTGCACTTTGAAGTCTGATTAATTCGCAATTACTGTGAGGAAAAGAAAGAGAGGCGAGGATAGGACAGTGAGAATGAGTGGGTGTAGAAAGGAGACAGGGAAGTGACCAGTGGCGGTGCAGTTTGCAGACAGTAATGTTGTCTGATTATGATTTTAGCTGAGGAGTCAGACAACTGATATTTTGTGTCTTTTAGCATGGTCATTTGATGCCTAATAAATGACAGTTAGTATTAGTGCAACTGAATTATATCCACAAATACTTGTGTGAAAGCCTGTTTATCGGTTGAAACCTCAGAGGTGGAGCACACTGACAGGCTGAGCTTTAATGAAAGGCTGACATATCTGCGGAGGAGGTTACGGGGGGTGGGGGTAAAAGATAGGATTGCTCATTGTAAAGACGATTTACTGAGTCGCGTCCATCATTACGAAGAACATGGCAAAAAGACAGCTTTACTAGGCTGTTAAGAACAGAGCGAGGCAAAGGGTTCAGACATAGGGCTAAGGATTGAGTTATGAGAACAGATATGTAAAGAAGTTCATCTTCTCAGCAATGAGACTGGAAGCAGACACTCCACATCATCTAATAGAGGTCAACCTTTGCAGTGTGCGGCTAATCATTCACAGCAGAATCACAATACTCTGGGATTAGACTCTTACTACGCTTGGGCACAAAATTATGTCACGTTTCTGGTATTTCTTCACACAGGGTATTTTAAGAGCAACGGAAAACCAAGTTTTAGCTTTAACATGTCACCCGCAGTTTGACATCCTGTTTTTATCCTATAAAAAATGTGTACACTGTTTCTGTCTGCCTCCCCCCTGAGATTGCTTTTCTGTTTATCCAGGAATTAAATAGATCTTTAGGGAGTGTTGTTAATGACACTTAGTTAGACGGCTTGACTATAGAAGCGGGGGTCGGGCTTAGCAGACCAAGTGTCAATTGCAGTAAATCAGGGGCGGGGAACCTCCGGCCTCCGGGCCGTATACGGCCCGCGAGACAATTTGGTACGGCCCTCGAGGTAATTTATAAACACACGCAAAAAAAAAAAGAAAATAAGAAATCTAGACCGCAAAAAAATTAAACAAGCGAGTGCCTGTTTTTCCTGGCCAAGGTCAGGGTCCTTGAATACAACACGAGCTTCACGTGTCATCACGTGGTATATCTCTCGACTGACAGGGGTGCAGTTCTGACGGAGAGCACCAGAACGCAGCTCCAGCACTTCAAAAATTGCAGTACTTACCGATAAGGAGCCTTGTATGCCGCAGTTTCTGCGTCTTTAGTTGAAAGCCCAGTGGCGATCTGTTCATCTGTCATACTGATCATACAGTCAATCACTTTGTTGTTATTAGCATCTGGTTAGCTAGCTATGCTAACGAATATAAGACGCTTTTTCTACAACCAGTGAGGTAAAGGCACATCTTTATATGATCATTATAGTTATAAAAAAATAAGAGAATAAAGGTATAAAATACTATATGGCAGTAAAAAAAAAGTTGTTATTAATAAAGAAGAATACAGTTTGAATTGAAGTGATTTGTCAAATATTCATAAAGAAAAATAAATCTGCTTCCAGTTGTGTATATGGGTGTTGAGAGATGTATCCATAGATCTCCTAATTTTGCTCTCAAAGTGCACCAGATTGATGCTTTTAACTTCAACATTTTAAAACAAATCTTCCCGGGGGAGCATGCCCCCCGGACCCCCCTAGAGGAGGTTAGGTCCCCCCCCCACTTAAATCATGTTCACATGGATAGGAAACTAAATACATTTGGACACATCTTGTGTCCATATCTTTCTGTTTTGGTGGTCACGCCACACCGTGCACGTGCATGCATACAGTCATGGTGAGATATCTGGATTAAGAGGTTGCTTTTTCTTTGCACAGAATGAAATGAATGGGCTGTGATTTTAGTTTTTTTAAGCAGAGGTCAATAATTTGTACGGCCCTCTGAGGATATTGTAAAAATTGAAATGGCCCTTGAGAGGAAAAAGGTTCCACACCCCTGCAGTAAATGGTCAGTCATCAGCCAACTTTACCACTACTTATAGTCAGACTTAGCAGGCCCCGTCCACACGGAGACGAAAACGAACCGAGGTTGATATCAAAAAAGTCTTCCATTCACGCGGAATCGGCACAAGAAACGTGTCCGTCCACACGAGACCGTTCGACCTGCTGGAGACGCTGTAGTACATATGCCGGGCCTGTAAGTGGCGCTGTACTTCCGCCACAAAATACACCAAAAGCAGCAAATAAGACCCCCCGAGCATGGTTGCCTGGTTGCCCTTCTGGTTATTCTCCAGCTAAATCCACCGCGGAGAACTACATTTTAGCAACTTGTAGTTCATGTAGTTCTCCATGTCCACTTGTTGCTGATGGTTGTGGTAGAGGAGCTGTAGATTTTGCACTAACATCTGTAGCATGGTCAGAAGCGTCTGGAGCACGAACGCAACCCTGATCCGCCATTGTTGTTGTTGTTTGCGAAACGCAGCAGCAATGGTGCGGGTGACGCAGGGGTGAGCAGGAGAGGTGGGGAGAGGCGGGGCTATGATTGTTTAGGGCAGGGGTGCCCAACCTTTTTTGAACCGAGAGCTACTTTTAAAGTTGCCAGTCTGCTGAGAAAAGAAAATACTCTGAACCCTTTCTTTGCCATGATATAAAAATAGTGTTGCTACAAAAGTATAAATTAGGCTTACTAATAAGACAACTCAGATCTGAAGCTACACAGGAATCTGCTGCAACAGTGCAATAAAAAAGACAAAATTAATAGAATCAAACCCTTTTTTTGTTGCATTTTAGTAGAGTATAAAAAGAAATGCCTTTAAAATAGGATGCAAGCAACACTAGTTTCTTAACGTGAATTGATAATAGACTATAATCAATTTAAGTTTGCATTCTTATACCATTTTGTACAATAATTATAATGAATGAGTTCAAACAAACTAAAACTTACAGCTGATTAATAACAGTATCTAACTTGAGTTTTTATTATATCAAAAACCTGTTGAAATGCTACTGTTATTTTTAATGTCCCCCAAAAGCGCGTCGGCAGCGTCCAGGAATGCTTCTTTCACAACTTCGCCGTCTTTGAAAGACTTGATAAGAACGTGACTGACACGATAAGATGCTATGGTAGCAGCCTTGCTCTTGTTGTTGGGCCTGGTGAAAATGGACTGCTGTGCATTTAGCTGTCCTTTCAGGCCCCTCCCCTTTTGGGAGCGTAGGGCAGAATTTGGGGGGAATTCCGTCTCGTAGCGTTTGTGCACTGTTTTGAAATGCCGCTCCTAAATGACCCTTCTTCGATAAAGCCACACTCGCATTGCAGGGTAGGATTTTCACCGGCGGCCATGACGGTCATGCCGTCATTGCCCCTCGGTCTGGCCGTGAAGCCCTGAAAAGAATTGTACGTCCTACGGCCACCATGGCCTGTGTGCCCCTGATACTGTTTAAATCTCGATGTTGCTTTAAAAGCGTCAGAACAGTGGTTTCTGAACTGCATTATGCTGCGTTCACAACGGACGCGATGCGAATATTCTCATCGTTCTAGCCACTGGAGTTTCACTGTGGCTGTCAGCTGTTTACTCCTGTCATTCAAACAGGATGCGCTGGAGAGGGGGCGGGGCTTATATCCATGTAAATACTGTGGTGGAAACCAACTACGATACAATTTATTTTACCGTGATTTAATTGTAATTAACGTTTCAAAATGATGCCGAAGTAACTAAATACTGATAACGGTTAGTAAAAACCATGCTTTGACAAGTGTGCATACAAGACGGCAGGCGGAAAACTTTTAAAATGCGTGTTCTCTGAATTGAGTGATCTCCATTCGATTAGATCAGGCTAAACAAACCTGTATCTGCTCCGTCCAAATTCACAACAACGTCCTAAAGACAGAATTAAAGCAGCGACTGTATTCACCATGACACAGACAGTCTGTGGTTTGTACATGTTTAACTTTTGTCTAGTTTCTGAACAGATATGAGGAGCTGTGAGGAGTTGATTAAAGAGACTCTCTGTATGCTTGTTCATACAGTTGAATGTTTGAGCTTCACTGTGCACTGCTGAATGATATATGTGCAGAGTTTGACCCTTGAAGGCTGTTTCTTCTGCTCTGAAATGGAATATATTTGTTACATATTAATATAATTTTAGTTTTTTTGATTTGATTTCGGATTTGTGAATGGGAGAAGTAGATGGAAAAAATACCAAACACTAATTATTCAAAGTAGTGTATTTCCTTTTATATACGGTAATACTAAGGAGGCATAGGCCTATATGATGATATAATGTTTGACATTATTGATATTAAAAAAGTAATTTGTTTCCCATGTCATTTGGGTGTTTTTCTTATCAGAAAGTGAAGTTATTTATTTGTAAACTCCAAATCCAAATGTTTCCCTCAATGGCCTTTGTGCCCTGGCATGTGGCCTTTGCGCCCTGAAAAAATGTGTGACACCAAAGGCCAAATGGCCTTGCCCCTAAAATGACGAAAATCCAAGCCTGGTTACCAGACGTTCCCACTTTGGGATGCATTATCGTTTGAGGGCTCCGTTTCCGCGGTTCCGTTACGGCCTCATGTGGACGAACCGTCCATACGATCAAGAACTATAGCGGATAACACCCGTTTCGTCTCCGTGTGGACGGGGCCTTATATTCTTAGCTGATGTTTTGAGGCTAAAATCATTTTATTGTTGTTTTCACAGTTACCAAATATGCTAATTTACAAGAAATGGATGTGGAAAAGCAGATACAGAATGTGTTGTTGTCATACAGTGTAACAAACCTTTATTTGTATTTTACGAAACTTTTTTTTTTTTAAACTTAATCCAGAAATAGAACAGCAGTAGCATATTTTTCTCCAAGGTAGTGTGAGTTTCCATTGCTGGCACATATACAGGTATAAGCCTCCTCTGTGGGTCTCATGTCTCTTTGTGTCCCAGCACAGCGTCGTAGATCTTCCCGGTGAGGCGGTGCTGGGTGCCGGAGAATCCGGCGGCAGTCAGCAGGGCAGCGTACTGAGCAGCTGTCCTCTCTCTCCCCTCCGTCTGCACCAGCATGTTCAGGGAGAAGAGCTGCACCGTCACCGGGCCGGAGCCGTCCTCATCGAGCAACGCCTCCACCAGCAACACAGCACCTCCTGCAGGACCGACCCCAACGTCAGCTATGTTTTATTACTCCTGTCTTTTGATATTTTGGGTATTTCTTTCCCTTATTTCTTTTTTTTGTGGCAAAGCTCAGCTAGTTAGCGATAGCTTCTCTGCTTCTCATAGACCCTATTATACTGTTTTACATCAATATATTATAGGTCTCGGACAAAACATGACTCTGAAGTGTTTGGCTCCAAATACCAAACAGATTGTGCATTTTAGCATGCCAAGGGAGGCTGTGGCTCAGTGGTTTAGTGCGTTGATCTTTGGATCAGGGGACCATCCCCACTGCAGTATTCATGTCTAGGACACTTCACCCCAAATTGCTCCTGTGAGGATTGCCCACAGTATTGAATGTATGTTAGTCGCTTTGGATAAAAGCGTCTAACAAGTGAGATGTAATGTAGTCCAACACAGGTGTAACTAATGTTGTCAGTTAATTCATTGTGCTGCAGTAATGGTGGATTAATAAAACATCATTAATTTTATGAGAAACACCTGGGTATTTCTTTTTATATCATTTTAAAACTTCTGAAAAGGAAAAGAAAAAGATAAACAATTTCATACTATGATTATTCTTTGTTCAATGCAACAAGGCCTGCTTGGTTTATTCCTTTGTTTTTCGTACTATTTCCTCTGTACACACACCCATACACACCAATGCCCATTATTAAAACACATAAGAGGGATTTCGGCCTCCTCATAGCGCCTGCTGCTTTTGTGTGTGTGTGTGTGTGTGTGTGTGTGTGTGTGTGTGTGTGTGTGTGTGTGTGTGTGTGTGTGTGTGTGTGTGTGTGTGTGTGTGTGTGTGTGTGTGTGTGTGTGTGTGTGTGTGTGTGTGTGTGTGTGTGTGTGTGTGTGTGTGTGTCTTTGATCAAAGTCACAAGGACAGATTTTTCTGGGATCAGGTGCATTGTGGGATACAATCTGCCATCTCATTTCACGCTGAGAGGGAAAAATACAGACAGACAGAGAGACTCACTCTCTCTCCTCACACACACATACACACACACACACACACACCTGGTTTGCAGGCGTTGTAAACTCTAGTGAGTAGCTCTATGCAGCGTTCGTCTGTCCAGTCGTGGAGGATTCTGGCGAGGATATAGAGGTCAGCTTCTGGCAGGGGGTCTTTGAAGAAGTCCCCTATAAACACATACACACACATTTTGAATGCACTGAATTTCTAAGCCATTAATTCTGTTGACAAGGCTTCCAGTAATAAGACAATTATTCTATTAGTGGGTTAGATACTGTACTCAAACATAATTAACTCAAAGGAACAGGGTCTGTTGTAATCACATTATTTCAAAAGTGTATGACCTTACAACATATTTACAAATAATTGTTTACCCTGTATAAATAGTAATAAAATGAATATGTTTGTTTGCGTGTTCACCTTTCGATTACTTATCCTTGCTATCCATTAAAAGTGTATCTACATCAGGTAAAAACTACGCACTGGCTCAGCAGGCAGGCTCGCATGCATTTGTGTACATGTGTGTGTGTTTGTTTGTGTAAATAACTGCACTTGAACTGTCTGTATAGAATTATAAAAGTAAAGGAATTACGCACAGTTGAGGTGGCGTTACCTTCGTGGAAGGTAATCCTCTGGTTGGCCTCGGTGACAAAGTGTTCCCGCGACGTACACACCACCTTGGGGAGGTCGAAGATCGTCACAGTGCATTCTGGGTAGGCTGACGTGCACTGCTTGGCTAATGCTCCACTGCAGCCTGGACAGAGAAAAAAAATAGAGTTACATGAGTTCATTAGTCAAATGAATACACACAACCTTTATTAACAAGTTAGTACACACCGTGCACACAAACACACACCGTGCACACAGTCAGACGAGTGGAACTGATGATTTCAGATATGTACCAATTATTTATTTACATGATTTGTATTCGGATGTATGTCACAGCTTGGTGGAAATATGGTTCATTAACATTCATGCCAATAATGAATCAGAGTCAATTTATACAAAAATCTTATATGAAAACGAATCTAATGAAAGCTAACACAAGGACAACATTTGATAGTATTGTTATCTGACAAAGATGGACTTCACTTGCTTTTGTTTACACATGACATTTTTACATTTCAATACAAATATCCTTTTAAGCTGCATGATGGCATTGTCGATCTGTCCATTACTTTGGTCCAGATTGAAATATCTCAACAACTACTGGAAGGATTGTGATGGAATGTGGTTGTCACCTTAATTGTATCCAGGGAATGAATGCTATGTTATGCTCTAGTGCAGGGGTGGGGAACCTTTTTCCTCTCAAGGGCCATTTCAATTTTTTCAACATCCTCCGAGGGCCGTACAAATGATTGACGTCTGCTTAAAAATACTAAAATCACAGCCCATTCATTTGGCCTTTCTTTCATGCTGTGCAAAGAAAAAGCAACCTCTTAATCCATATATTTTACCATGATTCGCGCATGCATGCACGTGCACAGTTGTGGCATGACCACCAAAACAGAAAGATATGGACACAAGATGTGTGCAATTTAGTTTCCTATCCATGTGAACATGATTTAAGTGTGGGGGGGGGGGGGGGGGGGGGGGGCCTAACCTCCTCTAGGGGGGTCCGGGTCGGGGCGTGTTCCCCCGGGAAGATTTTTTTTTAAATGTTGAAGTTAAAAGCATCAATCTGGTGCACTTTGAGAGCAACATTAGGAGTTCTATGGAAACATCTCTCAACACCCATATGAAACAGAACTGGAAGCAGATTTTCTTTTTCTTTATGGATATTTTACAAATCACTCCCCTTTCGAACTGTATTCTTGTTTATTAATGACAACTTTTTTTTACTGTCATATAGTATTTTATACCCGTTTACTGTATTCTCTTATTTTTTTATAACTATAATGATCATATAAAGATGTGCCTTTACCTCACTGGTAGTAGAAAAAGCTTCTTATATTCGTTAGCATAGCTAGCTAACCAGATGCTAATAACAACGTTATTGACTGTATGATCAGTATGACAGATGAACAGATCGCCACTGGGCTTTCAACTAAAGACACAGCCACGCAAAAACTGCGGCATGTGTACGGCTCCTTAGCGGCGTTCAGGTGCTCTGCTCTCCGGCAGCTCTAAACCCCTGTCGGACGAGACATATACCACGTGATGACACGTTAGGCTCGTGTTGTGTTCAAGGACCCTGACCTTGGCCAGGAAAAACAGGCACTTGCTTGTTACATATTTTGCGGTCTTGATTTCTATTTTTTTTTCTTTTTTGCGTGTGTTACCTCGAGGGCTGTATTAAATTGTCTCGCGGGCCGTAGGCCTATACGGCCCGGGGGCCGGAGGTTCCCCACCCCTGCTCTAGTGCCATCACTAGGGTTCTCTTTTTGGTTCTTTATTGAAATGCCTTAATAGGTTATCAGTTTGATTGGTGCAGACATTAATGATCTTCAGAGGATCAAATGTATCACTTTAGGGAACGTCCAACTTTTTATCTAGCGCCATCATCAAGTCACACACACACACACACACACACACACACACACACACACACACACACACACACACACACACACACACACACACACACACACACACGCACACACACACACACACACACGCACACACACACAAGGGTGGCAGCAGGGATTTAATGTGGAAACTATGAATATGTCACCTTGATGCTTTGGAAGCACACTTATCAGTGTTCATGCTTCACAAAGCAAACTGAATATTAAACAGACAGAGAATGAGAGATGAAGTGTGTGAGACAGATAGATGAAGAATGCATGAATGGGACAGAGTGATGGAAAGGCAGGGAGGTAGAATACAGGATCAAAGGATCTCACTTTTAACAAACCTACAAAGCTAACCAGATCTCTCTGTGTGTGTGTGTGTGTGTGTGTGTGTGTGTGTGTGTGTGTGTGTGTGTGTGTGTGTGTGTGTGTGTGTGTGTGTGTGTGTGTGTGTGTGTGTGTGTGTGTGTGTGTGTGTGTGTGTGTGTGTGTGTGTGTGTGTGTGTGTGTGTGTGTGTGTGTGTGTGTGCACTTGTGTACAGGTCCCGTGGTGCCTTCCTCCTCACATGACCTCCTGACTATCAGTCTGTATTTTTACAAGACTTTCTATTTGTTTTCCCAGACAAACACACACACTGGCCTCTCACATCAAACAGGGGTTAGCAGAGGAGAAAAATCAAAGAGCAGTGAGGAGGAGAAAAACCAAACACAGCACACTGTCCGAGAACCCGAGAAAAACCTGGCTGCCTCAGTTTGTTAATAGAGTCCTGTGACTGGCGTTTGTTACATTCTGTTATATTAGTTGTAATTATTGCCGTCCTTTTATTTGTATTCTGTATGTTATTTGATCTGTCTTATATACATGTAGTATACGTGTACATGTGTGTGCAGTTTAATTGTAAAAATCTAGTGTATTCGCACTACTACTATGCTATAGTGTTGGCTATATCGCTAAATATTGCAAATTAATGTTATAAATATGGCCGGGACTTTAACGCGTTAATTAAGATGAATTAATTACACAAAAATTAACGCGTTAAAAAAATTAACGCATTTTAATCGCACTTTAATCGCACTTATTTTTGCACAGCGGAACGTTTCTCACTGGATGAGTTTCAGGCGTATCGATTATACTGGAGCACCAACTAACGTTCATGACTTCAGCATGGGACTTCAAACAACAACAAACCACGGTGAACAATAGTCAAACATGAACGAACAAGCTGATGAGACCGCTTTGGTCAACACATCCTCACTCCCAGGTCGGCCTATGTTGACGTTATGTCAAGTCCCCTGCCGGCTTTTTCCAACGCAAGGGGGGGGGCCTTAGCGTCCATTTTCAACGCAAGGGGGGGGGGCCTTAGCGTCCATTTTCAACGCAAGGGGGGGGGCCTTAGCGTCCATTTTCAGCTTTCCGGGATGTCCATGTGCTTCTATGGACGCTCATGGAAGCACGGCATTCATTTGTGTCGACTGCCCTTAAAGGCAATGTGAGCGTCCATTCTCATTGGATAGCGGAGAATTGTACACCCGGAAGTAAATATTCCCCTTACTGACGATTGATTTTACAGTGATATCTGCACTACTCATCGACTAAAAAACACCAGATTATCCTTTTTAATTACACAACATTGATTGGTTTAAATTGTGTGCAATGCTTTTGTATTTTTCCCCTTCGATTCGGAGAAACAAATCTTTTTTCGGAGTAAATGATGGCAGAAGACACTACACTACCCAGAATCCCCAGCTATCATTTCTCCCTGCAGAAAAAGAAAACATGGCCGAACTTCGTTTTATTCTGGGTGTAAAATGCCTATTTTAAAGTTAGTTTGGCTATTAAAATGCGTTTTGATGTCATTTGATGCGAGAAATATGAGTTGTTATTTCAGATTATGTGTGCAGTGGATGTACATGATCTTTAGTTTGCTAGTTATTACGAAGATTACTTCAGGAAATTGCGTCCAACGTTTTCATTGTTACCAAGGTGGTTGCTAGGGACGCTGCTATCGATATTATTTCTGTTATGTTGTGTAACTGTTTAATGGTGTTATCTTTATTGCTACCCCCTTCCCCGTCAATGTATCGTGTTGGTCCACAGCGCAAACATATTAGTTAACAAAATCCGCATCTAAAGATACGTTATTTCCCCCTGTGCAATTCCAGTCTCACATCTCACAGCACATCGTCATTAACAAATACCGGAAACAGACCGAAAACGTTTAAAGAAAATAAAATAATACCTTATTCCGAGTGTGCTTGCTTTTCTCTTTGAAAGTCATCACATAACGGCATTGTAATACACGGTTCGGCTGCATTAAATATTACATATCTGCCGTAGTTCTGTATTTATAGAGCCCTGATGAGAAGACAAACATGAGGAACTGAAAACGTGACGTGGATCATAAATATATCAGCCATTAAACAACATCTTACATTTCTTTTCACACAATACGTCTCTTTGCCGTATCAACACTAATTCGGCTCACTTTTATATTTGATCCAATTGGTAGATAGGCTGTATTTACACCATAAAGGTGCACAGATGATATAAAGAGACACCTGGTGGTTAAAGCATGTTATTGAATTTCATTATTTTTATTATTAGATATTAATAGGATCCCTATAAAGTATATTCATTACTCGTTATTCTCTACTAATAGTTAATTAAAGACTGTATATAATGACTATTTTGCACATCCCGTTCAAGATTTCAAGATTTTCTAAGGTTTATTGACAGATCATATAGGCCTACACAACTATGGTGTAGTTCTGCACTGAATGAAACTTGGGTCGCAGGTTCCTCAATAGTGCATTACAAGACATCTATCAATATTTGTGCATACCTCCAGCAATGTTAACTATGTTGAAGCACTTATTTTAACTGATATTATACATAATGTATTATGCTCTTATAAGATGTATGCAGATATTTCATCTCCGGCCTTGTCAGGTATTGAACAATCAATAAATAAAGAACACAGAATTGTTAAATATAAAACACAGAATTTGTGTGATTATACTAAATGATTTTCAAATAAACACCACTGCAGATTTAACTGTTACACATGCTGATGTAACGCAAATGTTCCAACTTGGGATCAATAAAGTATATCTTATCTTAAGCTGATCGATGGCTACTGCCATTTTTGCAAAATATACGTGGTGGACCCGTTCAAATCCAGTTTTGAACAGTCTGCCGTGGTTCCATCCCATTTCAAGTGCTGTTCGAGGCTCGGTAACCCTCGGAGCACACTCTCCAATCACAGAGCTTGAGGACTATCACGGGGTTTGTCAAACAGAGCACATGGTGTAGTCCAAACGATAGCTGGGGATTCTGGGTAGTGTAGTGTCTTCATTGCCTTTAAGGGCAGTTGACACAAACGAATGCCTTGCTTCCATGAGCGTCCATAGAAGCACATGGACATCCCGGAAAGCTGAAAATGGACGCTAAGGGCCCCCCCCTTGCGTTGAAAATGGACGCTAAGGCCCCCCCCCCTCGCGTTGAAAATGGACGCTAAGGCCCCCCCCCTTGCGTTGGAAAAAGCCGGCAGGGGACTTGACATAACGTCAACATAGGCCGACCTGGGAGTGAGGATGTGTTGCTTTGGTCGGCCCCGTGGATGGGACATTTTTGTTTTAAAAAACGGACGGATGGAAGCGTCGACAAGAGCACGGTTGTGTGCAAATTATGCAAAAAAGAATTTGCATATCACCGCAGCACATCAAGCCTAAAGTATCACCTAAATGTAAAGCATGTAGCAGCTAGCGTGGACGTTAGCCCGACTCCGAGTGCAAGGAACCACACCCTGACCCAACCCACACTCAACCAGATGACTGGTTTCAGGGCCAGGATAAGTAAGTCCACGTCTGAGAGAATAACCAACTCCCTGGCTCACTGGATTGCGCTCGACTGTAGACCACTTGGAGTCAAATCCATGTGGAAATTGCTTCTCACTGTTCTCAGGTCAAATATGTATATTTGATTAAAAATGCGATTAATTTCGATTAATTAATTACAAAGCCTCTAATTAATTAGATTAATTTGTTTAATCGAGTCCCGGCTCTAGTTATAAAGTAACATGCCAAAATGCTCTGACCTCATTTTGAACAGAACTTCTACTTCTACTTTCTGCTTAATTATCTATTACGTATTATTTCAAATAGGACTCGTTTCCCAAAGCTTGTTTCTTCTTACAATGATAAAAGCTTGAATGCATGCATTTGCAACCTGATCTCACCAGAATGCGTGACTCCACCACGACTCCTTAACACCACAATGCGTGGTGGAGTCACGAACTTTGTTACATTTGCGTGTCGGCACCACGCAAACAACCCCAATGTAAAGTGAATGAGGCTCCTTTGTCGTGGTGCACACACGCATTTCTACAACGTGCATTGTGTGTAATGCAACTGTTAATTTTATTAAATTAGTTTGTTTTTAAGGAAGGCCAGAGCTTCAGCTGTGTCAAATAGATTGTTCCCTTTAGTTAACGTTATTTAAAAGATAATGATCATGTCTTGTATTACGAGCGTCCATTCCCATTGGATAACGGAGAATTTTACACCCGGAAGTAAGTAGCCTATTCTCCTTACTGTCGATTGATTTTACAGTGATATCTGCACTACTCATCGACTAAAAAACACCAAATTGTCCTTGTTAATTACACAACATTGATTGGTTTGAATTGTGTGCAATGCTTTTGTATTTTCCCCCTTCGATTCGGAGAAACAAATATTTTTTCGGAGTTTTTGGACGGCAGAAGACACTACACTACCCAGAATCCTCAGCTATCGTTTGGGACTACACCATGAACCCCGTGATCAGTCCTCAAGTTCTTTGATTGGTTGACCTCCAACTGCATTCCATATGAAAAAAAACGTTTCGTAAAAGAGAAAATCATACTTTATTCAGCAGTGCTTGCTTTACTCTTTGATAGTCATCACATGAATGCATTGTAATAAATGGTTTGGCTGCATTAAATATTACACATCTGTCTTAGTTCTTTATTTATCTACAGAGATCGGGCATCAGAATACACCGGAAACTATTCTTTTACCGTTCTGTTTTAATTTCACAATAAAGTTAGTAGTAATATTTTGTTTTGATATTATTGTTTTTTATTAACTACTAGACGACTGGGTCATGTTAAGACCATCTTTTTTTGGTTGCTATGGGTTTTTTCCATCGCTTTTGTGTTACAAATATCAAAACAATAACAAAATAATATTCGTCGTAAACTAAACCGGAAACAGCAGTATATTTTATTTTGTTAACACTGTAAACTTGACAGCCTTTTAACCTATGCTTTTAACCCAAACCACCTACTGGTTAAAGCACGTTATTACACGTTTAGAGTAATTGCAATGCAGGAAGATTGTGTTGCTTTTTAATGACTGTTTAAAATGCCTTTTTCTTAATGTCTTTCATTTTTGTAACGCACTTTTGAATGTGTTATATTTTATGAAAACATTCAAATATTAAGAGTACATACAAAATAGTGGGAAAGTAGAAGGTCAATTATATAAATATAGAATAGAAAATATCAAGAAGATACTCAAATGATATCTAGAGTAAAACAGTTTAGTGCCTGATAGGAGGATGTGCTAACTAATAAGGCTTTAATTAAAGAAATGTGCAGAATACGACAGTGTAATGGTGGAAGTATACACACATTGATAGATGTCTTGTAATGCACTGTTGATGAACCTGTGACCCAAGTTGTTCATTCATTGCATAACTACACTGTTGTGTATATGATATGTCAATAAACCTTAGAAAATCTTGAAATCTTGAAAGGGATGTGCAAAATAGCAATTATATACAGTCTTTAATGAACTATTAGAGAATAACGAGTAATGAATATGCTTTAAACGGATCTGCAGATAAATATTTAGTCTTCTCAAGCAACCAACTATCAAATATCTCGCCTGATTGTTGGCACTTGACAATCACCTTCACTGAATTTCATTCAGGTGTAACTAAAGTCTGATTTAAGGGTTGTTTATATTTCACATCATTAATCCAAATCTGTAAAGTAACTAAAATAAATGTAGTGGATTAAAAATACCAGGTTAACTTTAAAGAAAGCCCTCAGGATTATAAAAGACCACCATCACCCCAGCCACAAACGGTTCTGTCTGCTGCAGTCTGGCAGGCGGTACCGCAGCATCCGGACTAAAACCACCAGACACAGAGACAGCTTCATCCCACAGGCCAGAAGACTATTAAACACCTGAACTTAGAAATAACATTCATCTGGCTGCTACTTAGAAATTATTTATCTAATATATCATATTCCAATCACTTGTATATAGACTCTTATTGCACTATTTCACTATTTTTTCTGTGCATCTGTTTTATTGCGTAGCACTGTTGGAGGAGCCTGTGACCTAAGGGGGGGAGGGGGGTAGGACACGTTCGATTCCTGTTTTGAATAGTGTGCCGTAGATGGGTTTCATTCCATTTCAAAGTCCTTTTGGACGCTCTGTGTAAACGTCGCGCATCCAATCACAGAGGTTGAGGACTGATCACGGGGTTTGTCAAGCTAAGCACATGATGTAGTCCCAAACGATAGCTGAGGATTCTGGGTAGTGTAGTGTCTTCTGCCGTCCAAAAACTCCGAAAATATATTTGTTTCTCCGAATCGAAGGGGGAAAATACAAAAGCATTGTACACAATTCAAACCAATCAATGTTGTGTAATTAACAAGGACAATTTGGTGTTTTTTAGTCGATGAGTAGTGCAGATATCACTGTAAAATCAATCGACAGTAAGGAGAATAGGCTACTTACTTCCGGGTGTAAAATTCTCCGTTATCCAATGGGAATGGACGCTCGTAATACAATACAGGGGACATGATCATTATCTTTTAAATAACGCTAACTGAAGGGAACAATCTATTTGACACAGCTGAAGCTCTGGCCTTCCTTAAAAACTAACTAATTTAATAAAAATAACAGTTGCATTACACACAATGCACGTTGTAGAAATGCGTGTGTGCACCAAGACAAAGGAGCCTCATTCACTTTACATTGGGGTTGTTTGCGTGGTGCCGACACGCAAATGTAACAAAGTTCGTGACTCCACCACGCATTGTGGTGTTAAGGAGTCGTGGTGGAGTCACGCATTCTGGTGAGATCAGGTTGTGCATTTGATATACTCCCACATTATGGTATGATTGTGTGTGATGTAAATTACGTGAATATTTTTGCCAAATAAAAACATGAAGCAGATTGCTCTTTGCATTAAAACTAAAAAAACGTTATGCTTCAGAGGCATTAATACTCCCCTTAGAGTTGCAGCAACCTTGAAGTTAATTATTCATTTTCAGACCAAACATACCAATGAAATGCGTGGTAAATGTCAAATTAAAATAAAGTCAGGTGAAGGACTTTCCACAGACAGACAGTCAGTACAGAAACCACCTTCATCATAGTAATGAGAACAATCTGAATGTAGACTCAAGTTATTTTGCGAAAATAAGAAAGAAAGCGAGACAGACGGACAGACAGACAGAGAGACAGACAGACAGACAGACAGACAGACAGACAGACAGTGATAGCGCAGCAGGTGTGTGCGGACACAACAGATGCTGTGTGACAGACAGAAAGTCTTAATGGGACGCTGCAGTCAGTCACTCCCTTCACACTCCTGCTGTGCACACACACACACACACACACACACACACACACACACACACACACACACACACACACACACACACACACACACACACACACACACACACACACACACACACACACACACACACACACACACACACACACACACACACACACACACACACACACACACACCTTAATGCATAAACATGAACACGCAAACCTCCTGCTGAAAAGTCACAGAGGAGAGGAAAGAAAAGACAGGAGGACTGCCCCGGGTCTGTGGGAATGTGCCTTCAGTGGCTTCACAGCTCCCCTGTGTGGTCGGCAGAGGTGTCACACACACACACACACTCGCACAGGGTTTCCGTTAGCCGGTAATTACCGGTTTTTAGCTGGTAAAATTTAATAAAACCTGGTAAATTCAAAACCTGCCGGTCAAAATGTCCGATGCTCCGATCGATTGGCCGCCGATCATTATCGGCCGATATTCACTCTTAATAGTTTGATCGGTGCTCTCTATAAAGGCCGATCAGGAGAGCTGGATCTGATCGATATGGACATAAACGCGAATGAAGTATAACCGGATGCGAGAGAGAGATCAGATCAGCTGCTGCATAATCACCTGAAGCCCCGGCTGCCCCGCCCACTGTTTAGTGAACTGCATGAGAAACTGACGGGCTGCCAGGAGAGAGAGGGAGGGAGAGGATCCGTTTCTCCCGTGTTATTATTCAAAGTTAATGTAAACTTTTGAATAATGTACTTCATCTACTACAAGTAGTTTATTTGAATGTAATAATTATGTTGTTTGCGGAATCATTTATTGAAAAATGAATCTGAATTTTTATGATCTGTTACGATTATAAACTGAAGCAATATAAAAATGACTCCCATTAACTGAGTTTTAAACATCAGCATATCCGGTCCTAGTCCGGTGATTACCTGCCAACGGAAATTCTGCTACACAATTCTTATTATTATTATTGAAACATGACCGGTAAGTTTCAAATTTGTCCAGTAAAATAAATTCTGTCCGGACATTTGACCGGCGAGAAAAAATCCTAGCGGAAACCCTGTCGCACACGTGCGTGCGCACACACACACGTGTGTGAAACAGTGTCAGTATACAGTGCTGTTTCCCTGCCTGACTGAGCCCAAATGTCGCAGTTTTTCAATAATTTAAACAGGAAAAAGCAGACCCACTTTTGTTTTGAAGAATTAATATTACATTTTTCTTCTTGACTCTCTTTTTCTTGATAAATGTTGAGGAACTTTTATCCATTTCAATGATAGATACGCTCAGTCTGGGTCGGAATGTCTGCTGCACAAAGCTTGCTTCTCAACTTTTAACCATGATTCCTGTTAAGCCCCAAAGCCCCCCTCGGCGGGTCCTTTTTTTTCCTTTTCACGACACTGTGTCTCAGGGCATCTTAATATTTAAGAACCTATTAATGTGTTATACCAGATTAACGGGAAGAATCTTAGCTAACTGACGATACAAACCATTTACCAAAACAAAACACAAGTCTCATTAGAAGCATCTAAATGACCCCTGAGCGAAAAATGCTAATGCACTTAGGCACAGAACTCAAGATAAAGATACCCTTATTACTTATCATAGCTGCACATACAAGATATCCGTTTAAAGCTGAGGTTCCACAGATTATATAGGTATAGTATCATCACTGAGTGATCCGAACTCGCGACAGGGGAAGCAAACACAGACATCACAACACGTACCTTTACGGAGATTTTACGGGAGATCGTCTCACCGTAGCTGTCAATCTGATCAAAAGACGTATTCAATGGCATTAAAACGAGAAAAAACGCGGCTGAATCGGTTAATCCATAGGTTGATAATGTTTCTGTTGATTTGAATAAATTATTTATAATCCATAATTCCATTTTTATGTAAAAATCGGAGAGTAAAAGTTAGCTTCTAATGGTAGCCACCAGAGTTATCGCAGCTTCCGGTTTTGGCTATGCGTCAGTCTCACACACACACATTACCAAATAAGGAGTATCTGGGAGTTCCCCTAGATTCCATTGGCTCTGACGGTTAGAAAGAGATGTCAATCAGCAAAATCGAGCAAGGGGGGCCAGAGATATGGAAAATCCATCCAAATGACCCTAGAAGTGGGTTTCTTTTGCTAAATCTCTCTAAAAAGGTCCAATTTCACTTGTTTTGCATCAATCTTGATACAGGGTACTTATTATATGTTGTAGTTTGGATTCCTAAAGCTTTTAGTCTATCATCCCATCATTCAAGGGTGGTTTTCATCATCATCCACTGGTGGTACGCCAGCTCCCGCTAGTGGTACGCGTAGGAATCAGACATATACATTTGTTTTACATTTTATTTAACCTTTATTTAACCAGATGAAAACATTGAGACAAAATCTCATTTACAATGCTGACCTGGCCAAGAAGGCAGCAACGTTACATGTTCTTGCACATAACACAGACATATAAAATACAGAGAACACAACTAAGTAAACAAAAAGACGAAAAGCAGTCACTACATTGTGCACATTCGGGACAATAAGAAAGATACACTACTTATTACTGCAAGAGCAGCTGGTGGTAAGGACTTCAGACAACTTAAAATTAAAACAGGCTATAGGGACAAGTGCCATCAGTTTGAGGCTTGATTGAATAACATTAATTAAAAAATCATACTATCAAAATACTACAACGAATGAAAATAAGCTTGAGATAATTGAAACTGTGGTTTGAATAAATTCTTATAGGCTATTGTTGTTTTTAGATTTAGAAATGAACTTTTTTTTCTTTTTCTGGCGTTGCTAATGACGACCATACTACCCGCGAACGATTAGCGAACGTTGCAAGCAAGCTAAAGAAAGAAGAAAGCTGAATGATGTTGTGAGAGAGGTACAGAGGAGAATATTACCAGCGAAAGTGAATGAGGAGGACAGTCATCAACGAAGTGACTCAGGAAAAAGGCATTTGCGCAAAGAATGGAGAAAAGGCTGTGACAGAGGTCAAAAGCTGAAAAAGCACACACTTGTCCTTAATTGTTATCTTTTTTCTTTTCTTTTTTACTTTTCCACCACAGAAATGGCAATAGCAAACATCAGCAGACTGA